>NC_088699.1:23974287-24605716 GCF_028017835.1 Emys orbicularis
AACAAAGGACACACACACAAGCCTTTTCCCCCCCCCAAGATTTGAAAGTATCTTGTCCCCTTATTGGTCCTTGGGGTCAGGTGTCAGCCAGGTTACCCGAGCTTCTTAACCCTTTACAGGTAAAAGGATTTGGAGTCTCTGGCTAGGAGGGATTCCATAGCACTGTACACAGGAGAGCTGTTACCCTTCCCTTTATAGTTATGACACGCCCCCCAAATCACAGATAGTGTTGGACGTCCGGTTCCACACTGGCTGTGATTTTTTCCTGGAGCTTTAGGAGAAAACAGAGTTAATAAAACACATGTACCTTTAGACATACTACTGATTATATAAAAACTAACAATATGTTTTATTTTAAGAACAATTGTTAACCAGTTAACTCTGGGAAACTTTTCCGGGAGAGTGCATCAGCCACTTTGTTGGAAGCTCCCGAAATGTGTTGTATTTCAAAATCAAAATCTTGGAGAGCTAAACTCCACCGAAGAAGTTTTTTGTTATTTCCCTGGGCGGTATGAAGCCACTGTAGCGCAGCATGGTCTGTTTGTAGTTGGAAGCGCCATCCCCAAACATATGGGCGTAACTTTTCCAGCGCGTACACAATGGCGTAGCATTCCTTTTCGCTGATTGACCAGTGGCTTTCCCTCTCAGACAGTTTTTTGCTGAGAAACACGACAGGATGGAATTCTTGATCCGGTCCTTCCTGCATTAAAACTGCTCCCACGCCTCGCTCGGAAGCATCTGTGGTTACTAGGAACGGTTTGTCAAAGTCTGGGGCCCTTAGCACAGGGTCAGACATGAGTGTTGCCTTAAGCTGGTTAAAGGCCTTTTGACACTTATCAGTCCACTGAACTGCATTTGGCTGTTTCTTTCTGGTTAGGTCTGTCAGCGGGGCGGCGATTTGGCTGTAGTGTGGTACAAATCGCCTATAATATCTGGCCAAGCCTAAGAAGGATTGGACCTGTTTCTTTGACTTTGGAACTGGCCACTTTTGGATAGCATCCACTTTGGCCTGTAGGGGATTTATAGTTCCTTGACCCACCTGGTGCCCCAGGTATGTCACTCTGTTTTGGCCTATTTGACACTTTTTAGCCTTAACAGTTAGTCCTGCCTGCCGGATGCACTCGAAGACTTTTTTTAGGTGCTTCAGGTGTTCTGTCCATGAATCAGAAAAAATGGCCACATCATTGAGATAGGCAACGGCAGATACTCCCAATCCCGCTAAGAGACCATCTACAAGTCTTTGGAAGGTGGCGGGTGCATTTCGCAACCCGAAAGGGAGTACATTGAATTCATACACCCCTGCCTGGGTGACGAAGGCGGACCTTTCCTTAGCGGGTTCATCTAGTGGTACTTGCCAGTACCCCTTGGTTAAGTCTAAAGTAGAGATGAAGTGGGCATGTCCCAATTTCTCCAATAGCGCATCTGTGCGTGGCATTGGATAGTTGTCAGGACGAGTTACAGCATTTAGCTTACGGTAGTCCACGCAAAAGCGTATTTCCCCATCTGGTTTGGGAACTAGAACCACTGGAGATGCCCATGCACTGGTCGAGGGGCGGATTATACCCATCTGTAGCATGTCCTGGATCTCCCTTTGTATAGCCGCTTGGGCATGAGGTGACTCCCGGTAGGGTGGGGTTCTAATTGGGTGAGCATTACCTGTGTCAATGGAGTGGTATGCCCGTTCGGTCCGTCCTGGAGTGGCTGAGAAAATCGGTGCAAAGCTTGTGCACAGCTCCTTTATCTGCTGTCGCTGCAGACGTCCCAGGGTCGTGGAGAGGTTCACCTCTTCCACGCCACCATTCCTTTTTCCTTCATAGTAGACACCTGCAGGCCACTTCGCGTCATCAGTTTCCTGGGCTGTAAACTGGCAAACGTTTAATTCTCTAGAATAAAAGGGCTTAAGAGAATTAACATGGTATACCTTAGGCTTTATGTTGGAGGTGGGGGAGGCTATGAGATAGTTAACAGCTCCTAGGCGCTCCTGGACCGTGAATGGTCCTTCCCACGACGCTTCCATTTTATGGGCCTGGAGCGCCTTTAAGACCATGACTTGGTCTCCTACTTTGAAGGACCGTTCTCTGGAATGTTTATCATACCAGGCCTTTTGCTCTTCCTGGGCATCCTTTAGGTTTTCTTTAGCAAGGGCTAAAGAGTGTCGGAGGGTGTTTTGTAGGTTGCTTCCAAAGTCTAGAATGTTAGTTCCGGGAGAAGGCGTAAACCCCTCCCATTGCTGCTTCACCAACTGTAATGGCCCCTTAACCTCGCGGCCATACACAAGTTCAAATGGTGAAAACCCTAAACTGGGATGTGGTACAGCCCTGTAGGCAAAAAGCAACTGCTGCAACACTAGGTCCCAATCATTGGAGTGTTCATTTACGAATTTACGTATCATGGCCCCCAAAGTTCCATTAAACCTCTCCACCAGACCATTGGTTTGATGGTGATGAGGGGTGGCAACCAAGTGATTCACCCCATGAGCTTTCCACAGGTTTTTCATGTTCCCTGCCAGGAAATTAGTTTCCGAATCTGTAAGTATGTCGGAGGGCCAACCTACCCTGGCAAAAATGTCTGCTAATGCCTGGCACACACTTTTAGCCTTGGTGTTGCTTAAGGGTACAGCTTCCGGCCATCGGGTAGCAAAATCCATGAAAGTCAGTACGTACTGCTTTCCTCTGGGTGTCTTCTTTGGGAAAGGACCCAGAATATTCACAGCTACTCGCTGAAATGGGACCTCAATTATGGGTAGTGGCTGGAGAGGGGCTTTAACCTGGTCTTGGGGCTTTCCCACTCGTTGGCACACCTCACAAGACCGGACATAATTAGCAACGTCCTTGCCCATTCCCTCCCAGTGGAAGGACTTCCCCAACCGGTCTTTGGTTCTGTTCACCCCAGAATGGCCACTGGGATGATCATGGGCTAAGCTCAAGAGCTTTACCCGATACTTAGTGGGAACTACCAACTGTCTTTGAGGATGCCAGTCTTCCTGGTGCCCACCAGAAAGAGTCTTCTTGTATAAAAGTCCTTGTTCTACAACAAACCGGGATCGGTTAGAAGAGCTGAGAGGCGGTGGGGTGCTCCGTGCCGCCGCCCAAGCTTTCTGAAGGCTGTCATCTGCTTCCTGCTCGGCCTGGAACTGTTCCCTTGATGCTGGAGACATCAGTTCCTCCTTGGACTGTGGACTGGGGCTTGGTCCCTCTGGAAGCGATGTAGGGGCTGGGGTTTTTTCCATTGACTGTGAACCGCTGCCCGCTGGTGCACTATGTGGTATCTCAGGCTCTGGCTGAGCCTCTTGGGTAGGGTTATCTGCTGCTTCCGCCAGTTTAGGCTCGCTGGTGCCCTCTGGCATTGGAGTTGTAGACGGGGTTGCAAGCGCTGGACTCAGTGCTGGCAATGGTTCTGGTGCTGGTTGCGTTGCCAGTTCCGGTTCTGGGACTGGCTTTGGCTGGGTCTCTGGGATTGGATCCACTACGGCTGTTGCAGTCGTTGGCAGGGGATCCGGTTCCACCACCTGTGTTTGGGTCTCCGGTAACACAGACGGGGTCCTGGTGGACGGCTCAGGAACAGGGATGGGGGTGAAAGCTTGCTTAGCCTGGCTGCGGGTGACTATTCCCACCCTCTTGGCTAGCTTTACATGGTTAGCCAAGTCTTCCCCCAGTAGCATGGGAATGGGATAATTGTCATAGACTGCAAAAGTCCACATTCCTGACCAGCCCTTGTACTGGACATGCAACTTGGCTGTAGGCAAGGTTACAGACTGTGACACGAAGGGTTGAATTGTCACTGTAGCCTCCGGGTTGATGAGTTTGGGGTCCACTAGGGATTGGTGGATAGTTGACACTTGTGCCCCAGTGTCCCTCCAAGTGATAACCTTCTTTCCGCCCACTCTCAAGGTTTCCCTTCGCTCCGAGGGTATGAGAGAGGCATCTGGGTCCGGGGTTCTTTGGTGTGATTGGGGTGTAATGAACTGTAATCGGTTGGGGTTCTTGGGGCACTGAGCCTTTATATGCCCCAGTTCATTACATTTAAAACATCGCCCTGCTAAGGTATCACCGGGGCGATGTTGGTTGATGGAGACTGGTGTGGTGGGGTGAGAAGGCGTCTGGGGTTTCCCTTGGGATGTGGGTGGGGCCTTGGGTTGTCCCCGGTGATAAGGTTTTGTTTCGGTTTGCCCCTTCTGATATTCGCTTCAACTGCTACTAGCTTTTTTCTTTTCTGTCACCTCCACCCATTTGGCTCCAATCTCCCCCGCCTCGGTTACAGTTTTGGGCTTCCCATCTAGGATGTACCTTTCTATTTCCTCAGGAACACCCTCTAAAAACTGCTCCATTTGCAATAGGAAGGGCAACTCTTCCGTAGATTTAACATTTGCTCCTGATATCCAGGCATCCCAATTTTTCCCAATGTGGTAGGCATGTCGGGTAAATGACACATCAGGTTTCCACCTTAGGGCTTTGAACCGCCGACGGGCATGCTCAGGTGTTAGCCCCATTCTGATTCTGGCCTTGTTTTTAAAAAGTTCATAACTGTTCATGTGTTCCTTAGGCATTTCAGCCGCCACCTCTGCTAAGGGTCCACTGAGCTGCGGCCTCAGCTCTACCATGTACTGGGTTGGAGGGATGTCGTATCCAAGGCAGGCCCTTTCAAAATTTTCTAAGAAGGCCTCAGTATCATCGCCTGCCTTGTAGGTGGGGAATTTCCTGGGATGGGAAGTGGTACCTGGAGAGGAGTTGTTAGGATGGTCTGATGCACCCTGCCTAGTCCTTGCTGCTTCCAGTTCCATCTCTTTTTCTTTCAGCTCCATCTCTCTTTTATGGGCCTCCTGTTTGGCTCTCTCTTCTCTTTCATGTTTGGCTTTTTTCAGCTCCATCTCTCTCTTGTGGGCCTCCTCTTTGGCTTCTTTCTCGAGTTTTTTAATTTGAAGTAGTCTCTGATGTTTTTTCTCATTTTCTTCTGCTTCTAGTCTGGCCAGTTCTAGTTTGCTAGCTGCTTCACTGGTAGTCATTTTCCTGCTTTCCTGTGCTGGGCCACACCCCTCTGCAGTTGACTGAAACTGGGATGTATTTAGCTCAGGCTCCTGCTGAGTGCTGCTGAGTTAACAGAGAGTTTCTAACTAGCTACTTCCCAGGATGTAAAAAAGAAAAAAAAAAACAATTCAGATTGTAAATTACCTTTACCAGTCGTTTGCTCATTAATTGAACCCTTCTCTTAACAAAGGACCTTGTTAAAAAAAAACTTAACACCTCTGCCTTCAGGCAAGGAGAGATAAGATATGCATCTACCTTCAGCTCTGCTTTCCAAGCAGCTAGAAGGAAAAAAAAAAAATCTTACTGGCTTTTGGGTTTAAAACGATCCCACCACTGTGCCACCATGTCAAGGCTGTATCCCTACTTTGAACTTTAGGGTACAAATGTAGGGGCCTGCATGAAAACTGCTAAGCTTATCTACCAGCTTAGCTCTGGTCCGCTGCCACCATCTTAAGAATTCCCTCCCTGGGAAGCCTTGAGAAACCTTTCACCAATTCCCTGGTGAATACAGATCCAAACTCCCTTTGGATCTTAAAACAAGGAGAAATTGACCCTTCCCCCCTCCTTCCTTTCACCAACTCCTGGTGAATACAGATCCAAACCCCCTTTGGATCTTCAAACAAGGAGAAATCAATTAGGTTCTTAAAAAGAAGGCTTTTAATTAAAGCAAAAGGTAAAAATCATCATCTCTGCAAAATCAGTATGGAAAATAACTTTAAGTTTGATTACCCTGTAAAGAGCTCAGAGGAATCCCCTCTGTCTTAGGTTCAAAGTATAGCAAACAAGATAAGCACTCTGGTAAAAGGTACATTTACAAGTTGAGAAAACAAAGTAAATCTAAGACGCCTTGCCTGGCTTTTACTTACAATTTTGAAATAAGAGAGACTTGTTTAGAAAGATGGGGAGAACCTGGATTGATGTCTGGTCCCTCTCAGTCCCAAGAGCGAACAACCCCTTAAACAAAGGACACACACACAAGCCTTTTCCCCCCCCCAAGATTTGAAAGTATCTTGTCCCCTTATTGGTCCTTGGGGTCAGGTGTCAGCCAGGTTACCCGAGCTTCTTAACCCTTTACAGGTAAAAGGATTTGGAGTCTCTGGCTAGGAGGGATTCCATAGCACTGTACACAGGAGAGCTGTTACCCTTCCCTTTATAGTTATGACAGGACCACAAAGATCTCTGAGTGTCTTAGACATTTCTGCAGCAATATTTAAAGTAGGAAAATGAGAGCCCTAGACAGACTCCCATCCATAGGAACAGCTCCCATGAACAGAGCCATCATCCAGAGTAATCGAGGGCTGACACTCACCCGCCTGCTGGATCCTACAGGGAAGGTCAGAGGCTGGTGGCGGAGGAAGGGCTCCCAGCTTCAGAACTGCCAGGTCTGCATTGCAAGTGAACGTCTCAGTATTTACAGCTGCATCACCCAATGGGCACATCTGACTCCAGTCTGTTCATCTAGATATTGCTGGTTAACTTATCTGAACTGAAGCATTTTCTATGCATCCAGCAGCTTCCAGCTGAAAGTGAAACCATCACTTGAAAATTACAGGAATGCTACTTATGGTGCACAGAGATAAAGGTTTGAAAGAAACACCCATACACAGTCCCAGGGAGATGACAGTTTCAATGCCTGCAGTTTCCCCAATTTGGCAGGTGACTCTTCCCCCTTCCCCACCCCCATTGCACCTCTGTGAAGTTCAGGTTCTCAAAAGTGGGGGGACATGGCCCTTCTCCCCATCTCCAGTGCCTATGGCATAAAGCCACCTCAGAAAGGGCCAGCTAGGCCCTGGCACAGAGCCCAGGGCTGGGGTTGTAGAGACAGACCCCCTCAGACCCACTCTTGCTGTGGGGAGCAGGGGTCACTTCACACACCTGCTTTGATGTCCCTACATAAACCTACATCAAACAGAGGGATGTCCTTGACCTGCAATGGATCCACCTGCCCCTCACCCCACATCCTTGTGCCCCACAACCCCCACCTACCACGGAAACGCCTCCCCCCTCCAAATCCAATGACGGGCTAATCCCTGAACGTCCAGTGAGCAGATGATGGTGAGTGAGCAGCACATGGGGGTCTGGCCGGGGCACTGTGGGTTACGGTCAGTCGCTCCCATCTCTGCTGAGAGAGGCTCCCTGTCAGAGAAACAGGCCCATGAGCTGTGTGAGAAGGAGTCAGTCAGTTCAGCACCTGTGGGAGACAGGCAAAGGCCACCTCTGACTCTGGCTGGGCTCCATAGCCTCGAACGCCTCACCAGGCTGGCCACAGGGAGTGTCACTGTTGTGGGACCCCACCAGATAATCCTCTGAGTGTGGGGCGGGTCTCAAGGATCCGTCCTCTGTTTGGTACTATTCAATATTTGCATTAATCACTAGGATAATGCACAGGAGAGTATGCTGATAAAATGACACCAAGCTAGGAGGGGTTGCAAGCACTTTGGAGGACAGGATTAGAACTGGGGGGCATGGAGGAATGCCCAGGGAACACAGCAAGGCCCGGGCCAGCTCCCACAGGGGGAAGGGAAGGAGCACCACCCAGTCCCTCCCAGCTCCCTGCTCTGCTCCAATCCTGCCCCCAGCTGCATCCTTGGCTCCCGGCCCCACACCTAGCCCTGTCCCTGGCCTCGCTGTGGTTCTGCTTCCGCCCCTGCCCCCAGCATTGGCCCCTGGACACAGCCCAGATCCTGACCCCAATCCCACCCCCAACTACATCCCCAGCCTTGGCCCCCTTACCTCTGGCCGCAGCCCCACGCCAAGCTGTGGCCCCTCTCCTGGCTCTGGCTCCAAGTGGGGAGGCGGAGGTGCATGGATAGGGATAACTGAGAGCACATCCCTCAAAAAAGGTCTGTTATAGGGTTCACGATGTCACGAAACCCCTTTACAAACCTCCGGTAGTAGTTGGCCAGTCCAATAAAGGATTGGACTTGCTTCTCAGTTTGTGGAGCAGTCCACCTCCAAATGGCTTCCACTTCTAAAGAGTCAGGGTGAACAAACCTACTGTACTAGATAGGACACTGCTGCAGCCCCTATTTTGTATTTGGAGACCTTGACAGTGAGGCTGGCTTCTTTAAGCCTTTGTAACACAATTCCCACATGTTTCCAAGTTGTCTTGCCAGGAGCTACTGAAAATAGCCAAGTCACCTTTAGTGGCCCTGGCAAAGGTTTTTAGCCCATGCCGCACCTCATTGACAAGCCACTGAAAGGTAACCGCTGCATTAATTAATCCAAAAGGCATAACTTTAAATTCATGTAAAACAGATTCCACCATCAAAGTAGATTTCTTGTGGGCATCAGCATCTTAGGGAATTTGCCAGTACCGTGAGTTACATCCAGTGTGCCTATGAACTTTCCACCCCCCAAAGGATCCAGTAGGTCCTTTATTCAGGAGGTGGGGTTGTCACAGGGTCCGCACAGGTTTCTCCCTCTCGTCCCTGCGCCCTGTGTTTGGCTGGTGCAATTACGAGTCCCAACACCTGCTGTTGCCGGTTCACCCAAGTGTCTTTATTTACAGTGCTTGCGCAGTTCCCAGATCCCCCAACAGTTAGTGCCCCACAGACCCTCCCCAGGGTCTCCTAGCCCTTTAAGGCTTCCCTCCACTGTAAGGCGACAGCTAAATCCCCTTCCTGTCTCCTCCCAGGCTAGCCCCTTCTCTGAGGGGTGTCCTGGGCTTTATAGCCCTGACTCCGCCCAGCTGGCAGCACTTAGCTCAGCCTGGTCCTCTGAGCTGGCCCTCATTAGGGCTTGCAGCTGGGCCGCCTGCTGGATACCTGCAGCCCTACCCCTGGCCAGGGAGCAGCTGCAGCCAGCAGTTTGGCAGGGCTTTAAAGGGGGATTTTACCCCTGCCCTGCCACACATCTCCCCCCTTCAGAGAGCCACCAGGCTCACCCTGTCTCTGCCCCTCCTCGGGCGAACAAATCCGCTCCACGGGGGAGTGTCGGTGTCCCCACTGGGGCCTCCTGCAGGCCCTCCTCTGGGCATCCAGACCCTTCCCCACATCCCCGGTAGGGGCAGGTCTCTCCCATATGCCCCTTGGTGTGGCAGAGACTGCAGGCCTGGTCCGGCAGTGTCTGCTGGCCTGGGCACCCCCCCTCAGGGTTTGGTTCCCCAGCCCCCTGGTCCTTGTCTCCCCGGGCTCCCGAGAACCACACTCCCAGCACTCCTGCCCAGTGGGTCCGTTGGTGCCACATGGCCAACACTCCTTAAGGGGCTCGGCTTGCTGTCTAGGAGTTTTCTTTCCCATGCCCCCCCTTCTCCCGGCCCAGCGAGGGAGGAGGGGTTTCTTTTCCCTGGTGGGGATTCCGCCCCCTCCTTACTTACTTCTATTCTCTCTATTGGGCGCCCCCCGCCCCCTTCCTCCGGTTCCTCATCCCGGCTTCGGGCTTTGCCCGACAGGGGTCCCCAATCACCTCCCAGTAGGACCGAGTAGGGCAGGTCCTTTACCACTCCTACCCGCCGCCACTGGAAGCGCCCCTGTACCTTCATGGATACCCGGGCCATCTGGTACCTCCGGGTGTCCCCATGGACGCATCTCATGGCTACTTTGGCTCCTGAGATCATCCAGTGCGGCTTAATTAAACCAGGGAGCGGGTGGAGGCGGAGTCTACCACCCCCTTCCGGGGCTCCCTCCCAAGCAATACCAATACTGTAGCCAGGGGCTGTCTCCTCGACCTCCTCCGTCCCCCAGTCCACCCGCAAAAGTCTACCAGCCCACACTCCATTTGCAGGCAGTCCTGTTTTTTGTGGCCCGGACACCTGCACTGCCAACACGTCAGTTCCCAACTACGGGCGGGCCCCAGGTCTGTTCCCTTCTTAGGAGCAGAGTCCGGTGGGCTTCTTCCCGATCCTGCCCCCTTACTGGGCTTCATCCCCCACCTGGGCCCCTCTGCCTCTACATATTCTTCTGTTAGGCGGACGGCCTCCGCCACCTGGGCCGGCTGATGTCTTCGGACCCACACCCTGACTGGGTCCGGGAGCCCCAGGAGGAACTGTTCCAAAATTATCTGATCCATAACCTCCTCCATAGTTTGGGCTGTAGGCCTCAACCAGTGGGTGGCCCAATCGGTCAGTCTTTGGTGAATGCCCTGGGCCGCAAGCCCTCCGTCCAGCAGGCCGCCCGGAACCGCTGTCGGTACCTCTCTGCGGAGAGTCCTACTCGGTCCAGAATTACGGCCTTTACCACCTCGTAGTCCCTGGCCTGGGTCTCTCCCAAGGCCATGAATGCGGCTTGGGCGTCTCCCCCCCAACTACGGGGCAAGCCGCAGGGCCCAGGTTGCCCGCTCCCAACCGGCCGCCGTAGCCACCCTTTCGAATGTCCCCAGGAACTAATCAGGGTCATCCGTGGGGCTCATCTTGCAAAGCCCCCACCCTGGCGTCCTGGTTCCATCCCCAGGTGCCGGACTCACCACCCTCTGTAGGATCTGCTGCTGGGCCACCGACTGCTCCCTGATGAACTCCTGGAGGGTCCTTTGCTGGTCCATCTGCCACGTCATCAGGGTCTGCCTGTCTGCCTGCTGGGCTTGCTGCATCTCCTGCACTGTGCTCACCAGCCACTTCAAGGTCTCCTCCATGGCAGCCACCAATAGTGGTGACTAGGGAGATCCCGGACAAGCCCCCAGTGTCACAGGGTCTGCACAGGGTTTCTCCCTGTGCCTGGCTGGTGCAATTACAAGTCCCAACACCTGCTGTCGCCGGTTCACCCAAGTGTCTTTATTTACAGTGCTTGTGCAGTTCCCAGATCCCCCAACAGTTAGTGCCCCACACACCCTCCCCAGGGTCTCCTAGCCCTTTAAGGCTTCCCTCCACTGTAAGGAGACAGCTAAACCCCCTTCCTGTCTCCTCCCAGGCTAGCCCCTTCCCTGAGGGGTGTCCTGGGCTTTATAGTCCTGACTCCGCCCAGCTGGCAGCACTTAGCTCAGCCTGTTCCTCTGAGCTGGCCCTCATTAGGGCTTGCAGCTGGGCCGCCTGCTGGATACCTGCAGCCCTACCCCTGGCCAGGGAGCAGCTGCAGCCAGCAGTTTGGCAGGGCTTTAAAGGGGGATTTTACCCCTGCCCTGCCACAGGGGTATAGGTCAGATTGGGTGATAGCATTTCACCTCCTACAGTACACACAGAACCTCATGGTTTTATCCTCTTTAGGTACCATCACAATAGGAAACGCCCACGGGCTTTTTGACTTAGGCTTTGTTTACACTACCAAGTTTTGGCAACCAAATTTATGTCGACTTAATAAAAATATCAAAAGAATGGTCACACTTTCTCCCTTTGTTGACAGATCACGTCCACATTGGGGGCACCATCATCAATAGTGTGAGAAATGCACTTTGGGTACCCATCCCGCAGTGCAGGATGACACCGTCTGTCTCTAGGTGTTGTGGGAAAGTGGCACATCTTAGGACCATGCTAAATGTCCCATCATGCATTGCTTTCTGTCCCAGCCCTCCATTGGCTTCCAGCTTTCTTTCACGCCATTTTTTCAACGGCCCTTCTTTGCTGTGCACTCCGGCATCTGTAGTGAGAAGTGACGGATCCGGCACTGCTCTCCTATGCTCTGTTAAGTGTCATGAGGACATTGTGCAAAGCAGCACAGTTAATCGTTAAATTACTAACAGAGGAAGACTCGCAGGCACCCGACATTCTGTGTGATATGGACAGCAGCAACTTTACAGTGCTTTTGGCATTCAGAGAACAGCTTCATAGGGTAGGCCATCGCTTTTGGGCTCGGGAAACAAGTGCTGAATGGTGGTGTGACGGTGTCCCCAATGACACTTTATGGGGAGATGCTTATAAATGTGTATATGATGTAACTGGAATATGTTTTATGCTACATGTGCCATGTAACATATCTCTGTAAAAGTTATGATCTACTGTAACTATTCCTCCTGTTTGTATGCATGTATCATTTCTGTAGTTGAAGTTACGAATATTGGTTGTATATTTGCTGGTTTTATACATAGCCTTTGTAAGAGCATGGGATCATGTCTGGATAAAGGAATGCACCCAATCCACATCTGAGCTTGGCCTAGAATGTCACTGGGCTAGTTTATGAAATGTGCATGGACATGTGACTTGCCCATATGATCCCAAAACTCCAGGGTAACATGATGCTACACAGGGAATGGGAAGGAGTAACCATCCAGGGGAGAAAGTCTATTTAAATCCTTGGAAGACCCCTCCATTTTGTCTTCAGTTGGCTAAAGAGAGAGGCTCTCCACCCCCCAAGGACATACCTGAAAGAGACTGAACAAAGGACAAAGACAATAGGGGGTGTGAGTGATTGCTGGACCCAGGCTAGAAGTTCTACAGCCTGTAAAAGGAAAAGACTGAAACTGGTGAGGCTTTTATCTGTGTTGAGTTGAATTAGACCTAGATGTGCGTGTTTTATTTTATTTTACTTAATAATTCACTTTGTTCTGTCTGTAACTACTTGGAATCACTTGAATCTTACTTTCTGTACTTATTAAAATCACTTCTTACTTATTAAGTTACCTGGAGTACGTGTTAGTACCGGGGGGGGGGGGGGGGGGGAGGGAGGGAGGGCAAACAGCTGTGCATATCTTTCTATCTTTGAAATAGAAGGCGAACTATTTCTGAGTTTACCCTGTATAAGCTTTATACAGAGTAAAACGGATTTATTCAGGGTTTGAACCCCACTGGGAGTTGGGCACCTGGGTGTCAAAGGCTAGAACACTTCCTGAGCTGCTTCCAGGAGGCCTACGGCTGTTAGTGGACGTGGTTCAGACCTGGGTCTGAGTTTGCAGCAGATCAGCGGATCTGGCTCAAAACAGACAGGATTCTGGAGTCCCAAGCTGGAAAAGGCAGGAAAGCAGGGGCAGAAGTAGCCTTGGCACACCAGGTGGCAGCACCAAGGGGATTTCTGTGATCCCAACCCGTCACAGGTGGGATCTCATCGTCATGCAGGTGTGGGATGATGAGCAGTGGCTACAGAACTTTTGGATGAGCAAAGCCACCTCTCTGGAAATGTGTGCTGAGCTGGCCCCAGACCTGCGGCGTGCCCTCTCGGTAGAGAAGCGTGTGGCAATTGCTGTGTGGAAACTGGTTACTTCAGACTGCTACCAGTCGGTCATGAATCAATTTAGAGTCAGGAAGTCGACTGTTGGGGCTGCATTAATGCAAGTGTGCAGGGCAATGAATTTCATCCTGCTACGGAGGACCGTGACTCTGGGAAATGTGTATGAAATAGTGGACGGCTTTGCAAAAATGGTTTTCCCTAACTGTGGCAGGGCAATTGATGGTGCACACACAATTTTAGCACCAAACCACCTTGCACAGAGTACATCAATAGGAAGGGATACTTCTCCGTGGTGTTGCAGGCGCCTGTGGATCACCGTAGGCGTTTCACAGACATCAATGCGGGATGGTCCGGAAAGGTGCATGACGCACGCATCTTCTGGACAGAAAGCTGCAAGAAAGCAAGGACTTTCTTTCCAGACCACGAGATCACAGTGGGGGATGTGGAAATGCCCATAGTGATTCTGGGAGACCCGGTTTACCACTTACAGCCCTGGCTCATGAAAGCTTACACAGGGCACCTGGGCAACAGTAAGGAGCGTTTCAACAACAGGCTGAGTAGGTGGTGGATGACAGTTGAATGTGCCTTTGGCAGATTAAAGGAGCACTGGTGATGCCTTTATGGCAGGCTAGACTGTACTGAGGAGAATATTCCCGTGGTCATAGCCCTGTACTGCACTTTGCATAATCTGTGTGAATCTAAGGGTGAAATGTTTGCTCTGGGGTGGAGCACTGAGGCAGAGCGCTTGGCTGCTGAGTTTGAGCAGTCAGATACCAGGGCTGTCAGAGGAGCCCAGAGGGAGACAATTGAAATCAGGGAGGCTTTGAAGAAGCACTTTGACAATGAGCAGCAATAACAGGTACCTGTGTTGAAGTTACTTCCCTGGTGCATTCCATGTGTTTTTTCCCTAGGAGACTATGTTGACATTTGGGGCTGCATATCCCAGTAAGAAAATGGTTAAAATGCCTGTACATGTACTCGTAGTGATTGCAATGTGATTTTGTAGAAAACAAAATAAAGACAATTTTCCCTTATAAAACTTTGCCTTTGTTGATTGAGAAAAAGCAGAGTGACACTCCCCAAAACACAGATACTTGCTGGGAAAGGAGGGACTGGGAAAGGGCAAAACCTCACAACTGTGTGTAGGTCCAGCTATCATTATGAAAGTTGTGCAAGGGGGTGGAGTGAAGGGGAAATTGAGGCATGTCAGAGAGTGGAAAGGAATGTGCAGGCAGATTAGGGGGGCATGGAAAAGAATTTTGCACGTGTTGCAGTGGAGGTCAAGCCCAGATCTGCTCAGTCTGCAACATTATTAAAGACTTGAGCATCTCTGTTTGCTCCTCCATTGCTTTTATCATCCGCTCAGTTGCATCCCTAGCAAACATTTGATTCTCTTTTCTGTCCTGGCTTTTGGCTTCCCAGCCCTCCTTTCGTTCCCTTTTCTCTGTAGTGGAGTACTGCAGTACCTCCCGGAACATGTCTTCTTTGCTGCATCTTGGCCTCTTTCTTATCTGGATGGTTGGCAGGGGTGCATGGGGCAACATCTGGTGAAGCACAGGGGACAATACACAGAAGTAGGATTGTTAAATTCAAGCACAGCATTGAAACATTTCAGTTATATGCACCTTTTGCAACATACCAATCACTTTCTCACTGACCCTTGCCAGGCACACATCTCTGCAAGCACCCAAACCATGGTGAGTGTTGGGGGAGGAGGGGAAATAGGGGCTTGTACATGGACAGAGGAACATACAATCTTTGCAGGGGTTGCGGTGCAGCTTTACAGGGAACTAATTCAAAAATTCTCCCACACTTTTCCACAGGCAGGGATCATTCTAGCAGACATCTCACTGCTGAGGGTAAGCAGGGAAGCCAGGGTATATCTACTGCATGCTGGTGGCTTCCACCCTGCTCTATATGCATCTTACCTGTGTTCCGCTTTGCTCCCTGCACAAGTGATTGGCGAATGGCGCGGGAAAGTTTCCTACAATGGGGGAAGGAACAAAGCTGCTCTGCCACGCAACCTGTGGCAGAGGATCACCGAGTACCCCCAGGAAACTTTCCTGGAGATCTCTCTGGAGGATTCCCGTGAGATCTCAGCGTGCATCAACACCCTGTTCTGCCGTACCGATTGGCTACACAGGGAAATGTCCAGCTCACAGACACACAGCCAGCCTCCCACTTTTCCTAAGCCTAAACCCACCTCTGCACTACACAAGCCGGAGCCACTTACCATGTGTCTCATCTCCTGCTTCCCGCTCCTCAGAGAGCAACTACTGAGACTGGCTAGACACCTCCTTTGTGGAGAGCAGTTCCTGGCTGCCTGCCCCACTGGGAGCCGCCGCCATGAGCTCCACATCCTCTCCTAGCTCCATCTCTTCATCAATAATTTCATCCTCCGGGGTAGGTCCTCTTTCCGCCACCTCTGTGCCCTCCGAAGTATCCATGGGGCTCTTTGTGGTGGAGGTGGGGTCACCACCGAGGATAGCATCCAGCTCCTCGTAGAACTGGCAGGTGTTAGGTGCAGCACCGAAGCGATGGTTCACCTCCCTCACCTTTTGGTACGCCTGCCTCAGCTCCTTTATCTTCGCTCTGCACTGCTGCATGTCCCGATCAGAGCCCCTTTCGCACAACCCTCGAGAAATGTGCCCATGTGTCTCCTGGTTCCTACGGGTCACTTGCAACTGGGACTGCACAGACTCCTCTCCCCGGTGGTCCAAGCAGGAGAGCGTTTGGTGCGATAGCCAGCCATGCTCCCCTGGGAAGATGTCAGGACACTCTTCACACTGAGCCAGCAAGCAGGAAATGGGATTTAAAATTCCCGGGGCTTGCAACGGGGAGGGGCAAATTGTTGTTTACCTGGCTGCTGGGCAGCAGAGTTCAAACTGCCGACCAGAGCAGTCAGGATGGGCATCGTGGGACACTTTCTGGAGGCCAAATAACGCAGTTAAAGCAGACATGGTGTCTACACTGGCTCTTTGTAGTTAATAAAGGGAAGGGAAAAGAAAAAAGTCTCTCATGGGGGTGGAAGTAGTTTGTTGCCGAAACTGAGCATTTTCCCAACAAAAGTTGCATTGCAGCGTGTATGCATTCACTGTTTTGTCACCAAAAAAAACAGATTGTGGCAACAAAACCAGGTAGTGTAGACAAAACCCAGTAATTACCCCATTTCCACAGCATGCTTTCCACCTCCTCCTGAATGGGCTTCTGCATCTAGCCTTTAGCATGACATGCTTTGCTAGGAGCTGGGTGTGGAACTGTAGTTTCAAAGGAACATACATTCCTGTCAGTTATATCTGGTGGGCTAGAAAAAAACAATTTGTGGGGCTTTAAAAATGCTATTTTTTCCTGCTTTTTGGGTGGGCTTTAGAATACTCTCCAAAGGAATCTTCCTTGCTCCCCTTGACCGAATCAATTAAAAAGTCGGTAAACATTTCCTCATCAGCACAACAAATCATATTCACCCCCATCTTCAAAAGGCGAATGCAGTGCCCATTTCTTAAAAAGGGAAGAAGGAGAACCTGGGGAACTACAAACCGGTCAGCCTCACTTCAGTTCCTGGAAAAATCATGGAGAGGTCCTCAAGGAATCCATTTTGAAGCACTTGGAGGAGAGGAAGGTGATCAGGAACAGTCAACATGGATTCACCAAGGGCAAGTCATGCCTGACCAACCTGGTTGCCTTCTATGATGAGATAAATGGCTCTGTGGATAGGGGGAAAGCAGTGGATGTGATATATCTTAACTTTAGCAAAGCTTTTGATACGGTTCCCACAGTATTCTTGCCAGCAAGTTAAAGAAGTATGGGCTGGATGAATGGACTATAAGGTGGATAAAAAGCTGGCTAGATTGTCGGGCTCAACAGGTAGTGATCAACGACTCGATGTCTAGTTGGCAGCCAGTATCAAGCAGAATGCCCCAGGGGTTGGTCCTGGGGCTGGTTTTGTTCAATATCTTCATTAATGATCTGGATGATGGGATGGATTGCACCCTCAGCAAGTTTTCAGATGACACTAAGATGGGGGGAGAGGTAGATACGCTGGAGGGTAGGGATAGGGTCCAGAGTGACCTAGACAAATTGGAGTATTGGGCCAAAAGAAATCTGATGAGGTTCAACAAGTCCTTCATTTAGGGTGGAAGAATCCCATGCACAGCTATGGGCTGGAGACTGACTGGCTAAGTGGCAGTTCTGCAGACAAAGACCTGGGGATTACAGTGGACGAGAAGCTGGATATGAGTCAGCAGTGTGCCCTTGTTGCCAAGAATGCTAACGGCATATTGGGCTGTATTAGTAGGAGCATTGCCAGCAGATCGAGGGAAGTGATTGTTCCCCTCTATTCACCACTGGTGAGGCCACATCTGGAGTATTGCGTGCAGTTTTGGTCCCCCCACTACAGAAGGGATGTGGACAAATTGGAGCATGTCCAGCGGAGGGCAACAAAAATGATTGGGGGCTGTGGCACATGATTTAGGAGGAGAGGCTGAGGGAACTGGGATTGTTTAGTCTGCAGAAGAGAAGAGTGTGGGGGGATTTGATAGCAGCCTTCAACTACCTGAAGGGGGGTTCCAAAGAGGATGGAGCTCGGCTGGTCTCAGTGGTGGCAGATGACAGAACAAGGAGCAATGGTCTCAAGTTGCAGTGGGGGAGGTTTAGGTTGGATATTAGGAAACACTATTTCACTAGGAGGGTGGTGAAGCACTGGAATGTGTTACCTAGGGAGGTGGTGGAATCTCCATCCTTGGAGGTTTTTAAGGCCCGGCTTGACAAAGCCCTGGCTGGGATGATTTAGTTGGGGTTGGTCCTGCTTAAAGCAGGGTTTTGGACTAGATGACCTCCTGTGGTCTCATCCAACCCTAATCTTCTATGATTCTGTACTGGTGTTTAGAGACTTTATGAAATTCTTATAATATGCTGCCTGTATTAATCTCACTTATAATGTCTGTGTCCCACATTATAAGGTGATATTAAATGTTTGCATTGTAACCCTCCGTAATTCTGTAACTCACCAATCAGGAAAGAATCATTAATTACTGTAAAATGCTGCTCCCTGCAGAAGGTGTTAGGTTCTGCCTGCCAAAAAGATTCATTTGGATTCAATGGGCCATTTGGGTGAGCAGGATCCTTTATGAAACATCAAAGAGCAAAGAATTTGTTAACTGCATTTCTCACTGTCCCACCTCCATCTCATGGGAACTTGTCCTGTCAGCTTGAACTCTTGGGGTAAGAGAATAAAACTCCCTAACAAGAAGAAACTGTTTCTCTATGGTGCTCGGACTTTGGCCTGGTCTACATTACAGAATTACAGTATATTTATGTCTGTATCTGTAATTTTCACTCCATGCACCTGAAGAAGTGGGTTTATTACCCACGAAAGCTTATGCCCAAATAAATCTGTTCGTTTTTAAGGTGCCACGGACTCCTCGTTGTTTTTATTACAGAATTACATTGACTAACTATGGATGTGTCTACTCTTAAATATTGCTCCCCCCTATGTAACAGCATTGCTATGCCAACTCCTTAACACCACTTCGAGGAGTGGCATAGAGTCAAGGCTGATGTAGCTAGGTCGATGAAGTGTCAGTGTAGACACTGCTTTTCTTAAGTCAACTGTTATTGGCTTTCAAGAGCCTTTCCACAATGCCCCACACTGACAATACAGTTAATACCAGTGCTCCTCATGGGGACGCACACCACTGACACAAAGAGCAAAGCATGGAAACACACAAGTGAGGTAATTACTGCAGCGGCTGTATGTAAGTTAGGCCAACTTAGTTTTGTAGTGTAGCTATGGCCTTTGGAAGGGCACAATTTCTAAGCTGTGACGGAGCAGGGAGCAGGGCGGATTTGACCTGGGAACGTAGCCTGGGAGTTACATTGAGCTACCTGAGCTGTAACCTGAGCCAGGAGGGGGGTTGGGAGAAGTGACACCTTCTGCCCGGGAGTCAGAACAAAGGAAAGGAGGAGCAGAGGGGACGGGGGAGAGAGCTGCTGGAGGGTTTTGCGGAGTTCTTCAGTTTTGGGCTGGGAGGTGCAACGCAGGGAACCCCAAGCTGGGGTCTAAGCTCCCTGCACTCCCCAAGAGGACTTGATTGAGGGGTCCTGGTTGTATCTACAAGCTCTGCTGTAGACTGTGTTCCTGTTATCCAATAAACCTTCCGCTTTACTGGCTGGCTGAGAGTCACGGTGCATCGCAGGAAGCCGGGGGTACAGGGCCCTGAGTCCCCCACACTCCGCGACATAAGCAAAAGCAAAGGATCCCTGTAACGGGATCTCCCGGGACGCAGCCTGGGGCCGTGGGATTGCTGTGCTCCCCTGAACTCTCTCCAGCCTGGGCTGTCTCTCACAATGTCTGGCTAGTGAACAGCAGCAACCTCTCCAGGAGCTATTATCACTCATCACAACCGCATATGGAGCCTCACACCCAGCTAGATTGAAGGAATGCTCCCAGAGCCACTCATGGATCACACAGAGAAAGGCACCAGAGCCAAATCCACCAGCTCCCAGCACTGTACCTCAGGAATATACTGTCTAATTTGTTAATTGGTTCACCACTTCATCAGTGGAATGTGGATATACACCTGATTTGATACCTGAGCAATTTACCATTCACTTTCAGGCAAACACACTGGTAAAGTTAAACAGTTAAACAAGTTTATTGACTACAAAAGGTAGATTTTAGGTGGTATTAAGTGATATGCAAAAAGTCAGAGTTAGTTACCAAAAGAAATAAAATATAAACCCACAGTCTAAACTCTCAACCCTATTAGACTGGGCAACCTATAGAGTAAACAGTGTTTCTCACTCCACTGGATATTCCAGTCCATAGTATAGAGATTTCACCTTTGAAATTTGGGCCAGTCCCCTCAGTTGGAGTCTCAAGTCTTCAGCGTCCTTGTTGCCTGCAGCGTAGGTGGGTGAAGGAGAAAGGCCCCAGCATGTGGCCACTGTGTCTGTTTTAAATCCTCAGTCCCATGTGCTCAGGGAGCACCAGTTCAGGCATGTCTGGGGGTCTTGCTGAGTCTCCAGGCCAGACTGAGCAATTCCCCTGGTGGGGCCTCATGCAGGTGAGTCATTTTGTAGCTCCCTTGCTGGACAATGGCTGTTGATGGGTTGATTGACACCCCGCCCGGGCGTTGTTTACTTTCCTTGCTGTTACCTCTGGGGGAGGTAATATCCGGCTGAATCCCCAATTTACAGAGTGTTAGTGACAGCCATACAACATAATTCTCATAACTTCATATGTGTTAATGATACACATAGGGCAGGGGTGGCCAACCTGGGACTCCGGAGGCACATGCGGCTCTTCAGAAGTTAATATGCGGCTCCTTATAGAGGCACCGACTCCGGAGCTGGAGCTACAGGCGCCAACTTTCCAATGTGCCGGGGGGTGCTCACTGCTCAACCCCTGGCTCTGCCACAGGCCCTGCCCTCGCTCCACCCCTTCCCGCCCCCTCCCCTGAGCCTGCCGTGCCATCGCTCCTCCCCCTCCATCCCAGAGCCTCCTGCACGCCACAAAACAGCTGATCAGGAGGTGCAGAGAGGGAGGCACTGATTGGCGGGGCTGCTGGTGGGCAGGAGGCGCTTGGGGGGGGAACTGATGGGGGGCTGCTGCCATATTACTGTGGCTTTTTGGCAATGTACATTGGTAAATTCTGGCTCCTTCTCAGGCTCAGGAGACCATAACCTTTCCCCTGACACATTATAAGGCATGCTGTCTATGTAAGATCACGATTATATAAAAAATGAGGAATATGGGGGTTCCAGGTCGCTCCTCCAAGGTAGAGAATGTCACAATCCCAACTGTCTAGAACTGGGTTAGCACTAAAGGACATAAAGAGCTTGCACCTTACAGCAGCTTCTATCACCTTTTGGAACCTAAAGCTGTGTCTACACTAGCACTTCTGTCGGTCAAACTTTTGTCGGTGTCAAATCCCAGGGCAAGGCAGAAGGGGATGGAGGAAGGAATTATTTTGTGGGCTCTGGCTAAGAGTAGTAGCTGTCATTTGACCCTGTTCTCTCCATTGTCTAAAGACAGAGCTGGTTAGTCTGAGTTGTGAGCCCTTGTTTTGTTCACTGATCACTACCCCTGCAATCACTGCTAACCAGCTGTAGGGGGGGAGGGAAGAGGAGAAGGAGAACCTAACCCCCCTATTTACATTAATTCTTATGGGGAAATTGGATTCACTTAACATCGTTTCACTTAAAGTTGCATTTTTCAGGAACATAACTACAACGTTAAGTGAGTTACTGTACTTTCTTCCAGCTGCTAGAAAGATCCTTGCGGTGATGTGGGTTAGTCAACCCCTACGGCATACATGCCTTCTCCAAGGAGCCTCTGAGATAGTGGATTGGGTGTTGATGAGCCTTCAACGCCTGTCTGGCCACTGATAGTTCTCCTTTGTCCCTACTGAAAGGCTGGCTTTGCTTGCAATATGTTTCAATAGCACATATAGCAATACCTCATAACTTACCATACAATGATAGCACATGCAATCCAACAGGATATTAATGTTCAACAAATCAAGACTTTTAAAATATCTCATAAGGCATACTTTATACAAAACATATCATAATCATATCACAGTGATGAATATGGGGGTTCCAGGGTGTTACTCTGAAGTACAGAGTGTCACAGAGGTGAACCCATATAAACATGCCTCTGAACTCTGGGTCTTCCCTGAACATGGACAGCAGCTGTGAGTGGGGTTCAGGATGGAAAGGGGAGTGAGGTGCTAAAAGCATATTTGGTTGTTGGACTTCCCTATCACAAAGTGTGAAACTGAGGCAAAGGACACTCTCCCACACACTGTGGGGTTGGATTTGGTTATGGTCACATAACTGGAATGTGATGAGAATGTTTTTCCACACTAATGTTGGGTTCCTTTTATTAAAAAATTCTCTTTTGTTATACACAGACTCAGCGCTGGTGAGTGGCAAACGATACAGAGGGTAGGAGATGCCACAGAAGGGGACATTTTGTGGTAACATGCCGACCCCCAAGAGCAGTGGATACAACTCAAGAGGGAGATGACAATGAGTCCATACTGCTAGTGGCATGATGGGCTAGATTCAGAAAAGTACTCAAGTACCCACCCTCCAGAGTTGGGCACCACGGTGATTCACAAAACTCCTCCTCAGCTTCCGCCCAACCTGCGGGTGCCAAACCTTGCTCAGCACATACATTTTGTCAGTAAAAGCTCCCTGGGCAGCTATGGTTCTGCCGCTGAGCGTGCGCTGCTGCCACCCTCTACGCACCCAGGTGCCTAATCCCACAGCCATTCACAGCTGAGGGAGGGGGGAGAAGAGAGGTAAGGACACAGTCGGAGCTGGGACTTTGTCCCAAAGAACGGGCGGATTCTCTCCCCAGCGAAGTCGGCCCCAGTGATAGCGTGGATCAGGACCTTATTATCAGCATTGAAAAACATCACCTGCCCCTGTTCATAGTTCAGACAGACCCGGATCCGCTTGCTGCTCTGGAACCGGGTGCTCTGAGAGGAGGGTGGAACCGGAGGCATCCATCTGCTCCAGTCAATGGCCCAGATCCCCTCCTTGGGGGATGCGTTGACCCAGCCTTTCCTCCTCACAGTCTCCCTGGCCACCCCGACCACCCAGAATTCTTCATTCCCCACCTCCCAGTACACAGTCCCTTCAGTGAACCCCTGAGAGCCCAGCACACAGGGTCTTCTATCAAATCACTCAGAATTGTTGGATAGGTCCTGCTGTTCATCTCCACATTCCACACCCTGCTGATCCTCACACAGGGTGAGCGCAGGATTAGCTGTCTCTGGATCCAGAGTCACACACACTGCAGGGAAGTCAAGAGAAGGGGTTAAAACCTGGGCACTGGGAAGGGGGAACAGCAGCTGAAGGGAGGGGATCGGCAGTGGGGAGGAGGTAGAAAGACTGCTGGGGGGACAGTTGGAGCTGGAAGAGGGGGAAGGGCAAGGGACAGGTGATTATAGGTTGAAAATATCATAGATGTGTTACAAGGCTAAAAATACGATAACTGCACCTGTCATGAACTCCCCTTTCTATGACAGGTGGGGCCCCCTCACCGTCCCTTCGTTCCCCATAGTCTGCTCCTCGCCGAGGGGTGCAGGCAGAAACCCCCACCCCTTTTGACCCTGTTGTGATACGTGGGCCTACAGACTGACCCTGCTTGTGAGCTCCTCTGTGGGGCATCAGTGAAAGTTCGTCAAAAGTCACAACAACCCACGACAATAACTGCTGAGGGGAAAGGTGGTGAAAAGAGCAGTGAGTGACTGAAATAGCCCAGAGAAAGAGGCCTCCAGATATAACTCCAGGACTGGGTTAAGACCATGCCTGGTGAACAAGAAAAGTCTGAGACTGGAAATCAATGAACCGAAATTGGTGTGTCAGAAATTGGGCCTAATTGCTGGACAAGATAATGAGTGGACGGGCGATTCCCCCCCATCACTCCATATTGGGGTTCTTACCAGAAAATCCCATGGCAAGAGATTCAGGCTGTCTGAGACCCACTGTTGGTGGGGGAATAGGGGAGCTGAATGGAGTGAGCTCCCTCATCATGGCTGCCACCCCCCACTGGGATCCTCCATGTCACTATTGGACCTTTGTCACCCTGAGCTGGAAAGGCACCTGACCAGACCAGGCGAGACCGTGGGACCCAGACGCCATCACCACCTGCACTGGCTCTGGCTAAATCCCAACACCCCCTCGGATATGAGACTTTTCACCCCACTTCATGTGTCCTCTTCCTCCCCTCATGTCTTCTCTTTCCTATTGCTCAGCTTTTGCCATCTATCTAATAGGAGACTGGCAGAGTCAGCCAGGACTGCATATTTAGCAACACTACTGAGAGTCTGGGACTGGAGGAAGCAGCTAAAAGCAACACACCAAACAGCCGACACAGTTACAAGTTTTCAGGTCTCAGTGTGGCTGATCAGACCGTGGGCTGGGCTGGGTTGGGTTTCTCCAGCAGTGACATTGTGAGTGAGTCAGTAGCTGATTTTCTCTCTTTCCTGTTTTTTCTCTCTCCCCTTTTGTGTGTGTTTGTCTTGTTTTGTGCGGTAGGAAAGCAGATGGGACTTTAACAACAACAGAAATAACAGCAGCTCCAACTAGTTCTTCTCTTGTCCACAAAAAGAACAATTACTGTAAGCATGTGCAGACTCACCTGGCGGCACCTCCTGCTGGTCGTCCTTGGGAATTAGCTCACCAGCCTCCAGAGTGCTCTCTGCAGGCCGGTGTCATGCCTTATGCTGCCTCTGTGTCCCTTCCAGACTCCAGTGCCCCTTTCCACAGTCTCTGGGTCTCCCCTCCCCAGGGAACCCCCAACCCACAATCCCCACCTTGCCTCAGCCTATGGGCTACTGCCAGTCACCATCAAGCCCCCATTCACTGGGGCAGACTGCAGTCTGTATTAGCCAGTGATCATAGGCAAGGGGGTTTGGACCTGCTGCCTCTGCCTACCCGTGGGCTATTCCCTATAACCCCAGCACCTCTCTGGGCCCTATACCAGGCCCTGCAGCCTGGGGCTTGCCAGCCTGGAGCCTCCCTGCTCCCCTGGCCTTTCCCCAGCCCTGCTCCAAGGTAGGTCCTAGGTTCAGCTCCCTTGCAGCCAGGCCCTCCTCCCTCTGAAGGTAGAAAGAGTCTGTCTCTTTGCGCCTGGCTCAGGCCTTTATAGAGCCAGCTGGGCCCTGACTGGGGTGTGGCCCCCAGCTGAGGCCGCTTCCCCAATCAACCCCACTGCCTTTCTCCTGCCACAGCCCTCTCCCAGGGCTGTTTTAAACCCTTAAGGCCGGAGCGGGGTAACCACCCTGCTACAATTACCATATTTAATACTATCTAAGAGAATGTCAGACGGGTGGGTTTGCGCTCTAAAAACTCTCTCCAGATAAAGAGAACGGGAACAAGGCCTGTTGTTAAAATGAAAACCTTATTTAACACTTTACATTTCATTTGTTCCGACTATTTTTCCTTCTTGTCTCTGTATCTTTAATAAAAGGTAAAAAACAAAATATACTGGGCTCCTTGGGTCTAGGACTATAAGGCAGGTTTTCTAATTCTTTAATCATTTTCATGGCTCATCTCTGACCCCTCTCCAAGTTATCAGCATCCTTCTTGAACTGTGGGCACCAGAACTGGACACAGGATTCCAGCAGCGGTTGCACCAGTGCCAAATATGGAGGTAAAATAACTTCTCTGCTCCTACCTGAGATTCCCCTGTTTGTGCATCTCAGGATGGCATTAGCTCTTTTGGCCACAGCGTCACACTGGGAGCTCAAGTTCAGCTGATTATCCCCCACAATTCCCCCATCTTTTTCAGAATCCCCCATTCTGTCACTATGGCCTGCACTTTTGGGGTCTGTGTGCATACATTTACATGTAGCCATATTAAAACATACAGTGCTTGCTTGCACCCAGTTTACCAAATGATCCAGATCACTGTGTTCTCTAGGGTGAGTGCCCTACTCAATGGGCTAAAGGTTATGCATGAGGCCACCTGCTCCTCCACCCCGCAGCTGTGTTGTGTGGCCTGAGGTGTGCCCACAGCCTTGCTTCCAAAAATGAGTGGACGGGCGATTCCCCCCCATCACTCCATATTGGGGTTCTTACCAGAAAATCCCATGGCAAGAGATTCAGGCTGTCTGAGACCCACTGTTGGTGGGGGAATAGGGGAGCTGAATGGAGTGAGCTCCCTCATCATGGCTGCCACCCCCCACTGGGATCCTCCATGTCACTATTGGACCTTTGTCACCCTGAGCTGGAAAGGCACCTGACCAGACCAGGCGAGACCGTGGGACCCAGACGCCATCAGGCACTTCAGTCCAGAAGAGGCTTCTCAGCTGTGGGTCACACACAGAGACCAGCACCTCCCTCCAGCCCAGACTTAGATGCTGAAGTCACTGGAAGGGTCACACCCCACTTCTGAGCATCTCCCATTACCCTGCTTAGTTAGCTCCCCATGCTGGCTTGTGTGGATCATATTCATGTGCCTCGTGCGTGGTATCGGGAGCCTCGGTGCCTAACTCAGGCTCTGTAGATGCCAGGGGGTGGCTAGCTGAGAGTCAGGCATTGCAGCACTGAATCCGCAAGTGCCTTTGTGGCTCTGGGCCTGCGTGCAGAAGGGCTCTGGCTGTGTTACATTTCACCCACACACAAGGGTCTGCACGAATGACAATTCTTTGAACTACATTTGAAACCTTCCCGCCATCCTGTTTGTTCCTACGTCAGACTGAGGTGCACTCAGAGCTTGTTTCTGGGCTTCAAAGTGAACTTAGTGCCAGGGATAAAAGTAGGATTCCAATGTGCCTGGGAATTTCAAAGTCAATCAGAGAGAATCTCAGCACTGGGTCAGTGTCTTCCACTAATAAAGATCTCAGGAAGGGCAATACCTAAGGAACGGTTTATCTGCCTAGTCAGGGCCGGCGCTTTCACTAGGTGACCCTAGGCGGTCACCTAGGGTGGCAGGATTTGGGGGGCAGCATTTCGGCGGTGACTCATTTCCCGGCGGCAATTCGGCGGCAAGAAAAGCGGCCACCGAAACGCTGCCGAGAACGCAGCTTCAGAGGAGCTGCCGCCGAACAGCCACCAATGATGGCGGAGGAGCACTGCCACCTAGGGCGGCAAAAACCCTGGCGCCACTACTGTGCCTAGTCGCGTTAGCAAAGGAAACATGACCCTAGTCTGCAAATCAGTCAGATGTCTAGCTCTTTGCCCCTCCCACCAGTTAAATGGTTATTTTTACCCTATAGCTGTTGGCTTAATGTTTCATTGTACAAGAAAAGGGACCAGGGAAATTTTGACACTATTAAAATAACAGCTTAACTTACCATGACCTCTTATCGCTCTGCTGCTCTCTGAAACAAGGACAAAGTGAGAGATGAGAACTCCCCTGCACACAGATGCTCTGAATAGTCTGTACTTTCATATAGAGTCTATGTTAGGAATAAATGGGATTTACAAAATGTAGCCAGGATCTCGCTACAAACAAACAAGCAGAAATGAATAGGCACTAAATTACCTGAGAGCTTCTACTTTGAGCTCCAATTTGAGAAATCACCTAAGAAATGTTCAGTCAATCCATATTCAGAACAGTCTCAAATTTAAATCAGTGGGAGCTGGGCACCTAAATGCCCTTTATTGCTTTTTCCTTCCCTTCAAAGTATCCCATACTGAAAACTCTGTTAAGTTTAAGTGAGGTTTAATATTAGCAAAACAAACTCTAGAAGAATGTGTTATATGAATATTAAACCTAACCAAAACACAAAATATCTAAAGTTTCAATTAAATTTCTAATCCAATCCTTCTCCCAGCTGGAATATTCCTGTCCCCTAATGTGACCACATGTGCATATGTGATAAATATTAAGAATCAAGAACATTCTCACAGCATGCAATACACACACAGCTACTTTCACCAAAACTCCAACCTCATCACCTAACAAGAAGCAAAGTAAATAAATATCAACTAAATTGTATGGGTTTCATCTTGAACTGCAGTGTGATAGCAAGAATCTTTACTCCCAAAGGAAGAAACTTATTTAGATAAAATCAATAATCCAGCAGAAGCAACTAAGAGTTGTCATTTACCCTGATTCAGTACTTTAGGAGAACACTCCGATGGTTTGGATTCCATCTGCCTTGCGGAGCAGCCTGCTTTGTCTCTCTCTGTTTTGGGTTACTGTTAGGGTGACCAGACAGCAAATGTGAAAAATTGGGACAGGGAGTGGGGGGCAATACGAGCCTATATAAGAAAAAGACCGCAAAATCGGGACTGTCCCTAGAAAATCGGGACATCTGATCACCCTAATTACTGTGTGTTTGTGACAGAATGTATCCCTGTTTCCACACGCTACATGCTATGCAATAATCTCTGTACAGAGTATGCCTTGTGAGGTATCATTTGAAAATTCATAAATTTTTGGTCATTGTCCTGATAAAATGTGTGTGGCAACATTGTATGTGAAGGTATAAGATTCCACTGTAAGATGTCCCAAACTGAGTTTGCAAACAGGTCTGTGTCAAACAAAGGAATGTGTGTTCTGCTGAATTTGCACTTAAGCAGTAAACAGACTCATCAATCAGGAAGGGCAGACAAAGAAGCCTCAAACAGGTGAGGAAAAAGCAGTAGGAAACATCCTTTCCTACAGTCTCCTGAATTTCAGCTGGAAATGTTTTCCAAGAGGGGGACTGACACTATAAAAATTAGGAACAAAATAACTCAGAATACCTCTTCTCTCTTCCCATCAGTACAGTGCAAGAGAAGGGACAAAGCAGCCCTGACACAGAAGAAGAGTCCCTGACCTAAGACATTTGGAAAGTAAGACTGTCGAAAGCATGTGGTGAGCAAAGCTTTTTTAATTTAACGGTTTGTTAAGTTTGGCATTAGTTGTGTTTTATCTTTATTTTTCTTGTAACTATTCTTGACTTTTATGACTCATTACTTGTATTTACTTAAAATCTCTCTCTTTGTAGTTAATTAACTTGCTTTATTGTTATGTCTAATCCAGTGTGTTTAAATTGAAGTGTCTGGGAAACTCCATTTGGGGTAACAAACTATGCATATTTTTCTGTTAAAGAAATACTGACTTTTTATGCATTTGTTTTGTCCCGGAGAGGACTGGGCAGTACAGAACAGACATTTCTAGGGGGAAATCTAGGACTGTGGGTGCGTTGGGGTCACTCTGCAATATAACCCGTGAGTGGCTGGCCAGCTGCAGCACACACACAGACCTATCTGGGAATGACTTGCATGCTGAAGGCAGTTGGTGAGCAGTCCTGACTCGAGGCTACAGCAGCAAAGCAGCGCAAAGGGCAGCCCAGGTTAGAGGGCAGAGGTGATACAGCTACTCACTCATCTAGATTGTCCCCATGGTATGACACACCTGCCTCCTTCAGGCTTTTGTGACCCTCAGGCTAAGGCACCAGTCTCTCCCTATTCACTGAGCAGGAGCTGAGGTGCCTAACCCAGGCTCTGTGAATCCCAAAGATTTTCTAGTTGCCTAAAAGTGAGTTGTTGTGACACTCAGCATCTCAGTGCCTAACTCCTTGTGTGTATTCAGACTGAGAGGCTGACATTCCTTTGTGGAGCTAGGCCATATCTCCTCTTGTGATAGCGGCACAAAATCATGATCTTGTCCTGAGAGTTTATACATGGAGCCCTGTGAACTGCTGCATGGGAATCAGCTTAAAGCAAAGTGGGCAGCAGAGACAAAGTCAAATCAGCGTTCTGAAAACCCACAAAACCAAAAGAAGGGGTTGCTCCCTTGTGCAGTAACTGTAATTCTTCAAGATGTGCGTCCCTAGGGGTGCTCGACACTGGGCCTGCATGCACCTCATGTGCCCTTGAATGGAGATTTTCATTAGCAGTGTCCGTTTGGCCTGCACATGTGCTGTTGGTATCCTCATGCCCCGTATCGAGGCTATATCAGACTGTGCAGCCGAACCATCCCCTCAGTTCCTTCTGTACTTCTGCGTCTCAGCAGAAAATCTGAAGCAGACAGGAAGGATGATGGGTAGTGGAGGACCCCTTGAGACACACATCTTGAAGAACCACAGTTACTACCCAGGGGGAGTAACCCCTTTTTCTTCTTCTTCTTCTTCTTCTTCGAGTGGTGCCCTGTGGGTGCTCCACTCCAGGTGACACCCGAGCAGTATCCGCAATAGGAGGAGGGGGCTTTGGAATGGAATCCAGCACAGAAGAGAGAACTGCATTGCCAACTGAAGCACCGGATTTAGAGGCATCAACCAAGGCACAGTGTCTAGAGAAAGTATGTACCAAAGACCCTGTAGTGGCCCTGCAGATTATTGAAATGGGAACATTTTTAAGGAGAGCCATAGATGTAGATTGTGATCAGGTTGAGTGTTCTGAAATGCTGATGGGGGTGAAATGTCAACAGCTTGATACAATCAGAGATCAATTTGGAGAGTTGCTGTGTAGAAATGGCAGAACCCTTAGATCTGTCTGCAATCGAAAGGAATAATCTATTGGATTTGTGAAATGGTTTAGTTTTGTCTGGGTAGAAGGCTGATGCCGTCCTGACATCTAGAGTATGGAGAACAGTCTCCTGGTTGGAAGTATGCAGTTTCAGGAAGAAAACTGGGAGGTCTATGGTCTGATTCAGGTGAAATCTGGATGTAACTTTAGGAAGAAAGTTGGGATGTGGCTGAAGGTCCCAAGTCTTATCTGTGGACTAGATTCATAAGAACATAAGAACATAAGAACGGCCATACTGGGTCAGACCAAAGGTCCATCCAGCCCAGTATCCTGTCCACCGACAGTGGCCAATGCCAGGTGCCCCGGAGTGAGTGGACCTAACAGGTAATGATCAAGTGATCTCTCTCCTGCCATCCATCTCCACCCTCTGACAAACAGAGGCTAAGGACACCATTCCTTACCCATCCTGGCTAATAGCCATTAATGGATTTCATCTCCATGAATTTATCCGGTTCTCTTTTAAACCCTGTTATAGTCCTAGCCTTCACAGCCTCCTCAGGCAAGGAGTTCCACAGGTTGACTGTGCACTGTGTGAAGAAGAACTTCCTTTTATTTGTTTTTAAACCTGCTGCCCACTAATTTCACTGGGTGGCCCCTAGTTCTTCTATTATGGGAACAAGTAAATAACTTTTCCTTATTCACTTCCTCCAAACCACTCATAATTGTATATACCTCTATCATATCCCCCCTTAGTCTCCTCTTTTCCAAGCTAAAAAGTCCTAGCTTCTTTAATCTCCCCTAATATGGGACCCGTTCCAAACCCCTAATCATTTTAGTTGCCCTTCTCTGAACCTTTTCTAATGCCAGTATATCTTTTTGAGATGAGGAGACCACATCTGTACACAGTATTCAAGATGTGGGCGCACCATGGATTTGTATAAGGGCAATAAGATATTCTCCGTCTTATTCTCTATCCCTTTTTTAATGATTCCTAACATCCTGTTTGCTTTTTTGACCGCCGCTGCACACTGCATGGACGTCTTCAGAGAACTATCCACGATGACTCCAAGATCTTTTTCCTGATTAGTTGTAGCTAAATTAGCCCCCATCATATTGTATGTATAGTTGGGGTTATTTTTTCCAATGTGCATTACTTTACATTTATCCACATTCAATTTCATTTGCCATTTTGTTGCCCAATCATTTAGTTTTGTGAGATCTTTTTGAAGTTCTTCACAGTCTGCTTTGGTCTTAACTATCTTGAGCAATTTAGTATCATCTGCAAACTTTGCCACCTCACTGTTTACCCCTTCTTCCAAATCATTTATGAATAAGTTGAATAGGATTGGTCCTAGGACTGACCCTCAGGGAACACCACTAGTTACCCCTCTCCATTGTGAAAATTTACCATTTATTCCTACCCTTTTTCCCCTGTCTTTTAACCAGTTCTCAATCCATGAAAGGGGAAGAGGTGGAGCAGTGGAAGGAAGAGGCGGAGTGAGGGCAGGGCTCAAGGGGAAGAGGTGGAGCAAGTCGGGACAAGGAGAAGCGTGGGTGGGGCGTCAGGGGAAAAGGATAAGCTGGAGCAGGGCCTCAGGGTGGAGCACGGGCGGGGCCACAACCCAGGTGCCCCGTTGGCGGCGGCGCTCCAAAGTCACATCCTGTTTGGGGAGGCTTAGACTCCCCTGGCTCTTACACCCGCCATCCATATCAGAAGGGACCATCATGATCATCTAGTCTGGCCTCCTGCACATCCCAGGCCACAGATCCTCACCCATCCACTCCTGTAATAGGCCCCTAATCTGTACTGACATCCTCAAATCATGTTTTAAAGACTTCAAGTTACAGTGAATCCACCAGTTACATTAGTTTAAACCAGCAAGTGCGCCGTGCCCCACGCTGCGGAGGAAGGCGAAACCCCACCAGGGTCTCTGCCAGTCTGACCCAGGGGAAAATTCCTTCCCAACCCCAAATATTGTCATCGGTTAGACCCTGAGCTTCTGGGCAAGACCCATCAGCCGGACACCAGGGAAAGAATTCTCTATAGTAACTCAGAGCTCTCCCCATCTAGTGCCCCATCACCAGTGCTTGGAGATATCTGCTGCTAGCAGTCGCAGATGGGCTATATGCCATTGGAGGCAGTCCTTACAACTATCAAGCTCAGTCTTAAAGCCAGTTGGGTTTTTTGCCCCCACTCCTCCCCTGGGAAGACTGTTCCAGAACTTCCCTCCTGTGATGGTTAGAAACCTTCATCTAAGTTCAAGCCTGAACTCACTGATGACCAGTTTGTATCCACACAGCCCTGGGGCTGGGCTTTCATGCCCCTTCTCCTGGCCCAGCTGCCAAATCCCCTTCTCCAGCTCCCCTGACAACCCATCCCCTCCCTCCATCGCACTGGGAACAGCTCCCCCATACGCTGAGCCTGCAGCACAGAGCAGCTCATACAGCAGGGCCTGGAGATCTCACTTCTGCCCCCTGTGGCTGTTTCACGCCTTGCCATGGGCAGAGAGTCCCCTAGACCCAGGGTTCTCAGACATTTTCTTTCTGAGCCCCTCTCCCCGCAACATGCTATAAAAACTCCACGGACCACCTGTGTCACAGCAACTCCTTCTCTGCATATGAAAGCCAGGGATGTTGTTCACAGGTACCAAGCAGGGCAGTTGCCCCAGACCCCACACCACAGGGCCCCCACAAAGCTAAGTGGCTCAGATTTGGCTTCAGACCCACATGGCAGGGCTCAGGCTTTAGCTTTCTGCCCTGGGCCACAGCAAGTCTAATGCTGCCCCTGCTTGGTAGACCCCTAGAAACTTGTTCATGGCCCCCCAGGAGGCCGAGGAGTCCTGGTTCAGCACCACTGCCCTAGGGCAGGTTTCTCAACCCATGAGTCAGGATCCAAACTTGGGTCACCAGAACATTTCAAAGGGTCCTGGGCAGCTTTTGTGGCTCCTGTCCCACGGGGCTGGCTGGGCTCACCTCCCTGATCCCTGCTCTGCACCCTCTGGGATTCAGGCACCTCTCAGGTTTGGCCCAGCCATCATGATGATGGGAGTCCGGGTAGGCCAGATTTCAGTGAGTGGCCCTGCAACCCAGTGAGTCAGGTCACACGTCCACTCACATAAAATTCGATCCAGTCGGGGGCAGGGCCAAACCTGAGCAATGCTGCAATCCCAGAGGTTGCAACACCCAGAGTGGAGAGCCAAGCCCAGCCAGCCCCACAGCACAGGAGCTGCAGGAGTTGCCACTATGGGCTGAGAGCTGGGCAGGCCCCAACCCATGTAGGGGGCAGGATCCGACCAAAACCATGTCAGGGCCTCCACCCTGAAAATATTTCTTGGGTCGCTACAGGCCATTAACATTTACAAATGGGTCCTGAGCCCAAAAAGTTTGAGAACCAGTGTCTTAGATGGAGACGTAAGCAGGGTCTGAATGAGCTCTCCCCTGACACCTAGTGATGAACTGGGGGAGGGCGGGGACTGCAGGAGCAGGCTGTACTTGCACTGACAGACCTGCTTTGCCTATGTGCCCAGCAGAGGGAGCTGCTTTGCCAAAGTGATGGATTATGCTGGGTTTGGGCTACAAATCACTCCAGCGCTGAGTGCAGGGGCAATGGAATGTTGCTATCCTGATTGTGTGAGTGAAGGGCAGCAGGACTGTGCTCAGCATACACTGACTGAGGGGGCCAAATGCCAGTGAGGGGCAAGTAGGTGTCCTATCCCCTTGCTATCTACAGTAGGGACAATTCTCACCCTGTATCCTCTTAAACCAATTACTTCCCCTAGGTGAGAAAATTTTGCCAGAATCTCAGTGCAGTTTCAGACCATCCCACGAGACAAGTGACACGATCTTCGTTGCCCGCCAAATCCAGGAAAAGTCTCGGGAGTAAAATCAAGACCTGTACGTGGCCTTCATTGATTTGACAAAGGCTTTCGACTCAGTCAATCATGAAGCCCTGTGGAAGGTGCTGGCCAGATTTGGCTGCCCTCCAAAAATTGTTAAGATCCTAAGGCTTCTACATGATCAGATGACAGCCACCGTTCTCTGTAATGGCCTGGCGATGGACCCTTTCATCATTAAAACTGGGATTAAGCAAGGATGCTTTATTGCCCCACACAAATTCTCCATCTGTTTAGTAGTCATTTTGGTCCTCATAAAAGACCACCTCCCCAATGGAGTTGACATTCAATACAGAATGGATGGGAGGCTTTTTAATCTTCAATCTCTCCACTCAAAGTCTAAAGTCCTCAGGGTAATTATCAATGGTTTACAGTCAGGCTGGAAGAGCAGAACGAGTGGCGTTCTGCAGGGACCAGTTCCGATTCTTTTCAATATCTTCATCAGTGATTTAGATCATGGCATAGAGAGTGCACTTATAAAGTTTGCGGACGATACCAAGCTGGGAGGGGTTGCAAGTGCTTTGGAGGATAAGATGAAAATTCAAAATGATCTGGACAAACTGGAGAAATGGTCTGAAGTAAATAGGATGAAATTCAATAAGGACAAATGCGAAGTACTCCACTTAGGAAGGAACGATCAGATGCACACATACAAAATGGGAAATGACTGCCTAGGAAGGAGTACTGTGGAAAGGGATCTGGGGGTCATAGTGGATCACAAGCTAAATGTGAGTCAACAGTGTAACACTGTTACAAAAAAAGCAAATGTCATTCTAGGATGTATTAGCAGGAGCATTGTAAGCAAGACACGAGAAGTAATTCTTCCCCTCTACTCCACGCTGATTAGGCATCAACTGGAGTATTGTGTCCAGTTCTGGGCACCACATTTCAGGAAAGATATGGACAAATTGGAGAGAGTCCAGAGAAGAGCAACAAGGATGATTAGGGGCCTGGAAAACATGATCTATGAGGGAAGATTGAAAAAATAAGGTTTGTTTAGTCTGGAAAAGAGAAGACAGAGAGGGGACATGATAACCATATACATATATCTAAAAGGTTGTTACAAGGAGGAGGGAGAAAAATTATTCTCCTTAACCTCTGAGGATTGGACAAGAAGCAATGGACTTAAATTGCAGCAAGTGAGGTTTAGGTTGGACATTAGGAAAAACTTCCTAATTGTCAGGGTGGTTAAGCACTGGAATAAATTGCCTAGGGGGGTTGTGGAATCTCCATCATTGGAGATTTTTAAGAGCAGGTTAGACAAACACCTGTCAGGGATGTTATAGATGGTGCTGGTCCTGCCTTGAGTGCAGGGGATGGGACTGGACTTGAAGACCTCTCGAGGTCCCTTCCAGTTCTATGATTCTATGAAGCATAGGACTCTCACTCAATATTGAGAAGACTAAAGTGCTCCATCAGCCTTCTTCAGGCCTTGCACAAGACCTACCTACCACAAATAGCCAACAAGGGACAGACTTTGGAGACAGTCGAGCACTTTTGCTACCTCAGTAGCCACCTTTCTCTTGACAGTGAGATCCAGCACAGGATCCAGTGTGCAAGTGCTTCCTTTGGGAAACTGCTCCAACACGTTTTCATGGACTGTGACTTCCAGAAGTACACTAAGGTCCAAATCCATAAGACAATAGTTATTCCTACACTCCTTTATGGATGGAAAACCTGGGTTACCAGGAGTCTGGAGAGGTACCACCAACGATGCCTCCGGAAGATCCTTTGCATCAAGTGGGATGATTACTGCACTGAAGCCAATGTTACCAGCATTGAAGCAATGATCCTCATACACCAAAACCACTGGGCTGGACATTGTGTCCGAATGTCAGACTCTTGCCTCTCAAAACAAGCCCTCTACACTCAGCTCACCCATGGTCAACGATCCTGTGATGGTCTGAAGAAACGCTACAAAGACACACTGAAAGTGTATCTCAAGAAATCTGATGTGTACATTGTGACACCCTGGTACCCCCTATATTCACCACTGTCATATAATTAGGATATGTTTTGTAAAAAGTATGCCCTGTGAGGTATCATTCTAAAAGTCTTGATCTGCTAAACATTAATATCTCGTTGGATTGTATGTGCTATCATTGTATATGAAGTTATGAAGTTTTGCTATCTATGTGTTACTGAACGATGTTGTGAAGTTGGACACACCCACAGCTAGCCTTTCAGGTACAACAAGGAAGAAGCTAGATAGTGCTAATGGTCCATCAGCAAAGACAATGGACATGGAAAAGGTTTGTCCATACCGGGGAACATTTCAGCCAGCCTATGACTAATGGCTGCTCTGACTCAGCAAGCATACAAAGCCATGTGACCAGAACACATGACACAACTCCATTTTGGTACCTCTATTTTTCCACAAACTGGGCTGGGAACCTGGCTTGAAACAAAAGGGTTCCCGCCATTTGGAGAGACTATATAAGGTGGGGAGTGACATTATGATTTGTCTTAACTCCCCCACAACTCAACACTTGAAAGAAGCTCTGGAAGACAAAGGACTGGGAATGCGGGAGGGGAACCCAAGCTGCTAGACAGATGCAGCTTGTGCCTTAAGAATCTGCAAGCCTGCTTGTATCATCAGTCAGGGTGAAATATTGCTAATTCAAACCCTATCTATCTGGTATATTAGGCTTAGCTTGCATTTTTGATTATTTGCAAGGTAATTTGCTTTGTTCTGTTTGCTATCACTTATAATCACTTAAAATCTATCTTTCTGCAGTTAATAAATTTGTTTTATGTTTTATCTTAACCAGTGAGTTTTTGAGTGAAGTGCTAGAAAAAAATCTCAGTTCAGTTAGCAAAAGCTGCGTGCATATTTTTCCCACATCAAGGGGAAAGCGAACTATATTAATGAGCTTGCATTGTACAGATCCCTGTGCCGGGCAAGATGGTATAATTCTGGGTCTATATCCACTAGGGGTGCAAGATTGGGGAGCTGGGAATTGGCTGGGGCTTGCCTAGTTAATCCATAAATGGCTTAGGTAAATCACTCAGGTTACTCAGTTGGGTGTGTGGTGCCATCTGCTGTCATGTTGAGTGATAACAGGGGCTGGTGAGGCTGGCTGAGTTACCAGCAGCCTATGCATCCGAAGAAGTGAGGTTTTTACTCACGAAAGCTTATGCCCAAATAAATCTGTTAGTCTTTAAGGTGCCACCAGACTCCTTGTTGTTGTTGTTTCAGCAGAGCAGTGTGAGAAAGGCCGACCCAACTGGATGGTTAGGGGTGCACAATGGTTCCAACAGCTCCTAGACTGCCCCCTGGGGGTGACAACCTGTCACAGACATCACAAGCTGGGAGGAGCAAGCCACCAATCGACCTCAATGACACCACATCCTCCATCAGGCAGTGGCCTGCTTCAAGGAGAAGCACCTTGTAGTCAAAGCTGAGAAGAGAAAGAGAAGGAAGGAAAAAGAAAGAACTTTCTCCCAGCAGGCAGCTGACCCACCAGGAAATGTCTGTACCTACTGCTGGTGGATCTGTGGTTCCAGGATCGGACTCCTTTTCAAGGGTGGGAGATGAACCCTGTGAACACACCTCTGAAATCTGGGTCTGCACTGACCAAGGAGAGCAGCTGTGAGTGGGGTGCAGCAGAGGTACATTCCTTCATTGGATTTTCACACTGCAAGGTGGGAAACTGGGGCAAAGGACACTGCCCAGTGCAGTGTGGGGTGTTATCTGCTTTTGAAGGGTAGCAGTGCTGTTTCCCCCAGTTAATGCTGGATTCCCTTCCTCTTTTAATGGATGTTTTCTTTTGTTGTACACAGCTCAGTGCTTGTGAGTGGGGCAGTGCTGCCTCTTAGTGGCACCCAGACTGGTGTTCAGTTTATCCAGATTACTGGGTGGGGGCTGGACCCGGTTCTCTTTTGTATTGTTAAAACAAACCCTGAGATAGTGAACCTGACCCTTGTTGCTGCCGTCTCGGCCTGGCAGAAAGGTTACAGTATTAAACATGGTAAGAACTGCCCCCCATTAGAGGGGGCTGGTGCCACACTGGCAGTGATGGGGAATTACACAGTCATGGGGTGGGGCTGGAAAAATGTGAAGTCAAAAGAGTGAGAAGCAGATGAAGGGAGCAGCTGGAGAGAGGAGCGGGAGGAAGGACTGGCAGCAGAGATGCACCATGGGTGACATTGTGCCAGGCCTCGACAATCAGGAAGTGGGAGGTGAGAGGAGCCAGCCTAGAGCCGATGGCTGGAAGCTGACCCTGGGCAGACTGAGACCAGAAATCAAGTGCAAACCAAACATTTGTAGTGAAAACCAAGAGTGTTCAGGGGCCTTTGACAAGGTGCCACACAAGTGGCTCTGACAGAAACTCCGTCGTCATGGGGGAGAAGCAAAGTGTTGTCGTGGGTCAGAAACTGGCTAGGAGATGGCAAGCGAAGAGTGGGAATAAACAACCAGTTTTCATCATGGCCAAAAGCTAACAGCTGGACCTCCAGGGGCTGTCCTAGGTCCAGAGTTGCTCTGTATATTCCTGCAGAGGAATATGCAGGAATATAGTTATTTTTACACAAAGTTATTTCGATTAGTCAGAACTGGAGAGGGCTGTGAGGAACGTCAGAGACCTGATTCAGTCGGGTGGATGGGCAAAACAAAGGCAAATGGAATCCAGGGATGATAAATGCACACAGTGGGGCAGAAAGTTTAAACTACCCGCACACCTTATAGGGGTCTATATTAATGGTGAGCAATGCAAGGAAGGGACCTCGGTGCCATTGTAGGCAGATCAGCGGAGACCACCATTCAGTGTGGTTCTGCTCAAACTATCTAAAAAGTTGTTTGACTGCACAAGGAACGGGCTAGAAAATGATACAGAGAATATGCTCATGCCTTTATATCAACCAACAGTGAGGCCTCACCTGGCTGCTGTGTGCGGCAGTGGGCACCCATCTCACACAGGACAGTGCAGAGTCAGAGGGGCTCAGAGAAGGGGGATGAGGGTTTGCAAAACTCTCTATGAAGAGAGATTGAATAGACTGGGGTTGTTACCTTAGGAAACAGATGAATCTGAGGGGACCCGATTAAAGTCTGTAACACAATGAATGGTCTACAGAAGGGAGATCGGGAGTTTCTCGTCTTCATAACATAAGAATAAGGGAGCATTCAATGAAATTAAAATTCAAAATTGATAACAGAAAATACTTTTTCACATGGTGTGTGATTAACCTGTGGAACTCATGGCCACAGGATGTCATTAGGTATCTCTACATATGTCTACACAGCATTGTGGAGCCCACAGGAGTGAGCCTCCCAACCCAGGTCGACAGGCTGGGGCAGCAGGGCTCACACTAGCGCTCTAACATAGCTGTGTAGACAGCTCTGTGAAGTTATGAGTTATGCCGCGACCTCCCTGCAGAGCCCAGACTTGAGAGTGGACTGGCTGTTCTCCCCTCTGAACTGAGTTGGAAGATCTCCCTAAGCCCAGCCGGTCAGAGCCATGCGAAGGGGATTCCGTGTCTCCTGTCCATGAGCCTTGGCTCAGGTCACTTCTGTTTGCTTGGCTCACAGGTGGAGAAAGGTGGAAGAGATGGATTAATTTCCTTCCCCCGCTGGCCTCCTTCTGCTTGGTTCCTGGAGGGGCGGTTTCTGTTAAAAGCTCAACGCAGGCACCAGCTGTGACCTTAGCTGACTTGGAGCTTAGAAAACAGCTTGGTAGATGGCCGACGCCGTGTCTCCACCAAGGTGGCTCTGGGGGATGGATAGCTCAGGAGCAAAACGCCCTTCAGCCACTGAAGTCAGCATACGAGTCTCACAAACACCCAGGTCATCAGGTCCATACAGGGAGTGTAACAGGCCCTGGGACTTGTGCCTGCAGGTCTCTCTCCCCAGTGCTCACAGTGCCCACCCCAGCCACTGCCCCCCAGCCCTTCCCCAGGGCTTGTGCCCTGCTGGCCCTTCTGTGCTGTGTGTGGCCTCAAAGACATCACTCAGGAAGCAGAGCTGGCATGTCACCTGGATCTTTATCCGCTTCACCGAGCAGCATCCGCAGCAAAGGAGGAATGTCACAAAACTATATCTATGTGGGGGGAACTGTCTTTATAGGGAAATGGTTCACACAAACATCTGCCTGGAAACACTGGCACCTGCCACACGCCCACCGCACACAAACTCCACCCATTTCAGGGCCCAACTGGGAGCCTTTCAAACTCTCACCATGGTGCCAAGTTAAGAGCAGCCGAAGGGGGGGAGGGAGTGGGTCATGCCCCTTGGGATTTACATCTAACCCCTGCCGCAGCCAGAATCACCGTCCCCCTTCCCCTGCCTGGAGCAGCCCAGACCGTCCCCCTCCCCTGGTCCTCATAAAGACAGACAGGCTGAGCTCCCAGCTGGAGTTACAGGTGGAGCCAACATCAGCAGCAGGCACCTGGGGTCCCACAGCCTGGACAGGGATGGACCTTCCCCAGCAGCTGGGTTCGGGGCCATGGATGGGATTGTCCCCACAGTAGGGGGCCAGCAGGGGACGTGCAGGCTGAGGTCTGGCTCCTCCCTGGCCCAGCCAATGTGGTAGGTGGGCAACTGGCCTTTCCACTGAGCCCAGATGGGGAAGCACCCACAGAGGGAGCTGTACCTGTCCTGCAGCAGGTGAGAAAGCCAGATGGGGCAGTCCCGGGTTTAGGGGCTGGGATGGTGGTGGGATCAGGATCCCGATCCCAAGGAGCCAGGCTGCCCTGCCCTGACAGCCCTGCCCTGATCCAGGGACGCAGGACAGGCTGCTGTGAAACTCTTGCTGGCGAGTTGAGCCCAATGCATAGGGGTAGGGGGACAGTGGGAGAATTGGCTCTGCACCCTCAGTACTTCAGGGGAGAGGGGTTAAGACCCATAGAGAGTGGGGGGTGCGAGTGTGTGACCCAGAGAGGGATGCAGGGAGAGATGGAGGGAGGGGTGTGTGATCCAGAGAGGGAGGGAAGAAGGAATGTGTGACCCCAGAGGGAGAGAGGAGTGTGTGACCCCATTGTTACACCTACAAGAAGCACACGGGATCTTTTTCAGGGGAAAAGGCAATACGCTGCGTTTATTGAAGATACAACAATTAGCATATGCATTCAGTCACAACACACACACACACACACACCAGTCGATGTTATAGTCCAGAAGCCTGGGGCCATGGGAGCTGGAGACACCACAACCCAGGCAGACTCCAGGGAGGCCCTGCAGAGTCCAGAGTTGCCTAGGACAGTGCAGACCTGGAGACAACAGAGATGCCCAAACTGCAGCAGCCAGCGGAAACCATGATGGGAAGCAGCCGTGGAGAATTAGCCAGCGGCCAGGTTAGTGAACTGGAACTTTGAGTCAGTGTGTTTCAGTTGGCCCCCCACTGACTCAGTGGCACATGTTTTTGCCACTACCAGGGCCCTGGGCTAGGACCTGGTGGAGAGGGAGTTCCTGCCGTCCCCCCGCTCCCCCAGTCCTCACCCACCCTTTTTGTGAGTGGTGGCCCCCTTCCCTGATTGAGGTTACTTTGGCCACTAGGCCTTACTACCCTGTTGACTGAAGTAAATGTATTGACTCTGGCCACTAGCCCCCCCCCCCACCTGTGGGGCTGGAGCTGGGAGTGCTGACTCACCTTGCTGTGGGGGGGAAGCTCTGAGGCTCTGCACCCCCCACCCCCCCCGAGCAGGTGAGTTGAATGTGTGTGTCTCTCCACTGATTTTTTTCAGCGGGTCAATGGCCCCTGATACAAAAAAGGTTCCCCACCCACGTTCTAGATATTTGCAAAGTGATTGCTTGATTATTTGCTCCATTATCTTTCTGCATACTGAAGTTAAACTGACTGGTCCGTAATTCCCTCGCTTGTCCTTATTCCCCTTTCTATAGATGGGCACTATATATGTCCTTGTCTAATCCTCTGCAATCTCTCCTGTCTTCCATGAGTTTTTTGAAGATAAATGCTAATGACTTAGATATCTCCTCAGTCAACTCCTTGAATATTCTAGGATGTATTTCATCAGGCCCTGCTGACTTGATTATATCTAACTTGTCTAAGTAATTTTTAACTCTTTCCCTATAGTTTGACCTAGTTTCTACTTTTTGTTGGGCTCTTTTTTTCTGTATCAGATAATTGACGATTGCCTGATTAAGTCCTAGAGGTCTCTTGCCTTACTTTGTATATTTCTTACACAATGGGATAGTTTGCTCTTGTGCTCTTAATGTCTTTTTAAAAAACTGCCAACTCTCTGGAACTATTTTTTCCCTTAGACTTGCTTCCCATGGGACCTTACTTACCAACTCCCTGAGTTTGCTAAAGTCTGCTGTCCTGAAATCCATTGGCTTTATTCTGTTGTTTTCCCTCCTACCATTCTTTAGAATCATGAACTCTGCCATTTCATGATCACTTTCACCCAAACCTGCCTTCCACTTTCAAATTCTCAATCAGTTCCTTCTTATTTGTCAAAATCAAATCTAAAACAGCCTCTCCCCTAGTAGCTTTCTCTATCTTCTGAAATGGAATGTATTAGAGAAATTTTTTTAAGAACAGGTTGGATAATTTGTGCCCTGTATTTTTCCCCCAACAGATGTCTGAGTAGTTGAAGTCCTATCACCAAGTACTGTGATTTGGATGATTTTGTTAGTTATTTTTAAAAAGCCTCATCCACTTCTTTTTCCTGGTTAGGTGGTCTGCAGTAGCCCCCTACCAGGACATCACGTTTGTTTTTTACCCCTTTTATCCTTACCCAGAGACTTTCAACAAGTCTGTCTCCCATTTCTATCTCAACCTCGGTCCAAATATAGAAGCGACAAAGAGTCCTGTGGCACCTTATAGACTAACAGACTTATTGGAGCATAAGCTTTCATGGGTGAATATCCACTTCTTCAGATGCATGCAGTGGAAAATATATACATCTTTGATATACAGGGCAACATCTTCTTTTTCCCCCTGCCTGGCCTTTCTGAGCAAGCTGTACCCTTCTATCCCAATATCCCAGTCATGTATTATCCCACCAAGTCTCTGTGATGCCAGCATGCCATAGTAATGATTCTTCACTAGTATTTCTAATTCTTCCTATTTCACCATACTTCTTGCAGTAGTAAACATTAGTGCATATGGTGAAGGAAAGTGCACTATACACACATCTTTCAGAGCGCTAGACTGTATAGAGAGCTGCATGCTGGGACTTGCTTTCCACACCAGAAGCTTCGAGTGGGGGAGCAGAAATACCCATAGTGATCCTTCAACAACGGGCTCAGCAGGCACCGAAGGACTGTTGAATGTGCCTTAGGCAGATTAAAAGGTTGCCAGCACTGTGTTTTTGGCCAGTAAGACCTGAATGAAGATAATATTCTGATGGTCATTGCAGCATGCCTTACTCTGCTTATTTGCAAAGCCAAGTGGGAAAAGTTTCCCCAAGGTGGGCCACTGAGGCTGATTGACTGGCTGCTGATTTTGAGCAGCCAGATACAAGGGCAATTGGAGATGTGCAGCAGGAGGCTATTCAAATCGGGGAGGCTTTGAAAGAGCATCTGACAATGATTCCCAGCAATGTGTCTTTATGTGATGCATTCAGCAAGGCAATGTTTACCCCTTGAATTACCCCTGTTGCTCCCTGACCGTTAATTGTACTAAGCAAATATTCCTACCTATAGCCACTGTCTTTGAATGTTAGCACAGACCATGTGTATGACACAAATAAAGACTCGTTTTATTTCAAAGACTCAAGTTTAATACTAGGACAAAAGACCAATATTTGGTCAAACGTGGGTCATGACAATGAGGAACAGTCTTGTAGTGGCCTCCAAATCCTAGGTGTCCTCCTCTAATCACTATCTCTAAACCGCTCATGATTCTATAGAATTCTATCATATCCCCCCTTACTCGTCTCTTTTCTAAACTGAACAGTCCCAGTTTTTTTAATCTCTCCTCATATGAAAGCTGTTCCATACCCCAATCATTTGTGTTGTCCTTTTCTGTACTTTTTTCAATCTAATATATTTTTTTGAGATGGGATGACCAGAACTGCACGCAGTATTCAAGATGTGGGCGTACCATGGATTTATATAGTGTCATTATAATATTTTCTGTCTTATTACCTATCCCTTTCCTAGTTGTTCCTAACATTCTGTTAGCTTTTTTGAGTGCTTCTGCACATAGGGTGACCAGACAGAAAATGTGAAAAATCGGGACGGGGATGGGGGGTAATAGGAGCCTATATAAGAAAAAGATTCAAAAATCGGTCCTGTCCCTATAAAATCGGGACATCTGGTCACCCTAGCTGCACATTGAGTGGATGTTTTCAGAGAACTATTCACAATGACTCCGAGATCTCTTTCTTGAGGGGTAACAGCTAATACAAACTCCATCATTTTGTATGTAGTTAGGATTATACTTTCCAATGTGCACTACTTTGCATTTATCAATACTGAATTTCATCTGCCATTTTGTTGCCAAGTCAGCCCATTTTGTGAGATCTCTTTGTAACTCTTTGCAGGGAGCTTTGGATTTAACTCTCTTGAGTAATTTTGTATAATCTGCAAACTGTGTCACTTCACTGTTTACCACATCTCCAGCAGCCGGTGTGCAAAGAGCCAGTCTAGACAAGGAGGGGAAGAGTTGTGCTCCTCTGCCTTAAACTCACAGACTTTAAGGCCAGAAGGGACCATCATGGTCATCTAGTCTGACCTCCTGCACATCGCAGGCCACAGAACCTCACCCACCCACTCCTGTAATAGACCCAGAACCTCTGGCTGAGTTACTGACGTCCTCAAATCATGATTTTAAAGATTTCAGGACACAGAGACTCCACCATTTACACTAGTTTAAACCTGCAAGGGATCCATGACCCATGCTGCAGAGGAAAGCAAACAAAAAAGAAAAAAACAGGGTCTCTGCCAATCTGATAGAGGAGAAAAGTCCTTCCTGACCTCAAATATAGTGTGTCTCTGTTTTTGGTTTTTGGGTTGTGTTGTAGTAATTGGGCCTGCAAATTTACCCTAATTATGAGCTCAACTGTGAGACAGGAGTGAAAGCTCACAAAATGTCACAATAATCTATAACAGTGAATGTGGACGGGAAAAGGGGAGTGAGACTGAATTAATCCAAACAAAAATGCCTCCTGATATAACTCAAAGCCTGTGTTAAGATCATGCCTGGTAAACAAGAGAAATATGGGATCAGAAATCAGTGAAACAAAAGTTGTCAGAAATTAGGCCTAATTGGTGGACAAAATAATGAGCGGACGGACTATTCCACCCCATACTCCATTTTGGGGTTCTTAAAAAAGATTTTTGCGGGAATACATTTGAACAGACGCAGGGTACTGCTATTCCGTCTGACTGAAAGAAGGGGAAGGAGTGAGCTTCGCCGTCATGGCTGCCACTCCTCCCTCCCCTGGCAGAGCCGGTGCAAGGAAGTTTCGCGCCCTAGGCGAAACTTCCTTGCACCAGCCCTGCGCCGCCCTCCCCCACAATGCCGCCCCCCCCACAGCCAGCTTCCCCGCCCACGGGAGCTCAGCCTCCCCCCCACAATACCACCCCCCCCAGCCAGGTCCCCCACCCACGGGAGCTCAGCCTCCCCCCGCCCGCGGGCGCTCAGCCCCCCACCACCACCCGTGATCCGCCGGCCGCGAAAGCTGAGCAGGGAGCACGGGGCAGCGGGGCGGCTCGCGGCGGCTGCCCCGCGGCTCCCTGCTCAGAAGCTCAGTGGGGGGGGGGCGGCTCGGGGTGGCTCCCCGCTCAGGCGCTGAGCAAGGGGGCGGTGGGGCAGCTCACGGCGGCTTCCCCAAGGCTCCCCGCTTAGGTGCTGAGCGGGGGGGCGGCTCGCGGCGGCTGCCCAAATCTTCAAAAACAACAAGGAGTCTGGTGGCACCTTAAAGACTAACAGATTTATTTGGGCATAAGCTTTCGTGGGTAAAAACCTCACTTCTTCAGATGCATAGAGTGAAAGTTACAGATGCAGGCATTATATACTGACACATGGAGAGCAGGGAGTTACTTCGCAAGTGGAGAATCAGTGTTGACAGGGCCAATTCAATCAGGGTGGATGTAGTCCACTCCCAATAAGAGATGAGGAGGTGTCAATTCCAGGAGAGGAAAAGCTGCTTCTGTAATGAGCCAGCCACTCCCAGTCCCTATTCAAGCCCAGATTAATGGTGTTAAATTTGCAAATGAATTTTAGTTCCTCTGTTTCTCTTTGAAGTCTGTTTCTGAAGTTTTTTTGTTCAATGATAGTGACTTTTAAATCTGTAATAGAATGACCAGGGAGATTGAAGTGTTCACTTACTGGCTTATGTATGTTACCATTCCTGATGTCCGATTTGTGTCCATTTATTCTTTTGCGGAGGGACTGTCCGGTTTGGCCAATGTACATGGCAGAGGGGCATTGCTGGCACATGATGGCATATATAACATTAGTGGATGTGCAGGTGAATGAGCCCTTGATGGTGTGGCTGATGTGGTTGGGTCCTCTGATGGTGTCGCCAGAGTAGATATGGGGACAGAGTAGGCAACGAGGTTTGCTACAGGGATTGGTTCCTGGGTTGGTGTTTCTGTGGTGTGGTGTGTAGTTGCTGGTGAGTATTTGCTTCAGGTTGGGGGGTTGTCTGTAAGCGAGGACTGGCCTGCCTCCCAAGGTCTCTGAGAGTGAGGGATCATTTTCCAGGATAGGTTGTAGATCGTGGATAATGCGCTGGAGAGGTTTTAGCTGGGGGCTGTATGTGATGGCCAGTGGTGTTCTGTTATTGTCCTTGTTGGGCCTGTCCTGTAGTAGGTGATTTCTGGGTACCCGTCTTGCTCTGTCAATCTGTTTCCTCACTTCCCCAGGTGGGTATTGTAGTTTTACGAATGCTTGATAAAGATCTTGTAGGTGTTTGTCTCTGTCTGAGGGGTTGGAGCAAATTCGGTTGTATCTTAGGGCTTGGCTATAGACAATGGATCGTGTGATGTGTCTTGGATGGAAGCTGGAGGCATGTAGGTACGTATAGCGGTCAGTAGGTTTCCGGTATAGGGTGGTGTTTATGTGACCATCACTTATTTGCACTGTAGTGTCCAGGAAGTGGATCTCTTGTGTGGACTGGTCCAGGCTGAGGTTGATGGTGGGGTGTAAATTGTTGAAGTCCAGGTGGAAGTCTTCAAGGGCCTCCTTTCTGTGGGTCCATATGATGAAGATGTCATCAATGTAGCGCAAATAGAGGAGGGGCACTAGGGGACGAGAGCTGAGGAAGCGTTGTTCTAAGTCAGCCATAAAAATGTTGGCATACTGTGGGGCCATGCGGGTACCCATAGCAGTGCCGCTGACTTGAAGGTATAAGTTGTCCCCAAATCTGAAGTGGTTGTGGGTGAGGACAAAGTCACAAAGCTCAGCCACCAGGTGTGCTGTCGCCTCATCAGGGATACTGTTCCTGACAGCTTGTAGTCCATCCTCATGTGGAATATTGGTGTAAAGTGCTTCTACATCCATGGTGGCCAGGATGGTGTTTTCAGGAAGAACACCAATGCATTGTAATTTCCTCAGGAAGTCGGTGGTGTCTCGAAGATAGCTGGGAGTGCTGGTAGCGTAGGGTCTGAGGAGAGAGTCCAAATAGCCAGATAATCCTGCTGTAAGAGTGCGCTACATTGATGACATCTTCATCATATGGACCCACGGAAATCTATTTCCCTTAAGTTAACGATCCTCATTCACACCTGTGTGTCAACTGTCCGCAATGGCCATCTTGTTTATCACTTCAAAGGTTTTTTTCCCCCTGCTGTTATGGTTCCTCTCAATTAATTAGCCTCTTAAGGTTGGTATAGGCACTTCCACCCTATCATGTTTCCCTGACTGTATAAATATCTGTCCACTGTATGTTCCATTCCATGCATCCTATGAAGTGGGTTCTAACCCATGAAAGCTTATGCTGAAATAAATTTGTTAGTCTCTAAGGTGCCACAGGTATTTCTTTCTTTCTTTCTTTCTTTCTTTCTTTCTTTCTTTCTTATTTTCTTTTTGCTGACACAGACTAACACGGCTACTACACTGTAACCAGTAATAGAGTAAGTGCTTCAGAATTGATTCCTTGAGGACCTGCTCCATGATTTTTCCAGGGACTGAGGTGAGGCTGACTGGCCTGTAGTTCCCTGGATCCTCCTTCTTCCCTTTTTTAAAGATGGGCACTACATTAGCCTTTTTCCAGTCATCCAGGACCTCCCTGATCGCCATGACTTTTCAAAGATAATGGCCAATGGCTCTGCAGTCTCATCCGCCAACTCCTTTAGCACCCTCGGATGCAGCGCATCCGGCCCCATGGACTTGTGCTCGTCCAGCTTTTATAAATAGTCCTGAACCACTTCTTTCTCCACAGAGGGCTGGTCACCTCTTCCCCATGCTGTGCTGCCCAGTGCAGCAGTCTGGGAGCTGACCTTGTCTGTGAAGACTGAGGCAAAAAAAGCATTGAGTACATTAGCTTTTTCCACATCCTCTGTCACTAGGTTGCCTCCCCCATTCAGTAAGGGGCCCACACTTTCCTTGACCTTCTTCTTGTTGCTAACATAGCTGAAGAAACCCTTCTTGTTACTCTTAACATCTCTTGCTAGCTGCAACTCCAAGTGTGCTTTGGCCTTCCTGATTTCACTCCTGCATGCCTGAGCAATATTTTTATACTTCTCCCTGGTCATTTGTTCCATCTTCCACTTCTTGTAAGCCTCTTTTTTGTGTTTTAGATCATCAAGGATTTCACTGTTAAGCCAAGCTGGTCGCCTGCCATATTTACTGTTCTTTTTACACATCGGGATGGTTTGTTCCTGCGCCCTCAATAAGGCTTCTTTAAAATACAGCCAGGTCTCCTGGACTCCTTTCCCCCTCGTGTTATTCTCCCAGGGGATCCTTCTTCTCCTTGTCCTAGTCTGCCCCCAACAATCTTCTATTCATTGAACTTTTTGAAACTTTGCACTTTTAGAGGGAGGTAAGGGATTGACTCTGTGTACACAAATTTGCAGAGGGACAATAGAGTTGAGGTCTATTATTTCTCACCTCTATATATTATTTATTTATTTAAAACATTTTTGCTGTTAACAAGCATGTTACCTCTGGAGACACAAATCCACAGTTTGAGAACTGCAAAACTAAGCATCTCTGATGGCAACTTCTAGACTGAGCACTGAGTCCCATTGGGTAGATAGAAAGATTAACCTAAATAATCGATACAGAAGCTTGCTGAACCCCATAAGATTGGGTCCCTAATCCATGAACTATTAGAACTCATTTACAAAACTTTTCTTAAACATTACATGAATATATTGTCTCATACTATAGAATTAGAATTTATAATCCCTATTCCATGATGAGATATACGTTTTAATTAAGATACATATCTTTAGATAGGTTTTTTCCCTCAAAAATCCGATTTAAATAAAAAAAAAAATCAGATTTTTTATTTTTTTTTAAAAAGTCATTGATTTTTATCCACTTTGACAGCGGGGCCTAATTGGGGGGGGGGGGGGGGGAAGGATTGGTCCCCAGCTGCAGCAAGGCAGGGGCCAGGGGCAAGAACACAGCGGGGCATGAGGGGGTGAGGATTAGTCACTGCTGATTGGAGGCAGGGGCTGGGGGCAAAAGCACAGTGGGGCAGGAGCTAGGGTTGGTCCCTGGAGCAAGGGAGTGGCCGGGGGTAAACTGCAAGTGCAGCAGGGCTGGGGAGGGGGTAAACAGGATCCCGCCTTCCCCCACCCACATAGAGCGGGTACCTACCTTCTCCCTGGTTCTAGCCCATTGTCTTCATCTCTCTCTGCACTGAGCTGAAGGTGGGGGTGCACTGAGCACAGGGCTGGGGGTGCAGGGTCTGGGAGGGAGTTAGGGTGCAGGAGCAGGCTGGGGGTTGGGGTGCAGGGGCTGGCCAGGAGTTCAAGGTTGGGGCAGGAGGTTGGGGTGTGGAGCGCTTACCTGGAACAGCTCCCATTTGATGCAAGGGGTGCAGGTGGGAATGTGCGGGGGGGTGCAGGAGCTCCCATTTGGTGCTCAGGGTGGGGGTGGGATGTGGGGGGGTGCAGGAGTCAGGGCATGGGGTGTGGGGGGGCTGGATATGTGTGGGGGGTGCAGGAGTCAGGGATGGGGTCATGGGTGTGTGTGAGGGGGTGCAGGAGTCAGGGCAGGGGGCTGGGGGTGTGGGCTGGGGTCATGGAAGTGCTCACGGCAGGGGGATGGAGGGGGTATGCCCTGATTCCACCCCCTTCCCCAAGGCTCCACCCCCACCTCTTCTCTGCCTCCTCCCCCAAGCGGGGAGCGCACTGCGGCTCCGGTCTTCCCCCTACCTTCTGCTGGCAAACAGCTGATTGGTGGCCGCGGAAGTGCTGGGAGGGAGCGGGAGAGGAATGCTGCATGCTTCGGGGAAGAGCTGGGGGAGGGAGGAGCTTGGCTGCCGGCGGAGCCTGCTCTGCAGCAGGACCCGTCAGGACCCAGCTTCTGCCAGCGGCACCCGCAGGAGAGGGTGAGGGGTGGAGGAGAGCGGGCTGGCTGGGGCCCCTTTGAACCATGGGCCTGGAGCCATGGTAAATCCGGTACTGTTTGTTGTTGGTTTATCCATTACAGAGGTTTCAGAAGAGTATATGTACAAGGTATCAGGCTAGTCACAGGAGTAAGTACTGGGTCAGGGATCATTGAAATCACACAGGGATGTACGGTAGGGTTCCTGACTCCCTGAAATTGTCAGGTGGAGGCACCACCAGATTGTGGCTAAGAACCCAAGACATTGAAACTCACTGCAGCTAAACCAGAGGGACATTGGGTAAGGGTTCCTTTTGATGATTAGCTGTTCTTAGAAGTATGATGACCTGTGAAACCCCCTTAGATTCTTGGAGGCACCACTGGGATTTTGAAAAGAAAAACCCCTCCCTATTAACCCCCATGTTAGTCTGCATGGATAGAAGACTGGTCCTAGACTGGTGTGAAGGGGATTAAGTAGATCCACAACAGGCAGTGGTGGTGGTAGGCTTTAGTAAGAGTAACTCCAGAGCACAAATTGTATAGGCTTTGGTTACAGTAAGGGCCTTTGGAAATGGCGCTTTTCATGGCAGAACCTATCAGGAGAAAGAACAGAAAAGGTATGCCTTATGTTCTGGGTTCATGAGTTTGATATTCAGATGGTACCTTGTGAAATAATTGTGGATGAAGAGGGGACGCAGTGGACTCTACAAACTGTAGGCACAGTGCCCATTATGTCCCCTACTTCACAGGATGAGTCATCTGATTTTCAAGGAGAAATTCAACATTTGCTCCAGAGAATGGGAAATAGGGAAGACGATTTAAGGGCATTGTATAGTCCTGCCCCATCTTCCCACCCTCTGACAGAAGTTTCGTTCCTGAAGGCCATTACCCAGACCATGGGACAATTGGTAGGCCTGGAAGCAGGAACTGGCAGTTATCAGAGACTAAGAATCTTTTCAAAGATAAAACCTACTGTGATGGGTTCAGTCACAGAGATCCCCTTGGGACTGTACCTGATGTGCTGAAATTACCTCTGAGCCCATTTTCCCTGCCAGCTTGGGACTTCCAGAACCCTGTCTTGTTAAGCCAGACATGCTAGAACTGCTGCAACACAGACCCAGGGTCTGGTCCATGCCCCCAAAGCTGCAGATTTAACTGAAAACAGCTCAGCAGGTTACCTGCCTTCAGCATCCAGACACCCAGTTCCCAATGGGGTCCAAATCCCCCCAAAATCCGTTTTACTCTGTATAAAGCTTATACAGGGTAAATTCATAAATTGTCCGCCCTCTATTACATTGATAGAGAGATATACACAGCTATTAATTTAAAAAAAAACAGGTATTAATCACTTACTCTGGGTTTATTAACAAACAAAAGTGATTTTATTAAGTATAAAAAGTAGGATTTAAGTGGTTTCAAGTAATAACAGACAGAACAAAGTAAGTCGCCAAACAAAATAAAGCAAAAACACGCAAGTCTAAGCCTAATACATTAAGAAACTGATTACAGGTAATATCTCAACCTCAGAGATGCTCCAATAACCTTCTTTTACAGACTATACTCCTTTCTAGTCTGGGCCCAATCCTTTTCCCTGGTACAGTCCTTGTTAGTTCCAGCAGACATCTCAGGTGGTAAGCAGGAGTTTTCTCATGACTGGCCACCACTTTTGTCCTGCTCCACTCCCTTCTATAGCTTTGGCACAAGGCGGGAATCTTTTGTCTTTGCTTGTCCCCCGCCTCATCAGTAGAAAAGTACAAGGATTAAGATGGATTCCAGTATCATGTGACATGGTCACATGTCATTGTAAGACCCCTAGTCTCCATTCTTCCTGGGTTGGCCCACACGTACACAGGAAGGCTTGCAGGTAAATAAACCATTTACAACCAATTGTCCTAGTCAATGGGAGCCATCAAGATTCTAAACCACCATTAATGGCCCACACTTTGCATAATTACAATAGGACTTCAGAGTTATACTTCGTATTTCTCGCTTCAGATACAAGAATGATACATGCATACAAATAGGAGGAATATATTCAGTAGGTTATAACCTTTGTTATGATACCTTACAAGAGACCTTTTGCATAAAGCATATTCCAGTTACATCATATTCACACTCATAAGCATATTTCCATAAAACATATGGAGTGCAACATCACACCCACCTCTGCGCATGAGGAAGAATTTGAGTCCTGGTTGGATCATGCTGTTGATATGGAACAGGAATGGACATGCTCCAAAAGGGAAAAAAGAAATAAATTAGTGGAAAGTCTGCAAGGGTCTGCTGCTGAATCTTTTAGGTCACTCAGGGCCAGTAACCCAGAGGCAATTGCTGCTAACTGCCTCTCAGTCATGGAGGGTGTGTCTGGAAGCACTGAAAGTGGAGAGGATGTTATATTAACATTCCGGACCAACCCACTAGAAATGTGGAAAGAAGCTATTTCAGTATCTGGCACGGATGGAACGACTCCTGCAGAGAGCCCACTATAACAAGGAATTGCAGGGAGTGATTTGGATCATCTTAGACTGGAGCAAGCATTAAAGGGTACCAGACATGCTGGATTGATGCTGTTCTAGTTGCGATTAGAGGACAGAAAGGGGAATCCCCCATCTTTCACTACACTGATAAGATAGGTCAGGGAATGGGAAACTCGGGACTCTAAAAATAACCCTTCCTGAGGGACTGAAATGAGAGTGTGTACTTTGGAAGCCACTCAGTATAACACTGAAAGATAAAAGATTCCCGCCCTATGTAAATCCTATTTAAGGCAGGGGAGTGAGTTATTCTTCATGAATCCCCACCGAGAATGACTGCTGGAAACATCTAAGAAACAAAGACAAAGGTGGGGAGAAGAACTGAGCCCAGGCTGGGAAGGTGTCTGGCCTGTGAAAAAATAACAGGAGTACTTGTGGCACCTTAGAGACTAACAAATTTATTAGAGAAATACTCGGAGTTTTAAGCTGCAAGCAAGAGCAGCTTGCCTTCAAGAACCTCTGCAATCTGCCTAAAACAACATTTAGGGTCAGAAATTACTACTTGTAACCAGTTTCTTTAGTATCTTAAGCTTATCTTGCATTTTTGTTTTATTTGCAGGGTAATCTGTTATCTCTTATAATCACTTAAAATCTATCTTTTGTGGTTGATAAACTTGTTTTTGTCTTCTCTAAAACCAGTTTGTGGAATTCTTAACTGGGGGGCGGGGGGTGCGAAAAGCTGTACCCATCTCTCTCCACATTGAGGGAGGGGGCGGATTTCCTGAGCTTACACTGTACAGGTCTCGGTGCAGCACAAGATTATACAATTTGGGGTTTGCACCCCAGAGGGGGTGTGCACTTGAGTGCTGGGCAACTCTGTAGCTGAAGCCTTCCCAGGCAGAGCTGATCTCAGTGTCTGTGTCTCTCTGCAGCTGGGTGTGTCCCTACCTGTGTGTGATGGAGGAGGTTTGAGGGCCTGGCTCAGCAGGACAGGGTAAGGGAGCCCAGGCGGGTGGAACCGGCGGGCTCAATGGTACCCCAGAACATCAGCTGGCACCCCGGAGAAGGGGGCAACCCATCACAGTTGCTACACTTAAATGTGTCTCCTGACGACATAAGTGCCCCTTTATGCTGACTTAATAATACCCCCTCCCTGAGTGGCATATAATCATGGCCAATGTACTTATGTCAATGCAGTGTAAGCGTAGTCACTGCATTACTTAACTCAACTGTAACTGTCCTCCAGCAGCTGTCCCGCAGTGCCTCACACTGACTGCTCTGGTCACCATTGTGAACTCTGCTGCCCAGGATCACAGAAACTGGAAGCCCCCTCTCCCCTTGAAAGCCCTGATAATCTTTGAAATTCCTTTTTCTGATTGCTCTGCTTGGTGAACACATCTAGCAGATCTCCATATTTGACTTTAACTGCCCAGCTGACCATGCCAGCTACACTCTCCAGATGTACTCCTGCTTGGAGTAGGCAGGAGATATTAGATCTCCTTGGCTTAGGTGGAAAAAGAGGCTGTGCAGGCCCAGCTCCAATCCAGCTGTAGAAACGTTGACATCTATGAGCAGATTGCTCAGTGGATGCAGGAGAAGAGCTACACCAGGGACCAACAGTAGTGCTGTGTGAATGCCAAGGAGCTACGACAGGCATACCAGAAGGCCAGGGAAACCAACAACCAATCCAGTGCGGAGCCACAGACCTGTTGCTTTTACAAAGAACTGCGTGCTGTTGTCAGTTAGGGGCGTATGTGCGTTCTCCATATGCTATCCCAGCCCCGTTCAGATAGTTGGTCCAGAAGACCTTACAAGAATGACCACTGGCATGGTTCGGTGACAAAGGCACTCAGCCAAATGTATTGCTCTCAAGACACTAGCGCCCTGGCTCCATGGTTACAGGTACGCTAACACATAAGTGTCCAGTGGCAAGGAATGGCTCAGTCAGCAGCGAGAATTTCTGCTGTCCCCAAGCCATGCACAAAGGGTTAAGATGAGGCACTCCAATATTTATAGACTGAGACAAACAACGCTCGTGCCACTTTATGTGTTTCATGACATCTGCTTTTTACCTTGCCTTGAATCGTGTGCCACATGTCTCGGGCACAACATCCCTGTTCGTTACTTCTGTCAAACCCTCTTATCTGGTGTTAGGACAGGATGGCCCTGGACTAATCTTTTGGAGTATGTTCTATTGTTCTGTACCCTGAAACTGTCACTTCTTAGGCATGCCGGTGTCTTAGCAATGCTAGCAGTACCTTTGCCAAGGTCATATAGTGAACTTGTAAACAGCTACTTTAATACATGGCCTAACTTTGGTTCCCAGACTCTAGTTCAGGCCTCAGATCTTGCACCAGGCCTGGTGCACCATGCTCTCTCTTTCTCCTACACATGCTTGGTGTATGCATAAACTAGAAAATTTGTTGATGTAACCATGCATGTTTGCAGAATCAATCACAATAGAGGATAACTGTTACACTCAATTACTATCTTGGAAAGGTGACTTTGTTTAGATTTTTAACTAAGAGTCTCTCAGAATAGGGTGCCAATTGGTATCAACTCTGTTGTTGCTAACACAACAGAGAAAAAACAATCTGAAGCTAGATCACAAGGCAATTTGGTCAACCATGTACATGCTAATTCACCAAGGTCTCCTTCCCAATGGATCTATAGTAGTCAACCCTTGTTACTTGTTTCCCAGTGAATTATATTAGCCCCAGTTTTTAACTCCTAACTATCTGATATAAATCCCTACTTTTATAACAGACTGTATAGACTCAGTGCAGTTTTACAAGCTTGTAGACTTGGTCTCATTTTATGTCTGTACACACCTAAAACTTAAAAGGCAGCGTGAAACCATTAACCATGGTAGACATAAGTACAGTGTTCTATAATCCTAGTTAACAATAGTCAATGGTTGAGATTTATAGATACTTTACAGCCATCTTGATTTGAACATGTTACAAAACACGGAAACACACAGTAATTGACAATCTTTAAAACACACACATGGACATGTACACTTCTCCTAATTAGGCATTCAGTTTCAGGAAGTGGTCAGTTGACTGATTTGGTTCATCACCCCAAAAAAAGTTCATGTGTTACTTATCACCAGATCTTGGCTCAGCCGTCAGCTTTCAGTTCAGTTACTGTTCACGCAGGAGCTGATGCTGCAGGTGGAGGGAAGGACAGATGCTACTATAATTTTTTCCTGCTGTGCTAGTGGACAACCCAAATTGCTGGAAAATAGAAAGAGACAGTTAAAGGTGCGTATATGAGACAGGTGCTTGATGTCACCAGGAGAACTCCCAGGTGGCTAGCACAGGTCCTCGGTCATCTCCCTTCCAAGTGTCTGGTTTTTGGGAAGTGATGTGCTGAACGAGACAGGATGTTTTATCCTATTTCCTCACTTGGATGTGCTGGTGTGGACCAATCAGATGGTGCCCCATACTTCTTCCAAAGATTTGAAATGTCCAACTGTGATGGGGTGTACCAATGTGATGGGTGACTGGGCCAACGGGGACGGACCAATCCCTGTGGGCCCAGGAGGCCACGCCCCCTTTCCCCTGCTGTGGATGCTCCAGGTGGAAGAGCCAGATAAAAGGAGGCAGCCCAGCTCAGTCGGGGCGGGCTACAGAGGAGGAAGGACGTGTACTGCAGGTTCCTGCAGAGGTGCCTGTGACACTCCAGGCAGTAGAACCCCCGGACCCAGACTGTGCTGCAGGCGACTCTCTGACTGCGGAGACTGCCAGGGAAGCCAAGCTGCCACCAGCTGAGGAAGTGCCCAGGACGCAACTTGTGGTAGGAAGTGACCCAGGGAAGGTACTAGAAGCCGATGCTTGAAACTCTAATGGGGAGTTCCCCGGCTCCATAGGGCCGTTGGTCAGAACCCGGTGGAGAGGGACCAGGTTCCCCTACCACCACCCCAGGCCACCAGGCATGGCTGCTGTCTGATCTACAACCCTGCCCAGAGGTGTAGGGGCCATACACTGTTTTGCCCCGCCCAGGAGCCACAGACTGATTGGTGATTTCCTCTGTCCAGAGGGCCAATTCCCCTACTGCTACTGCCTGCCCCAGCCAGGAGGCTTAGGGACCATAGACTGTTTGTTCATTCTGCCCCGCCCACGGGTTACAGACTGATCCTTGTCCTGCCCGTCCAAGGGGGCCAGGACTCCAGTTGTGGTGTCGGTCCCAGGCAGAGGTCTCAGGAGCCATGGCCTATTTGTTTACACAGCCCTGTCTGGGGACCAGAGCCCACTTTGTAGCAACCTTGCTGTATCAGCAGGAAAACCCGACGATGGTGTGACCTACCCCGCACTGGGCCAACGGGGGCAGCCTGGCTAGGCTAGGCACCTATTACACCAACCAAAATGAGTCATCCTCTCTCACCATCCAGTCAGGGAATGAAACATCAGCTTCTGAGTTCTTGCAACTTGGACCAGTCTCTTTGTACAACACATCTTGTCACACTAGCGCGTGTAAGACGAGTTAGGCAATAATTGTTGGTACAAACATGTTGGGTCGTACTTCGAACAACGGCTGGTTTGCTCCAGTTAGCAACTTACCTCTGCAAGTCGCTTGCCATTGGTGCTTTGAAGCGTATCCCTCGGCCAACTTTGCTATTATGCTAACTCAAATTGCAGTTTCTCCACCAACACTCTGCTAACTGCTGAAATGTCCAGTTTAAAGATAATATAATCTATACAAAGTCCTCCATATTCTTTTTCATAAATTCATAGATTCCAAGGCCAGACAGGGCATCTGATCATCCAGTCTGACCTCATGTATAACACACACCATACAACTTCTCCAAAAATATTCCTAGAGAATATATTTTAAAAAAATCATCCCGTCTTGATTTAAAAATTGTCAGTGATGGTTCCCAGCCAATGGGACTACGGGGACGCTGCTGGGGGCGGGGGCAGTGCGTGGAGCAGCCTCCCCCCGCCCCCGCCAGGGGCCGCAAAGACGTGCCAGCAGCTGGCCACTACTGGGACTATAGCATGCAGGCAGCCGGCCTGAGCCCTGCTGCGCCGGGACCCCCCTTAGCCCGGGGCCCTGGGCTGCAGCCCCTAAAGCCCAAGCGTTAATCCAGCGATGGTGGAGCTGAGAGGCAGAAGGACGCATCCAGGGGTGAGTGGGGATGGACCCAGGAGTGCCAATTCCGCAGGGAACCTCGATACTAAATTGCTGCTCCAGGTTCAGGAGGGGGAGATAGATGCCTGTCTCGCGACCTTTGGGAAGGCTGGCAATTGGAACCAGGCTGACCTAGCGGAAACCTCCGGTGTCTAGCCCCCTTCCTGGACCCCAAGGCCATAGATCTGTTTAGGCAGATGGGCGGGGTGGCAGACTGTCTCCCACTCTCAGCCCCAGCATATATGTCTGTGTCTACTCTCCTGGGCACAGGCCCCTCGGACCCCCAGTGGGAGTGGAAGGTGGTGGGAGTGCAGGCGATCCCCTGACTGTCTCCCAGGGGTGAAAGTAACTTACAGGACTTACCGGTACTGCCGGAGTCCTGAGGGGGGCTTGGCCTCATCCGGAAAAGGCGTGGCCTCAACCGGAAGAGGCGGGGCCTCTCAAGATTTAAAGGCCCTGGGGCACCGGCTGTGGCTGGGAGCCCCAGGGCCTTTAAATCAACCTGGGGCTCCCAGCAGCAGAGGTGGCTGGGAGCCCCCGGGGCTCAGGGGCAAATTAAAGGGCTCGGGGCTCCGGCCGCCGCAGAGCACCGGGCCCTTTAAATCCCCACTGCAGCTCCAGCTGGGATTTAAAGGGCTCGGGGCTCCCGCGGCTGTGGGGAGCCCCGAGCCCTTTAAATCCCGGCCCCAGCCTGGCCGCTGGAGCTGCAGGCAGGATTTAAAGGGCTCTGGGCTCCCCGCCACTGCGGGGAGCCCAGAGCCCTTTTAATCCCGGCCACGGAAGCCGGTGCGGTCCGGCACGGCGTACTGGCTCTTGCTGGTATACCATACCGGACCATACCGGCTTACTTTCACCTCTGCTGTCTCCCCAGCCTGAGGGGAGTGCGGGCAATCCCCTGACTGTCTCTGTTTTTCCTTCATTTCTTTAGACATAGTTATATTGGTATGAAAGTGCTTATTCCAATTGAGGAAGTGAAATAAACTATACAACTATAAGGCACGTTAATACTTTTATAACTGTTTACTCTAGGGCTTTTACAGGAATAATTATGTTGGCAAAAAATCACAGCCATAACCAACGTAGTTATTCCAGGAACACTTTCAAGTGTAGACCAACTGGAAAATATTTTTCCAGACCTCAAACTATTTTTGTGGATCTTCTCTGCACACTTTTTCAAGATCCTTAGATTTTAGTTGTAAGTTTAAGTAGTAAAATATAAGTAGGCTCACCCCACAGGGGCATGGGACTAAGAAGCAGGTATCATTGAAGTGTATGTAGTAGGCATATAAATAAGATGAGGCTGTAATGCTAGGCCTACAGACGCTAGGTCTGTAAGATATGTAGCCTGACCATAGAAGGCCTCAGGCCTGAAACAGGTTGTCATGACTTGTTGACCAAGAGATAACACTGTAGCAGTAAAATGTAAGATTATAGAGTGACATACCAGGGGTACACTCCAGATTAGTGGGGGGCTGTGTCACCCCTGCCCTGCAATGTTGGGTGCCTTACAATGGCTTGCTGTATTAGCTCCCCCCAGGACGCTCACAAACAGCCTACCAGTAGTCAAGCCACAGCCTGAGTGTCTGTGTGTAACTGAGATCTGCCAGCTACACTCTGGCTCTCACCAGCCTGGGTTATATTTCAGGGTGACCCCCAACACCCCTCCAGTCCTGGATCTTCCCCCAGAAATGTATGTCCAGCCCTCTCCTGGACAGCACATATATATTTATTCCATTATTCCTTTAAGGGAATAATAGGCCAGCTTATTATTTTAAATAGCGCACCCGGACACTCCAATTTAAACACATTAGAGTAGATAAAACAGTAAAACAAATTTATTACCTATAAAGAGAGAGATTCTAAGTGAATATGAGGGTACAAGATGAGAAGTCTCCTGATTCATACTGAGAAAGTAGGGCAATCCGCTAGTTATCTTAGGTGCATGTACACGAATGCAAGAAGCCTGGGAAACAAGCAGGAAGAATTGGAAGTCCTGCCACAATCAAGGAACTATGATGTGATTGGAATAACAGAAACTTGGTGGGGCAGTTCACGTGACTGGAGCACTGTCATGGATGGGTATAAACTGTTCAGGAGGAAAGGTGGGGGAGTTGCATTGTATGTAAGAGAGTGGTATGATTGCTCAGAAAGCCTGTTGAGAGTCTTTGGGTTAAGTTTAGAGGAGAGAGCAACAAGGGTGATGTCGTGGTGGGCGTGTGCTATAGACCACCAGATCAGAAGATGAGGTAGACGAGGCTTTCTTAGGACAACTAACTGAAGTTTCCAGATCACAGGTCCTGGTTCTCATGGGGGACTTCAATCACCCTGACATCTGCTGGGAGAGCAATACAGCAGTGCACAGACAATCCAGGAAGTTTTCGGAGAGTGTTGGGGACAACTTCCTGGTACAAGTGCTGGAGGAACCAACTAAAGGCCGTGCTCCTCTTGACCTGCTGCTCACAAACAGGGAAGAATTGGTAGGGGAAGTAGAAGTGGGTGGCAACCTAGGCAGCAGTGACCATGAGATGGTTGAGTTCAGGATCCTGACAAAAGGAAGAAAGGAGAGTAGCAAAATACGGACCCTGGACTTCAGAAAAGCAGACTTTGACTCCCTTAGGGAACTGATGGGCAGGATCCCCTGGGGGGCTAATATGAGGGGGAAAGGAGTCCAGGAGAGCTGGCTGTATTTTAAAGAAGCCTTATTGAGGGCGCAGGAACAAACCATCCCGATGTGCAGAAAGAATAGCAAATATGGCAGGCAAGCAGCTTGGCTTAACAGTGAAAACTTCGGTGAGCTTAAACTCAAAAAAGAAGCTTAAAAGAAGTGGAAATTTGGACAGATGACTAGGGAGGAGTATAAAAATATTGCTAGAGCATGCAGGGATGTAATCAGGAAGGCCAAGGCACGATTGGAGTGGCAGCTAGCAAGGGATGTGAAGGGTAACAAGAAGGGTTTCTACAGGTATGTTAGCAACAAGAAGAAGGTGAGGGCAAGTGTGGGACCCTTACTAAATGGGGGAGGCAACCTAGTGACAGATGATGTGGAAAAAGCTGAAGTACTCAATGCTTTCTTTGCCTCGGTCTTCACAGACAAGGTCAGCTCCCAGAATGCTGCACTGGGCAACACAGTATGGGGAAGAGGTGAGCAGCCCTCAGTGGTGAAAGAACAGGTTAAGGACTATTTAGAAAAGCTGCACGTGCACAAATCCATGGGTCCAGATCTAATTCATCCAAGAGTGCTGAGGGAGTTGTTTGATGTGATTGCAGAGCCATTGGCCATTATCTCTGAAAATTCGTGGTGATCAGTGGAGGTCCTGGACGATTGGAAAAAGGCAAATATAGTGCCCATATTTTAAAAAGGGAAGAAAGAGAACCCGGGGAACTACAGACTTCAGTCCCCGTCAAAATCATGGAGCAGGTCCTCAAGGAATCCATTTTGAAGCACTTAGAGGAGAGGAAGGTGATCAGGAACAGTCAACATGGATTCACCAAGGGAAAGTCATGCCTGACCAACCTGATTGCCTTCTATGATGAGATCACTGCCTCTGTGGATATGGGGAAAGCAGTGGATGTGATATATCTTGACTTTAGCAAAGCTTTTGATACGATCTCCCACAGTATTCTTGCCAGCATGGACTATAGAATGGACTATAAGGTGGATAGAAAGCTGGCTAGATTGTCGGGTTCAACCATAAGTGCCAACTTCCCCTCTTTCCCCTGGATGCTCGACCCCCCACCCTGTCCCAGTCCCCGCCCCTTCCCACCCCTTCCCCGCCCCCATTGCAACCCCTTTCCCAAAGTCCCCACCCTAACTCCATCCCCTCCCTGCCCCTATTTGAACTCCTTCCCCAAATCCCTGCCCCAGCCCCGCCTCTTCCCCGACTCCTCCCTTGAGCATGCCACGTTCCTGCTCCTCCCCCTCCTCCCGGAGCTTGCTAAGCACCACCAAACAGCTGTTTGGCAGCAGCTGGGCGGGAAATGCTGGGAGGTAGGCGGAGGAGCGGGGATGCAGCGTGCTCAGGGGAGGAGGAGGAGGTGGAGCGGGGGGTGAGGGGAGCTTGGCTTCCAGTGGGTGCAGAGCACCCACTAATTTTTCCCCGTGAGTGTTCCAGCCCCGGAGCACCCATGGAGTCGGCGCCTATGGGCTCAATGGGTAGTGATCAACAGCTCGATCTCTAGTTGGCAGCCGGTATCAAATGGAGTGCCCCAGGAGTCAGTTTTGTTCAACATCTTTATTAATGATCTGGATGATGGGATGGATTGCACCCTCAGCAAGTTTGCAGATGACACTAAGCTAGGGGGAGAGGAAGATATGCTGGAGGGTCGAGATAGGGTCCAGAGTGACCTAGACAAATTGGAGGATTGGGCCAAAAGAAATCTGATGAGGTTCAACATGGAAAAGTGCAGAGTCCTGCACTTAGGACGGAAGAATCCCATGTAATGCTACAGGCTGGGGACTGACTGGCTAAGCAGCAGTTCTGCAGAAAAGGACCTGGGGATTACAGTGGACGAGAAGCTGGATATGAATCAACAGTGTGCCCTTGTTGCCAAGAAGGCCAATGGTATATTGGCTGTATTAGTAGGAGCATCCCAGCAGATCGAGGGAAGTGATTATTCCCCTCTATTTGGCACTGGTGAGACCACACCTGGAGAATTGTGTCCAGTTTTGGTCCCCTCACTACAGAAGGAATGTGGTCAAATTGGAGAGAGTCCAGCGGAGGGCAACAAAAATGATTAGGGGGCTGGGGCACATGACTTACGAGGAGAGGCTGAGGGAACTGGGCTTATTTAGTCTGCAGAAGAGAAGAGTGGGAGGGGATTTGATAGCAGCCTTCAGCTACCTGAAGGAGGGTTTCAAAGAGGATGGAGCTCGGCTGTTCTCAGTAGTGGCAGATGACAGAACAAGGAGCAATGGTCTCAGATTGCAGTGGGGGAGGTTTAGGTTGGATATTAGGAAACACTATTTCACTAGGAGGGTGGTGAAGCACTGGAATGGGTTACCTAGGGAGGTGGTGGAATCATTTTCTTTAGAGGTTTTTAAGATCAGGCTTGACAGAGCCCTGGGTGGGATGATTTAGTTGGGGTTGGTCCTGCTTTGAGCAGGGGATTGGACTAGATGACCTCCTGAGGTCTCTTCCAACCCTAATATTCTATGATTCTATGATTCTGTGATTCTGTGAATGAGGCATAAAAGTCAGAAATGCTTACAAGAATAATAAAGATAAAAAGTTTGCTAGTATATACTTAAGCAACTATCTGAGCTGCAAAGCAAACTGTCTCACCAGGTGCTCCAGCAGATTACAGACCAAACTCTTCCACTCAGGACACCTGCCCCAGCATCCAATGGCTGTTTCCTTTTGTCTTCGCAGGTGCTGACAATGAGGAAGCCAGGAGAGAGATGGGGGTGCCTTGAGGTGTTTGTCCCTCCTTTCTATAGTTTCAGTCACCCTCTCAAAAAACATTTCCAGCTGAGACCCAGGAGACAAAGAGTCTATGTGGAAGGATGGCCCTTGCTGGTTTTTTTCTCCTGTTTGAACATCCTTTGTTTTCTCTCCCTACTTGATGACTCTGTTGACTGCTTACATGCAAATTAAGGCAACCACACATTCCTTTGTTTAGGACAGACCTGTTGGCCCACTTCTGCTTGGACGGGCTACGAGTTTTGGAACATACGTTAATAACATCCTACAGGGGAATCTTATGACTTCACATACAATATTGTCGCATATTTTATCAGGACAATACTGACCAGCAAATTGTGAGTTTTTAAATGGTACCTTACAAGGCAGATGTTGTACAAAGATGATGACAATAGTGTTTAGGGTGTGAATACTGGGGTGTACTCTGTCACATACAGTAAGAAACGTGTTAAGGTTCTGATGTTCTAGAAGATATGCAACAATAGCTTGTAGAATATATGTCACAATTTATCAATTAATATCTCAAGATGACAAGTAATTACGTCTTGAGCAATACTACAATGACCGTTATCACAATGTGGGGTGCAATCCAGACCAATGAGGCATTGTGTCACTCCCTGCCCTACACCATTGTGTGCCTCACTATGCCCTTGCTGATGCAGAACCAACCTGGGCCTCTCACAAACAGCCAAACAGCATGCAGCTCACACGGTGGGTGTCTGTATATAGCTGCAGTCCTGGCTCGATAGCTCTGACCCCAGCAACCTGTCAGCTACAAACCAGCCATACTCTGGTTTCCACCAGCCTTGGTTACTATCTGCAGGATGACCCCAACACACTCCCAATACCATATTTCCCCCCACAAACGTGTTCTGCACTGTCCAGCCCTCTCCTGACAGTTCAGATATTGGAGGTCTGTTGCCCCTTTAAGGGGTCAATGTACAACAAGTTTGCTACTTTAATTGTAGCCACCAAACAATTCAGTTTAAACACAACACTGGATTAGTTTTGATTAAAGAATAAAACAAGTTTATTTAACTACAAAGAGATAGATTTTAACTGAGTACAAGTATAAGGCATTAAAGTGAGAAATGGTTACAAGGGAAATAAATATAAAATGCTTTCTAGTAGCTAAAACTTAACAAACTAGACTTGGGTCAAGGTAAAATTCTACTTGCACTATTGTTGCTCAGGTGGGGTGATATATTCACACCCCCGAGTGACATAAGTTATACTGACATATGTGTACAAGGTCATAGTAAAAGAATCTCTTGTTGGTTGGTTGCTAGCTTTTAGCTATCTGCTATTCTGAATCCAGCTTACACCTCCCAATTTCCCTGTTTTCCCTATTTTACGGTTTATTGGCTTCACTAAGGTTAGATTTCGAAAGTTCACGCAATTTTTTGTTTGGCTCAGATAACCTCTTGAACCAAGCTTGTAGAATATACTGGTTTTCTTTTGTCTTCCTCATTTCTTTTTTGTTTGCATGAGACTCTTTTATTGTGCCTGTAAAATGTAAGGCTCTTACTTCCTTCACTTTTTGACCTTAGGCCTTTTTCTGAATAGCTTCCTCATTTTATTCAACTATTCCTTTGCAAAGCTTAGTGAAATTGTGACAGTTTTTGGATATTGATCCTATTTGTTGAACTGCAGTTCTGGTCACTATTAATGAATGGCTCACCTACTGTTAAGTATTAAACTCTTGAATTGGCTCTATGAAACTACAGTTGGGTTTCCAGGATAAGCCTGATAACCCTTGAAAATCCACAAAGGAATATTGGTTTCAGAATTGGTAGGTTAAATATGGAGCTGAGGGGGGCCCCAAATGGGGCAGAGGTGCAGTTAACCCCCAAAATGAGATATGTATGGTTGCAGCAAGCATGGGATCTAATGACAGTAGTGAATTTCCAGTAAGTGCCAATAGTAGTGAAAGTAAGTATTGTAGAAGTAAAAAACAAAGAGAAACTGTCTCAATCTTTTTGGGGAAAAGAATAGTGAAAAGAGACGGACAGGAAAGATAAGATATAAGCTGCTTGGAATATAGAGAGAGCCAGTGTTGGTGTGGCTGTGTTGATCCTAGCACAATCAAAGATATTAATTCACCCGCCCTGTATCTCATAACCGAAGAGCTACCCCTTTGTCAGAAGTTGACCAAGGCATAGCTGGATAACCTGCTATACTCTAAGGACCAGGAAAGAAATGATTGTCTAGGACTGTAAGAGACACCCAGAGTGGGGGGAAACCTGGGAGATGGCTCCTGAGAGGGAAGCAGGGAAGAACTGGACAGAGGCAGCAACCAGCCTTCACCCAAACAGAATATATTTCTTCAGCCCCAGTTGTGAAAAAGCGAACAGGTAGAGAAGGAGAAGCTGCAGCTGGAGAAAGACAAACTGTGCTTGGAAGCCCAGTAACTTGCAGACCGGGAGAAGCAACATTGTAGAGAAGGGAATCAATATTATATCCCAATATGATAGTATATATTATCTGTCAATATTATATCACAATAGCATCATTCTATTTACAACAAGCTAGAGAATACATGAAACAGGGTCATAGGTCAACAACTTGTATTAAAAATGCCAGCGTTTATGCACTATTGAGGAATTGTGAGTATTTCCATGGTGGAGGGGGACCATAGTCCTCAAGGAACTACCTCCCTAGTGGGGGGTAGTTAGGCAAATTCACTCAGGTTGTAACAATTCCAGAGAGAGAGGCTCACACATACTGGTTCAGACTGGATTCTCCAGGGACCAACACACAAAGCTAGGAATGTTGGTTAAAAAGCCTGAGTTAAAACTGACTCACGGCCTTCTTTCTAATCCAGCAAAGAGACAGGCCCTCTGGTCCAAAGGGGGGCCCCAAGCCTTAGGGAAGGGCTTTGGCCAGCTGAGGCCCCTTAAGACTTGGGGGCTAGTTCTGAGCAAAAGCTGTTATGAACCAGTGACCACGGGAAAAACCCTGGTGTGGGTTTGAAGGACTAATTATCAGCCAGAGCCTATGTTGAAGATCTTTGGTAAGCATATTAGCATGCACATAGGTTTTTCTATTGTTTTTTCTCTGTTATTCTTTTACCTTAATAATAAAAGTGGTTGCTTAGAAAGAACTATGTGGTATGTTATAACTGTTGGCAGTTACACTGTCTACTGTCTCTGAGGAGAGAAGTGAAGCAGGCCTGCTTAGGCAGTCTGTCTTTTGGGGAATAACAGGCGTGTTGCATGGAACTGTTCAGCCTGGAAATAGCTCATTCAGAAGGGAGAGAGACGTGGGTATCCGTCTAAGAGAAGTGACAGTTGCAGAGCCTGGAGACTAGAGTGGGTGCCCTTATTGGACCATACAAGGGGAAATACAGGTGCCCTGAACTGTGACACTCATCACAACTCCTGAGATGGAGAGTCCTGTCATTGGGTATAACGTTATCAAACAGGTTGTTATCCGGAATGGCCAGATGACACAGAACATCCAACTCTCCATAATTTGTCAATGGCTTTTCCCCATGTTCAGCAGAAAAAAGAAGAAAATGTTGGTACACTTGCTCAAGGCTCCAAAGTCTGGGGGCCTTGGTATGGTTAGGGTAGGGAAATGTGGGGTCTCAATTAAAAAGGGCACAAAATATACTTGAAATGTCAGAATCTCATAAATTGCCCTTCTGTTGGCATACCACCCATTTTTGATCTGGGATTCGTAGTCAGTGGCCAGAAAGGTTAGCGAGACCCTACTCAGAATTCCACAGGGGTCATCACATTAAGTCAGCAATTCCATAAGTAATATAAGACAACCTGATACTAAACTTCACCAGCACACAGTGCTGGAACATCTACAAATGATCCAATAAGTAGTTCCACTGCTGGTACCGGGCCTAGCCCTGAACCAAGATAGGGTAAAAGAATGAAGACATTTGAATGTAAGACTCTAAGAACGGTCATACTGGGTCAGACCAATGGTCCATTTAGCCCAGTATCCTGTCTTCTGACAGTGGCCAATGCCAGGTGCTTCAGAAGGAATGAACAGAACAGGTAATCATCAAGTGATCTATCCCATGGGATGTCGCCCATTTCCAGCTTCTCCTAGTTATAATGACACCAGGTGAAATCAAAAGCTGGGAATTCACATGCTTGTAATGCATTAGGCTGGATACCACATGTTAATTTTGATCACCTTAGCAAGGAGATGCAGGAGGCTATGTAATCCATGCTACAAGAGGAGTCAAGGACTTATGCAAAGCATGTCATGACATAGGCCAGGTTGAGAGTTTAAAAATGCACATAAAGCTTCATGACTCCCAACCAGTACAGAAGGGTTATCTAGCAGTCTGCTACCAGCAGGTAAAAGACTATTTGCAGGGCCTACTAACTATGGCTGGGTCATTAGGTCCTGCTTTCCCTACTCTTCACTGGTTTTCTTTGTGTGGAAGAAGGATGGCAATTTATGGCTCTTTATTGACTACCAAGAGCTGAATCAAAAGACAGTGAAAGATTGTCAACCATGTCATAGAATCATAGAATAGAATCATAGAATATCAGGGTTGGAAGGGACCTCAGGAGGTCATCTAGTCCAACCCCCTGCTCAAAGCAGGACCAATTCCCAACTAAATCATCCTAGCCAGGGCTTTGTCAAGCCTGACCTTAAAAACCTCTAAGGAAGGAGATTCCACCACCTCCCTAGGTAACCCATTCCAGTGCTTCACCACCCTCCTAGTGAAAAAGTTTTTCCTAATATCCAACCTAAACCTCCCCAACTGCAACTTGAGACCATTTCTCCTTGTTCTGTCATCAGGTACCACTGAGAACAGTCTAGATCCATCCTCTTTGGAACCCCCTTTCAGGTAGTTGAAAGCAGCTATCAAATCCCCCCTCACTCTTCTCTTCTGCAGACTAAACAATCCCAGTTCCCTCAGCCTCTCCTCATAAGTCATGTGCTCCAGCCCCCTAATCATTTTTGTTGCCCTCCGCTGCACTCTTTCCAATTTTTCCACATCCTTCTTGTAGTGTGGTGCCCAAAACTGGACACAGTACTCCAGATGAGGCCTCACCAATGTCAAATAGAGGGGAATGATCACGTCTCTCAATCTGCTGGCAATGCCCCTACTTCTACAGCCCAAAATGCCATTAGCCTTCTTGGCAACAAGGGCACACTTTTGATTCATATCCAGCTTCTCATCCACTGTAACCCCTAGGTCCTTTTCTGCAGAACTGCTGCCTAGCCAGTCGGTCCCTAGTCTGTAGCAGTGCATGGGATGCTTCCGTCCTAAGTGCAGGACTCTGCACTTGTCCTTGTTGAACCTCATCAGGTTTCTTTTGGCCCAATCCTCTAATTTGTCTAGATCCCTCTGTATCCCATCCCTACCCTCCAGCGTATCTACCACTCCTCCCAGTTTAGTGTCATCTGCAAACTTGCTGAGAGTGCAGTCCACGCCATCCTCCAGATCATTAATGAAGATATTGAACAAAATCGGCCCCAGGACCGACCCTTGGGGCACTCCGCTTGAAACCGGCTGCCAACTAGACATGGAGCCATTGATCACTACCTATTGAGCCTGACGGTCTAGCCAGCTTTCTATCCACCTTATAGTCCATTCATCCAGCCCATACTTCTTTAACTTGGTGGCAAGAATACTGTGGGAGACCGTATCAAAAGCTTTGCTAAAGTCAAGGAATAACACATCCACTGCTTTCCCCTCATCCACAGAGTCAGTTATCTCCTCATAGAAGGCAATTAGGTTAGTCAGGCATGACTTGCCCTTGGTGAATCCATGCTGACTGTTCCTGATCACTTTCCTCTCCTCTAAGTGCTTCAGAATTGATTCCTTGAGGACCTGCTCCATGATTTTTCCAGGGACTGAGGTGAGGCTGACTGGCCTGTAGTTCCCTGGATCCTCCTTCTTCCCTTTTTTAAAGATGGGCACTACATTAGCCTTTTTCCAGTCATCTGGGACCTCCCCCGATCGCCATGAGTTTTCAAAGATAATGGCCAATGGCTCTGCAATCACATCCGCCAACTCCTTTAGCACCCTCAGATGCAGAGCATCCGGCCCCATAGACTTGTGCTCGTCCAGTTTTACTAAATAGTCCCGAACCACTTCTTTCTCCACAGATGGCTGGTCACCTTCTCCCCATACTGTGCTGCCCAGTGCAGCAGTCTGGGAGCTGACCTTGTTCGTGAAAACAGAGGCAAAAAAAGCATTGAGTACATTAGCTTTTTCCACATCCTCTGTTACTAGGTTGCCTCCCTCATTCAGTAAGGGCCCCACACTTTCCTTGACTTTCTTCTTGTTGCTAACATACCTGAAGAAACCCTTCTTGTTACGCTTAACATCTCTTGCTAGCTGCAACTCCAAGTGTGATTTGGCCTTCCTGATTTTACTCCTGCATGCCTGAGCAATATTTTTATACTCCTCCCTGGTCATTTGTCCAATCTTCCACTTCTAGTAAGCTTCTTTTTTGTGTTTAAGGTCAGCAAGGATTTCACTGTTAAGCCAAGCTGGTCGCCTGCCATATTTACTGTTCTTGCTACACATCGGGATGTTTTTTTCCTGCAACCTCAATAAGGATTCTTTAAATACAGCCAGCTCTCCTGGACCCCTTTCCCCCTCATGTTATTCTCCCAGGGGATCCTGCCCATCAGTTCCCTGAGGGAGTCAAAGTTTGCTTTTCTGAAGTCCAGAGTCTGTATTCTGCTGCTCTCCTTTCTTCCTTGTGTCGGGATCCTGAACTCGACCATCTCATGGTCACTGCCTCCCAGGTTCCCATCCACTTTTGCTTCCCCTACTAATTCTTCCCGGTTTGTGAGCAGCAGGTCTAGAAGAGCTCTGCCCCTAGTTGGTTCCTCCAGCACGTGCACCAGGAAATTGTCCCCTACACTTTCCAAAAACTTCCTGGATTGTCTGTGCACCGCTGTATTGCTCTCCCAGCAGATATCAGGGTGATTAAAGTCTCCCATGAGAACCAGGGCCTGCGATCTAGTAACTTCTGCTAGTTGCCGGAAGAAAGCCTCGTCCACCTCATCCCCCTGGTCTGGTGGTCTATAGCAGACTCCCACCACGACATCACCCTTGTTGCTCACACTTCTAAACCTAATCCAGAGACTCTCTGGTTTTTCTGCAGTTTCATACCAGAGTTCTGAGCAGTCATTCTCCTCTCTTACATACAATGCAACTCCCCCAGCTTTTCTGCCCTGTCTGTCCTTCCTGAACAGTTTATATCCATCCATGACAGTACTCCAGTCATGTGAGTTATCCCACCAAGTCTCTGTTATTCCAATCACATCATAGTTCCTTGACTGTGCCAGGACTTCCAGTTCTCCCTGCTTGTTTCCCAGGCTTCTTGCATTTGTGTATAGGCACTTAAGATAACTCGCTGATTGCCCCGCTTTCTCAGTCTGAGACAGGAGTCCTCCCCTCTTGCGCTTTCCTGCTTGTGCTTCCTCCCAGTATCCCATTTCCCCACTTACCACAGTGCTTTGGTCTCCTTCCCCCGGTGAACCTAGTTTAAAGCCCTCCTCACTAGGTTAGCCAGCCTGCTTGCAAAGATGCTCTTCCCTCTCTTCGTTAGGTGGAGCCCGTCTCTGCCTAGCACTCCTCCTTCTTGGAACACCATCCCATGGTCGAAGAATCCAAAGCCTTCTCTCCGACACCACCTACGTAGCCATTCGTTGACTTCCACAATTCGACGGTCTCTACCCAGGCCTTTTCCTTGCACAGGGAGGATGGACGAGAACACCACTTGCGCCTCAAACTCCTTTATCCTTCTTCCCAGAGCCACGTAGTCTGCAGTGATCCGCTCAAGGTCATTCTTTGGCAGTATCATTGGTGCCCACATGGAGAAGCAGGAAGGAGTAGCGATCCGAGGGCTTGATGAGTCTTGGCAGTCTCTCCGTCACATCGTGAATTCTAGCTCCTGGCAAGCAGCAGACCTCTCAGTTTTCTTGGTCGGGGCGGCAGATAGATGACTCAGTCCCCCTGAGGAGGGAGTCCCCGACCACCACCACCCTCCTCCTTTGCTTGGGAGCGGTGATTGTGGAACCCCCATCCCTAGGACAGTGCATCTCATGCCTTCCACTCGGTGGAGTCTCCTTCTGCTCCCTTCCCTCAGATGTATCATCTAGTCCACTCTCCGCATTAATGCCTGTGGAGAGAACATGAAAACGGTTGCTCACCTGTATCTCCATTGCTGGTACATGGACGCTCTTCTTTCTTCTTCTGGAGGTCACATGCTGCCAATTTTCTTCACCGTCCCTCTGTCCCCTCTGCGCAGCTTGCTCCAATTCTTCAGAACGTTGTGCCCATAGAAGCATATCCTGACGTCTGTCCAGGTAATCTTCATTTTCTCGTATGCAACGCAGGGCCGATACTTGTTTCTCCAGACCTCGAACCTTCTCTTCCAATATGGAGACCAGCTTGCACTTTGTACAGACAAAGTCATTTCTGTCCTGTGGAAGAAAGACAAACATGGCACAACCTGTGCAGGTTACAACAACTGATCGCTCACCTTCCATAATTTCTTCCTTCTAAGAGCTTCCTCAGCTTTTGCAAAAACTCTCAGAAGCCCGCGAGATGAAAGCCTCAGTGGGCTCTCCGCAGGCGAACTCCCAGGCAAACTCCCTCTGTTAGCCTCTGCTGTTCGCCGCTCAGCTGGTTTGCTGCTGACTGCCTTTTTATAACAGTCAGGCCCACTCAAGGCCCACCTGGAACAAAGCACTCCCAATTCACACTGTTCAAACAAACAATCAAACAATCAAGCACACGGTCAAACTGACAAACTGTCCCCTGCAACAGACACTCAGATACTCACCAACACAGCCCCCCTAATGCAGCACTTAGCGTACCTCCTCTCTGACAGATCCCAGGCAAACTCCCTCTGTTAGCCTCCGCTGTTCGCCGCTCATCCTCATACAGGTCTGTCACATCTTACGCACATTTAACATGCGCAATTTCAACTTTACGCAGTCGGCAAAAACAAACAAAAAACAAAAAAAAGAGAAAAACAACAGTTTTAATACTATACCTGTAGTGCGGGCGATTTCGCCCGCCATTGAACTCAATGGGGTTTTGGCTATACGCGGTTTTCGCTTTACGCGCTAACCGCGGAAAGGAACCCCCGCATAAGATGAGACAGACCTGTATATAGGATGTTAGATGGTTTGGGTGGGAATTCATGGTTCTCAGTTCTAGACCAGGGGAAGGCCTACCATCAAGGGTTCATAAGCACTGAGAGTTGAGGAGAAAATCAAGCTGGAGCAGGAGGAAACTATCCTATAGTTGGGACCCTCCTTCCAGATGATGTCATGGTATCCTCTCGCACTAAGGCTACTCCTCCAAGGCAGGGGACCCCGGTTAGTAGGAAGAGATAGGTAGTAGTAATGGGGTATTTAGTTATTAGAAATATAGATAGTTGTATTTGTAATGACTAGGAGAACCACATGGTGAATTACCAACTAGTGCAAAGGTTGTGAACCTCTTCAGTCATCTAGACAGACTTATGAGCAGTGCTGGGGAGGACCAGTAGCAGTGATACCTGTAGGTACCAATGACATAGAGAATATTTATGTTCTTTATATGAGCTGGAAGAAAACATAAAATCATCACTGATAAAGTTTGCAAATGACACAAAAATAGGAGGAATGGCAAATAATGAAGAGGACAGGTCATGGATACAGTGATCTGGGTCGCTTGGTAAGCTGGGCACAAGCAAAGACTATGTGTTTCAATATGGCTAAATGCAAATGTATACGTGTAGGAATAAAGCCTGATGGCCATAGTTACAGGATGGGGGACGCTGTGCTGGGAAGTAGTGACTATGAAAGAGATTTGGGGGTCTTGGAGGATAATCAATTGAACATGAGTTCCCAATATGATGCTGTTGCCAAAAGATCTAATGTGATCCCGGGATGCAGGAACAGGGGAATCTTGAGCAGGAAAGGCTATTTTACCTCTGTATTTGACACTGGTGGAATCCTGTGTCCAGTTCTGATGCCCACAATTCATGAAGAGTGTTGATAAATTGGAGAGGATTCACAGAAGAGCCATGAGAATGATTGAAGGACTGAAAAACATGCCGTATAGTGACAAACTCAAGAAGCTCAGTCTATTTAGCTTAACAAAGAGAATGTTAACAGGAGACTTGATCAGTCTTTACATGGGGAACAGAAATTTGATAATGGGCTCTTTAAACTGGCAGACAGAGGTATAACAAGATCCAATGGCTAGAAGTTGAAGCTAGACAAATTCAGACTGGAAATAAGACATAAATTTTTAACTGTGAGAGTAATTAACCATTGGAGCAAGCTACCAAGGGTCATTGTGAATTCTCCATCACTGGCAATTTTTAAATCAAGATTTAATGTTTCTCTAAAAGATCTGCTCTAGGAATTATTTTGGGGATGTTTTCTGTCTTGTGTTATATAGGAGAGGTGTCTAGATTATCACAATGGTTCCTTCTGGCCTTGGAATCTATGAATATATTAATCCTCTAATTTTTCATCAGTTGAATCCCTGTCTCAACTTTTCCATTATTTTGCCTGGGATTGATGTCAGACTAACTGGCCTATAGTTATCCCGGTCATCCAACTTGTTTTGTTTTAAATATTTGCACAATATTAGCACTCTTCCAGAGTTCTGGAATTTCCCTGCAATTATTCTCCACCACAATTATCCAGTCTTATCAAATTGCACTTATTCATTTAAGTACCAGATTATGCCCAGCTAAAGCCAAGGTGAAAGCATGGCCCAGAGATTCTCAGTTTTTCTTTTAGATATGTCTCACATATGTTGTCAGTTGGCTTGCATATGTGTCTTTCTGTGTGCTGTCCACAGCTCTGTGCAGATACCTGGTTTAGCAGACCTTGTCCCCAGTTTCTTTTTGCTCTGCTATTAGTTGGGTCATGGCAACAATTTCTCTATTTGCCTTTTTAAATGTTCCCTAATGAGTTGGTTATGGTAGTTACTAACTTCCATAACCAGTACAAATAATTTATTTACCAATTTCTTTTCCCGTGCCTTTATATTGTTTGCTGTGATTAATTTGTTAATTTTTATTTTATATTTGGTTAAACAGGTTAGCAATGTCATGCACATTGTAAATGGTGTACCATTTCTTTTTCACGTCAGGGACAGTGACTGACACTGACACTTAACAGTGATGTCAGTTGGCTTGTGTGTGTGTGTTCTTTACATATGCTGTCTCCAGCTCTGGACAGATCGCTGATTCAGCAGACCTTGATAGCACTACCCAGTCTGGTTAAGTGCTGGAGGCTGGAATGTTGTTGCCTCGGTAACGCTGTTGAGGCTGCTCATTGCTTCTGTCCTTGGAGCTTCAGCGTTATTAATAGATAGTGCAGCATGTTAGTTCAGCAGACACCAATGTTACTCATAAAGGAAGACCACAGGCATGGTTCGGTGACGAAGGCAGTCATCCAGGTTCACTGTCAATGAAGCACAGTACTAGCTCCCTAGATCAATGACTACAGTTACACTAACATAAGTATGCTCATTACAATGGACTCAGCTCAGTCAGCGATGGGACTTTCTGCTGCCCCCTGGGCTGGACAAAGGGTTAAGGTGAAGCACCCCAACATTTAGAGGCTGAAACAAACAACTGGAATACACAACTTACACACCACATTACATATTTTATGACATCTATTTGTTATCTCCCCTTGTTCCTGATATCTTGGACAAAACATCCCTATTCATTATTTTGTTAAACCATCTTATCTTATACTAGATTGGGATGTATTTGTACTAGCTGGAATATATTTACGCAAATATCTAATACCTAGTACACTAGCAACAACTTTGCCAAGTTCATGTACTGGACAGTAAACTTGTAAGCATCTACTTTAATACATGGCCTGACTTTGGTTCACAGTCTCTGGTTCAAGCCTCAGATCTTGTACCAGGCCCAGTGCTCTAGGATCTCTCTCTCGCTCTCTACTACGAGATATTTCTAGTTTTTCCACACATATTGAAAGTGTGTTGATTGAGACAGTGAAAAATGGAAACCTAAGTCCACAATCACCTGGAATAGTGAAGATCACAAAATTAATTGACAATGAAACTCTTTCACCATTCAGTTCCCTAGAAGTTAAGGAACTGCATAGTAAAATATCGCTCTCTTCCCCTGTTCTATGGATGCATCACAAAGAAAACGATCTGTTGCCTGGGAAGAATGAAGAAGTGTGCATTTCTCATCTTAATCTAGGGAAGAAGCAGTAAATATTTCCACTTGGCCCAGCCTATCCCTAGAGGTGTTTCCTCTTGACAAAGCCCAGCTCAAACTCTGTGAGTGCCCGCCCTGAGATCAGTGCAGCTGCTATAAAAGACCAAGTCACTGAGCTACCCTCACCAGCTGAGCAGAGATGGCAGGTGAGTTGCTGTTACCTTTTACTCTCTTTTTTATGGCTTTGACATTTGTAATAAAATAGGCAGTGTGTTTCTGAGGGAGGGCATGAAAAGCCATGTGTGATAAGGAAGAGGCAGAAATGGGCAGAAGTGGGGCTGTAGGAGCCCTGGCCCTCCTTCATTCCTTTTGGGTGAGGGAAATTGATAAAGAAATGGGAAGAAAAGGAGTCCCTTCTCCCACCCCTTCCCCTGTTCCAACCCCATCCCTTTCAGGAGGAAACACTGGGATACTTTACAGTAAAGGACTGTGGGGAATAGAAAACACTAGTTGTTGAGAGGAAAATGCAAGAATCTTTCCATTAAACAAATGGGGGCTAACCTGCCCCTCCCAACCCCCAGCATTATGGATCCTCATAATTTCTTTTACTTAGAGATTGATTTAAACCTTGAAACACGAGGTTCAATAACTCTTCTAAAATGGATGTTAGCACTAACTGTGGATATTCTTTTATCCATACAAATCTTCAGTCCCTTTTTCAATCTCACTAAATTATCTCAGTGACATCCTGTAGCAGTGAGTTCCCCAGGCTAATTACCCACTATGTGAAAAAGCATTTCTTTTTATGCCAGTTTGGAATTTTCCACTTTTTAATTTCCTCGAATGGCCCCTTTTTTCTCGTATCGTGAGTCAGGCAGAATAGAAACCCTGATCTCCCGTCTCTAGGCAGATCTTTATTATATATGGAACTAGTTGTGCCACCTACATTTAAGTTTGCCCAGCAAGTCCCATTATAAGACCCAGTTTTAGTGACTTACAACCTTGCCAAACTTTACCTTTTTGGCTGAAATTTTCCTTGATGAGTTTTTCCTTGATGAGTCTCAGTTTCCGAAAAATGGTTTATCCATTTCTCAGAATGAGATTAGGGAAAAATAAATTTACCCCATTAAAAAAAAATCTTACAATAGTTTAATTGAGAAGTTCTAGCACCTCTATGCTTTAATGCTATGTTCTCTGAAAAAACAGGTCCTATGTATCACAAAATTGGGCACCTAAAATTAGTGGATTCTTTTGATTTACTTTCTCTGTGCTTCAGTTCTCCATCTATAAAATGGGAATAATAACACCCCCTCAGATCACAGGGTGTTGTGAAAGTAGATCCGTTAATTGTGAAGTGCTCAGAAACTCTAGCAACAAGCAGCATACAAAATCTCAGGAGGAAATTAGTAATTGTGTTTTCAGAGCAGGTTTTGAATAGAGTGCAGTAAATAAGGCCTGGGGCCACACTGGACAGCGAGAGTAAGATAAAATATTGAGTAAGTGTTTGCAGTGAACACTGTCCATCCTGGGCAAGGAATAAGGCAGGGGTCCTATAGCCAAAACCAAACTATCACAATGCATATGCAGAAGAGGACCAAAGGTTGTACGGGCAACCTTAATTCTGGTATTTCCTAACTTTTGAACAGTTGACTTCACTGAACAGTGATCTTTTAATGGAGATTGTGTATGGAATTGTAAATATTATCGTCATCTCCCCTGTTATTCATTTCATCCTTCTCCCCCCCGTTCCAGTCAGGCTTGTCCTTTCCTATAATCTTTACTGACTCTTAAACACCTTCATGTATGTCCACCCCCAATATACCTCCACTCATCCCAACCTGTCCTCCACCCAGCTCAGCATCCTCGCCAACTCTCCTCAACCTTCTCCAACCCAGTGCCTTCTGCTGAAATCCCCCCCGACTGAGAACTTCTCCTATCTAGCCTCCCCAAGTCAGCACCCTCCTTCCTGTCCTGGCCTCCCTCCAGGCTGACAAGCCCCCTTTCCCACCTGACCCCCAGACGCACACTCCCCATAACTGCCTCAGGCTCAGAACCCCTCCCCTGCTCCGAACTCCTCCCACCTGACCCCCAGCTCTAAAAACTCGCTTCCTACCAAACGTCCATCCCCAGAGCACTGAACTCTTGCCCCTCCAGCTGACTTCCAAGCTCCCAAGTCAGAAATCCCCCTCCCAGGCCAACCTCAAGCAGTCAAAAATCATGAGACAGGCTCCAAAAAACTCCCTTGAGATCAGGATAAAAATAGATAAAAATAGTTTAAAAAGTGAAGGTTTTATTTGTTTTCTGGTTTCTGAGCATTTATGGTGCACTCCCCATTTTCAAGCTTTTCTCTGAGTCATAGAAGGGACCACCCGATCGAGTCTCACCTCCTGTACCTCACGGGCCAGTAATCCCCACCCAATTACCCCTGTATTGAGCCCAGGAAATTGGCTTGGACTAAAGTATTGCAGCCCTCAGGAGGCTAAACTATTGTGAGGCAAGGCAGAGGACAGGAAGGACAAGGTGCACCCGTGCCAGAGGCTCCTGCAATGGCAGGGAACTGATTTCGTGAAATGTGCCCAGATGATCTTAGCAAACTCCCATGCTGCAGAGGAAAACAAACACCAAAAGTTACTGCCAATCTGATCTGGGGGCAAAAGCCTTCACCCCACCAATCTTAGTCTCACCTGCAAACTTTATCAGCAGCAAATCCATGTTTCCTTCCAGAACACTGATACAAATATTCAGTTAACAGAGCTGTGGAAGTTGATCTCTTTCAGTGGGTGGATGACATCTGTGGGCCCTTTATCTCCTTTAATTACTGCTAATAACCGAGGTGTATTTGTGTTTCTCTCCAGGGATGAAGCCAGGGATCCTCCTCTTCGGATTCTTGGTGACCCTGAGCCTATGCCAGGCATCTGGATCTTCCATAAATGGTACTGTCCCCTTTCTTCTGCTGCTGATGCTCTGCATTGGGGGTATAATGCTTTGTGGTGGGATCCAAAGTCAAAACTCACTGTGGGCCCCCACCCAGTCTATATAGGTTTGAAGTGTTCCCTCTCCCACCCAAATTAAAACATATGCCTGGGAAGTATATATTCACTATGAATATCCAAGGTCTTCAGAGAACCTGATCATTATCCCCTTTTTACAGATGGGGAAACTGAGGCACAGAGAGGGTCAGGGCCGGCTCCAGGCACCAGCAAAGGAAGCAGGTGCTTGGGGCGGCCAATGAAAAGGGGCGGCACATCCAGGTTTTCAGCGGCAATTCGACGGCGGGTCCTTCAATCCCTCTTGGAGCGATGGACCCGCCGCCAAATTGCCGCCGAAGAGTGAAGCGGCGCGGTAGAGCTGCCGCTGAAGTGCCACCAATCGCGGCTTTATCTTTTTTTTTCCCTCCGCTTCACCACTAGGGCGGCAAAAGAGCTGGAGCCGGCCCTGGAGAGGGTAGATGCCTGCCTCCAGGACATAAAGAGTCACATACAGTAGAACCAAGAACAGAACCCAGGTCTCCTAATGCACAGTCCACTAGTGCCCAAGTCCAGGGCCATGCTGACTCATTAGTGTCCTTTGCAGTAAAACAAAATGGATTGGCAATATAATCAAAAAAGGCTCCGGATCCTAAAGGGGTTGCTTTTGCATCCACACAATATCTCACACCTCTCCCTCAGGTTTTTCTTTTTGGCATTCGTTTGGGAAAGTTTTGGCAAAAACAGGGCAGCTCATTTTTTGACAATAAATCAATCACTGATTCCAGGCTTATTCTCTTGCAAAATTTCAGTTCTCAACTCATGGAGGCACTAGAGTTCTTCAAGGAAATGGCTGGAAAAAAAAGTTGGCAAAAGTTCATTCATAGAAACAGCTGAACTGTTTTGCTTAAACTTGCCAAAAATATTCAGCCTGAGGCAGAAAGCATTCCTGGAACGTTCCAGCCCCTGAAAGATGAAAGATTGGCCAAGTTATAACAACGGAAAACAGGGTGTTATAATGGGAAGTCCTGGGCAACTTCAATAATAAGGGTCACCACCAGTGTCCCCTACAATTAGACCTCAGCTGTAAAGATTTATGTGCACAAGTGTTTATGCACTGAAAAAATTCATGGACTCCTGCTAGGATTAAAAGCTCTGTAGAAATGGTTATGACTAAAACTCGCTCAGTAACTCTTGGGGGATGTACAGACTCTGCATACAGTTTTGATTCAAATTACTTCAGCATATAATGATTTGAAAGGCCCCAACTCATCTCTTCCTCCAATAAGCCAGCAAGTAATAACGACCACAACATAATTGTGCTTAATAGCGAAGGGAAATAAGGTACAAAAAACTATCACAGTGACACTAAATATAGAAAAGGGGATTTCAATACAATAAGGAAGCTCTTCAGAAAAGCCCTAATGTCAGGAGTAAAGGAAGCAACACCCTTAGATTTGTCCACCTAAGAAAACAGTAGTAGGCTTATGCAAACTGCTGAGCAGGAAGAGAAGAGTAAATGGCAACGTTCAAGTCTTCAAGAGGTTATCTGAGCCAGAGAGAAATTCTTTGGGATTTGGAAATCCAGCCCCAGCCAAGCCAATTAACAAGAACATACACTACTGCAGCCAATATGTAAGAGGGAAAGGAGGAGGGCTAGGATGGATTTTGTACAGTAAATAGTTGAAGGTATAAAACACGAGAAATTCTCTAGAAGAAGCAAGAAGCCTGCAAAAGAATCAGTGGGTCCACTAACTTACCAGGGGGTTAAATAGAGCAGTTAAAATTGAGAAGGACATTGTTGAAAAACTAAATGATTTCTTTCATCAGCCTGTATATTCATAGATTCCAAGGCCAGAAGGGACCAGTGTGATCATCTAGTCTGACCTCCCGTGTTACACAGGATGCAAACATTCCCCAAAATAATTCCTAGAGCATATTTTTAGAAAAACATCAGCTCTTGCTTCAAAATTGTCAGTGATGGAGAATCCACAGTGATCCTTGCTAAATTGTTCCAGCAATTAATTACTCTAACTGTTAAGAATTTATGCCTTATATCCAGTCTGAATTTGTCTAGCTTCAGCTTCCAGCAATTAGATCATGTCACACCTTTCTCTGCTAGACTGAAGAGCCCATTATTAATTATTTGTTCCCCATGTAGATACTTTCAGGCGTAATCAAATCACTTCTTAACCTTCTATTTGTTAAATTAAATAGATTGAACTTCTTGAGCCTCTCATTATAAGGCAGATTTCCTCATCCTTTTGTCATTTTCATGAATCATAGAATCATAGAATATCAGGGTTGGAAGGGACCTCAGGAGGTCATCTAGTCCAACCCCCTGCTCAAAGCAGGACCAATTCCCAACTAAATCATAGACTCATAGACTCATAGACTTTAAGGTCAGAAGGGACCAATATGGTCATCTAGTCTGACCTCCCGCATGATGCAGGCCACAAAAGCTGACCCACCCACAACAGAATCTTCCAGCCTGCGACTCCTGCCTGCGACTCCTGCCCTATGCTGCGGAGGAAGGCGAAAAACCTCCAGGGCCTTTGCCAATCAACCCTGGAGGAAAATTCCTTCCCGACCCCAAATATGGCGATCAGCAGAACCCCGAGCATACAGGCAAGATTCTACAGCCGGACCCTCATTTTACCCGCGATGGCACGTTAATGCCTAATTGACTAAAATCACGTTATCCCATCAAACCATTCCCTCCATAAATTTATCAAGCCTGATCTTGAAGAAATTGTTGCCATGACCCAACTAATAGCAGAGCAAAAAGATCTTGAAGCCAGAGAGGTCTTTCGCCCCCACCGTTTCCTTCGGAAGGCTGTTCCAAAATTTCACCCCTCTGACGGTTAGAAACCTTCGTCTAATTTCAAGCCTAAACTTCCCCACGGCCAGTTTATATCCATTCGTTCTCGTGTCCACATTACTACTGAGCTTAAATAATTCCTCTCCCTTGGTATTAGTCCCTTTGATATATTTAAAGAGAGCAATCATATCCCCCCTCAGCCTTCTTTTGGTTAGGCTAAACAAACCGAGCTCCTCGAGTCTCCTTTCATAGGAAAGGTTTTCCATTCCTCGGATCATCCTAGTGGCCCTTCTCTGTACCCGTTCCAGTTTGAGTTCATCCTTTTTAAACATAGGAGGCCAGGGCTTTGTCAAGCCAGGCCTTAAAAACCTCCAAGGAAGGAGATTCCACCACCTCCCTAGGTAACGCATTCCAGTGCTTCACCACCCTTCTAGTGAAATAGTGTTTCCTAATATCCAACCTAGACCTCCCCCACTGCAACTTGAGACCATTGCTCCTTGTTCTGTCATCTGCCACCACTGAGAACAGTCTAGATCCATCCTCTTTGGAACCCCCCTTCAGGTAGTTGAAAGCAGCTATCAAATCCCCCCTCATTCTTCTCTTCTGCAGACTAAACAATCCCAGTTCCCTCAGCCTCTCCTCATAAGTCATGTGCTCCAGACCCCTAATCATTTTTGTTGCCCTCCGCTGGACTGTTTCCAATTTTTCCACATTCTTCTTGTAGTGTGGGGCCCAAAACTGGACACAATACTCCAGCTGAGGCCTCACCAATGTCGAATAAAGGGGAACGATCACGTTCCTCAATCTGCTGGCAATGCCCCTACTCAGATACTCACCAACACAGCCCCCCTAATGAAGCACTTAGCGTACCTCCTCTCGGACAGATCCCAGGCAAACTCCCTCTGTTAGCCTCTGCTGTTCGCCGCTCAGCTGGTTCGCTGACCCTCTCTTCAATTTATCAACATTCTTCTTGAATTGTGGACCCCGGGACTGGACACAATATTCCAGCAGCAATTGCACATTGTGGACAGAAATATATATGCAGATGACACAAAGTTATTCAGGTTAGTCAAGCCCTGGAAGACTGAAATACTTCAGACAGATCTATCCAAGCTAAGTGAATGGGCAACAGAATGGCAGATGAAATTCAGCGTTAAACAATGAATAATACTCATACACTGTACAAGGCTCTAAATTAATGATATCACTTCAGAACATGACCTGGGCTTCATTATAAACAGCTGAATAAAGCCCTTTCCCCAATATACAGCGGTGGTGAAAAAAGCAGACAGGATATTCTGATACATAAGGAATGGGATGAAGAGGGATAAGGAAAATATGGCGGTTATATAAATCAGTTCCTTCATCTTGAATACTGTGTTTAGTGTTGTCCATCCCACCTCAAAAAAGGACAATGTATAATTACAGGGCCTTCCGAGAAGGGTAATGAGAATGATTAGGGAATGGCAAAACTGTCTTATGCAGAGAGACAGAAAAGACTGGGATTGTTTATGTTAGAGAGGGGACACGAAAAATTACACAAAATAACAGTCTAGGTAAGTTACTGTGACAGACCCAGACCAGTGGGGTACAGGAGTCTGGTAGAGGGCAAATATACTGGTCACTGGATGAGTAGTTTTCTGTTCCCTGAGTGACCAGAGGAGGGACTGCACTAGAGTAATCAGGAACCTGCTAGAACCAGTTAAGGCAGGCAGGCTAATTAGGACACCTGGAGCCAATTAAGAAGAAGCTGCTAGAATCAATTAAGGCAGGCTAATCAGGGCACCTGAGTTTTAAAAGGAGCTCACTTCAGTTTGTGGTGGGAGTGTGAGGAGCTGGGAGCAAGAGGCACAAGGAGCTGAGAGTGAGGGTGTGCTGCTGGAGGACTGAGGAGCACAAGCGTTATCAGACACCAGGAGGAAGGTCCTGTGGTGAGAATAAAGAAGGTGTTTGGAGGAGGCCATGGGGAAGTAGCCCAGGGAGTTGTAGCTGTCATGCAGCTGTTACAGGAGGCACTATAGGCAGCTGCAGTCCACAGGGCCCTGGGCTGGAACCCGGAGTAGAGGGCGGGCCCGGGTTCCCCCCAAACCTCCCAATTGACCTGGACTGTGGGTTCTCCCAGAGGGGAAGATCTCTGGGCTGTTCCCCAACCCACATGGTGAATCTCTGAGGCAAGAAAATCTGCCAATAAGCGCAGGACCCACCAAGATAGAGGAGGAACTTTGTCACATTACATAGGGAGCTGTCAGGTGCTGGCTCCAGGCAGCCAGGCCTGGTGGTGGGAGTGGAGGTTGAAGCCAGGTGGTCAGGGTCTGTAGACAAACCAAACTGTACCGTAGCCGGAGTCAGGGCTGGAGCAAGGTCAGAGTAGGGCATGGGCAAGGCTGGGGCAGGAACCAGCACTGGATCAGAGGCAGGCTGGGAATCTAGAGTCTGTTACATGGCAAGGCAGCAGGAGGGTCACTGCCCAGCTAGTGCTGTTGCACAGACTAACTTGCAGCTCTGATGGGGTTGGGGAAATACCTGAGTGTGGGGGTCATCTGACCCAGGCTCTGCTCAGGGATGGGCTGCTGCCTAAAGGTTAATCCAGCAAGTTCACAGCATGAAGGAGAAGAAATGTGCTCCTTTCACTTTGGGTCTGTGCAGTGAGCTGGTGGGAAGGAGTTGTCCTCATGTCCTGCTCTTTCCTCTCTTTGGACTAGATATCTTGGAGACGCTGCCAGATCCATTCTTTCTGAGCAGCGCTAATGAAGCCAAGAAGCTGGTGGACGCTGCATACAAGTACGAACGGGACAGGTCAGTTCACCTTATGTTATCCATACTAGGGGTACCATTTTACAAAAAACATGGGAACAGGATACCATTATTTGGGGAGTTTTTCTTTTGTACAAATATGTATTTATTATGGGGACATCATAGTTCAGGGTTCTGAATTTTTTTCTAGCATGGATCACACCACGTGCACTCATCTCTTCCCTCCACCATGGCATGGACCACCTCCTCTCTCATTTGTGATCACACAGTACTGCTATGGCAACTACAGCAATTGCTTACAATGCAAAGGGATATTAGGAAAGTACACATATTTTAGCTTCTTTTAACATAGCTCATGCCAGCACCACATGACTAACCAGCTCTGCAAGGACCAGCAGCAGCCAGGGACAGGGCTGGTGCAAGGATGTTTCGCGCCGTAGGCAAAACTTCCACCTTGCGCCCTCCCCCCTCCCTGAGCCCTGTGGCAGCTCCCCGCCCTGAGGCGCCCTCCCTGCGGCAGCTCCCCACCCCGCCAGCCCGGGGAGCCGTGCGGCAGCTCCCCACCCGAGCTTACCTCTGCTCCACCCCCTCCCGGAGCCCTGCGGCAGCTCCCCCCCCGCCCTGAGGCGCCCTCCCTGTGGCAGCTCCCCTCCCCCCGCCGGGGGAGCCGTGCGGCAGTTCCCCACCCCAGCTCACCTCTGCTCCACCTCCTCCCTGAGCACACCGTCGCTGCTCCACTTCTCCCGCCTCCCAGGCTTGTGGCGCCAATCAGCTGTCCTGGGAGGGAGAGAAGCAGAGCGGGGTGGCGTGGTAACGGGAGGAGGCAGAGCAGAGGTGAGCTGGGGCGGGGAGTTTCCCTGCGTGCCGCCCCCCTCCGCTTACTTCGTGAATGAATTAACATTTTTTGCCTGGCTCTAATATTGACTGTGCTATTCATCACAGGCTGGTATTAACTCTGATATTCAAATTGTCATTATTAGGCATTAATCTGGTTATTCCAATACTATTAATTTTTGCCGAAATATCCAGTTGATAGATTTATCTGCTCTAGCTGGACATTCCATTTATGTTCAAGGATGGAATAAGGTGGGTAGTGCTACACATTTAAACAGGTGTTGGTTTCGTGATGTAAGCACCATGTCCAAACAGAAAGATAATATGCAGAATAGAGTTCCTCCTGGATCTTCCTTGCTCCTGGGCTCACAGATTGCATTGCTTGCTACTGTTGCTTTAGTCCACCTATGGCTGGCAAGGAGACTCTTCATTCCTCTCCCACTGTGAGACTTGCTACCACCATCACCAGATTAGACTATTGTAGCTTCCTCTATCTGGGGCTGCAGGTGAAAGTGTCACAGAAACTCCAACTTCTACAACACGTAGCCAACTGCCTTTTGTACGATTTCATGTATGTCCAGTCCCAGCCAGCAGCAGGATGTTAACCCAGGGCATTTTGAAACAAAAAAGTTAGAAGCCTTCTTCAAAAGTGAATTACACTTTGACAGCCCCAGATAATCGCTATGAAATGTGTCTCCTTATTTCCGCTGCTGGGCTGTGGCCCTGTCTTTCGGTCATGGATCTCGCCATGGCTTTCCAGGCCGTTCTCACCTCTGGAACGGAGCACTGAGATACACTCTACGTACAACTATTGCCAAAGACCACTCCAAACTCCAGCAGACACAGAATTCAGCTGCCCGTTGACTCAGTGGTGTTTCCCCAGGGGCACACATGACATCTGTGCTTCTGAGTCTGCACTAGCTCCCCATTCATCCAGGAGAAATTCAGCAAGTTGGCTTTGACTTGATAAGCTTTAGGAATAGGTCTATGCTGGGATAAAAATCCTGCGGCATCAAGACTCAGAGCCTGGGTCAGCTCACTCGGGATCACGGGGCACCGCAGCAGGGTCAAAAATAGCAGTGTAAATGTTGGGGCTCAGGCTGGAGCCCAGCCTCTGAGACCCTCCCCCCCGCCACAGGATCTCAGAGCACAGGCCTAATCCTCTACACTGCTATTTTTAGCTCCACAGACCGAGCCCCGTGAGACTGAGGCAGCTGACCTGGGCCAGCTGCGGCCATGCCAGGGGTCTTTGATTGCACAAGCATAACACCTATACATAGCTTGGGGCATCCCCCTATTCTTTGGTTATTGGGCCTTAACCCTCAACCTTCTCTCCCCAGTTCCCCAAGTCCCTTCATGGCCTCAGGCTGCTCTTTGGTGCCCTTTCTCCCCAACATAATCCTATGTGAACTCTCAGAGGTCCGGGCCTTCGGGGATAGGACTGGTCTCTTAGTCCAATACATCTCTTCCAAGGTAGTCCGAGAAAGTTCTCTGGCCATCAACTGCCACTAAATCATAAGAGGAGGGGTCATTTTGGCCAACCCACCCTTGTAGGTCTGGCAGTAGTCCTCTCATGAACTTGTTCAACACTAAGAGTTCTATAATCGTCTCTGTGCTGTTGGTCTCGGGATGCAGCCACTTCTGCGTTAGATGGATCAGGTTGAAAAGTTGTGACCTTAGTGCTTTGCTCTCCCGGTAACTCCATTCATGGAACCTCTGAGCCCTTATAGCTGTCATCACCTTGGATCTTGCCAGGATCTCAGCTTTCAACTGAGGGTAGTCTGTAGCAGCTTCTGCTGCCATGTCATAGTAGGCCTTCTGGGCCTCCCCACACAGGAAAGGGGTGAGGATACTGGCCCACTGGTCTTGGGGCCAGGCCTTACATAGGGCCGTTCTTTCAAATGTGAGAAAGTACGCCTCCACGTCATCCTCCATCATCACCATCTTTTGTAGATAACTGCTGGCCCTTAGGGATCACATCCTGTCATGACCACATGTCGGAGGGATCAGGGCCTTCAGCTGGTTCACCTCCTGCAGGGTGGCTCAGTTCTGGGTTGCCTGGCTCATCAGCAGTTGATTCGTCTCCTGATGTAACTGGACTGACTCCTCTTGGGCGGCCATCTGGACCCTGGTATCCTCTTGTTGTACCGACATGGCCTGCACCAGCGCCTCACTATGTTGTCCAATTTGGGGGTTGTCACTGGGTGACGACTCACCGGTGCGGCGCCTCCTGCTGGTCATCCAGGGAATTAGCGTTTCCAGCCTCTGAAGCGCCCTCTGCCAGCCGGTGTCCCACTTGCCACTGGATCCGAGTCCCTCCTGGACCCTGGTGCCCCTTTCAGGCCGGGGTGCTGCCCCCTGGCAGTACCCCCACAGATCTGGGTCTCCCCTCCCTGGGGAACCCCCCCACCCCACCCTCTATCTCCACCTCGCCTCAGTCTTTGGCTACTGCCAGTCACCATCTAGCCCCCGCTCACTGGGGCGGACTGCAATATAATGGCCACTCATCGTCGGCAAGGAAGGTTTGCACCTGCTGCCTCTGCCTACCCTTGGGCTGCCCCTTTGCAACCCCAGTACCTTTTCCGGCCTTTAGCAAGGCCTGCAGCCCAGGGGTTTTCCAGGCCGAAGCTCCCCAGCTATTCTAGCCTTTCCCCAGCCCTGCTCCACTTTAGTTACCTTGCTCAGCTCCTAGCAGCCAGGCCCATCCCTCTCAACAGCTAGAGCGAGACTGTCTGTGCTTCTGGCCACCGCCCTCTTATAAGGGCCAGCTGGGCCCTGACTGCACTGGCTACAGCTGTGGCGGCTTTCCCCATCAGCCCCATTTTCCCCTTTTCTCCGCCACAGCCCAGGCTGCTTTAAGCCCTTCCAGGCAGGAGCGGGGTGACCACCCCGCTACAGGGATAGCCTGCTGTGCCAAGATCCCGCTCCTGACACCACCTGTGGCAAGGCACTTCCTGCATCTTGGTGGGATCAGTGCTTCCCACGCTGGCAGTGGGGGCCTGGAGTAAGTCAGTCCCACTCTGGACAGGATTTACTCTCCCACATGGAACAGGAGTACTTGTGGCACAAGCTTATGCTGAAATAAATTTGTTAGTCTCTAAGGTGCCACAAGTACTCCTGTTCTTTTTGCGGATACAGACTAACACGGCTGCTACTTTGTAATCTCCCACATGGGGGTTTATTCCCCAGTATTTTCCAGGCAGGCACTGGGGCAGATCCATGGAGTGTCCCTCTACAGTCAAAGAAAGTAACCAATTCCAACACAAAACAATGGAGAATACCTCTCCCTACCCTCACTCTGAGAGTGGGTGGCTTTATTATTGGCTGTGAGGTGCCAGTCCTTCCCCTAAACAGGAAATCTGTTACATAGCTTCCCCTGTAGGGAAGAGAACAGCCCTCCACCCTGGAGCAGCTCAGCTCAGCTCCCCTCCCCTCTCTCACTGGAGGAGAGGTTTTTAAAGGTCTCAGGCACCCCTTAGTTGGACTCAGGTGTCCCTAATTTAACCGGAGGTAACCCCTTTTCATCTTATAGGGGGAAAGGCCTTTATCATTCTAGGACTAATATACTTGCCTTCCACCACTATTACAGCTGTCCAGCCTGACTTTGTCAGAACACCAACAAGTTATGTATTACGTACCATATGTTTTTGTTATTATCCTGTACCTTGTACCTGCTAGCTTGAACAAAACATCCTCTTCCATTACCTGTCATTCCCCCTGTGTCCCTGTACCATCTCCTAGGAATGTGTCACTTTAGAACGTTAGGGGTTTCAGTACCTTCTCCAGGCAGGAATGTGATTACCTGGTTGGCTAATACCTAATGTGTTGATATTCTGCTAAGGCCAAGCCTACTTTAGTTCACAGCCTTTGGCTCATACTGTTATAGATTCATAGATTCTAGGACTGGAAGGGACCTTGAGAAGTCATTGAGTCCAGTCCCCTGCCCTCCCGGCAGGACCAAATACTGTCTAGACCATCCCTGATAGACATTTATCTAACCTACTCTTAAATATCTCCAGAGATAGAGATTCCACATCCTCCTTAGGCAATTTATTCCAGTGTTTAACCACCCTGACAGTTAGGAACTTTTTCCTAATGTCCAACCTAAACCTCCCTTGCTGCAGTTTAAGCCCATTGCTTCTTGTTCTATCCTTAGAGGCTAAGGTGAACAAGTTTTCTCCCTCCTCCTTATGGCACTCTTTTAGATACCTGAAAACTGCTACCATGTCCCCTCTCAGTCTTCTCTTTTCCAAACTAAACAAACCCAATTCTTTCAGCCTTCCTTCATAGGTCATGTTCTCTAGACCTTTAATCATTCTTGTTGCTCTTCTCTGGACCCTCTCCAATTTCTCCACATCTTTCTTGAAATGCAGTGCCCAGAACTGGACACAATACTCCAGCTGAGGCCTAACCAGAGCAGAGTAGAGCGGAAGAATGACTTCTCGTGTCTTGCTCACAACACACCTGTTAATGCATCCCAGAATCATGTTTGCTTTTTTTGCAACAGCATCACACTGTTGACTCATATTTAGCTTGTGGTCCACTATAACCCCTAGATCCCTTTCTGCCGTACTCCTTCCTAGACAGTCTCTTCCCATTCTGTATGTGTGAAACTGATTGTTCCTTCCTAAGTGGAGCACTTTGCATTTGTCATTGTTAAACTTCATCCTGTTTACCTCAGACCATTTCTCCAATTTGTCCAGATCATTTTGAATTATGACCCTATCCTCCAAAGCAGTTGCAATCCCTCCCAGTTTGGTATCATCTGCAAACTTAATAAGCGTACTTTCTATGCCAATATCTAAGTCGTTGATGAAGATATTGAACAGAGCCGGTCCCAAAACAGACCCCTGCGGAACCCCACTTGTTATACCTTTCCAGCAGGATTGGGAACCATTAATAACTACTCTCTGAGTAAGGTTATCCAGCCAGTTATGCACCCACCTTATAGTAGCCCCATCTAAATTGTATTTGCCTAGTTTATCGATAAGAATATCATGCGAGACCATATCAAATGCCTTACTGAAGTCTAGGTATACCACATCCACCTCTTCTCCCTTATCCACAAGACTCGTTATCCTATAAAAGAAAGCTATCAGATTGGTTTGACACGATTTGTTCTTTACAAATCTATGCTGGCTATTCCCTATCACCTTACCACCTTCCAAGTGTTTGCAGATGATTTCCTTAATTACTTGCTCCATTATCTTCCCTGGCACAGAAGTTAAACTAACTGGTCTGTAGTTTCCTGGGTTGTTTTTATTTCCCTTTTTATAGATGAGCACTATATTTGCCCTTTTCCAGTCTTCTGGAATCTCTCCTGTCTCCCATGATTTTCCAAAGATAATAGCTAGAGGCTCAGATACCTCCTCTGTTAGCTCCTTGAGTATTCTAGGATGCATTTCATCAGGCCCTGATGACCTGCAGGCATCTAACTTTTCCAAGTGATTTTTAACTTGTTCTTTTTTAATTTTATCTTCTAAACCTATCCCCTTCCCATTAGCATTCACTATGTTAGTCATTCCTTCAGACTTCTCGGTGAAGATCGAAACAAAATGTCATTAAGCATCTCTGCCATTTCCAAGTTTCCTGTTACTGTATCTCCCTCCTCGCTGAGCAGCGGGCCTACCCTGTCCTTGGTCTTCCTCTTGCTTCTAATGTATTGATAAAAAGTCGTCTTGTTTCCCTTTATTCCCATAGCCAGTTTGAGTTCATTTTGTGCCTTTGCCTTTCTAATCTTGCCCCTGCATTCCTGTGTTTACCTATATTCATCCTTTGTAATCTGTCCTAGTTTCCATTTTTTATATGACTCCTTTTTATTTTTTAGATCATGCAAAATCTCGTGGTTAAGCCAAGAAGGTCTTTTGCCACATTTCCTATCTTTCCTACTCAGCGGAATAGCTTGCTTTTGGGCCCTTAATAGTGTCCCTTTGAAAAACTGCCAACTCTCCTCAGTTGTTTTCCCCCTCAGTTTTGATTCCCATGGGACCTTACCTATCAGCTCTCTGAGCTTACCAAAATCCGCCTTCCTGAAATCCATTGTCTCTATTTTGCTGTACTCCCTTCTACCCTTCCTTAGAATTGTGAACTCTATGATTTCATGATCACTTTACCCCAAACTGCCTTCTACTTTCAAATTCTCAACAAGTTCCTTCCTATTTGTTAAAATCAAGTCTAGAACAGCTTCCCCCCAGTAGCTTTTTCAACCTTCTGAAATAAAAAGTTGTCTGCAATGCAGTTCAAGAACTTATTGGATGGTATGTGCCCCGCTGTGTTATTTTCCCAACATATATCTGGATAGTTGAAGTCCCCCATCACCACCAAATCTTGGGCTTTGGATGATTTTGTTAGTTGTTTAAAAAAAGCCTCATCCACCTCTTCCATCTGGTTAGGTGGCCTGTAGTAGACTCCTAGCATGACATCACCCTTGTTTTTTATCCCTTTTAGCCTAACCCAGAGACTCTCAACACTTCTGTCTCCTATGTCCATCTCCACCTCAGTCCAAATGTGTAAATTTTTAATATATAAGGCAACACCTCCTCCCTTTTTCCCTGTCTATCCTTCCTGAGCAAGCTGTACCCATCCACACCAACATTCCAATCGTGTATTATCCCACCAAGTTTCAGTGATGCCAACAATGTCATAGTTGTATTTATTTATTAGCACTTCCAGTTCTTCCTGCTTATTACCCATACTTCTCGCATTCGTATATAGGCATCTAAGATACTGATTTGATCTTGCCTCCCAGTTTTGCCCTGACCCTCCTTTCTCTCTGCCATTATGGCCCACGCTCCCCCCTATTTCCAACCCATCTCCCATGTCTCCATGTTCCCCACTTACCTGTGGGCTTTGCTCACCTGTCCCCATCGAACTTAGTTTAAAGCCCTCCTCACTAGGTTAGCCAGTCTGTGTCCAAATAGGGTCTTTCTCCTCCTCAAAAGGTGAACGCCATCTCTGCCTAGCAGTCCTTCCTGGAATAGCATCCCGTGATCAAGGAAGCCAAAGCCCTCCTGGCGACACCATCTTCACTGCCAGGCATTCACCTCCACGATGCACCTGTCTCTGCCCAGGCCCCTACCTTTGACAGGAAGAATCAAAGAGAATACCACCTGCACTCCAAACCCCTTCACCCGTACTCCCAGAGCCCTGGAGTCACTCTTGATCCGCTCTGTCACACCTCGCAGTATCATTTGTGCCCACATGGATGAGTAGCATGGGGTAGTAGTCAGAGGGCTGGATAATCCTCGACAATGCCTCCATAACATCTCGGATATGGGCCCCCGGCAGGCAGCATATCTCCCAAGATGAAATGTCAGGGTGACAGATGGGCGCCTCCATCCCCCTCAGAAGAGAGTCTCCGACCACCACTACCCTACGTTTCCTATTCGCAGTGGTGGCAGCAGACCTCCCAGCCCTAGGGGTATGAGGCTTCTCCTCCTCTACTGTAGGGTGTGATTCCTTCTCTCCTGTATCAAGAAGAGCATAACAGTTTCCTATTAGCACGGCGGGAGGGTTCGGAGCAGGGGTGGTGCACTGCCTGCTGCCAGAAGAAACCTGCTGCCAGTGTCCACCCTGAGCCATCTCCTCCTCCACCAGTGGTGTATCAGCAGTCCTGTGTACTGGGACAGCTACCTCAGCTGTCTCCACATGGACACTGTCCAGGAATTGCTCATGGATCTGGATGCTCCTCAACCTAGCCACCTTCTCCTGTAGCTCCCCCACCTGCTGCCTGAGAGATTCCACCAGCAGGCACCTTTCACATTGGATCCCCTCCACCCCCCAGCCTGGATATCAGTAAGTCGGAATTGCAAGTCACCATCTCTGCAAAACCACACCAGGATCTGGGTAGGAGCATCCATGCTCAGGCGCTCTGTCTGGCTACAGGCGCAGGTGGAGGAGACAGAAGTAGTGCTGGCACAGATGTTGCGGTTCTTCCTAACCAGCGTAGGCCTCCTTCTGTCAAACTCCCCTGTCTGCAGCCCCCTGCCTGCAGCCCCCTGTCCGCTCCGCTCCCCTGGTCGCTCTGCCTCTGGCTTTTAAAGTGAGTGAGGCCTAGGGCTCCAGCAAGGCCTACAGCTGCTTGCAGGCATTTTAGCCTGTGACTGCTTTTTAATTTCTATCTAACTGGCATCCTCATTCTTATGTAGTTCCCATTTATAAACTTACATTTTTCTGTGGTGGATTTTGGTTCATTCCCCCCTACAATGATGTTAAATTTAATTACATTATGGTCACTATCACCACGCAGTTGAGCTATAACTACCAATTGGACCAGATCCTGAGCTCCACTTAGGACTAAATCAAGAACTGCCTCTCCCCTTGTGGGTCCCAGGACTACATGCTCCAAGAAGCAGGCACTGATGGTGTTTAGAAGTTTTATCTCTGCATATGCCCTGAGGTTTGACATGTACCCGGTCAATAGGAGGAGAGTTGAAATTACCCATTATTATTGTGATTTCTGGTTTTGTAGCCTCTCTAACCTCCCTTAGCATTTCACCATCACTGTCACCATCTGGGTCAGGTGGTTGGCAGTATTAACATGGAATTTCCACTCACAGAGATTCTGTGGTACAGTTTAATTCATTTAAGATTTTCACCTTATTTGACTCTGCTTTTTTTAACATATAGTGCCACTCCCTCGCCAACGTGACCTACTGTGTCATTCCTGTACATTTCCCCCCAATATTGCCATGTCCCATTGATTATCCTCATTCTACCAAGTTTCTATAATGCCTACTATATCAATATCCTCATTTAATGCCAGACACCCTAGTTCACCCATCCTAATATTGAGATATTTAGCATTTGGTTATAAGCACTTATGCATTTTGTCAATATTCAGTTGCTTTCCTTTATGTAAAAAGTGACAAAGAGTCCTGTGGCACCTTATAGACTAACAGACGTATTGGAACATAAGCTTTCGTGGGTGAATGTTTAAATGGGATTATTTTACATTTGACTGTTCCTCACTGGCTCCCACCTGTGCTTTACCAACTTCTTTCCTATCCTTCATAGTAGGATCTAGAATTGCCTCTTAAATAAATTTATCCCTAAGGGATGTCTCCATCCGAACCACATGTTGCTCCACATCTGTCAGCTTTGCCCCAGACCTTAAATAAAAAAATCCTCTACAACCTTTTGAATGTTATGTGCCCGGTGTCTGGTTCCATTTTGGTTATGGTTAAGCCCATCCCTCCTGTATAGGCTCCTCCTTTCCCCAAGGTTCCCAGTTCTTAATAAACCTAATCCCTCTTCCCTACACCATCGTCTCATCCACAGATTGAGACCTTGCAGTTCTCCCTGCTTCAATGGCCCTGTGCGTGGAACTGGAAGCATTTCAGAGAATGCTCCCATGGAGGTTCTGTGCTTTAGTCTCTTCCCTAGCAGCCTAAATTTGGCCTCCAGGACCTCTGTCCTACCTTTCCCTATCTCATTGGTACCTACACATACCACGACCACTGGCTCCTCCCCAGCACTAACTATAAGGCTATCTAGAGGTCTCATGAGATCCACTACCTTCACACCTAGCAGGCAATTCACAAACCCAAGCACCTATAACGTCATATAAATTAGTATGATTCTGTATAAGAAGCATAACACAAATGTAACCCTTCTGCCCCTCTGAGTTGGCAGCAACAAGGGCCGGGTTCAGTGTCTAGGGGTTCCGTTTCAATAATGTAATGCAAAACCGGCTCGAGCCCCCCACCCAGTGACCTGGGACAATTACATACCACCCCCGGGCGCCTCTAGGAGGCAATACTTCCTCTCTCGCAAGCACGGAGTCTGAGTGTAGCAAAAGCCTTTTAATAAAGGATGGAAACAATGCGGCATTATGTTGGGGAAACACCACAAACAGGATTCATAACACAAACCATGAGCAAAAGACCCACCTCCAAGTAAGTTTGACAGTGTCTTTTTCCCTTCAGGGTCTTAAGTCCAATCACCCCAAAGTCCAACCCCAAGGTCTCTGTCCCTGGTCAGTGCCGCCCCAGAGTTCAGAGTTTTACCCCCCCAGCCTGGGCGGAAATGGGGGGGGCACATGGGATGTTAAGGGGCACCTTACGTGGTCCGAGGCCGACTGCCCCACCTCTCCATGGAGTTCTGCAGCAGCCTTTACCACGAATGGCTCCGCTCTACCAGCCGTGCCACTCTGCTCCGCTCCTCCAGCCGTCCCCGCAAACTGCTCCGCTCTGCTCCCTGGGCCGCTCCAACCGTCCCACAAACTGCTCAGCTCTGCCAGCTGCTCCACTCCACCAGCTGTCCCATGAACCGCTCCAGCTGCCCCCGCAAATGGCTCCGCTCCGCTCGCTGTTCCATGGGCCGCTCCAACCGTCCCACAAACTGCTCGGCTCTGCCAACTGTTTAGCAATATATCTTCAGGCTCCCCCACTGGTTAGCACAGCACTCAGTGATCTCAGCTCAGCAATTTTAGCTCTTTTAGTGATTTCAGCTTGTAGTAGGGGAGCCCCAGTGCTGGTGCACCATTGGCCCAAAGTGAATTCAGTTCAGCAACTTCTAGCTAGACTCCTAATGGAAGCAAACTTAGCTCTGCTATTCAACAGTGGAGAGAGGGGATAGTGCAATGGGTGTTATAGGCCCTCAAAAGGGCCCCATACTATCAGGTACACATACCTATCCCCAACCTCTCTCAATTCACTGGGTTTTGTAACCCATGCCCCTTGTCTAGCGAGTGCTACTTAGTTACTGGTGAGTCCCTCTGTCATACAACAGTTCCACTGGCCTTGATTCACAGAATCAGGGTAACAATACTTTATTCTTCCTGCCCCAATAGCAGAGAAACTGGGGATCCCACACCAGCCAAAGTAACCACTTTCAGTTGTTGTTGTCCCAGGCTAGGCGGGTGGGTGTGCCTATGCAAACAAGATCAGCCCCTGAAGTTCTTTTCCACCCTCGCCATAATTCACCACCAGATGTCAGGGTAGAGCTCATCCTGACTCTGCTTACACAGAGTTGAATTGTTTACAGAACATAGCAGATGTTTGCCAAGCAGGGGTTACAGACCAGAACGGGGTGTCCCTTACAGCGATGACCTGGGAACCCCCAGGCTGCTGGTCAGAGTGTAGGAAAGGTCAGTGTTGAGCTGGCTGCTGCAGCTCTGCTCCTCAGTTGTTTGGGCCTGGACTTAATTCCCACATACCAATGCAGGTCTCATTTTAGAGGGCTGGGCTGTGGACAGCAGTGGCTGGTGCACCACTTCAGGGGTCCTTTTTTTCCAGAGCAAAGGCAGCATTCCGGAAAAAGGGCATCAGCCCCTCAGATATCCTGAGACATTTAAAGGAGCCAGTGGCAGGAACCAGGTCTGCAATCCGAGTTGCCGATTACATGGAAACCACCCTGAGCCTCCTGAAGAAGAAGTTGCGTCGCGTGGTGAAAGGAGAGTTTAATATCACAGGTACTGTGCACATAAGACTGTATATGGCTAATGAGCAGCAGCTCTGTCAATGGCAGGAGAGTGAAGTAGTGGTTCTGCTCTAGGCCAATATACCTAGGATCCAAACTCCTGATGAGCCAGGTGTGGCATGAAACCCCTTAATGACAAAATATGTTGAGTGCTGCCACAATCACAAATCCTGGTAAAGGAACCCACCTCTTAGCTCATCTACTCACCTTCCCATCAGGGCTGTTCCCAGCTGGACATGTGCTACTTCATTGTCCAGTCTAGTATAAGTGTCCCAGATGTTCCAGCTCCCACCATTTCCATTTTCCGCCTAGCTCCTCCTGGCCAGAAGTTAGTCCCTACTGCCCACTGGCTGGATTAGCTGCTCTTCTCTAAAGTTCCTTCTGTCTCACTCCAGTTTTGTGATGATAATTTGCTAGTGCAGTACAGTACCCTGAAATCTGCAGGGAGTTCTACTGAGAGACAAACACCCTGGTGTGGCCCCTTGTTTCTCGACTCTCAATGTCCTTGTTATTGCTTTCTTCTTTCCAAGTTTGCAATACCTCCCATATTAATATTATGTTCTGTCCCTACCACTGTGCTTCCTCTTCTCTTGCTCCATCATTCTTTTAATCCTCACATTGCTTCATACCTACCTAGACCCCTCAACCTATCCTCAAATTATGTCACCATTGTGATGGGTTGAATCACACAAACCCCCTTGGGGCTGCCAACTGATGTGCCAAGACTACTTCTGCCCCTGCTTTCCTGCCCTGGCAGCTTAGGACTTCAGTGCCCTGCCTGGTTTGAGCCAGACCCGCTAGCCTGCTGCAAACCCAGACCCAGGGTCTGAACCACGTCCCCTAACAGCTGTAGGCTTGACTGAAAGCCACTTACAGAAGTGTTCCTGTCTGTAACACTCAGATGTCCAAGTCCCAATGGGGTCCACACCCCAAATAAATCCGTTTTACCCTGTATAAAGCTTATACAGGGTAAACTCATAAATTGTTAAAGATGGATTCCAGTTCAGGTGACATGATCACATGTCACTGTAAGACTTCATTACTCACTTGCCAGCACACATGTATACAGAAAGATTTACAGGTAAAACACAGCCATCTGCAGTCAATTGTCCTGGTTAATGGGAGTCATCAAGATTCCAAAACAACATTAATGGCCCACACTTTGCATAATTACAATAGGACCTCAGGGTTATATTTCATATTTCTAGTTTCAGATACAAGAATGATACATTTATACAAATATGATGACCACGCTCAGTAGATTATAAGCTTTGTAATGATACCTTACAAGAGACCTTTTGCATGAAGCATATTCCAGTTACATTAGCATATTTTCATAAAATCATATAGAGTGCAACGTCACAACCATAGTCATTGAAAACACCATACATTTTAAACCCCCCAAAAGGAACTTTATCTCAACAGTATTTGAATCAGGCAGGCATACTAAATGTAGGGATTTTGTCATTAGCACTTTTGAATCAGTCCCGATACCTGTCCTCCACTTCAGATGCTCCAAAACTGCTGAGAGATGAAGATGGCAAACAAAATGATTCCTAGAACACGAAATACTGAGTGTGTTCCTGAATATGAAGCTGGCGTTTATTCTGCAGGAAAGCTGGTGTATTCTATTGGTATAAACTAGAAGGAGTTTTTTAAATGAGATGCTATTTGTCTGTAGAGCTTTCCTACTGGGGGAGCCATGAAATGGAACTATTGGCGACTGTTCCAGAAATTATGAAGGAAATGGCTTCACTCTGATTGGCTTCTCTTGCAGATGTACTAAGTAGGAAGCAGAAGGAAATTATTTCCAAGGCAACTGGTTGTGACTATCAGATTCGTTCCATTAAGTGCCCGAAGAGTAGCATTTACCGGACCATTACTGGAGAATGCAACAACAGGTAAAGCATTGATTTTTCATGTATAGTAGAGAGCCTCCAGCCTACATAATGTCCACTATAGACACCTTAAAGTTGTCGGTACAATACCATTCCACCAAGCAGAAAAAATTGTATTAGTAGTTATTTGTATTGTGTTAACACTGAGGGGCCCAAGAGAGGTGCTGTACAAACACATAACAAAGAGACTTTAACCTGGAGGAGTGTAGCAGGCTTCACTCAGGGGCCTATTGGTCAAACTGTGGACAAACAGTCTCTCCAAGCCTTGAGGCTGGTCTTCCTGGCAGTCCTGGGGCCCAGCAGCCAAGCCACCATTCATCGCCCCCTGGAGTCCTCTAGTATCTCTCAGGAGGCTGGGGAAAGAGGGATGGACGGGGGACCCGGGCCCTCCCTCTCCATCAAATCCCAGTGAAGGGCCTAATGGAGAGAGGCAAGGGATGGCTCAGTCCCTTCTGACTGCCATTCCAGATCAGGCTCCCCCGTATCACTTCCTACCTTCATTGTTTCCCTTCAGTTTGGGGCATGGCCCAGCCTTCTGCTTACACAGTGTTGGTAATTCAGGGCTTCAGCTGGGGGTGGGCAGCGATGCTTCCCAGCTCACCCTTGGAATCCAATTGTCCCCTCTTAGTCAGGGGAAAGGGGATCCCAGCCAGCCCCTGTCCTTCCCCCTGTAGATTGCTCTGCCTCAGAGGCTGCAGCCTGTCTGCCTTCTTGCAGCCAGTGTCTCCTCCATGCACCCCTCTGCCAGACTGCCAGAGCTCCCCTTTAAGCAGGTCTTCCATAGCAAGCATGCCCGGCAGCTGCTGAGGAGCAGGGCCTTCTTGGCCCAGTACTGTTCCACCATTCCTTTTACCATCGTGTGAGCTCTGTAAACCCCATCACAAGGAGGTTTGGAATTTCTTTAAGTCAAAGGGGCAAAAATGATCTGGAATTTGCATTCCAAGCAAAGGGAAAAGCTTGTAGGGAAGAGCTCCACACATAACTGGATGAATAGCCACCTCAAAGTGATACTAGAACTAAGACGACAGCCTACAAGATATCATAGAAATGTAGAACTGGAAGGGACTTCAAAAGGTCATTGAGCTCATCCCCTCTGTGCCGGGGCAGGGTCAAATAAACCTAGACCATCCATGACAGGGGTTTGTCCAACTTGTTCTTAAAACCCCCCAATGATGGTGTGATGGGGTCCCCAGGGTGCAACCGGGACTGTGGGACCCCTGAGCCCTCTGTCCCACCTACCCGGGATCTCCCCCTCACACTGTGATGCTGATGTCAAGCAAGAAACCTCTGACAGGCACAGCACTTACACAGACATCCACAGGCAGGGACACATCCAACTGCATTACATGAACGATCTCCCAGCCACTCATGAGCCATCAGTAGGGAAGCTCCAGCCAGTTCCTCCCAGCTCCCCAGTCTTACACCCCAGAACTGTACCATCTTGCACTAGTCAGAAGCCTGACCAGTGTAAGTTCACCCGCCCTCAGTGTGGAATGGACACACACCAGCCTTTGTAAACTGAGCTGAGATCATAGGATCCGACAGTGTGGGTGCTCCGGGACTGGAGCACTCATGGGGAAAAAATGATGGGGGGCTGAGCACCCACCAGCAGCCTCCCTATCAGCTCCCCCCCAGTGACTTCCACCCGCCAGCGGGCCCCACGAATCAACACCTCCCCCTCCCTCCCCACACCTCCCGCCCACCACAATCAGCTGTTTCGTGGCATGCAGGAGGCTGCGAGGGATGGGGAGGAGGGGGCAGAACTGGGTAGGAAGAGGTGGGGTGGGGGTAGAGCAGGGGGTGAGGCCTTGGGGGAAGAGGTGGAGGGGGGGCAGGGCCTGGGTCAGAGGCGGGGCTTGGCACTTTGGAATGTTGGCACCTGTGGCTGAGATTTCCCAAGCACTTCAACCAAAACACATTATATTTTACCCAAAACAAACACATTTATTAACTACAGAAAAATAGATTTGAAGTGATTATAAGTTGCAGGCATAGAGATCAGAGTTGGTTACTTAAGAAACAAAAATAAATTTGCAGTCTAATTTCTAAAAACTAAGCAGGATTTGAATCAAGCAGTGTCTCACCCTGACAGATGATACAAGCAGGTTACAGATCCTCCATACACAAACTGGTAATACATTTTATTGGACCCACATGGCTACAGCACTACAAACAAAGGCAGTTCATGTCAGACTGACCTGAAATCTCTCTTTGATAAGATGGCTAATTTCTTACACAAGGAAAATACAGTAGATCTGATTTATCTGGACTTCAGTAAAATATTAGACACAGTACCACATGGGAAACTGTTAACATGGAGAAGATGGGGGTTGGTACAGGAATTGAAAGGTGGGTAAGGAACTGGCTAAAGGGAGAGGACAATGGGTTGTGCTGAAAGGGAAACTATCAGTCTGGAGGGAGGTTGCCAGTGGAGTTCCTCAAGGATCAGTCTTGGGAATGAGCTTATTCAATATTTTCATTAATGACCTTGACACAAAAAAGTAGAAGTGTCTGAATGACATTTGTGGATGACACAAAGTTGGGTGGCATCTTCTAACAGAGGAGGATCGGAATATTGTACAGGAAGCACTGGATGATCTGGAGGACTGAAGTGGGATGAAATGTAATGGTACAAAGGGCAAGGTCATGCACTCAGGGACTAACAACAAGAATTTCTGCTGTAAGTTGTGGGTTGGTCAGTTGGAAATGACAGAGGAGGAGAAAGACCTGGATGTTTTACTCAGTCACAAGAAATCTGAGCCACCAATGTGATGCAGTTGTAGAAAAAGAGAAAGGCGATCCTAGGCTGCATTAGATATTTCCAGGGGTCTGACTACACTACAAGCACTACAGCGACACAGCTGCAGCAGTGCCACCACAGCACTATAGTGTAGACACTTACTACAGCAATGGAGGGTGTTTTTTCCATCGCTGTAGTAAATCCTCCACCTCAAGAGGCAGTAGCTAAGTCGATGGAATTTTCCAAAGCACCTAAACCAGTTACGCACCTGACTCCCATTGAAAGTTAGCTGTCTAAACACCTTTGTATATTTAACCCTTAGGTTCTGAAATACCTATGTCACGTTTGAAAATGGAATTTAAGGCCAGATTTTCAAAGGTCTTGAAGCATCTAAAGATGCAGATAGGTGCCTAGTGGGATTTCTCAAACCACCGAGGTGCCTAATGCCCATTGACAAAATCCCACTAGGTGCCTATCTGCATCTTTAGGCACCCAACTACCACTAGGAATCTGGCCTCTAGTGATGGATGTAGCCGTCAGGACTAGCACCCGGCTCTAACTACTTTCTGTCATGGACAAATATGATCTCACACAGGAGTTTTTTCTCATTAAAATGTCCTGAGCATTCTGCAGTTTTGTGTATTGTAAAAATACACCAACCTATGGTCCTTTCAGGCACATGGTTAGTGGTGACATGTTCATTTTAGGTGTTTGCATGATTTCAGTGGGAGTTAGGGTCCAGATTTTCAAAGGATTTAGGTGCCTAACGATGCAGATAGGTGCCCAGCGGAATTTTCAAAGGCATCTAGGCACCTAAGTCCTATTGGGTGCTCTACACTGTTTCCCGGAGCTGTGGGGGAGGTGAGCAGGAAGAGCATAGGGGCTCTTTGCCTCACCTGCAGCCAGGCTGGAAGGCTCTTGGCAATTTCACAGGCAGCCAGGAAGACAAAAAATTGCCTTTCCGCTCTCCCAAAAGAGAATGTTTCTTTAAATCCCTTCCCATGAAAAAATTCATGTTTTTGATATTTTGTCTTGGGTTGGGATGAAAACGGTTCTAAAACCACATTTTTTCATGGGAATGGATTCCCATTTTTCGGTCAGCTCTAGTTGGGAGCATAGGTCTATTGAGGATTGTGAGGCACTGATACTGCAGTGATGGAGACCATATAAGTAGCATAGATTTAAATTCTGAATTACAAATGTGAGTATGACAACAACATGAGGATTCATCCTTTTACCTCAGTATTAACCATAGCCTGCACTAAGAGACTTTGAGTCTTTGCCTCGGAGGGTTGTCTGTCCAGAATACAGCTGTGGCCTCTGAACCTCAAAACGATTCCTGTCTATCGTTATCGCAATTCAACTTAGGTTCCAGGGAGAAAAAGAAATTCTGCTTCTCTGCAGGGTGTGTCCTTTCTGAAATAGTTTAGTTGTTTGTTTTCTTCCCAATGTTCCAGGAAGCATTCTTATTTTGGAGCTTCCAATCAAGGATATGCCCGATGGCTCCCGGCAGAGTATGAGGATGGAGTGTCTCTTCCCAAAGGATTAACTGAAGGAAAACTTTACAATGGATTTCCGCTCCCACTGGTACGAGACTGTGAGATCATTTGGTTTCTTGTTTAATCAATGACTCCCATATTTCTCTCCATGGCTGGGGGGAAGTGCTCTCTGGGCAGAGGCCCAGGCCAGGCTGATGCACCGTTTAAGTCTATTTTGTGAGCACATGTGAGGCTTAAGCCTTACATATGACTTGCGCTGGGCTGTGTTGCTTGGAGCACTCCACACACCTTCATCCCTTGGCAGGTGCTGCATGTGCAGGGAATACATTCAGACCGAATAGCATTTCTGTTACCCTCCTGTGAAGAAGAAAGCGCTCAATGGATCAACACTTTGAAATTTGTACTAAGAATCAGCCTCACTCCGTGGTTTTAGCAACCAGTGGTTTGCCTAGATTAAACTCAAACCTGTATATAAGAAGTGGTGGGACTAATTACTCAAGCTTTATTACTTTGGCCTAATAATAATGTGGCCTATCGGACTTTTATCCCTTTCACTTGACAGATTTTTAAAGGATAAATACCTAGCACCCCTTTCTCCATATTCATTATAGGTGGCTCAGTTTCAACGCCTAAAATTCAGGTCACCTGGTCCTTTCCTCTATTTTCAGTTGCTTAGTATTTTGATATATTTCTATCTGTTTGGGCTTATATTTTCTATGCTTGGTCTCTGAGTCAGGTTAATCTTTCTTAAAGAAAACATTGAACAAAAGTAGTGCAGCCATTTCAGCGAACAAAGTTAGTGGAAATATATAGTTTGGGCAATCTACAAATGTTTCTTCTTTCCTAGCTTTTAAAAATATATCCAGCACCTGGTGAGATGGGAATAGGTTTGGCAGAGAGTAGAGCTCAGGTAGCTGACCCAGACATGGCTAAGTTACACGCAGCAGAAAAACCACCATTTGCATCTGAACAGTAAGACTCGGTAGATCCTTGCTCATTTTCAGAACAGTCTAATTTAGGGTGACCAGACAGCAGATGTGAAAAACTGGGACAGAGGGTGGGAGGTAATAGGAGCCTACATAAGAAAAAGAGCCAAAAATCAGGACTGTCCCTATAAAATGGGGACATCTGGTCACCCTAGACTGCACTGGGCATACTAATGACCTGCAGTGTATCTCCTGCATTGTCTCATAGCCACACCACACACATGCAGGTGAGGCACCAGATGAGTCACAGGCAAAACAGACACTCCTCTGCCATTCAGCACAGGTGAAGGAGCACCGCCCCCGCTCCACTCCTGCCCCACCTCTTCCCGCCCAGTTCCGCCCCCTCCCCCGAGCGCGCCCTGTCCCCGCTCCTCCCTCTCTCCCCCAGGCCTCCTGCAAGCCATGAAATAGCTGATCGTGCAGTGCGGGAGGTGCTGGGAGGGAGGGGGAGGAGTCGATCCGGGCTGCCGGTGGATGGGAGGCTCTAAGGGGAAGTGGGGGGAGCTGATTGGAGCACCCACGGAGTCGGTGCCTATGGCGAGAATGAACCCAGCTCTCCCACTCCTTCTGGGTCATCCAGGTTGCACTCCATCCCCCTGCTCTGACCCTCAGCTCCGTGGAGAAGTCAAGAGGAGAGGATCCACAGTACCACAATGGCAGAGCTTCCCTTCCTCACGGAGGGGAGAGATCTGTTCACAAAGTGCGTCTTTCATGTGCAGAGGGGGGGTGATGATCTCAGTCTGGCGTCAACACACATGACTGAATACACGCAGGGAGCAGACTGGCTGAGTAAGGAAGTTCCATTTTAAGAGTCACTGTTCAGAGTAAAGCCACACTAATGCTTTCCCCATCACCATCATTACTATCATTGTGTGCTGTGGTTGTGCCTAGGACCCCAGTCATCAGTCAGGACCCCATTGTGCTAGGCCCTGTGCAAACAGAACAAAGATCTTCCAATCTAAATATAAGATGAGGCAAAAAAGGTGGACACAGACAGACTAGACGGGGGAGCACAATGCAACAACACAGGGCAGCATGATGGATAGGGTCTCAGCTCACCAGCTGCCTAAATACTACCTAGCTTTTTGTAGACATGCTGGCAAAGGAGAGTTTGAAGAGGGGTTTTGAAGGAGGACAGTGAAGTGGCTTTGCAGGTGTTTAGAGGGAGCTCGCCCCAGTCGCTGAATTGCAGCAAGGGAGAAAGCACAAAGCTGCTTCTTTAAAGAGTCAAGTGGGCGATGAAGACTGCATCATTGGCAGTTCATTGAACTTCATCACTGATGTTCAGAAATTGACTTTCAGCATATAAAGAGTTGTGTCTGATACTTTCCTGAGGTCTGTAGCAGGCTACCCCGAAAGTTACAGCACTTCCCCTATGGAGCTAAACACGTTCACTATGTCTCAATCATAAATGTTTTTGTTCTGATTCTGTGCAGGTTCGAAAAGTGTCAAATGAAATAATTCATACAGCCAATGAGAATGTCACCCAGGACCAGCAGCGCTCTGTCATCTTCGTGCATTGGGGTCAGTGGATTGACCACGATTTGGACTTAGCTCCTGTCACTACTACAAAAATCAACAATCAAGAAGTTCAGTGTGAGACCAGTTGCACCTCTGAGCTACCTTGCTTCCCAATTAAGGTACAACTACAACCTTGACTCCCTTCCTTCTTTGCAGGGTTTCTAAGCCTGAGACTAGTGTAGAAGGTTAGACCCAGAAAGACTTTATGGTGAAAGAATAGAGAGATCAAAGACATGAATTCTTCAAAGAGCCTAAAGCACCTAACACACTGTGTATATTACAGGGGAGCCGGTAGTAACCCCTATATTTAAGTTGCCTAACACATTCCCGTGGTTTCCAAACCCAGCAGTATCACCCTAGTGGTGAGAGTCTGCAGCCATGACAGGCCAGTAGCACGTGCGGGGTGTGTGGTAGGGGAACCCGGGCCCTCCCTGCTCCATCGGGGGCCCAGTGACTGCCAGGTCAGATACAGAGCCTGGGGCAGACACCCCCCAAGCCTGCTCCCTGGGTCACTTCTTACCCCAGCCTCTGCCCCTCCAAAGTCACAGCAGAGTCTGCTTATGGACTCACCGAGTGGGGTTTCTCCCTGGCAGTGATCTGAAGGCTCTTCTCCATCAATCGCAGCCCACTGCTCTCCAGGGCCAGCAGATGGGTCTGGTCCAAGCGGTGGGTGCTCCTTTAACCTCTCTGTAGGAGCTAACAATGTTGGATTGTTCCCTTGCTTTATCCACCCTGACACAACTGGGACGCTCCCTTTTGAGCTCTGCCTCCATTGTGAGCAGGCCCTGCAGGTGCAGCTGGGCTGGGCCTTCTGGGCCCAGAGCTACTCCTTAACCCTTGGTTCCCCAGTATGGGGCTGGTACACTCCATAACAATTCCATCATATAATGCTTTTGCAATCTTTTGTGAGAAGCTCTACTAGCTCCATTGTTTGCAGTTGGCTTTTGAAATTTGGCACAGAGAAAGCCCTGGAGCCAGAGAAGTGCCTGTTCATTGCCATGTGGAATTCTGTTCACGGTTTGCTGAGATACAGTAAATAGTTGAAAAAATGGCCATTTCCCCTCTGTCACTTTCATTCTGCAGGAAAATGTTGGTAGCCTGGGGTGAAATACTAACTGAACACCACATTCTAAGGCTGGGCCCACACTGCTGCCAAAGAAACAGTAGCCACCGTACTGGGAATGTCTATCAGCTGTAACAGGGTATTGTGGGGAGAGACAGACTAGGATGCTGCACCCAGCACCTTCCCCAAGCAGCTCATTCCTCTCTCTGGGGACACCCACGTGGAGTAGGAGCTCCTCCAGCTTCTGGAGAGTGGGAATGAGAGACCTGGACCAGGCCAGACTCCTTTTGACCACTCTCCAAAACCAGCAACTGTACCCAGGGGCCCATACCCAACTCCTGGATAACACCCTTTTTCTGTTGACACCTACTGACATTAGTCTGTAGCTCAGGTGGTAGTATGCAGTGCTGAATGTTCAGAGTTCAAAATCTGCTTATGATACATTATTGGTGATGGTGGGGAGGAGGAGTGACAGTTGTACATAAAATAATTTGGTTTTACTTGTTTTCTTTAAAAAAAAGACAGGGAATTACATGTACCAAAACTCCATTAAAGGAACACTATTTAGATTGCAAAGTCAAGCAATCCAAAGTTTAAAAATGCCAGAATTCAGGTTGTCCAATCAACCTTTATTCTGTCCCCTGGCACATATGGATCATGCTACAGTCTTTTACTATGTGATTATATACTATTTTTTCTAGGATTGGTTTAGTGCACAGAATGGACACACAAAAGGCAGAATTAAAAGCAGCCATAACTTTTGTCATTTCCTAACTTTTGAGTGCTTGACTTTGTGATCTAAATCATTTTCTTTTAGCACAGTTGGGCTTTTTGTTTGGTTTAATTGGGTGGTTTGAGGGTGGGGGTGTAGGGAATATTTTTATAAATCAGGAAAAGAACCTGGGTATCACAGTGGCCATTTCAATGAAAATCTCTGCTCCATATGCAGCTGTGGTGAAAAAAGCCAACATGCTGGTACAATGCATAAAGAATGGGATGGAGAATATGAGAGAAAAAATATAAGGGGCTTATATATATCAATAGTGTGGCTTGCTCTGGAATACTATGTGTAGTCCTGATCACTATATTTTGAAAAAGATATTGCAGAATTAGAGGGGATTCAGAGAAAGGTGGCAAGAATGATCAGGGCCTGGAAAAACTCTCCTGTGACGAGAGATTGAAAAGATTGGTATTGTTCAGCTTAGAGAGGGACCATATGAAAGAATAAATGATCTGAAGAAAGAAGATTGGGCTCCCTGGTCCTGGTCTCCCTGTCTCATAACACAAGAACTAGGAGCCAGCCATTGAAACTGGAAGGGGGCAAATTCAAAACTGATAAAAGGAAATACTTTCACTGGCAAGATTCAAAGAGGGACTGGACATTTACATGGGTAACAAGAGCATCTAGAGTTAGAATAGCTAATGCTAATACAATTTTTGTCAGGCTTATAAAAATTCTACTTCAGGTTTTAAAGCAATCTCTAACTATTAGAGATTAGGACAGGGGTTCTCAAACATCATTGCACTGCGACCCCCTTCTGACAACAAAAATTACTACAGGACCCCAGGAGCCTGCCCAAGCCCCGCTGTCCCGGGCAGGGGGCCAAAGCCTGAATCCAAGGGCTTCATCCCTGGGCAGGGGGCCTGTAACCGGAGCCCCACTGCCCAGATCTGAAGCCGAAGCCTGAGCCCTGGACGGCTTTGGCCCTGCGCTCCAGCCAGTCTAACGCCAGCTCGCGTGACCCCATTAAAACAGGTCGTGACCCACTTTGGGGTCCTGACCCACGGTTTGAGAACCACTGGAGTAGGATGAGACCTTCATGGGGGCAGATTGTCTCATGACTGCGTACTGTGGGGTTTTATGTCATCTTCCTCTAAATCGTCTGCTACTGGACACTGTCAGACAGGACATTGGACTAGATGTACCACAAGTCTCATCCAATCTGTGAATTCCCCTGTCGAATGGATAATGTGTTTGGAACATTCCTAGATTCATAGATTCTAAGGCCCGGGGGTATTGTGATCATCTAGTCTGACCTCCTGTATAACACAGGCCACAGATCTTCCCTAGAATAATTCCGTTTGAACTAGGGAATATCTTTTAAAAAATCCAATCTTTATCGACACATTAAATTGGGAGTAATTCTCTTTTGTTTTCTACAGTTTCCCCCTGATGATCCACGAATTAAGGACCCAAATACTTGTATGCCATTCGTCCGTACAGCTCCAGTGTGCAATGCCAAAACATTTATACATGAGCAGATCAATGCGCTCACCTCCTTCATGGATGCCAGCATGGTGTACGGCAGTGAAGTACCTCTAGCTAAGAGTCTTAGGAATCAGACAAACCAGCTGGGTTTGATGGCGCTGAACCAGAACTTTACTGATGCAGGGCTGGGATTACTGCCCTTTGAGAACAATTCCCAAAGCCCCTGTTTATTCACAAACAAGACCATGAATATCCCCTGTTTTAAAGCAGGTAAGTCATGTGCCTGGAGCACAATTAATTTTCTGAAGTGAGCGGCAGAGAAACTTAGCAGTGCCTGAGACAAATATAATGAGACATCAGAAACTATTGTGTGACAGTATTGTGTAAGAAAAAATGGGGGGAACCATGAAAATCACAAAACTGAAAATGGAACCGGAAATGTTTTGGTTTCCAAAAACCAAAATGACACTTTAAGCCAAACCATTTTTTCATTTTAAAATGTCATTACAAAACTAAATGAAAAATTCTAGTCAAAAGGAAATTTCCCACAGAAAATCCACCATTTTTTGGTCAAAAAATGTCAAATGGTCATTTTTCCGAAGGAATTTACCATGAAAAAATTGGTTTTCCAATACGCTTTGTTGTTGTTTTTTTCAAATAAAAGACAAACAAAACAAATTCTATCATGTGCAACCAACTGTCTCACCCCTTCTCTCACATCATCGATAGCAGGGTTTGTACTTCAGCACAGAGCAGTACCAGTGACATGGAACAGTGACTGCAGTACGTGGAAGCAGGAGTAAGCCATTTTTCTCTAAAACAGTGGACTGCATATGCAGAAACGTTCACATTTTTCTCTTTCAATTCTTCCTCCCAGCTGATTTGGCTCATGAATATTTTCAGATTTTGAAATTGGTGTTTTTAAAGCACCAAGTATATATATTACTGGTTTGGCATTTCTTCTGGTTATACGTTACACATGTGATCAGCTCCTTATCGCTTGTACCTAAGCTACCACTAATTTTCAGTTTGGTGATCAGTTCCTTTTTGTCTGTCATCTCCTGTTTGCTGCATCTGTTTATGCCTCTGTAGTTTGCAAACCACTGACTTTCTATACTAAGGCATGTTTATACAGAGAGTTAGTGCCAGTAAGCTGGGGTGCAAATCTCCAGTGCTGTAGCGTGCCGTGCACTAACTAGCTGTGTGGGCCCTGCATTAAATACAGTAACTCCTCACTTAAAGTCGTCCCAGTTAACGTTGTTTTGTTGTTACGTTGCTGATCAATCAGGGAACATGCTCATTTAAAGTTGTGCAATGCGCCACTCTTACGTTGTTTGGCTGCCTGCTTTCTCCACAGCTGGCAACCTCCCTACGCGCCCCACTCCCCACAGCGCCTCCCGCCCGCCGGCAGACCCGGCGGATCAGCGCCTTCCCCCTCCTCCCCCCGCCTCCTGCTTGTGGCAATCAGCTGGCTTGCAGCGTTTTGGAGGCAGGAGGGAGGGGGGAGGAGCGAGGACTCAGTGCGCAGGCTCCCCCTCCTTCCCCTGCCTCCCAAACGTGGCAATCAGCTGGCTTGCGGCGTTTAGAAGGGAGGGGAGGGAGGGGGGAGGAGCCAGGACGCAGCGTGCGAAGTAAAGGGGGAGGAGGTGGGGGGGAGAAGAGGCAGGTCAAGGGTGGGGGTTTGGAGGAAGGGGTGGAGTGGGCGGGCTGAGGGTTGAGCCCCCCGCCCCGGTGCTTGCAGAGTAGGGGAAGCTGCCCTGGAACCTAACCCCCCATTTACATTAATTCTTATGGGGAAATTGGATTCGCTTAACATCATTTCACTTAAAGTCGCATTTTTCAGGAACATAACTACAACGTTAAGTGAGGAGTTACTGTACTCTGTGACCCACACAGCCAGTTAGTGTGCAGCAGACTAGAGCACTGTAGATCATAGGCGTGCGCAGCACATTTCATTAGGGTGTGCACCCAGGGAGCCCCACCCTAGCCCCGCCCCTGCCCTGCCCTAGCCCCGCCCCCATCCACTCCCTCCTACTTCCCGCCCCCGACTGCCCCCCTCAGAACCCCCAACCCCCCCTGCTCATCCAGGATTTCAGCTGGGAAGACTCTGGACTCAGGACTCAGGACTGTCCCTATAAAATGGGACACTAAGCTCCAGAGGTCCCCAGTTTGATCCCGCCCGGCGACGGGGTCTGTTGGCATTACACAGGCACCTAAGATAACTAGCCGATTGCCCTACTTTCTCAGTATGAATCAGGAGGCCTCCCTTGTTGCACCCTCCTCCTTGTGTTTCCTCCCGGTATCCCACTTACCTCAGGGCTTAGGTCTCCATCCCCCGGCAAACCTAGTTTAAAGCACTCCTCACTAGGTTCTCTCTCTTTGTTAGGTGGATCCCATCTCTTCCTAGCAATCCTTCTTCCTGGAACAACATCTCATGGTTAAAGAATCCAAAGCCCGCTTTCCAACACCACCTGTGCAACCATACATTTACCTCCACAATTCGATGGTCCCTACCTGGGCCTTTTCCTTCAACAGGGAGGATGGACGAGAACACAACTTGCACCTCAAACTCTTTTATCCTTCTCCTCAGAGCCACATAGTCTGCAGTGACCCGCTCAAGGTCATTCTTGGCAGTATCATTGGTGCCCACGTGGAGAAGTAGGAAGGGGTAGTGGTCCAAGGGCTTGATCAGTCTCGGCAGACACTCCATCACATGCTGAATTCTAGCTCCAGGCAATCAACACGCTTCTCGAGTTTCCCAGTCTGGAGGGCATATGGATGACTCCATTCCCCTTAGGAGGGAGTCCTCGACCACCACCACCCGTCTCCTCCTCTTGGGAGTGGTTGTCGTGGAACCCCCATCCCTAGGACAGTGCATCCCATGCTTCCTGGTCGATGGGGTCTCCTTCTGATCCCTTCCCTCAGATGACTCTTCCAAACCAGTAGTCTTCCATAGTACCTGTGCAGAGAGCCTGAAAATGGTTTCTTATTTCTATCTGCATTGGAGGTACATGGGTTCTCTCTTTCTTCTTCCAGAGGTCACATGCTGCCAATTTTCTTCCCCATTCTGCACTGTCCTTTCTGATTCTTCTGCATGCTGTGCCTGCAGTACCAAACGCTGACTTCTATCCAGAAAGTCTTCATTTTCTCTGATGCAACGCAGGTTAATACTTGGGTCTCTAGTCCTTTAACCTTCTCTTCCAATATGGAGACCAGCTTGCACTTCGTACAGATGAAGTCACTTCTATCCTCTGGGAGAAAGACAAACATGGCACATCCTGTGCATGTCACAACAGCTGATCGCTCACTATCCATATTGTCTTCCTTCGAAGAGCCTCTTCAAAAGTTGTAATTACCGCTCACAGAAGCCTGAAAGGCAAAAACTCTGTGGGAGCTCCCGCTAAGTGAACTCCCAGGCAAAACTCCTGCAGACTGCCTGCTTGCTTCTGTGCCAAACCTTGCTTTGCTGTGAACCCCAGACTCCAGCGTCTGACCTCGATTCGTCTCTGACTCCACTACTTGTCTCCTGTCTGTAGCTGAGGCCTGACCCTGGTATCCTAAGCCAGCTTGACCCTGACTCTGCTACTTGTCTCCTGCCTGCAACTTGGTAACTGAGCGGTGCACATAGGTCACCCGCAGCACAGCTGTAACAGTGAACAACCCATCAATCAAACAGCAGATTGACCAAACGCACCTCTCACCTAGCCCCACTACTGCATACTTCCAATCACTGAGTCCGCAGCTCTTTCCTTGGAAATCCTCTATTTGGCTGCCTCTGTTCATAGCTCTGAACTTTTGAGCGGCAATGATCTCTCTATGAATGGTCTCCCAGTACTAAAACATCCTCTGAATTTCTAAATATTGTAGATGACAATGTCCTAGCTCAAACAGTGTTACATCCAACATGGGGGAATTCTATATTAGAGTTTGTCTTCGATCGATGACTATCTCTGAAAAGCTGGGTGTGACTTGCCCAGAATCACACGGGAACTCTGGCAGAGACAGGAATGAAATCCAATTCTCTCAGCTAGCATTTAACTGCTTTAACCATAAGATCATCCTTTACCTTTCTAAAACCCTCTGCCTCATACACTACATACCTTCTAACTTCTGTAACAAAGGAGGCAGGGGTCCTACAGACAATAGATTTCTTCATTATGCAACTGTGACCCATTCCTTGAGCGCTGTCAATACTCTGCTCTGAATGAGAAAGGGGACTGCAGGAATTATATGAGAACATGTAATTACAAACTGTATTATAATGTGCACAAACACACACAATGGGGGTGGGGGAGAAGGGCTGAATTAAGGTTGCATGGTGTTTTTTGTTTTGTTTTTCAAAAAAGCAAAGTAAAAAAAAAATAGAAAGCCCACCAAGTGGAATCATCTTGATCCCACCCACCATGGGACATATACAGGATCTCAATTTTGTGATCCACAACAAAGATCTCTACCATTTGAGATAACTGAGTAACTGGTAGCACTAGTAGATTGGTATCCTTTATGGGGACCAGCCATTACAGGGGAAGAGTCAGACATTTTGCTAATAGAATTCATAGCTGTTTGCTGACAGCAGAGGAGGGTTGAGATGCAGGAATCCTGGGTTCAATTCCAGGTTCTGGAGGGCAGTGTGATCTAGTGGTTATAGACCCTTCTGCCCCACCCCTCCTGCTCCTATTCCCTCTCCCACTCTGCTTCTATTCCAACCTCCAGCTCCCATTCCTGTCCCCTGCAGCTCCTATCACCCCAGCATACCCCTGCCCCCTCCCGCCACTCTTCTACCTTTGCATGAGAGTGATATTGCTCCTCCCCCTCCATGCGTTCAAGGTGCGAGTGGGGTGGTATTAAGAGTACAAGACAAGAGACACAGTCTCTCTGCTCCCAGTTCTGATGCACAGCACCACAGAACCCCCAGCAGCCAAGAGAATTAATTGCAGGAAAAATCCTGCTTGGCACCAGCTGCCCTGGGCAGGAGCATGCGAAGTTGCTCTGTGGGAATGTGCATGTGAAGGGATGGACCATGCTCAGTGCAGACACAATCCTTGAAGATTTTTTTCTGCCTGCCCCTAACAAATCTCCTCTGAGAATGCGCAAACTGAGATTTTTCAGAGGTTTGTAGCTTGGCCAAATTTGTGTGTTTTTTATGGGGATGGCAAAATTACATCCCTTACACTAGGGCCAGCCCTCTACCAAATTTCCAGTCCCTGCTCCACAGCATGGAGGTGCTAGAGATCCTCAACAAAACAGTTGTAAGAACATTTTAACATGGTCAAAATAACTTTAATTCCGTAGCCCCATTCTCAGAAACAGCTAAACTGATTTTGCTGAAAATTTCAGGAAAACAATCAGCCAGGGGAAGACACCTGGCATGGGGAATTCAGCCTGAATGGTTAAAGTTTGGCAAAATTATAAGGAACTGAAAACAGGGTATTACCATGGAAATGTTGGGCAACCTTAACTGTAGACAGCACCACCAGCTGTGCCTACAGCGAACTGCTAGCAGCTCACCTTACAATGCAGGAGTCTAATATGGCAAATTAAAAACAGTTCCTCAGCTGAATAAAATATACAATTATACTGTGTTTTTATAATTTAGGTGATGCACGAGTAACTGAAAATCTGGGACTTACAGCTCTACACACACTCTTTGTGCGGGAGCACAATCGCTTGGCTACCGAGTTGAAGAAATTAAATCCACACTGGGATGGAGAGAAACTCTACCAGGAGGCCCGAAAAATCATAGGTGCCATGACCCAGGTATTAGCTGCAATATCGTTTTTGCTGCCATTCACTTGTTGATTAAACATTTCTTGCGCAGATTTAGACATGATTTTTCCCCTCCAGAATTGCCTGTGCAGGTTCCTACAGGGTTGCTCAGCCCTGTCGCCACTGGGGCTATGCGTGCAGCAGCCTGCAGATCTAAATGTCTTAGGCACCCTCCGTGCTGCAGGTGCCCTCTGCCTTATCATTCACCGCTCAGTTTTAGTGGCTTAGTGTTGTACAAATGGAAATAATTACTGTGTCAGATATTGCACCCTCATGCGGTATCTTTGGGGACCAATGCGATCAATCCATGAATAGTTTCAGTGTGATTGTGTTCTACTCCATGGGGGTGGTTACCACAGCGCCTCCAGGAATTAAAAACAGTGAGGAATGATTAACGTGAGTTGCTAAGACAACCCCTTGAGGTAGTTTGCATTTCTTGGTTCAAACTGGGTTTTCCAGAGACATTTGCCCAGTCACCCAATTTTGTGAGATCCCTTTGTAACTCTTCACATTCTGCTTTGGACTTAACTATCTTGAGTAATTTTGTATTGCCTACAAACTTTGACACCCATTTAACCCTTTTTCCAGATCATTTATGAATATGTTGAACACCATGGTCCCAGACCTCTGGGAAACACCACTATTTACCGCTCTCCATTCTGAAAACTGACTATTTATTCTTAACCTTTATTTCCTATCTTTTAACCAATTATTGATCCATGAGAGGACCTTCCCTCTTATGATAGCTTACTTTGCCTAAGAGCCTTTGGTGAGGGACCTTGTCAAAGGTTTTTTGAAAGTCCAAGTACACTATATCCATTGAAACACCCTTCTCTACATGTTTGTTGACCCCCTCAACGTATTCTGATAAATTGGTGAGGCATGATTACCCTTTACAAAAGCAGTGTTGACTTTTCCCCAACAAAACATATTCATCTCTGTATCTGATAATTCTGCTCCTTACTATAGTTCAACCAGTTTGGCTAGTGCTGAAGTTAGGTTTATTGGCCTGTAATTGGCAGGACCGCCTCTGGAGCCTTTTAAAAAAATTGGCATCACATTAGCTATCCTCCCAGTCATCTGGTATAGAAGCTGATTTAACTGATAGTTTACATGCCACATTTAGTAGTTCTGCAATGTCAAATTTGAGTTCCTTCAGAACTTTTGGGTGAATACCATTTGGTCCTAGTGACTTATTACTATTTAATTTATCAATTTGTTCCAAAACTTCCTCTATTAACACCTCAAACAGGGACAATTCCTTAGATTTGTCACCTAAAAAGAATGGCTCAGGTGTGGGAATCTCTCTCACATCCTCTGCAGTGAAGACTGATGTAAAAATTCATTTACACAATGGTCTAGTCTTCCTTGAGTGCTCCTTTAGCACCTTGATCATTCAGTGGCCCCACTGATTGTTTGGCAGGCTTCCTGCTTCTGACATACTTAAAAAAAAATTCTGTTAGTTTTTGAATCTTTTTCTAGTTGCTCTGCAAATTCTCTTTTGGCCTGTCTGATTATACTTTTACACTTGATTTGCCAAAATTTATGCTCCTTTTTACATTATTTTCCTCAGTAGAATTTGACTTCCAATTTGTAAAGGATGCTTCTTTTGGTCTCTAACTGCCTCTTTTAGCTATGGTAGCATTTTTTGTCATAGAATATCAAGGTTGGAAGGGACCTCAGGAGGTCATCTAGTCCAACCCCCTGCTCAAAGCAGGACCAATTCCTAGACAGATTTTTACCCCAGTTCCCTAAACGGCCCCCTCAAGGATTGAACTCACACCCCTGGGTTTAGCAGGCCAATGCTCAAATCACTGAGCTATCCTTTTTAGTCCTCTTATTTTTTTTTTTTTTTAATGTCGGATATACATTTAATTTGAGCCTCTATTATGATGTTTTAAAAAAGTTTCCATGACACTTCCAGGCATTTCACTCTTGTGATTGTTTCTTTTAACTTCTGTTTAACTAGCTTTCTTGTTTCTGTGTTGTTCCCCGGTCTGAATTAAATGCTGCTGTGGTGGGCTTCTTTTGTATTTTCTCCCCCGCAAGGATATTAAAATTAATTTCATTATAGTCACTGTTACCGAGCGATTCAGCTATATTCACCTCTTGAACCAGATCCTGTGCTGCACTTAGGACTAAATCAAGAATTGCCTCTCCTCTGGTGGGTTCCAGGAGTAGCTGCTCCAAGAAGCAGTCATTGATGGTATCAAAACACTTTATCCCTACATCCTGTCCTGCGTGACATGTACCCAGTCAATATGGGGATAGTTGAAATCTCCCATTATTATGGTGTTTTCTATTTTTATAGCCTCTCTAATCTCCCTGAGCATTTCACAGTCACCATCATCATTCTGGTCAGGTAGTCAGTAATAGATTTCTACTCTTATTATTCAAGCTTGGAATTTCTGTCCATAGAGACTCTATAGTGCAGTTTGATTCATTTAAGGTTTTTACTATATTGGACTCTATGCTTTCTTTCATATAAATTGCCACTCCCCCACCAGCATGACCTACTCTGTCATTCCTATGTATTTTATCCCGTTATTACCTTATCCCGTTGATTATCATCGTTCCACATGTTCCTGTGATGCCTGTTATATCAATATCCTCATTTAACATGCGTCTGACGAAGTGGGTATTCATCCACAAAAGCTTATGCTCCAATATATCTGTTAGTCTTAAAGGTGCCACAGGACTCTGTTGTCATTTAACACCAGGCACTCAAGTTCACCCATCTTAGTATTTAGACTTCTAGCATTTGAAAACCAACCCTTTTAAAATTTCTAATTATTTTGGATGAATTATTGAAGAGACTCTTTTTCATTTAACTGTTTCTCTTCAGCTCCTGCCTGTACTTTATCAATTTCTATCCTCTCCTCTTTACTAGGACCTAGAGAATCCCTGTTACTAGATCCTCCCTAAGGGATGGCTCTCTGAACTGTGTACTCCTCGGCTTTCCCCCAGCTCTCAGTTTAAAAACTCCTCTAGGAACTTTTTAATGTTACGTGCCAGTAATCCTGTTCTGATTTGGTTTAGGTGGAGTCCATCCTTCCTGTAGAGGCTTCTCCATTCTCCAAAGTTTTCCCAGTTCCTAATAAACCCTAAATCCCTCCTCCCTATACCATTGTCTCAGCCACACACTGAGAGCCTACAGTTCTGCCTGTCTAACTGGCCCAATCATGGAGCTGGAAGCATTTCAGAGAATGCTACCATGGAGGTCCTGGACTTTAATCTCTTACCGAGGCATCCTCTTGGGGAGCGTTACAGGCTAAGGAGCTCCAGCTGGGGAGGAAAGTTCATATCTCAGCCATGCTGTCTGTGAGTGAAGTTTAGCCCTGTGCAGAGGCCAACACAAGGTACAGGCACTATCCAAGCCCCTCAGATAGCTGGGCCTTCCTAGTCACCCTTTTGAATATCAGCACATTGGCTTTTCTCTGGTCCTCTGGAGCATCAAACTCAGTGGCTCAGAGAGCTCCACGGCCAATTCTTTTAATTCTCTTGGGGGAAAGTTTTCCAGTCCTGCAGATTTAAAATGTTTAACTTCAGCAGTTGCTGTTTAGCGTACTCCCTACTTACTATTGGAATAGAAAGTATTTAATTATCACTGTAAGCTATGAATACATCCTCCTGCTCCTTTCAAAACACAGAACAGAAATATTTATTGAAGACTTCTGCCTCTTCTGCATCATTACGGACAATTTTGCCATCCACACCTAGTAACAGAACAAAGCCATTTGCTAGAATTGTTTTTGTGCCTCATATATTTAAAATTTCCTTCTTGTTGTCTTTAACTTTCCTGGCTGTTTCATTGATGTCTTGCATTTTGACACAGAATTTTTGACTCATAGACTCATAGACTTTAAGGTTAGAAGGGACCAGTATGATCATCTAGTCTGACCTCCCGCATGATGCAGGCCACAAAAGCTGACCCACCCACTCCTGGAATAATTCTCTCCCTTGACTCAGCTGTTGAAGTCCCCAAATCGTGATTTAAGGACTTCAAGTCGCAGAGAATCCTCCAGCCAGCGACCCCTGCCCCATGCTGCGGAGGAAGGCGAAAAACCTCCAGGGCCACTGCCAATCTACCGTGGAGGAAGATTCCTTCCCGACCCCAAATATGGCGATCAGCTGAACCCCGAGCATGCGGGCAAGATTCTCCAGCCAGACCCTCGGAAAAAGTTCTCTGTAGTAACTTTTAATATCCCATCATTGACCATTGTTACTAATTACCAGCGATGGCACGTTACTGACCTATTGACTTAAATCACATTATCCCATCAAACCATCAATCCTATTGATAATGTTAGAAAGTGATCGTTTTTTCCTTTAGAAAGAGCGTATATGAGCTTCTAACTCAGTCTGTATTCCCTTCCAGGTGGTAACATACAGAGACTACTTGCCACTTCTGCTTGGAGATGAGACTGAGAAGGAAATACCATGTTACGTGGGCTATGATGAGTCTGTGGATCCCACCGTGGCAAATGTATTCTCCTTGGCTTTTCGGTTTGGTCATGGTGCAGTACAGCCTTTTGTGACCCGTTTAGATGAACATTTCGAACCTTTGGGTCCACATTTCCGGGTCCCTCTTCACCTCACATTCAGTGCTTCCTGGAGGGTTGTAATGGAAGGTAAGCATGCTTTGCCAGGCCCTGCCTGCAGTCCTGCTTTGCCAGCAAGGCAGAGATTCAGCAATGTACTTAAGCGCATGAATCAGAACCTAAAGCTCGTTACATCTGATCATTTGTTTCTATGCATCAGGACATGTTTTCAGTTAATAAATCATTTCCTCAATTCCAGCAAATAAACAGTTTTCATCAGAGGTAATTATCTGGCCATGGGGATATTTATTATAGACTCTTATAGTCTTGGGTCTGCAAGACCTTCTTCTTTGATAAGAGGTTTTCCAGAACGACATTTATGATCGCCCTCCCCACACCTTCCACAGCTGGAGCTTCTCATATGCAGGGGGAAGGGAGATGAGCCAAAGACTCTGTGAAGTCCAATAGGGACCTCACAGTGCTAATCTAATTAACCTGGAAGGTACTAAGTTACTATGGTGATGGGCATGAGCGGAGGGTATCAGAGGCCAGAGGAGGCTGAGCCTCCACAAACAGCCTGGCGTGGCAACGCTCATGCTCCACCCTGAGGCCCCCTCCTGCTTCTCCCTCTTCCCCCATGGCCCAGTCCGGGGCTGGGGTGGGTCGGCCTGCGGCCCGGGACTCGGAGCAGCTGGGGCCGGTGCTTGGGCTGCTAGGTGCTGGGGCTGCCCACCTGATGCTCCAGGGCACAGGGGCGCAGGGGCCGTGCCACCCACATGGCCCTCTGGGGCACTGGGGGCCACACTGGGGGCCACCTGGCCAGGGCTCCAGGGTGCTAGGGGCCACGCTAGGGCCAAACTCCCAGCGCTCTGGGGCTGGGGGTGCTCAGATGACCCGGGGCTGGGAGGGCTGCTGCCGGTGGCCACAGTGGGGACTCAAGGCTCCAGCAGGGAGGGGGTGGGGGAAGGGCAGGGCAAGGGGCTAGCCTCCCCAAATGGGTGGTTCACGCATCACCCATGGTGATGGGTAATGGCAGAAAACTCTAAAATGGACAAACAGTGGACCAATCTAAACATGGCACCACGAATGGCCAGTGCAAGCTTGAGCTGCATGTGCAGATGGAACAGCTCATGGAACAAGAGGGTAACAGGCCCTGTTCGGTTGTGACTACACTTGGAATGCTGCATTCAGCTCTGGGCACCAGAAGAAAACAAACACACTGAAGGACGTTAAAAAAGAGCAACAAAAACCACTCTAGGACTCTAGTATGCAGCGTTGTTATCAAGGCTTTGGAGCGGAGCCCGGAGCTGGAGCCCGGAGCAGCTCCGGAGCAGTGGAGCTACAGGTTTTTGCCTAGAGCTGGAGCAGAGCCGGAGCACAGCTCCAAAGCCCTGGTTGTTATAGTCATTTCGGTCCCAGGATATTAGCGAGACACGGTGGGGGAGGGAATATCTTTTATTTGTTCAACTTCTGTTGGTGAGAGAGACAAGGTTTTGAGTACACTACCTGAAGAAGAGTTCTGTGCAGCTCGAAAGCTTGTCTCTCTCACCAACAGAAGTTTGTCCAATAAAAAATATTACATCACCCAGCTTGTCTCTCTAGGACTCTAGGAAAGATTTTAAAAGCTGCCAGTAACTTTCACTGTATTGAGTAAATGAAACCTTGCAATGCCACTTAAACTATGACATTATTTGCAAAAGCTAGCAGTGGGCATCAGCCACGAACTTTGCTGATAATTGTATCTTTAAAGACCTGGAACCTGAGTTGAGGCTGAATTGTGTCTCACTCCTGCTGCAGGGCTAGTTTAATCTTCTACTTTGAATGTTCTGCCTCTCATCAGTGTAGCTATAATTCCCGGTTACAATTCAACATAACTTTTAATAACTGTTCTATGAATACTAATAAGCCACCGTTTTTCAATGGTGCTTTTGGTGATAGCCCTTTATAAAACTTATTCAATGTACTGTTTTCATATTAAATATGCCTTTAATCAGGCACTTTCCAAACATGAAGTAAGTCTCATGACCTCCAGAGGTGGGAGTTATCTCCATTTTACAGCTCCAGAGACTGAGATGCAGAGGTCTAGGGCCAGATTTTCAAAGGTCTTTAGGTATCTAAAGATGCAGATAGCAGCTAGTGCAATTTCCCAGAGCATCTACATGCCTATTGAGAAAATCTCACTGGGCTTCTATCTGTGTCTTTAGATGGCACCTAGCTACCTTTAGGAATCTGGCCCCTAGTAAAGGATGTAGCAGTCAGGATTAACACCTGGCTGGGACTGTGCTCTGACTACTCTATGGTAGTTTTCAGTTTTTATTTTGTTTAAAATTATCTAGGGATTTATCAATGTTTATTACAAAAACTAAAATAGAGGTGAAAATCAGTGCAAAAAATGAATTTCCCAGTTTTCTGGGTAAATACCAGGGTTAATGTTGGACGAGAGGACAGAAAAAAAAAGCAACAAACAGAGAAAAGTAAGAGTATTGCAAGTAAAAGCAATTTAAAAGTTTTTTCATGAACTGTACATTAACATATGCACTTGCCTATGTGTATCTTCCACTACATTGTGTTACTTTAACAGACAGCCCTGCATTTACACTTAGACTGATTTACTAACATAGACATATGTACCTAATGTAATGTATTGGATTTTCTTAACATAATCAGAGTTTTCAGGTCCATGAGTTGTGACAATCAGTAAAAACCAAATAAGAGCTTTTGAAAAAGCCAGGAATTTTTTAATAAAAATCAGAAGAAACTGAAAACAAAGTGCCTTATCTAGATTATGAACAAATATATCAATCAGTTTCCCCCCCAAGATTTTAGCATTCTGCTATATTTTAAAAATACACAATTCTATAGCTCCTTTCACTCACGTTTAGTGGTGACACTTTCATTTTATATGTCTTTCATGCTAATTGGATATATATACAATGGGACAGAGTGCAGCCACTTTAGAACTGACTGCCCTACCTCTCAACTTACTATGAACTGAATATTAAACCAAATTAGCCAAGGTATGACATGGGTGAACTCACCACTTGTGAAGAAGTAAACAGTCATTGGAGCAAGGGCTTGAACATGGCTCTTTCACGTGATAGATACAGGTCCTAGCCACCAGGCTATAGAGTCAACATCTCTAGCTCTGTCTCTGGCCCAATGCATTGTTTAATACCAAACGGAACAGCTTCGACAGGAGTGACTGGGACACCCCCACCCTCAGATTAACCAATAGCCTGGCAGCTAGGGCTCTTACCTGGGATGTAGGAGAGCTGAGGTCAAGTCCTGGTGCCAAATCAAGCCGAGGGGGGATTTGGAAACAGCTCTTCCCCACTCCAGCTGCCTCGCCTGCCTACTGGGGAGCATGCACTTCAGCCAGTCTAGTTCCCACTCTCCTTATTGCTGACTGTCTTCTGCACAGGACCCAAATAGGACCAAGCCTGGTAGGGGAACACCTAGCTGATAAATCCTGCTGGGACTTAGGTGTGCGCTAGGGTGCTGAGCGGCTCGGTGGCATCAGGATTTCGGAGACTCTGTGCATGCCCAGTGGTGGAAATGTCGGCAGCTATGGAATTGAGGTGTCTACAGAGTTAGGCAGCAGTGGAGCAGGGGTTTAAGGATCTCAGTGCTGCCTAAATGTTGCATTCAGACTTATGGCGTGGAAATTAGGGGCCTAAGTCCCTTAGTGGCTCTAGCCTGAGTCACCGCTATAGACTCAGCATTATAAGAACTGTGTAGCTTTTTAGAAATTAAACAACAGCTTATGACCAACAGCCCTGAACTCAAAATATCCTGAATATCAAAATCGCATTACTAGCAGCCCACATTACCCACAAGCAAATGGAGAGGCTGAGAGAGCTCTAGGCAGACAACCAAGAAAATCCATTCCTTGCCCTTCCGAGTTACAGATCAACACCAGTCACGGCTGCTGGATATAGTCCAGCCCAAATCCTGATGGGAAGACAACTTTTTTGTCAAAATAAAAATTTCCACAGAAAATACCCACTTATAACAACATTTTTGAATTGTTGTTGTTGAAAACCTGAAAACCAAAACATTTCAGTTGAAAAATCAGGTATTTTTCACTTTTTTGCCACTGTTGGTCCCAAAATTTTGATTTTCAAGTTTTTGATGAAAACCTGAAAACCTTTTGTGGTGAAGAAGGGGAACCACCCACCAGCACGGAAGGGGTTGAAGAAGCCTTTGGGCCCAACTAACCTCTGCCCATTATGCCTGCAGCCAATGCCAGGCCTATAGGGGAGAGACAAGGAGGGAGCCTGGCTCAGTTCAGGGCTGACTGGTGTAGAGGCAGGAGCTAGCTGAAGGGACAGAAAGCAAGCCCTGGCTCCCCAGCCAAGGGGAGACTGCAAAGGAACCCCCAGAATCAGAGAGAACTGACTGAGTGGATCCCCGAGATATGGTGGGGCTTGCCCTCACTAGTTCGTGGCTGCCCTGCCTGAAGGAGCCTGGGATCGCAGCGAGGTGCTGCCCCAGACCCAAGAGGGAACCCTACAGGAAGCATGCTGCCTGGAAGATTGGACTAGAGGGGCCATGCCCCAAACTGAACCTACTGGTAGGAAGTAGCCCAGGGCAGTGGATTCTGACTCCCTGCTGGGAGGGACACCAACCCCCCTGTTTGGGGGTTGACATGCACAGGACCCTGGGCTGGGACGTGGTGGAGAGGGAGGTCCTCCTACCCACCCCCAGACTTAAAGGTGGAGCTCAGCAGGGGGCCGAGAGTCAGGAGATCTAACCACTAGGCCGCCCAGCTGCCCAAGCCTCTGTTATACTTTTGAAGACAAATTTCAATGAAATTTTTCCCAGGAACAAAACACACATTGCCCAGCCAGCTCTACCTGCGAGGCCTTTCCCAGCTCCTGTTGTGTTGCTGTGAGGTAAAAACACAAAGCTCCGTTTTTCCTGAAGGAGAAGCCTTTCCAGTTCTTCCTATGCAGTTTGTTTACTAAAACTGCTTGGCTTCCTTTGAGCTGCTCATGTTGTTTTCAGCCATTCTTAAAAACTACTCTGATTCTTTAGGGGGAACATGGCGCATACTGTTAGCTAGGAATGACCTCCCCAACCATCAGAGCGGGAAGGATCTCAGGTGACCCCTGAGGAGCAAAGGGAGCATTGGGGCTAACCTTCTGTTGCACAAAATGCAGCCTACTAGGTAGAATCTATTACAGACTGTTCTGTTTCTTTCTGGACTTGACCTTCATTGCAGGTGGCATTGACCCGCTTCTCCGTGGTATGCTGGTTGTCCGTGCGAAACTAATGAAACAGGATCAAATGGTGGTTGAGGAGCTCCAAGAGCGGCTTTTTGAACAGCTACAAGTAATTGGACTGGATCTACCAGCCTTAAACCTGCAACGTGGAAGAGATCATGGTCTTCCGGGTAAGTAAGCATAAGACTGCATCCCTTTCTGCTTTGTTTGCAGTCACTCCCACAATGTGATTTTTCCAGACAGCCAAGGAAGAACAGACCCTGCCCTGAGGAGCTAAGGATGGGTGGACAGAGAGATGTCAGGGAGGAAAAACAATTCTGTATTGATTATCAACATTCACCAAAAGGCTTTTAAGCGGGATTTAAATATGGATAGTGTGGGGCCTTTTGGACGAGCGTGGGGAGTCCATGCATGGGGAGGAGGGATGTGGGGGAGGAGGCTGGAGGTGATTGGCTGTCAGAGAGCGTGACAAATGGGCAGATGGGGAGTAGAGGTGGAGTAGAGGAGATGGGGATAATGCAACATTTGGAAAGGAAAGATAACCAGGGAGGGGCAGAACTATATAGAGACTTGGAGGTGGCGGCCAGAGGCTTAAATCTGATGTCAGAGCTGATGGGAGCCAGGGGAGGGATGTGATCAGATGGATGGAGAAGGAAGGTGGCTCTATTGCTAGATTCTGATAGGCCAGAGGGAAAGGGTGTGTCCAGGTGGCCAGAGGGAGGCAGGTGCAGCAGTCAGGACCTGGACTAGAGATCTGCTGTGGGAATGGAAAGAAAAGAAGGGATCTTGGAGATGCTGAGGAGGAAGCAGCAGAGTTTGGAAATGGCCTGGATGGGCAGCAAGGGAGAGGAAATAGCCCCCACGGTGCAGGCCTGAGTGATAGGGGTTGGGGGCTATCGATAGTGGTGGAGAAGGGGAAGGTTGGGAGGGAAGGGAGGGAAGGGAAGGTGTTTGGGTTTGGCTGTGTTCAGGGTAAGACGATGCAGGACACCCGAAGGGAGATGTCAGACTGCCAGGTCGAGAGGTGGGATTGGATGGTAGGAGACAGGTGAGGCATGGCGAGAGCTGTGTGAGCCATCAGCATGCAGATGAGAGCTGCGGCCTGTGAGGCTGTCCAGGGAGCAAAGGGCAGAGCCCTGGGAACCCCCGAGAGGGACGGGGGGCACCCCATCAAACGGGACACCGAGTCATAGAATCATAGAATAGAATCATAGAATATCAGGGTTGGAAGGGACCTCAGGAGGTCATCTAGTCCAACCCCCTGCTCAAAGCAGGACCAATTCCCAACTAAATCATCCCAGCCAGGGCTTTGTCAAGCCGGGCCTTAAAAACCTCCAAGGAAGGAGATTCCACCATCTCCCTAGGTAAAGCATTCCAGTGCTTCACCACCCTCCTAGTGAAATAGTGTTTCCTAATATCCAACCTAGATCTCCCCCACTGCAACTTGAGACCATTGCTCCTTGTTCTGTCATCTGCCACCACTGAGAACAGCCGAGCTCCATCCTCTTTGGAACCCCCCCTCAGGTAGTTGAAAGCAGCTATCAAATCCCCCCTCATTCTTCTCTTCTGCAGACTAAACAATCCCAGTTCCCTCAGCCTCTCCTCATAAGTCATGTGCTCCAGACCCCTAATCATTTTTGTTGCCCTCCGCTGGACTCTTTCCAATATTTCCACATCCTTCTTGTAGTGTGGGGCCCAAAACTGGACACAGTACTCCAGATGAGGCCTCACCAATGTCGCATAAAGGGGAATGATCACGTCCCTCGATCTGCTGGCAATGCCCCTACTTATACAGCCCAAAATGCCATTAGCCTTCTTGGCAACAAGAGCACACTGTTGACTCATATCCAGCTTCTCGTCCACTATGACCCCTAGGTCCTTTTCTGCAGAACTGCTACCTAGCCATTCAGTCCCTAGTCTGTAGCAGTGCATAGGATTCTTCCGTCCTAAGTGCAGGACTCTGCACTTGTCCTTGTTGAACCTCATCAGGTTTCTTTTGGCCCAGTCCTCCAATTTGTCTAGGTCCCTCTGTATCTGATCCCTACCCAGAGGGGTAGGAGAGACAGTGCCTCAGCACCCAACAAGGAGAAGATGTCCAGGAGATTTTCTGCTGTAATTGTCTCAAACTCTGACAAAGATTTGTGGGTCATGTTGGACAATCAGCTGAACGTGAGATACCCGTGCAATGCCGTGGCCAAAAGAGTTAATGAGATCCTGGGAGGCATAAACAGGGGAATCTTGAGTAGGAACAGAGAGGTTATTTTACCTTTGTATGTGGCACTGGTGAGACCGCTGCTGGAATACTGTGTGCAGTACTGGTGCCCACAATTCAAGAAGAATGTTGATAAGCTGGAGAAAGTTCAGAGAAGAGCCATAAGAATGATCGAAGGATTGGAAAACACGCCTTATAGTGAGAGAGTTATGGAGCTCAATCTATTTAGCTTGACGCTGAGAAGGTTAATGATTGACTTGTAAGTCTGTAAGTACCACATGGGGAACAGAAATTTGATAATGGGCTCTTTAAACGGGCAGACAGAGGTATAACAAGACCCAATGTCTGGAAGCTGAAGCTAGACAAATTTGGATTTGAAATAACGCATTCATTTTTAACAGTGATGGTAATCAACCACTGGAGCAATTTGACCAAGGGCTATGGTGGATTCTCCATCACTAGCAACTTTTAAATCAAGGTTGGATGGATTTTTTAAACGATACACTACTTCAAAAGAAATTCTTTTGGGGAAGTTTCTGGCCTGTGCTCTACAAGAGGTCAGACTAGATGATCAGGGGGTCCCTTCTGGCCTTGGAGTCCATGAAAACTGTGGTGACTAGATTTTTCCTAGCAGGAATAGTATCTGGACTTCACTTTTTGGTAGAAATTGCTCAAACTTTCAAAAACAAAACAATGTCCTTTGGCAGATTCTGAACCTCGGATTATTATTGTTATTTGTTTGACCATAGAACCTAAGAGCCCAAGTAATGGACCAGGACCTCACTGTGCTAGGCCCTGTACAAACACAAAACAAAAAGACAGAACAAGAATCTAAGTATAAGATGAGACAATAGATGGCTGCAGACGTACCTCCGGGGAAGCACAAAGAAACAGCGAGACAATATTGATCAGCACGACAGGCAGTGGGTCTCAGCACAGCAGCAGCCTACCTGTTGGCAAGCTTTTGTAGGCGTCACTCACAGGAGAGTTTGAAGGCGGATAATGAGGTAGCTTTGACAGTGTTGACAGGGAGCTCCTCCCATGTGCAAGGGACAGCATGAGAGAAAGCTCGAAGGTGCTTGTTTGAAAATTTAACAAGTGGGCAATGGAGGCTGCCATTGGCCAGTCAGGTAGGAACTGACACCTAGATGGTGCATGAGAGATGATAGGCGGGGTGAGGCCTTGATGATAGGCGTAAATGGCCTTGAAAGTGAATACAAGCAGCTTGTGTTTGATGCATTAGAGGAGTGGGAGACAGTGGAGGGATCTAAAGAGGAATGACGTGGTTAAAGCAATGGGCTAGGAAAATTATCCTTGCAGAAGTATTCTGGATTGTTATGAGTGGAGCAAGATTGCATTTGTGAAGGCCCGAGAAGAGACTGCTGCAGTAATTGAGATGCACGATGAGGAGCGCCTGGCCGAGAGCTGTAGCTGTGTGGATGGACAGGAACGGCCGTATCTTAGAGATGTTTTACAGAAAGACTCAGCAAGATTTAGACATAGCCGGGCTGTGAGGACCAAGTTGAAGATGGTGTCCAGGTTACAGGCCTGAATGGAGGGTTTGATTTTCACCCAGCCTTTACTCCCCTGCATCTTGCAGAGCTTGGTTCTGGTGCACTGGAGCAAGGGGTGCTACGCGTCTGCTTACATCCCCCAGCCCTCAGAGTAACGGGGCTGGGACACCAGGAGGAGTCACTGCCTCCCGCACTGGCCTTGGTGGCATCCAGTGAGAGGCTGGCCCTGAACAAGGACTTTGTCTTATGGACATGGTCTAGCTCATGGAAAAGCCAGCCCCCCTCCCCCGGTGACACTTCAGAAAGTTACAAGCATCTGAAAACAGGGATTGACAATAGGTCCTGTGCTGCATTCCTCATGGATACATTCACTCCCAGTGCCACATAGTTAGTAGGACACTGAACTTTCCAGCTCAGCTTTAACTCCCACTCCCATTTGTGAAGACAGAACTTTGTTAATTCAGTGTCTGATTCTAGATGACACATCAATATTTTTTAAAATCCTGGGCAACGGCAAAGCAGGCTGCGCGTGGAGAATGGACTACAATGGGGAGATGCAGCACAGATGGGAGGGAGATGGCGGTATTGACTGCTCTGCTCTGGTTCTGCAGGGTATAATGCCTGGAGGCAATTCTGTGGGCTCTCACAGCCTCGCAACTTAGCTGAACTCTCTGAAGTGCTGAGAAATCCTGAGCTGGCCAGGAAGTTCATGGACCTGTACGGGACACCAGACAATATCGACATCTGGATTGGGGCTATGGCGGAGCCGTTTGTTCCCAATGGCAGAGTGGGACCTCTCCTGGCTTGCATCATTGGATCTCAGTTCAGGAAATTGCGAGATGGGGACAGGTAGGCTGACTGGAAAGTGAATCTCCACTTCCATTTTATTTACAAAAGAACAAATGGCAGTTGGTGTCATGTGCTGTTCCAGTCCCTCACCGATGGGCTTGCTTGGTGTTCCGAGTGCCACGGCCCAATACCGGAGTTTCATTCACAGTTATTAAAGGGGCGCCTGTCACGGAGTGGCACCCCCCCACTTCCTGCGATTCACCGTGACTCTCAGCCAGCCAGTAACACAGAAGGTTTATTAGTCGACAGGAACACAGTCCCAAGCAAGGCTTGTAAGTACAACCAGGACCCCTCAGCCAGGTCCCTCTTGGGGGGCAAGGATCTTAGACCCCAGACTTGGGTTCCCTGCCTTTTCCCAGCCAGCCCAAAACTGAAACCAAAAAAAACCCCCTCCAGCAGGCTCTCTCCCTTTGTCCAGTTTCCCAGGCAAAGATGTCAACTCCCCCCACCTGGCTCAGGTTACAGGCGCAGGTACCGTCGCTCACCTAAAGTCATCCCCTGCTAACCCATCCCCCATGCAGACAGTCCAGTAAAACTAAACGACATTCCCAGGTCAATCTACCCCGCTCCCTACTGCATCACAGCGCCCCTGTGGGAAGGACAGTTGATTAACCCCTATGTGGCCAGACAGCTCCACTCACTGGTGCATGGATGGTCTGTAGAAGGCTCTGAAGAAAGGTGAAACACTTCCTTAAATCTCTTTTAAAGGTGGTAATTTCTGGGGTCATTTATCCTGTGTGTATGAATCCGGCCTGCTTCAAACCAACATGAAAAATACAAACACTCTGTCAATTTTAATTTCTGTTTCATACATTGCCACTTTTAAAACATTTCTTAGAAATGCAGGTTTAATTTGACAGTTAATGTTGCAACAGAGTTTTCCTTTTAACAATGATGTTACCACCATTCTCCCATAATTTATGCCATGCAAAAACACTACATTAAGAAAAGTTATTCAGTTTGCAAAGTCGAGCACTCAGAAGCACTCAGAAATGCCAGAAATAAGGCTGCCTGCGATCTTAATTCGGCACCCTTGTGCGTGTGCATTTTGACGCAGTCTTTTTAATGATACGATTGTGTGTTGTCGGGGTTCTGGGAAAAACACCACAGGATGGACAGTGCTCCAGGAATGAGGCAGCTGTTCAATATTTCGTTTTATCCCTATTGTTCAGCGGGTGGCCCCTGCCGTGTTCACCTCACATCATCCAAACCTTGCACTGAATACAGAATTAGTCATTTCTTCATGGGCAGTTCCAGGTCACTTATGGGCCCCATTTGACAGATGGGCGCAGAGCTAGTAACTCCATAACTTACAGGCGTTTGTTCCTCCTGCTAAATTTCACATCCATGCCACAAACCCTTGGGAGCACTAGAGCCCTTCAAAGAAATGGCAGGAAAAATTGGCTAATGTGGGCAAAACTACCTCTTTCCCTCACCCTGTTCTTAAGGGGGGCCAAACCATTTTTGCTGAAACAGCAGAAAAATCCAGCTTGAGGCAGAGACCAAGCCTGGTGAATCTCAGCCTGCAGGGTTCAGAGCTGTCAAAGTAACAAGTGATAAACCGGCGGGACCTGAGCTGGGCCAGCTTCCTCCCCTCCCTCCCTTGTCCCCTCTGCCACAGGCTTGATGGTGGGGGGATGTTATTGTCTCCTCGCCTGAGAGTTGGGGGGGGGGAAGTGTCCCATTTCCCCTTCCCCTCAGATGACCCTTATACTAGCACGTCTAGCACTGCAGAGAGACGGGGTCCCAGAAAGGCCCCCAGTATAGGGTTGCCAACTTTCTAATTCCAGAAAGCCAAACACCCTTGCCCCACCCCTTCCCCGAGGCCCCACCCCTGCTCACTGCATCCCCCTCCCTCTGTCGCTTGCTCTCCCCCATCCTCGCGCATGTGCTCATTTTCATTGCAAGGCCCAAACAGGCCCCAGGAGAAGGCCAGGAGCTGCAACAGTTTGAATGGCCAAACAGCAGCAGCAGCAGCTGGTCCAGCAGGTGGCGACAGTACGATGGCCATGTACTCCAGCCAGTGAACCAGTGAACCCCGGCCCAGCTGTGATTGCCCCTGCTGTCAGACTCGCCAAGATGGGACCTGATGATGATCCTGAGGCCTTCTTTGAAACCTTTGAGGAGGTTGCCGTGGTAGCCAGCTCACTATTCTAGCCAATTTACTCCAGGGTTCTCAACCATTACAGATCCTTTTACCCAGGTTTTCCCACTCCACTGCATGCCCCGTCCATCCTGCCTTAAATTCTGAAGCACCTCGACTACACAAGCAGGGAGCAGGAAGTCAGGTCCTCCAACCACTAGGTCGACTGGCCCCCCAAGCCCCCTTCTTACAACAAAGAACTGGGCAGCTGCCTCATTCATACAGCACCGTGCATTGAATGAGCCAGGGGTCGTTTGTGGACTAAACAGTGTGTGATCATTCAATTAAGGTCTCGATCACAGCCCATACATACAAGAGGGTAGAGTTAAGATTGCGCCGGCAACCTTAACTCAGGGTTTTCCTAAGGCCAGAAGGGACCATGGTGATAATAGTCTGAGCTCCTGCACAGCCCAGCCCAGAGCCCATCTGGGATTGCTGCCGAAGCTTTTTAGCCCGTGACTTTGCAATCGAAAGTTCTTTTCATTTTCAGTAGAACTTTTCTCTAGAAAGCTTGAAGGCATTTTGGCTATAGGAGATTTATTAACATTAGAAATACCCTTTTTTTAAACTGCCAGCTGAAATTGTGGCCCCACTGCAGCTGGTGGGAGTTTTGCTGCTGCCAACAATGAGTCCCCGATTTCCCACACCACCACTTGTATTTCCTTTTCACTGGCAAGGCTACTTTTCATATCAATGGAGACAAAACAAAATCATGTCCTGCCAGGACTAAATTCATTCCCAAGAAGGATAAACACGGGCTGTAACACTGCTGCTTTTCTGCTTCTTTGTAGATTCTGGTGGGAGAATCCCGGGGTTTTCACTCCACAGCAGCGCCGTGCCCTGAGCAGCAGTTCTTTGTCACGGGTTCTCTGTGATAACACTCGCATTAGAGAGGTGCCCAGGGACGCGTTCAAGGTCAACCGCTATCCTGAGGACTTCGTGAACTGCAGAGTGATCGACAGTCTTGACTTGTCACCTTGGAGACAACGTATTAACTATGGAGTGGAAGGTACAGAATGGACCCCATGCCCAGAGAAACACACACAACTGGGCCCATGTGGAGGCTTCTCCTCCCCAGCATTCCCTGGCCTTTCCTCCCCAGATCAACCCCAATCCCCAAACAAACTCACTCTTCCAGCCACCCTTCCTCCAACAGATCCTTCCTCCCAATCCCCCACCTTGATCTTCCCATCTGCCCCATAGGCTCCCGCTTGTCTTCACTATAACATGAGGGCATGTTAGCACTGCTTGGTGGAGTTGTGTTAACTCGAGACCATTGCTCCTTGTTCTGTCATCTGCCACCACTGAGAACAGCCGAGCTCCATCCTCTTTGGAACCCCCCTTCAGGTAGTTGAAGGCTGCTATCAAATCCCCCCTCACTCCTCTTCTCTTCTGCAGACTAAATAACCCCAGTTCCCTCAGCCTCTCGTCATAAGTCATGTGCCCCAGCCCCTTGATCATTTTCACTGAGCCAGTCCAACAATTGGATCAATGTCTAGTTCCCCTGGGCTACTTCTCACCGTGTCTTCCAGTGGCACAGTCTCTGGTTCTCTGACCTGTAAAGTTCCCAGCAGTTCGGACATCTCCTGGGTGTCCATGAGTAGCTGAGTATCCGTCCAGATCCTGCTGGGCTTGGCCTCCATGGTCTCGGGCTCCAGCTCCAGCAGCTCCCGGGTGGGAACCTGCAAGCGTGTGTCCCCCTCCTCAGCAGTCAGCCCTGACTGAGCTGGGCTGCCCCCTTATACAAGTACTCCAGTTGAAGCATGCCCAGCAGGGGCCAGGGGATGTGGCTTCCTTGGCCCACAGTGTGGGGTTAACCCCTCCTTGTCCAGTGCGGGACAAGTACACCCTGTCACAGAAACCTGAAAGGTGGTGGTGTTTCCTGGTGGTATAAAGGAGAGCAGAGCTGGGTATCACCTGTGTACTGCTGACACTTCAGCCCTCACCATCTCACTTGGTCTCCCAATTGCCTCATGTGGTGCTGAACAGGCTGCAGGAAGGAACTGAGCCTTGCCCGTCTGCATGGTGGCAGAAGAGCTGTTAGCACTGGTCTTCAGCTTAATCTTTCCCTTAATTTCAGCCCATCGGTCCTAACTGTGCCCCATTCATAGATGTGTAAGGACAGACGAGACCCTCCTCACCCTCTAGTGTGACCTCCTGCATAGCACAGGCCAGAGACCATTACCCAACCAGTCCTGTTCTGACACCAAGACATTGTGATTGAGCTAGAGCATAACTTTTAGAAAGAGACACCCAAACTTGATTGAAAGCTGGAGTTGTTCATAGACTTTAAGGGCAGGAGGGATCCTTGATCATCTCGTCTGACCCCCATATAGCACAGGACACTAAATTACACTCAGTAACCCCTATATTGAGCCTAATCACTTGGGTTAAATTAAAGCATTTCAGTCCCCAGGAGCTGAGCGCTACAGGGACCGGGAGAAAGCAAGGTGCCAGTGAGATGGAGATTCCATCCCACCCTTTGGTAATCTGCTCCAGTAGTTGATCACCCTCACTATTAACCATTAGAGTTTATTGCCAGTTTGAATTTGTCTGGCTTCATCTGCCAGCCTCTGGGCCTTGTAATGCCTTTGTCCAGTAGATTAAAGGGCCCCCTAACATCAGATTGAAAAGAAGCTGGATGATGCAATCGTGTTTTACAGTGCCGGTGATATACCTTTTATTCCAACAGTAACTAGGCAGATGTGAAACTACACCTGCTAAAGAGAAATTTTTTCTTTAAATCTGCAGAACCAGAGAATTTGCATCCTAGAGTTCCAAAAGAATTGGCCAAGAAGCATTCTGAGCCATTGATCTTAATTTTTAACAATATTAGAAAGAATGGGAAAGTCCCAGAGGACTGGGGGGAAAGCGAATATTCTGCCAATATTCTAAAACGGTGAATGGGATGACCTGGGTAATTACCGGTGCTGAATGTTCAACACCAAAAACTGCTTCACTCAGAGACAGAATACACAATATTTCAGGGGAAATTTCATGTCCAGGACAATCCCAGCCACCCAGGAGCCTTCTCTGCTTTATTAACACCTTGCCCATTTCACCCCACAGAACAAGCATCCAGTGACTCCGTATGATGGAAGTTGAGATTTCCCTGGAGGGCTGGATTGAGGATGCTGCTGGCAAAGATTCTTCACTACTTTCAGTCTAACCCACTACTGACACTTGCTGGCTGAAAGGCATGGCCTCGCTCTGTGACTGGCTGGAAGGCACGGCCTCGCTGCTGTCATTCTGCCTGTTTTTGTGTAGATTTTCTTCCATTTGCAAAAACTTCCAACACTGTCATTAGCTTGCAAGTGGCCATTGCTAAAAGAACTAGGATTAGCTAATAACACTAGCTAAAGAAGTCCAGACTGAATTGAAGCCCATGAGTGCAGATTTACAAGTTAGTGATCGTAGGCTGCCTAATGGTGCCTAGTTTTGTGATTCTTCCATTTCTTTATCATACAGATCATTGATTCTCTTTCTGGTTTCTCTGAATGGTGAAAGGGCAAGTTGAACACATTTAAGATATTATCTCAATAAAGCCAAATTTGTGCAAAAGTGTATTCAGGTACCATCACCCCCCATTTCTGAGTATTGTCAGTATATTGGAACAAATACACTGTTAACCAAATAGCACTACCTAGCAGACTATAGACGTCTCTAGCACCCCTCAGGGAAAGGGTGGCCACTGCTCCTGTCTGAGGGCACGTCTTCACTATTGGGGATAGTCCATCTATTGGGGATCGACTTATCGCGTCTAGTGAAGACGCGATAAAATCGATCCCCGATGGCTCTGCCGTCGACTCCGGAAATCCACCGCAGCAAGAGGCGGAAGCGGAGTTGACGGCGGCGCGGCAGCGGTCGACTCGCCGCCGTCCTCACAGCCAGGTAAGTCGCTATTCACGTAGCTGAAGTTGCGTATCTTAGGTCGACCCCCCCCCCCCCCCCGTAGTGTAGACCTAGCCTCAGAGTCCAGGGCACCGCCCACCAGCTGTTTTGTTCAAGGCGTCAGCCCCCTTTTGTGAAAACAAAAAGTCAGACTATTCTTTTTGTGGGCTGCAGAAGCATGCTGAGACCTTTGGGAAGCCAAAGAAAGAGAAACAACCTGGCACTTCTCCTTTCTGAGGGGGCCTAGATGGACAAGGCTTTCAAACCTTTTCCCTGGTCTGCAATTCCTGCTGCCAGGGGCCAAAGGGCTCTGCGCTGCAGTCCTGCTCCTTCAGAGGGCCCCCTTGCACTGAGCAGGGATCCTCCCTTTTAGGGACCCCCCATCTCCAGGCTTGACAAGCCTCACAGGTACAGCAGGCTGAGGCTGAGTGTGCCCAGAGGAGTTCTTTAACTCTTCTCAGACTGGGGTGGGGATCAGCCTCACCGCACTCCCACTAAAAACAAAGCTGATGGATGGGGCAGTATCAGCACCTCTGGATAAGATTGCCTGACACTTTCCATTAGAAACTTTTGTTTTCAGTTGCCAAACTGTAAGGTCTGAAATTTTCCACACTTGCCACAGGTCAATTTTCTGGAAAGTTTGAGCAAAATTGCTCAGCCGTTTTTGAGAAGGTGGTAAGTAAACACCAGATGGTTGTTTGTGTTTTAAAAAACAAACTTTCCAAGCCATTTTGTAAAGGCCCTCTGCTCTATTAGGGGAATGGAAGTGGAAGTTGGAATTTACAAAGTCCTAGAGTCAGAGCGATACCTTTCCCCATGAAAGTCATTCAGGTGAGCAAAACCACCATTCGCACATGCTCCATATTGGTGACTGAGAGATCTCAAAGAGAATTGTTAACAGGGAATTATCAATGATTGAGGTTATTAGTGGGGTCCTGCAAGGATCAGCTCTTGGCTAAAGGCATCCTATACTTTTGCCAATGAATTGGCATCTATAAAACAGTAAAGGCGTACATCTATGCCATGCTGTGACAGGGGTGGGAGAGACCCCGTCCAGTGCGGGGCAAGTGCGCCCATGTACTCACCCCTAATAGCTGGACAGTGTGGCCCAATAGCCAGAGTCAGTAGAGTTGCACCAGTTGTCAGGGCAGTAAGGCCTAGCAGCTACAGTCAGTAAGTTCGCCCCGGTGAGGCAGGGCAGTGCAGCCCAGTGTAGGGGGCAGTGCTTGCAGGCGAGAGCAGCGCACACCACAGAGCCTCGAGCCCACCCCCCTGCCTAGGAGCTGGACCTGCTGGCTGCTTCCAGGGTGCAGCACGGAGCCAGGACAGGCAGGCAGCCGACCTTAGCCCTGCTGACCGGGAGCCGCCCAAGGCAAGCCTGTGCCCCAGCCCTAAGCCCCAACCGCTTGCCCCAGCCCTGAGCCCTCCCCCCAAACCCAGAGCCCCCCCTCACCCCAAACCTCTCATCCCCAGCCCCACCCCAAAGCTCACACTCCCATCCCAGAGCCCTCATCCCCCTGCTGCCCAATTTGCTGCCCTGAGCCCCCCCAAACCCAGAGCCTCCTCCTGCACCCTACAGCCCTCACGCCCCTGTACCTCAACCCCTGCCCCAGTCCAGAGCTCCCTCCCACACCCTGAATCCCTCATCCCCAGCCTCACCCCAGAGCCCTCACCCCCTCCTGTATCCCAACCCCCTGCATCAACCCACAGCCCCCTCCTGCACTCCAAATCCCTCAGCCCCACCCCCCCAGCCTGGAGCTCCCTCTTGCACCCCAAACCCCGCATCCCCAGCTGGAGCCCTCACCCCCTCCCACACCCCAACTACCTGCCCCAGCCCAGAGCCCCACACACACACCCTGAACCCCTCATTTATGGCCCCACCCTAGAGCCCTCACCCCCAGTAAGAGCCCTCACCCCCTCCCACACCCCAACCCCCTGCCCACACCCTGAACCCCCATCCCCAGTCCCACCCCAGCGCCCACACCCCCAGCTGGAACCCTCCCCCGCCCCAGTGAAGTGAGTGAGGGTTGAGCAGAGCGAGCCACCAAAGGAGGGGGAATGTAGTGAGCAGGGGCCAGGGCCTCAGGGAAGGGGTGGAGCAGGGGGCAGAGCCTCAGGGAACGGGCAGGGCTAGGGTGTTCAGTTTTGTGCCAATAGAAAGCTGACAACCCCTCACCCTATGGCCAGAGTCCATAGATTTGCCCCAGTTGACAGGGCTGTAAGGCCTAGCAGCCAGAGTCCGTAGATTTGCCCCTTAGCAGGGCAGAATGGCCTAGTGGCCAGTCAGTACATTCACCCCTGTTAGCAGGGCAGTGGTGGCCAGTGGTCTCAGTCAGGAAGGGGGCCACCATGCACAAAAAAGGGGGTGGCAGCCCAGGTAGGGGGTCCAGGCCCTCCCTCTGCACCAGACCCCCAGCCCAGGGCCCTGGCAGTGGCACATGCCACAGTCAGCAGACAGGTTCTGACTCAATCTCCTAGGTCACTATCTAATTGCCCTGGGCTGCTCCCTACATCGTTCCCACTGCTGCAGTCTGGGCCTCTCTGCCATCTCCAGGTTCCCCAGTCTGTGTTGTCCCCAGCAACTCCAGACTCAGCAAAGCCTCCATGGGTACCTTGGTGTCTGCCTGGGTTGCGGCATCTCCAGCTCCCACAGCCTCAGGCTTCAGCTGATCCTTGGCTGGAGCCAGCAGCATGCATGCATGCATCCTTCCCCCCAGCAGTCAGCAGCAACTGAGCCGAGCTGCTCCCTTTTATACTAGTGCACTTGAACATAAGAACATAAGAACGGCCATACCGGGTCAGACCAAAGGTCCATCCAGCCCAGTATCCTGTCTACCGACAGTGGCCAATGCCAGGTGCCCCAAAGGGAGTGAACCTAACAGGCAATGATCAAGTGATCTCTCTCCTGCCGTCCATCTCCACCCTTTGACAAACAGAGGCTAGGGACACCATTCCTTACCCGTCCTGGCTAATAGCCATTAATGGACTTCACCACCATGAATTTATCCAGTTCTCTTTTAAATGCTGTTATAGTCCTAGCCTTCACAACCTCCTCAGGCAAGGAGTTCCACAAGTTGACTGTGCGCTGCGTGAAGAAGAACTTCCTTTTATTTGTTTTAAACCTGCTGCCCATTAATTTCATTTGATGACCCCTAGTTCTTGTATTATGGGAATAAGTAAATAACTTTTCCTTATCCACTTTCTCCACATCACTCATGATTTTATAGACCTCTATCATATCCCCCCTTAGTCTCCTCTTTTCCAAGCTGAAAAGTCCTAGCCTCTTTAATCTCTCCTCATATGGGACCCATTCCAAACCCCTAATCATTTTAGTTGCCCTTCTCTGAACCTTTTCTAGTGCCACTTGGAGCATGCCCAGTACAGTGGCGGGGGTGTGGTTTCCTCAGCCCACAATGTAGGGTTAACCCTTCCCCACCCAGTGCGGGGCGAGTGTGTCCCGTCACACATGCCCAGAGTCCTAGACATTTATGATATGAGGAGCAACTCAACCAATCACCATCCTTATGCTACAGTTAATTTGAATGAAACAAGTTCATTAGTTGTAATGAGTCAGTGATATGAAGGAGACAACACAGATGGTGGGTTTCTTGGCCCAACTGCCAAGTTCTTCAAATGTTGATTTGCCACCCAAACAACTTAACATGAAGTTGCCAGTGCAATCCATACACCAAAGCAACTCATCACAAATCTCTCGGCACAACACTTCCAGACAAAGCCCAACACATCCCCCAGCATAACCCAGACACAACTCAACACAAACCCCCCAGGACAACTCCCTGTAAACTGGAGTCACAGGTCGGGGGGGCACCGCGGGTGCTGGGGAGGAAGGCGCAGGTGCTGTGGGGGAGTTGCGGCTGAAGGGAGGGTGCGGGTGCTGGGGCATGGAGCTTGGGGGGACTGGGGCAGGCTTCCTACCCAGCACCTGGGAAGTGGCAGCCCCATCTCCCTAGCTCCACATACTGCCTCCGCTCCGCCCCAAGCCCCGGTTCTGCAGTTCCCATTGGCTGGGAACAGTGGCCAATGGGAGCTGCGGGGGCGGTGCCTGGCTGCTGGCTGAGGCAGAATGGGGAGCTAGGGGACCTGAGGGAGAGGAGCCCCCCAGGTAAGCAGCAGCCCCAACCCCAAGCCCCTCCCCAAACTCCTGCTGCTGGGGGGTGGGAGGCCCCCGAGACTGCCCCAGCGACTGACCTGGGGGCTGCCCGAGCTGCTCAGGCAGCTCCTGGGCCAGCCGCAAGGGGCTGCTGCACAAGTCACAGAGGTCACGAAAAGTCACGGAATCTGTGACTTCCGTGACAAACACAGTGTCTTAACCATAAAGCACGTTGTGGAAGTAGAGAAAGAACTGACAGGGATTTGAAGGGGATTCCACATTCAAACAGTCCCCTTATGTGAGCAAGAGTCAGGCTAGCTGTAACCCTAATAACGCGAGATTTGTAGAAGCGAGGATTGTGTGAGGCAAGTGGGAAAGAACTGTATGAGAAGTTGTTGTGACCTTGTGTTAGATAAGTATGGAATGTAGACTATAGTCTAAATTGTGGAAGAAAATAAGATATCAGGATGACCTATGTATAAACAAAATGCAGCTGTCGTCCATTATTGTATGTAACAAAAGGTATAAATGCTTGCTGTAATTGTTTACCTATAGCGAGACCTGTTCTGCTCTCTCCCTCCATGCAATTGCTAGAGATAATCATAGAATTATAGAATCTCAGGGTTGGAAGGGACCTCAGGAGGTCATCTAGTCCAACCCCCTGCTCAAAGCAGGACCAATTCCCAACTAAATCATCCCAGCCAGGGCTTTGTCAAGCCAGGCCTTAAAAACCTTTAAGGAAGGAGATTCCACAACCTCCCTAGGGAACCCATTCCAGTGCTTCACCACCCTCATAGTGAAAAAGTTTTTCCTAATATCCAACCTAAACCTCCCCCACTGCAACTTGAGACCATTACTCCTTGTTCTGTCATCTGGTACCACTGAGAACAGTCTAGATCCATCCTCTTTGGAACCCCCTTTCAGGTAGTTGAAAGCAGCTATCAAATCCCCCCTCATTCTTCTCTTCTGCAGACTAAATAATCCAAATTCCCTCAGCCTCTCCTCATAAGTCATGTGCTCCAGCCCCCTAATCATTTTTATTGCCCTCCGCTGGACTCTTTCCAATTTTTCCACATTCTTCTTGTAGTGTGGGGCCCAAAACTGGACACAGTACTCCAGATGAGGCCTCACCAATGTCAAATAGAAGGGAATTATCACGTCCCTCAATCTGCTGGCAATGCCCCTACTTATACTGCCCAAAATGCCATTAGCCTTCTTGGCAACAAGGGCACACTGTTGACTCATATCCAGCTTCTCGTCCACTGTGACCCCTAGGTCCTTTTCTGCAGAACTGCTTCCTAGCCATTCGGTCCCTAGTCTGTAACAGTGAATGGGATTCTTCCGTCCTAAGTGCAGGACTCTGCACTTGTCCTTGTTGAACCTCATCAGGTTTCTTTTGGCCCAATCCGCTAATAAAGTATCTGACTTGCTGCACCCAACAGAGTGAGAACTCTGTTTTTCTCCGACAATTTGGGGGCTTGTCCGAGATGGCAACGCCTGCTGAGAGAGCGGCAACTGCTGTGGATCGTTCCCCTTCAAACCCCATGGCACCACAGTAGGGGTAAGAGACCTTTTGAAATCTCTATTGGGGTGTCGGAGAAAAACAGAGTTCTCACTCCCTCTGCAAACTCCCACTCAAACTCCCCTGTTTACAGCTCTGTTTGCTGGCTCCTGTGTATTTTGTGACATACAGCCAGTCAAACACCAGCTTCTTATTCAAACTCCACAAACAAAATGGAAGTGGGGTGGGGGCATGACATCTCACAACACGCTGCTCAAGAGCAAAGCTTCAGGTTAGGGAGTGGCATATCCCAACTTCTTCAGAGCCATCGCACAGTTGCAGGGATGTGTCGTTTGGGGTTCTATATTTTTTTTATATAGAATCTGTAAAATCCCAGCTACTTATTCAAGCCATTTACAAAATGGAAGTGGGTGGAGGTGTGATATCTCATGGCATATTGCACAGAAGCAAAGTTTGGGGTAGGTGTGTGGCATGTCCCAGCTCCCTCAGAACAGTCTAACAGTCACAGAAACGTGTAACTTGGGGTCTGCAGAGACAAATTTTGTCTAATGCAGCTAGTCAAAACCCAGCTCTTATCCGAGCACCATTTACACAATGGAAGTGGGGTGGAGGTGTGACATATGCCAGCAAGTTGCTTAAGAAGACAGCTTCAGGTCAGCAAGTAGCATGTTCCAGTTACTTCGACACAGTCAAATGGTCACAGAGATGTGTCACTTGGGGTGACCTGATGCTTATTTTGTCATGTACAGCCAGTCAAAACCCAGTTCCTTCTTCAAACTCCCTGTACAAAATGGAAGTGGGGGCAAGACATCTCAGGATATTTCTCAAGACCATAATGTCAGGTCAGGGACTGGCGTGTCCCAGCTGGGACTTGTTATGTGGTGTGACCAAAGATGCATTTTCTCTAAACCCAGTTCCACTCAAGCACCATTTGCATGTGGTGGTGGGGGAGATGGGGCAGCTTTGGGGCTGGGAGTGGCTTCTTTAGAACAGTCTGATGGTCATGGGGATGGGTCAGACATTTTGTCAGGCACAGCCAGTCAAAATCATAGAATATGAGGGTTGGAAGGGACCTCAGGAGGTCATCTAGTCCAACCCCCTGCTCAAAGCAGGACCAATCCCCAGATTTTTTGCCCCAGATCCCTAAATGGCCCCCTCAAGGATTGAACTCACAACACTGGGTTCAGCAGGCCAATGCTCAAACCACTGAGCTAGCCCTACTCCGTCTTTGATTAATTAATAATCAAATAATTAATAAATAATTGCTCATTTACATTTTTATCACATTCGGTCACATTAATTTGATGAAATTTTTAAAGAAATAATCGGACATTGATATATTTGAAATAATGTTGCCCTCTGAGTAAGGCACTGGGAGTAAGGAACCAATTTCAGCCTCGTGGGCACCAGTCCCTGCAATCCCCTGTACTTACGCTGAGGGCTCAGCTGGGACATCCTGTCTCCTCTGCGGGGAGGCTGGGGGGTTTCATTCGCAGCTGTTAGTCTGAGAGGCAGTGGTTGATTTGTACCAGGCCTGCTGCAGTTCTCCTCCCTCCGTTTCTGTCACAGCATCACATGCCCCAGAAAGCTAAGGGTTACCTCCGCTGCACAGAGACTCGGCAGGGCAATTTCTTTTCAGCACTTTCTACTTTGGCTAGTGCCTCTGGATTTGAGCACATACCTGCCGAGTCCCTGCACAATACCTGTCCTTGCCCACCTCCCTTCACTACTTACTGCTCTCATTGCATTGCACAAGGGAAAGGAAAGTCAGCCTCTGTTCCAAAAAGCGTTTTATTGGGTGATGCATTACACAGACAGTGGTTATACAGCAGACATAGCAATTCAAGGCCTGTTACAGGAGAGAAGAAGAAGTTGGCTTGCCTCTCACTTGGGGAATGGTGGGATATGCATGGAATGAGACTATTTGAACTAGATCTGCTCTAGAACAAACAGGAATTAATTCAGGGAAGTTCTGTGGCCTGTGTTATACAGAAAGTTAGACTAGATGATCACCATAGGCCCTTCTAGCCTTATAATTAATTAAACGATTTCAGGTATTACTTCATTTCCACTCTAAGAAAAGGGAAAGAAAGCTGATTTACAGACAAAGGCTCAAAACAGAGTCACTGCCACCTTTATTGTGCCCAGCTTCCCACGTAAATTGGCATGGCTGTAATAAACAAGCTTCCTGCCTCCCCGGGGATGCGATCAAGCTTCTGCTGCTTAGACCCAGAATCAAACAATTCTGATGACAGAAGAGTTCTAACAGAGAATGGTTTTCTTCTCCAACTTGGCTTATTCTAGTTCTAGCATGCTACAGGGACATGTGCAGTAACTGAGAGAGGACTCCATGTTCTGAGCAGAAGGGATGAAAGCCTTCAAGACCTGAAAATCAAAGGAGTCCCCTGTTGTGTAATGCTGAAGATCACACTGTGGCTTTGTGACTGTCACTAACAATTACTGTTCACGTCCCAAACTCTCAGCCTTCACCCAGCAGAAGCTTCTTTGCACTGATGTCTGAGTTAATTAAATTAACTGAGGATTAAATTAAAATGCCAGAGGAACCACACGAATGAACACACTGGCTAGGCACCAAATCACCCACACATAGGGCTACTCTGCACAATTCTAGCCACTTTAGCTGGGCAAAGCAACTCTAATGCCAGTGGACCCTGTCCCAGAGAGCTAAACAATTATCAATGCATCAATTGCTGGTGGATTCCCCCTGCCTAAGGGAATCCTACGGTGGCACAGAGCTTGTGTAATGTCTCCTACACCTCAGCTGCCAGATGGGGCTGGAGCCAGGGGAAAGGAAGCATAGTTAAGGCATCCCTGCACCCCATTGGTCATTATCTTCCAGCTGCTCTAATTAGCACCAGGGCTGGTCCCATCACCCAGGTTTAGGATGCAAAGATTCATGCCAAGTGCTTCTTCCCCAGCCCAGAGAACTGGGGCTGCTGTGCCAATTTCCTTTCACATATGGTGCCAACACTAGTGGCACGTCCTTTGTCTGTGACTACCATGGAATGTTCCACAGTCTGGGAAAAGACTAGGAATTAATGAGTTAATGTCTTATTTCTTCAATAGAGACAATTTGCTGACTCACCATTCCAGGAAAAACTGCAAGAGAAGCTTTTTTATTATAAAGAAACCAAAGAACAATAATTAAGTGGCATCATATGGCTGACAATCATTACTGTCTCATTCAAAGGCACTCCTGGAAAATCAGCAAACTTTGTTTCTTTTAAAGGAAAAATTCTAGTGATTTGTTATAATAACTCAGAGAGCAAAACAGATTTTTAGTAAATAAGAGGTATGTTAAAAGTTCATTTCAGAGAAATTCTAGTGCATCAGTTGGACTGCCTTTGTCCTACAACACCATCTCCCAACAGAGACCCATATAATTATGGAAAATCAGACAGAAAGAAATGGCTCTTAAGACGAAGCTGATTTAGGCCAAATTTGTGTGAATTTCATAAGAGGGCAGCTTTCCTGGCTGATTGTGAATTATTCTGTTGTCATTTTGAAAACTCATTTTAGTGCCGTTCTCTGCTTTGTAATGTCATCTTTAGAACATTTAATATATTGCACTGGAATGTCTTTTAACAATGCTCACTTTAATTTGGTTGCATCTCACTGAAAAGGCCTCATGCAAGACAAAATCAAGCCAAACGATAGCACTTATGCCGTGTATTCCAGGCAGTAAAAGCATTGGACTAAATGTGGTAAAGAATCCTTGTGGGCAGCATCCTGAATCCAGCCCTCCAGGGGAACTTCAGCTTCCATCATTCGTAGTCACCAGATGCTTCTTCTGTGGGGTGAAATGGGCAAGGTGTTAATAAAGCAGTGAAGGCCCTGGGAGGCTGGGATTGTGTTTTATCTCTATGGGTTAAGCAGGAACAGAAGAACACGTGGAGATGTATCGGACAAAGGGGAGAGAGGCAAGATATCCACCAATCGATGCCCTCAGGCTCTGTGGGAGGTGTTCCCCTTGCCCAGCTGGAGTCCTTCTCCAATGACCCTAGTCCAGTACAGCAAAGCAGGATTCCCTTCTGACTAGGCACAGGAGCCAACAGATGGCCAAGGAACCTTTTAGAAGTGTGACTTTAAGTCTGAGACATCTACCAATGAGAACTCTTGACACTTTGTGTTCCGTGTCCCTCACGCCACTGACATTTTAACCAATAGAACCAGAGCATGCAAATCTACTGAATAGGAAGGGTGGCAATTGGTTGTATGTCACAATGGGTCCACTTAAACAGGTGACCTGATTTAGTCTATAATCATAACAATTAGATAAACAGTCATTAATAAGTTAATTTCTAATTTTCCCAAATGTAGCTTGGGCATGAAATGTCAATGTTTTAGCTGTCGACTATTAGCTGGTTACTTAGCTGCTGAAGAAGGGAAGCGATGTAGCTCAGTTGAGACCCTGAAGGATCAGAAGGGGCTGAGGAGCAGCTGAGTTCTGCAGGAGGACAAGGCAAGGAAGCACCTACCAGCCCTGCTCTAGCCTGCTGGGGGAAGCCTGGGTGCCTAAATGGAGGTATCTAAACCTGCATTAGGCATCAATATACCAGTTTTTGGACCTAAGAGCCAGATTTACAAAGCTATTTAGGCACCTAAATATGTAGATAGGCACCCAGTGGGATTTTCAAAAGCACTTCAGTGAATTACATGCCAGACTCACATTGATTTTCAAGGGAGTTAAAGTATCTTAATCTGTTTAGGTGCTTTTGAAAATCCCACTAGGCCCCTATTTGCATCTTTAGGCAACTAAAAACCTTTGAAAATATGCCCTGTAAGTATTTATCTAGGTCCCTAAATGCAGATGCAAACACGCGCCTTTGAGTATCCTACTTTGAAAATTGAGTTCCCGGTGTTACGTTGAGTGCAAGCCAGCCAATTCTCTCTGTACCTACCTTCCCCATCACATTTTGATTTCCAAGCCGAGAGGTCCAGCTTCTGTATCTGATTGCAGTTCACAAAGTCTCTGGGATATCTATTGGCGTGGAAAATATTCCTAGGAACCTCGGTAATGTGGGTGTTATCACAGATTATACGTGGCAAGCTGATCCGTCTCAGGGCGCCTCGCTGCTGGGGAGTGAAAATCCCGGTGTTCTCCCACCAGAATCTGCCCAAAACAGGAAAACAGCAGCAACAGATTTTATCCTGTGGGTTTTTATAGACTCGGGATCACTGGCATGTCATTTCCAATGAAACCTGAACACAAGCAACACCTTTCTCTTTGTGAGCTTTGTCATGAATGGGGCTTTGTAGTGAGGCTGAGTGGAACTGGAGTGTGAGGGACCACTATGCTCCCCTGGGTGGGGGGAGCCAAACCTGCCCCGCCCCCTCACTGGAAGTACCAGGAGCTATGGGGCTGCTGAGCCACAGGAGACACCGGACGTCTCTTCTGGGGAGCAGACGTCCCTGCAAGAGCCCGGCCGAGCCCCGACCGGACTGACACTTTGCCATCAGGGGAGGCAGACGAGGACCCCGAAGAGCTGCCGGAGCTACCCGTGGCCGAGTACCCCGAGGAGAGGACCCTACACCAGACTGTGGTAGGAGGGGCGCCCAGGAGGACCAGACTAATCCGGTCCTGCTGCCGGAGGGTGAGTCAGTGTGTTGCGGCTGGAACCCCTGCTGCCACTGTCAGAGCCCTGGGCTGGGATGCAGTGGAGGTGGGCCTGCGTCCCCCTGACACCCCACCCCCTGCCTGAGCCCCTAGACTGCTTTGGTGCTCACCTCCCCCCTGCCCCACGCCTGAGCCCCTAGACTGCCTCCCCCCCCGGCCTGAACCCCTAGACTGCTTTGGTGCTCACCCCCCGCCTGAGCCCCTAGACTGCTTTGGCGGTCACCCTCCCTGCTTAAGCCCCTAGACTGCTTTGGCGCTCCCCCCCCCCCGCCTGAGCCCCTAAACTGCTTTGGCACTCACCTTCCTCCCCCACCTGAGCCCCTAGACTGCTTTGGTGCTCACCCCCCCCCCCGCCTGAGCCCCTAGACTGCTTTGGTGCTCACCTTCCCCCCCCCCATCTGAGCCCCTAAACTGCTTTGGTGCTCACCCCCCCCCCCCCAGCCTGAGCCCCTAGACTGCTTTGGCGCTCACCCCTGCAAGAGCCCTAATTGTTTGCGGCTCTGCCCCGCCCAGAGGGAGCCAGAGCCCCTCTATAGACGGTCTGTAGCTGTCTGCCCAGCCAGGTGGCTGTGGTCTAAAGACTGTTTGTGGTTCTGCCCCACCAGGGGGCTGGAGCTCTCCCCATAAGACTGTTACTTGCAGTCTGCCTGTAGTGAGGCAGAGTAGCCTCCCTCCCCCACTTGAGAGTGAGGGACCACGACAGGCTTAAATCCCAGTGACTAACTCGGAACGAGGATCCCCTTTTCTACCCACGGGATGACTCGGCTTGCCCTGGCCAGTCACTGAGAATACAGTCGAACCAGGACTAACCAGGGCTGACTGGGCACTGGCTCGACTCAGGGGCTAGCACCCTCCTCTCGGAAGCAGAAGATCAGGATGAGTCCAGCCCTAGACCAGGACTCAGTATTGTCCCTATAGTGCAGTAATGGGGGGGGGGGGGTTTGCAACTGCAGAGGCTGGTCCTTAGCCAGGTAGAAGTTAAGGAACCATATCACTTTCCAAAAAGAGTCTTGCTCCATAATTCCTCTTTCAGTAAAACAGGTTCTCCTGTCCCACGCTCATGACAGCTATTGCAAAGTGCACAAGAGCTTCTGTGCTTGCCTACAAGCTATCTGGCCAGATTCGTTGCCCATCTTAACCCCCCTTTGGGTTGCTAGTGGCACAAAGGGGACTAAAAGCTATCTTAAGGCAGAAATGGAGGAGACCCCCCAGAGTGTGGGTTTTCACCCTGGGGTCACAGCCCCCTTTTCCTTCCTATATTGCTTAACAGGTAAGGGGCCCCAGTAGAAAAACGCAAATGGTTGAGAATCATGGTCCTAGTAAAAGGGAAACCTCAGCTGTCATAGGGCATGCCCTGTATCACATATTTCTTGCCCGGGCAGGGGGTATTTTGGGGAAGGAGGGAGCATGTTTAGGATGGAGCCAGAACACAATGTGTACTGCAGTGTTTCAAGCTGGCAGAGCAGCCCCTTGAGGTACCTTATCCACTGGTGCAAGTTAGAGAGGCCCAGAGTCTGCTCTAACTTGTGCCATGGTGCAGTTTGGCCCTCAGTAGCTGTGAGGATTGGAGTGGAGTGGAAAGTTGGTGAAAAGCCACCTCTAACCCCCTCTTCAGGTTCTGCAAGTGCTGCTGTGTGCACCTGGGGGCCTGGCCCGCTGTGTAGCCAGTATCTAACTCAGTTCTATGACACGATCTGGACTTTTTGTAGCATGAATACTGCTAGTTATAACTCTGTGGTTTATCTGGCCGAACTAGCGCACAGATCCAGGAATGTGAAAATGAAAGAGTTTGCGTGGCCCCAGATGGGGAAAGGCAGCTCCAAAAGTGCTGAGAGTCATCACTTTATCACGCCATCCTGTCCTCTGCCCATCAGTGGTGATATCTAATCATCCACACTGCAGAGGCATATAAGATCCTGTATTGTATTCTCCTCCTTTGCGGAATTGCTTTCTTCCTCCCCTCCCCATCTTTCTTCCTATCCTATCTCTCATTCTCTTGGCTTTTCATTGAATCCTGAAATCAACTATACTGCATTCATCCAAGCCTGCCTTGTCTAAGGAGAAAAAATCCAACCAGATGATGTCCCTCACGAGAATGTGAACCAGGGTCTAAGCAGCAGGTGTCATGGTTGGCTTGCCAGCCAAAGCATCCAATCGTAACTAAACAGCAGTCCACTATTCCAAAAACATCAAGAAAAGCCATATTTCACCCATCTTTTCTATCCTGTCCCTCATCCATCTTGTGTCTGTCTGTTTGATAGCAACAGGATAAGTGAATGTCCTTCACACATCAGGACTGACAGTAAAATTAATCCTTACCTTCTCAGCAAAGAAAGATTATTAATGAAAAAGGAGACTGATATTTTGACTCTGAAAGGAGAGAGACTTTGATAGGGTCGGACTAAGTTTGTTTTGCATAATCACTCAACCACAGTTTCAATGTAAATGCTTGTTTTAATTCCTTGGTTTTTCTTGAGGATGCAGGGTGTGTGTGTGTGTGTGTGTGTGTGTGTGTGTGTGTGTGTGTGTGTGTGTGTGTGTGTGTGAGAGAGAGAGAGAGAGAGAGTAATCAATAAACTTTCAACTTGAATGACGCTTTTGGGTGTTTTGCCAAGTAAACAAGTACAACCAAGGCCTCTGTGAAAAATAACCCCTGGCCTATCTATCACTGCTGAATGTTGGAGAGTGAAAGAATTTATAAACCCCTTTAACTCTTTAGGCCTTTGAGATCAATATCCTTACAGAAGACCCCCAAAATGGAGGGACCCAGAATGCTTTTTTAAATGCTGGCCCAAGAGAATATGTACTTTACCAGGAAGGAAAGAAAAATTTTGGAAGATGAACAAAATCATATATGGAGCTCGCATTCAGCTCCCCGAAACAAACAGCCTCCTACCCTTAATCACTGGGATTCCTGTCTTTGTATGATCTCTTACCTGTCCCCATCTCGTAATTTCCTGAACTGAGATCCAATGATGCAAGCCATGGTGGGCCCAACTCTGCCATTGGGAACAAACGGCTCCGCGAGTGCCCCAATCCAGATGTCGATATTGTTTGGTGTCCCGTACAGGTCCATGAACTTCTTGGCTAGCTCATGATTTCTCAGCACTGCAGAGAGTTCAGCTAAGTTGCGAGGCTGTGAGAGCCCACAGAATTGCCTCCAGGCATTATACCCTGCAGAACCAGAGCAGAGCAGTCAATACCGCCATCTCCCTCCCATCTGTGCTAGCAAGTTGTTCCTCTTTCCTTAGTCACATATTTGTTTCTGGTGTATTTGAAGACTTTTCTAAAGCTCTCCCCTTATTGTCTCTGTTTTTCTGTTCTTTGTGTCAACTCTTTGCCACTTTAGTTCCAATTTGTACCTTACCTGGCATGGTCTGTATGGTTCAGGCAGGATGTCTATTCTTTAGATAATGCTGATTTAGACGTAATCCTTTCTTACCCGGCAGCTTTTATTCTTTGTTTGTTTTGGTGTCAGAGGCACATGAATAATTGTGTCTCTCTATGGAGTCTTCAGTTACTTTCAGGCTCCATTTACAGTTTAAGATTCTAATATATTCTTCTACCTGCTCTTAACCAAAACGATCTTTGGATGTATAGACAGGGGAATGTTGAGTAGAACTAGTGAGGTGCTGTCATCTCTGAATACATCACTGTTGGAACACGACAGCCCATTCTGGTCTCCACACTTTAAAAAGAATATTGAAAACCTGGGCAGGGTTCAGAGAAGAGCTACAGGAATCATTTGAAGTCTGGAAAGTACAACTTACACTAAAAGATTTAATGAGCTCAATGTATTTCACTTATCAAAACAAAGATTAAGAGACTCTTTGATCCTGGTCTATAATTACCTATCTAGAGAAGGCCCCAGGCATTAGGGAGCTCTTTGCTCTAGCAGATAAAGGCAGAATAAGATTCAATGGCTGGAAGCTGAAGTTAGACACATTCAAATGAGAAATAAGTTGCAGCTTCTTAACAGTGAGTGTAATGAACCATTGCAACAGATTAGCAAGGGAGGGAGTAAATTATCCTCATTTCGAGGGTTTTAATCAATTTGGGTATCTTTCTAAATGTTCTGTTCTAGTTCAGACACCTGGTACTAGACCCAACAGTATTGCCTTACATAGCGGGGAAGAATTATTCCCTCCACTGCAGGAATGACAGACTGATGTTATATGGTCTGTGTTATGCTGGTCAGATTAGATCCTAGAGGTTACGTCTGGCCATAGTTTTGAAATCTGCCCCCACAATGCTATCCTAGTTACAACATCAGCCTAACTGGGCAGTGATCACCGTTAGCCCAGGAAGCTCCTATGCTCCATTTTAATTTTATTAACTCCTGTCTATTACTCAAGACTAAGGGCTTGTCTACACTGAAAACGCTGCAGCCGCACCACTGCAGTGCTTCAGTGAAGACGCTACTTACACCACCAGGAGGGGTCTCCCGTCAGCAGAGGTACTCCACTTCCCCGAGAGGCGGAACTAGGTCTACACCAGGGGTTAAATCGGGTGAACTGCGTCGCTCAGGGGGGTGGATTATTCACTCCCCTGAGCCACGTAGTGATACTGACCTAATTTCCTGGTGTAGACCATGCCTGAATTGAGAATTGCTTCCTCTGTAGGCACCTAAACAGGCTGATGTAAAAAGCTATCATTTTGGTACCAAATTGCTTCTCCAAACCATTCCCAGATTCATAGAGTGTAAGGCCGGAAGGGACTATTAGATCATCTAGTCTGACCTCCTGTGTAACACAGGCCAGAAATTTTAGCTTCTCCTGTGTTGAGCCCAACAGTATGTGTCTGAGTAAAGCATCTCTTCCAGAAAGGCTCCAGTCTTGCTCTGACGACTTCAGGAGGTGAGAATCGACCACTTTCCTTGACAGCTTGTTCCAATGGCTAATCACCCTCTATTAAAAATGGTATCTTATTTCCCATTTGAATTTGTCTGGCCTCAGCTTACAGCCATTGGCTCTTGTTCTGCCTTTCTCCACTACATTAAAGAGCCCTTTAGCACCCAGTATTTTCTCCCCTTGAAGGTATTTATATAGTGTAATCAAGTCATCTCTATATCATCTTTCTGATCAGCTAGTCAGGTTGAGTTTTTTAAGTCTCTCACTGAAAGGCATTTTCTCCAGCCCTCAAATCTTTTTTGTGGCACTTCTCTGTACCATCTTCAATTTGTCATCATTTTTTTTCATTGGAGACACCAGAACTGGACGCAGCATTCCAATACTGGTCCCACCAATGCCGTACACAGCAGTAAAATCACCTCCTTACTCCTACTCACCGTGGTCTAGTGAAGAGGCACGTCTGCCACACAATAAGGAGGCACACACAGGACATGTGAGGAGATGTGATTTGTTGAATCGAACAGGCAGCATGGTTCAGGAGCTGGGCACAGAGTTAGAATGCAGCAACTCCTGAATTTTAGTCCTGGCTAGGCAAGGATCCTTAGCTTCCATGCCAATTTTGCCATGTATCAATTGCAGATAATATGTTTGTTGTGACGCGCAGAGAAGAGTTCATCAGTGACCGTTTGCACCGTTCTGTGCAATGTGGTGTGAACGCAAAGGATTATGCTGCTGAGCACGTAACTCCAGTCAGCTCCTAGCTCCACCCGGCTGCTAACTCAGTGGCTACCTTTCCTACCTACTGGTTTACTGTGGCGTAGTACAGCAGACCAGACCCAGAAGAGATCCCTGTGGGATCCCAAAACATTGGGCTATGAATATTTACTCTCCATGTCAGACTTTTTTTGGATGGCTTAAGGTTAACTACATTTCTCTGTATTCCATTTTGGGACTTTCTGGTTTTCTCCTTACATTTCTAGAATATACTGCAATTTACATTCATTCCTGTGGGGTTTGGCATTTTGGTTTTTCCTTTTCTTCTGGAGTTTTGTTTCTGAGATGGAGCCAGCTGGGATCCTCACCTGGGAGCCCTTTATCTCTGCCGCGCTGCATGTTAAGTGACGCTAAATCCAGTCCAATCCTCATGACCCGTTCAAACAGCCGATCCCGGAGTTCATCCACAACCATTTGCTGCTGTGTCATCAGTTTGGCCTGATTAGCCATCAAGCCACGGAGAACAGGGTCAATGCCACCTGCAGTAATTAAACAGCTACTAGTAAATGGCCTTCCACATCCAACTCCATCAGGGATGGACACTGCATTTGAAACAGACGCCCCAGGTGGGCTTTTGTTCATACATCTACTGGTATAGTAGATGTAGACTTGGGAACCTAAGCTTTGAATTTCCTGATATCTGGAAAAGGACTCCTTCGGAAAAGGAGGGTGGTCCTGCAGTTAACATGCTGACCTGGGACTCGGGAGACTTGGGTTGAATTCCCTGCACCATCACAGACTTCCTAGGAGGCCTTGGGCAAGTCGCTCAGGCCCCAATCCAAGAAAGGTGTGTGGCCATTGTAAAGATTCACTTCTCAGTGCCTGGAAAATCAGGGGACTCACAAAGCCTGAGGTAGGCACCTGAGGAGAGGCTCCACAAAAGCTCGGTGGGGAGCCACCTGAACTAGCCAACGGGGGAGGCGGATCAGAGGGAAGTGTTCTAAGCCCCACCTCCTCACAGAGTTCAGCACCCAAGTCCAGGCTGCAGGACGGATCTCTGCTAGCAATCCACAGCCAGGAACCCCTCTGCTGGAGTCAGGAGGTTTAGGTGGCTGCCTAGCTTCCCACAACACTGAGGAAGCTGCCTCCTTATAACCTTCAGTGCACTGGTTAGGGCACTCACACGGGATGTGGGAGACCAAGTTCAATTCCCCCCTCTGCCTGATGAGAAGAAGGGATTTGACCAAGGCTCTCCCCCTGCTCATATGAACAGCCTAACGACTGGACTATGGGATATTCTGGTAGCAGGTGCTGTTCTCTCTTGTGGAAGCTGTTCTACTCTAACTAAATATTAATTGGGCCAGAGAAAACATGAGAATCTCCCTATGGTCCAGTGGTTAGGGCACTCACCTGAGAGGTGGGAAAGACCTCTTCAAATCCTTTCTCCTCATCAGGAAGAGGATGGAATTAAACTGGGGTCTCCCCCATCCTGGGTGAGTACCCTAGCCACTGGATTAAAGGCTATAAGGGAAGCCAGCTCTGCCTCCTCCTCCCTCCTTGCCTGGCTGTTCTGTGTAGCGTTAGGCATGTTCTGAGCACACCCACTGGACTGGGCCCTGCAGGAAGATAGGTGGGAGAACATGGTCAGGGCAGAACCATAGACCCCAAGGAAGCATTTAGGCACCTAAAGGGTTAAATGGCAGCTGACTGGGGGTTTTGTGACTTGCAGTGGTGCCTAAAGAGGGATTTAGTCCCCTAAATCTGGAGTTTAGGCACGTACGCCCCTTTGTGGATCTCTCCCTCATCCTCTCTGGGCCTCAGTTCCCCATCTGCAACTGGGGACAGTAAGAACAACAGAATGGCTATCCTGGCTCAGACCAATGGTCCATGTAGCCCAGTGTCCTGTCTCCAACAGGGGCCAATGCCAGATGTCTGCCCTACCTCACAGGGGCGTTGTGAGGATAAATACCTTAAAGATTGTGAAAGACCCAGACCATACAGCAATGGGGACCATGTAAGTACCTCACATAGATTCAAACTTCCTACATTCAGGTCTTTTTTCCCCCCTTTCAATTCTAGGGAAATTTTTATCGTCGGTGATTTTATTAGCAACTATAAACATTTAACCAACCAGCCATGAGTTTCCCCAAGAGGACGGTTTCTACTTTGACCACTCAGAGGAATTGTGCTGGGATGGCAAGATGCTTTGGCCACTGGTGACTGGCAGGACTCACTGGCTGATTTTGAGACAATGACCCCTATTTTGATGTATCCTGTTGTGAAGTCTGGCCACAGTGGCAGATGGGAAGGGTCTGACCAGCATGGGTGTGGGGCAGCGGAGCGCAGGACTGCAGGAAGGGTTTTACCTTGTGTCACAAATTTCCATGTAGCAAAGAATTCTGTGCTGAGGAGGCTTGGGGGGCCTAGAGGCTGGTAGCGATCACCCAAGCGGAACACAAAGGGCTGAATCGAAGCATGAGCAAAGCGGAAAGCGATGGTGAAGATGCTGGATATTCGGGGATCCACAGAGTCATTGTACTGCCGGTAGGAAGGAATCGCTGTCCTGAAGGTATTTCCCAGCAGGTGGGGCAAGTAGTCTCTGAAGGCTATTATCTGGGGGAAAACAAGGAGAGGGTGATCCACTCATGGCACCAACCATCAGCTCCCTGAGAGTGCGGAGAGGGCTATGCTCTTCTCCCAAGAGTCATTCTATGTAACTGTTTCAAACCCACCTGTCTGGGAACACACGATAAAAGGGCAAGTGCTTGTACAAAATGGGAGCAGAGAAAGTGCACAGGACAGGGGCTACCCAACAATCATCTCGCTGTTGACTTGGCCAAACACTCTTTTCACCCAAACACACTTTAGTCCCAGGTACTAGATTGTAACTTACTTCCTAACTTTGTGGCATGGACTCATGGTCCTTTCTACACCTGGCCATTTTATCACGTGGTCAGTGATGCATCCTTGGGCAGGCCAGATTTGGGTGTCAGCACAAAAGTCCTCTGCATATGGCTGTGGCTTCCCCAGCCATGCTATGGTTTCAGAATCTCAGCTTTCATTACAAATAACAAAGTTTCTACCCCTCATGTTTGCTCAGAAAAGAATTAAAACACACCCCAGAAAGCTACTGTGAGCACATCAGACCTGTCCTCTACTTCCTACACTGGCTTACCATAGAATTTCACATTAAGTTCAAGGTCTCAGTCCCAGGGTATCTAAAAGACTAGCTAAAGCTCCCGGATGAAACCTGTGATCAAAACTCCGCTCCCCTGGCACAATGGAACTCTCAACAATCAGAGTAAAGATCATCTGTGTAGGAGACAGGATTTTTTCCAGGGTTTAGTCCAAGACAGTGCAATGAAATCCCCCAAGAACCAAGGACCATCCCAAATCTCCTCGCTTTCCACTTCAGGTGCAAGGCACATCTCTTTGACCTTGCCAGTCAAAGGGGGCTGGTGGTTCCTAAAAGATGTAATACTAGATGCTCAATATCAAGCTATTCCAATGCAGAGAAAAGAGAAGAAGAGCCACAGGAGGCAAATGTGGCTCCACGAGGAGCTTTGTAGCTATCTAAAAACCAAAAGGGATCCATACAGGAGATGGAAGGAGGGGCACGGCACCAAGGAAGGATACATGGGAATAGTGTGATTGTGTAGGGACAAAATCAGGAGAGCCAAGGCAAAGAATGAGTTACAGAGGGCAAGGAATGTTGGAGACAACAAGAAGAGGATCTACAAATATGTCAGAGAAAAAAGGAAGATCAGGGATGCTGAGGGTCCGCTGCTCAATGGAGAAGGTGAGCTGGTAATGGAAGATGATAGGCAGGAAGAGCTGCTCAATGCCTACTTCGCTTCAGTCTTCACACACAAAATAACATGTGACTGGACGACTAGTGAAGTCATTGTAGACAATAAAGGGGAAGGGACGCAGATCGGGATAAGTAAAGAACATGTCAGAGATCTTCTGAGTAATTTGAATGAATTCAAGTCAGTGGGGTCTGATGTTATTGTTCCCAGGGTGCTGAAGGAATTAGCTGGAGAAATCTCGAAGCCACTCGCAATAATATTTGCAAACTCATGGATGACAGGAGAGGTCCCGGAAGACTGGAGAAGGCTAACGTAGTGCTCATCTTTAAAAAGGGGGAAAAGGAGGAGCCAGGAAACTATAGACCAGTCAGCCTGACCTCCATACCTGGGAAGCTACTAGAGCAATGTACAAAACAGTTAATTTGCAAATACCTGGAGGCTGAAGGGTGGTCACTAGCAGCCAACATGGATTTACCAAGAACAAATCATGCCAAACCGCCTTGATTTCCTTCTTTGACAAGGTAACTCGTTTAGTAGATGGGGGGAATGCAGTGGACATAATATACCCTGACTTTTGACACAGTCCCACATGACATTCTGATAAGTAAGTGGGAGAAATGCGGGCTCGGTGGAACTACCATTAAGTGAATACATAATATGTTAAACAACCACAAACAAAGAGTAACTATTAATGGAATGATGTCAGATTGGAAGGTGGTCTTGGGTGGAGTTCCACTGGGATCTGTTCTGGGTCCAGTGTTATTTAACATCTTTATTAATTTCCTGGATATAGGAATGGAGAGCACACTGATCAAGTTGGCAGATGACACAAAGGTGGGGGTGGTTGCCAACACTTTGGAGGATAGAGCTAAAATTCAGAAGGATCTTGATAAACTGGAGAACTGGGCTAGACAACAAAATGAAATTCAACAAAGACAGATATAAGGTGCTACACTTAGGGAAGAAAAACCAACTGCACAAATACAGAATGGGGGGGGGGGGGACTGGCTTGGCAGCAGCACTGCTGAGAAGACTCTGGGGGTGGGGGTGGATCACAACCTCGACAGGAGTCAGCAGTGCCATGCTATTGCAAAAAAAGCAAATACAATTTTAGGTTGTATTAACAAAGGCACAGTATGCAAGTCACAGGAAGTGATAGTACCACTCTACTCGGCGCTGGTTAGGCCTCAGCTGGAGTCCTGTGTCAAGATTTGGTCACCAATGTATAGAAAGGATGTGGAGAAACTGGAAAGGATCCAGAGGCAAGCGACAAAGATGATCAAAGGGATGGAATGCAAGCCATATAAACAAAGGCTGAAGGAACTGGGTCTGTTTAGTTTGGAAAAGAGGAGATTAAAGGAGGACGTAATACGATCTTCAAATACTTAAAAGCCTGCCATAAAAAAGATGGAGAAAAGTTGTTCTCTCTTGCCACAGAGGCAGGACAAGAGAAAAAGGGTGAAAACTACAGCACAGCAGATTTAGATTAAATCTCAGGAAAAACTTCCTAACTATAAGAGCAGTAGGACAGTGGAACAGAGGCCTCAGGAGGTGGTGGAAACTCCTTCACTGGAGGTTTTCCAAAGGAGGCAGGTAACAGTCTGTCTTGTATGGTTAAAACCAGCGGTTCTCAAACTTTAGCAACCCGAGGACCCCCATTTTGATTTAAAATTTTTCGGGGACCCCCAAGGCCCACCGCTCAGCCCTTGCCCTGCCCCCTTCCTGAGGCCATGCCCCTGCCCCGCCCCTTCTTCAAGGCCCTGCCCCTGCTCACTCCATCCCCTCTCCCTCCGTCACTCGCTTTCCCCCATGCTCACTCACTTTCACCAGGCTGGAGCAAGGGGTTTGGGTGCAGGAGAGGGTGCAGGCTCTGGGAGGGAGTTTGGGTGTGGGAGGGGTTGTGGGGTGCAGGCTCTGGGAGGGAGTTTGGGTGCGGGAGCAGACTCTGGGCTGGGGCCAGGGCCAGCTCTGGCTTTTTTGCCGCCCCAGGCAAAAAAGCCTCCCGCCGCCCCCCCCCCCTGCCCCCCGGTGGGGAGCGCGGCAGGGGAGGGCGCCGAGCCCGGCTGCGGCCCCGCTCTCCCCGACCAGCCGGAGCGCCGGGGGGAGGGTGGCGAGCCCGCCGCGGCTCCGCTCTCCCCGACCGGCCGGAGTGCCGGGGGGAGGGTGGCGAGCCCGCCGCGGCTCCGCTCTCCCCGACCGGCCAGAGCGCCGGGAGGAGGGTGGAGAGCCCGGCCGCGGCCCCACTCTCGGTCCTGAGCGCCGTCCCCCTCCAGGTGCCGCCCCAAGCACATGCCTGGTAGGCTGGTGCCTGGAGCCGGCCCTGGTTGGGGCAGTAGGTTGGGGTGCAGGAGGCGGTGAGGGCCCCAGTTTGAGAAATCTGGTTTAGACACAAGAAATCCTTGGCAGGGGGTTAGACTAGATGACCCTTGCGGTCCCTTCTATCCCTCTAGTTCTATGATTCTGTGATTCACTAACATCAACACAAAGCAACAGGTACATTTATAAAAAAGAAAAATCCAACCTACAAACCAAGAAACTCCACTGTACCTGCTTCTCCCTCAAGGGAGAGGACGAGAGAACAACCAACACGTAACAGATGTGTAGTCACATTGCTTTATGTACGACAGGAAGGTGTTCAGATGCTGTGGTGATGAGCAAGTATAAAAACTATAGAAACTAGAACAGACAGCAGGGGGAAGCTGCCTGGCCCCAGACTCACCACTGGAGTAGATCCGTCCCCTGCTGCTCTGAGTTGGGGGACTGGCTGACTCGGGGCTCTGATACCCCACTGGCCTCCCTCTTGGGGGGGGCTTGGATGCCCCTGAGCTCTGGCCTTTGGGCTCCACAGGTCAGATGAGTACAGAAAGTGCCGGTGTCTCCCAAACACCATCCACTTGTGGCTCCAAAGGGAGACGCTGTTCCCAGAAGCCTGTGCAGATCTGTGACATCCCTTCCCTCCTTTCTTACATACTACAGCCAATTTGCAGAAGAGTTAATAGTGCTGACATTTAAATTATCGCCATTATTGAGCATCCCAAAGCAATGAATGGGGCAGCCCATGCATCTCAGAGCTATTGTGTCAAGCTCTCTGAAGATTCAGGCAGGCATCACACTCATTTCACATTTTCAAGGTTTTCTCTACAACTATAAAGGCTGGAGTTAAAGCTGAGCAAAAGTCAGAATTTCCATCCTGTGGGAAATGGCAATATTTCAACATTTATACCCAACCCTAATCAGAATGAAAAGTTGAAATTTCAACAATGTTTGCAGAACAAAATAGTCCAAAATATTTTGTTTAGGAAATGCCAAAATCAGAGAAATATTGGGCTGGAAGGGACCTTGAGAGGTCATCTAGTCCAGTCCCCCCATGCTGGGACAGGACTAAGGAAACCTGGACCATCCCTGACAGATGTTTGTCCAACCTGTTCTTAAAACCACAAGGGATGAGGATTCCACAATCTCCCTTAGTAACCGGTTCCAGTACTTCACTATCCTTTGAGTTAGAAAGTTTTTCCTAATATCTAAAGTAAATTTCCCTTGCTGCAGATTAAGCCCATTACTTCTTATCCTACCTTCAGTGGATGTGGAGAACAACTGACCACTGTCCTCTATAACAGCCCTTAACATATCTGAAGACTGTTATCAGTTCCCCCCCGCCCCCCTCAGTCTTTTTTTCTTAAGACTAAACATGCCCAGTTTATGTCCTCATAGGTCAGGTTTTCTAAACCTTTGATCATTTTTGTAATTCTCCTCTGGACTCTTTCCAATTTATTCACATCTTTCCTACAGTGTGGCACCCAGAACTGGACACAGGACTCCAGCTGAGGCCTCACAAGTGCTGAGTAGAGCAATACAATTACCTCCGGTGTCTCACATATGACACTCCTATTAATATGCCTCAGAATAATATTAGCCTTTTTCACAGCTGCATCACATTGTTGACTCATATTCAATTTGTGATCCATGGTAATCCCAAAATCCTGTTCAGCAGTACTACTATATAGCCAGTTATTTCCCATTTTGTAGTTGTGCATGTAATGTTTACTTTCTAAGCAAAGTACTTTGTACTTGTCTTTAATGAATTTCATCTTGTTGAATTCAGACAAATTCTCCAATTTGTCAAGGTTGTTCTGAATTCTAATCCTGTCCTCCCAAGTGTCCTCCCAGCTTGTTGTCATTTCCAAATGTTAAAAGCATACTCTCCACTCTATTATCTAAATCATTAATGAAAATAGTAAATAGTACCAGCCCCAGGACAGACCCCTGTGAGGCACCACTACATAACATCCTCCCATTGGTAAGAACAAACCATTGGTAACCACTCCTTGAGTATTGTCTTTCAACCAGCTATGCACCCATTTTATATTAATGTAATCTAGGCCATATTTCTCTAGTTTGCTTACAAAAATGTCATGTGGGATTGCGTCAAAAGACTTAGTAAACTCAAATGCTGAAACTGCAGTTTCCTTCGGAAAATCGTTCCAGCTGAAAACTCCAAACCAGCTACCGTTGAAGACCCTTTTCTAATATTAAAGGGAGAATCTGAAGAAGTGGAGCATAAGAAAAGTACTGGTTCCCCCAACACGGTATTCCCTGGCCTACTACAGTCCTGCAGACAGTGGAGTTGGTTGGATGTGCAGTTGATGCAGAGTGACGCTGTACACTGCTACGGGCTGAAGGAGCTTTTCTTCCCCATCACAACAGGGGACCACCAGCATAATTGTGATCCCTTGTGTGCACCCCCAGTGTGAACTGTCACTGAGCTGCCCCTTCCACAGGCACAATCGAACCGTCAGAGCAATGTTAACCCAAGGCCCATCCAGCATTTGAAAATTTAAACCTACAGCATTTACAGTGTTGCTCAGGTATATTTGCCCTCCTACTTCCTTTGTTCCCATAATCCTCAGAGAGGTCTAGGCCAGAAGTCTGACAAGACAGACAAGGCGGCACACGAAGCTGATTCTCAGTGGTACTCACACTGCCCGGGTCCTGGCCACCGGTCCGGGGGGCTCTGCATTTTAATTTAATTTTAAATGAAGCTTCTTAAACATTTAAAAAACCTTATTTACTTTACATACAACAATAGTTTAGTTATATATTATAGACTTATAGAAAGAGACCTTCTAAAAACATTAAAATGTATGACTGGCACGCGTAGAGTGAATAAATGAAGACTCGGCACACCACTTCTGAAAGGTTGCTGACCCCGATCTATTATATCCAGGGGAATTAAGGGATGTCAAATTGGAATTTGGCCAAGCCCAACACCTACTCCCCTCTGAACAGTGCCAAGGACTATCTATTGACCTGATGAGGTCATAGCTTGGTTTCAGACAGCATCTCCAGTAGCACAGTTCCCCAGCACCACATTGGCCATTGGTTCAGAACTGACTCAGAAGGAAAAGCACCACCTCCCTTAGCCCTTTTGCCTCTTCCTGTAGGAACACAAATTTCCCTTGATCGTCCCATTTTCAAGTACTGATGAAACCTGACCATGCTTCACTTGTAAGATCACAGCCCAAGGCAGCATGGCTGCGGGAAACCGGTCATTACAGCTGGTACCTGGATCATGGCACCTATGATCTTCCGGGCCTCCTGGTAGAGCTTCTCTCCATCCCACTGTGGATTTAATCTCCTCAGCTCTCTGGCCAAGCGATTGTGTTCCCGCACAAAGAGTGTGTGCAAAGATGTCAGCCCTGGCATTTCATTGGCTCGAGTGTCACCTGTGGAAATCAAAACCATTTATTTCATTCTCCCAGCCTTGTTCCCCTTGTAATCACATCTCCTTCCCCTCAACCCCCTAGTGCTCCCCCCACTGAGTAGGTCCATACCCCTCCCAGAAACCCCATAAGTAACCCTTTCACCCCAGACTCCCACTCACCACCCAGCTACTCTTACCCTCCCCGTTAGCCCACAGCCTTTCAGGAATTGGTTTATTTTATGCAGAATTCATATTTTCTGTCTTCCACAAACAACGGGAGAGTGAAGAGGTTAATTCCTAAAGTGTCATAAATGTCTCGGCCAAATTTACTAACCACAGCAACGCAGTCTGTGCTCTGCAGAGTTAATGCAACGCATTGGCCTAGCATGGGGAGGTGTCCTAGTGCTGCTCCTCACACCGACAGGAGCTCTCCACTCTGCTAACCCCTGGTCCTACTTGAGATCCCTCTGTCTATACATCCCAGGATCACATTGGCCCTTTTGGCCACTGCGTCACACTGGGAGCTCAAGTTCAGCTGATTATCCACCATGACCCCCAAGTCCTTTTCAGAGTCACTGCTTCCCAGGAGAGAGCCCCCATTGTGTAAGTATGGCCTACGTTCTTTGTTCCTTGATGTATACATTTATATTCAGCCACACTAAAATGCATATTGTTTGCTTGAGCCCAGCTTACTGGGCAATCCGGATTGCTCTATATCAATGACCGCTCCTCTTCATTATTTACCACTGCCCCATTTTTTGTGTCATCTGCAAACTTTGTCAGTGATGATTTTATGTTTTCTTCCAGCTCATTGATAAAAATGTTAAATGTTATTTAAAAATATTAAATAATGTAGGGCCAAGAACTGGTCTCTGCGGCATCCCACTAGAAACTGACCCACTCCGTGATGATTCCTCATTTACAATTACATTTGAGACCTGTCGGTTAGCCAGGTTTTCATCCATTTAATGGCACATTTTGTTACCGGTCTAGTTTTTTAATCAAAATGTCACCAGGCACCAAGTCAAATGCCTCACAGAAGTCTAAATATATTATATCGCCACTGTTCTCTTTATCAACCAAACTGGTAGACTCATAAAAAAAAGAGCTCAAATCAATTTGATAGGACCTATTTTCCATAAGCCCTTGATGATTGACATTAATTATATTAGTGTCCTTTAATTCTTTATTAATTGAGTCTCATATGAACGGTGGCAATATTTTGCCTGTGCTTGATGCCAGGATGACACAGAAGAGCGCTAATAGGATACTGGTTTGTGCCTAAACATCATGGTAAGCAGACGACGTGTATTTTGCTCTCACTGGTCTGGTTAGAGCCCATCAGGATGGGCCACCTTGTTTGCAGAAAGATATATAATCTGCAGGGATGGCAATGGAACGAAAGGCCTGCGATATAAAAGGTGGAGAAGCAAGGGCAGGGACGTGGTGAGAGGAGAGAAGTATTTCAGCCAACTTGGGGTAATTGGGGTGGAAGCTTTATGATCCAGTGAGGTTTTCAAACTCCCCTGATGCAAGATCCCAATCCCACAGGCAATTGGGGTCACAGCTAGAAACCATGGAGGGGGCATTAGGAGGGAGTGGGTTCTGCTGAACATGATCTGACACCTTGCACTCCCCTGCAGGTGTGGGTGTGGCTGACACACAGGCTTTCAGAGCTCCAGTCCAGAAGGACCCCAGGATGGGAGGCTTGTGGGACCCATGTGCTACAACTAGGTGTCCCTAAACAGGCTCTTTGCACCTGCTTTCTCTTTCTTTCTTTCTTGGGCAGTCTGAAGACTAGCTGTGACAATAAGGATCTGACAACCCCAAAAAAGAAGGTTTAAACCCCATCCCCCAAAATAAGCAGTTAAACCAACTGATTGCATCCAATGTTATTTTACTGTAAGAGTATATTGGGTAAAGTCTTTTATGAAAGGTTGCAATGCACTGAACTTACTAGTAATTATGAGCTATGTATACAGCGTATGGTTATGAATGGACGCACTGTATATATAGAACATTGTAATTATAACTGTGGTGCAACTTTCAGCCTCACCTCACAGTAGGGTGAGGAAGCCATCAGGCACAAAGGAGCTACCCCCATAACCAGCCCAGACCTAGCCATTCTCCAGTTCAGAAACAAACCACGAGGAACACTCAAAGCAAATGGGAACAGCATGAAACTGAAAAGAAAATCCCAGTCTTTGGAACCCAAGAAAAGAGGGAGTTTTCCGCTAGTGACTGAAGAAAAAACCCTACAAACCCTTTTAAAATGGAAGGAGTTTGTACTGAACTTGGGAGACAGTCTCAAGGTGGAAGGCTGTCCATGAGTGCTGGATCCCTCCTAGAGCTAGGGGCTATGCTGGGAAACTGTTTGAAGGCGAGAGGTAACTCTGATTAGAAAAGGGATTTTATCCAATATGAAAGTGTAAAGCCTCAGGTTGTGTCTTTTCTGTGTAACTTCTGTCTGTTCGCTTTCCACTTATCAATTCATCTCTCAATCTGGGGCTTTTCTATGAAATAAACTTTTTATTGATTTCTGTCCCAAGCTGGTGGGTGTTGTGCCCCAGGGAGCCGATAACTGGGAAGGCTGCTTTCCTGCCTTTGGACTGGAAGGGCTATTGGTGTCACCAGGCAAAGAGTGGCTAGACTGGTAAGAGCCAGGGTGAGCTGGCTACTGGTGTCAGGGAACCGAACCAGAGCTACACAGCACAAAGGCCCCCGAAGCTACAGGGCAGGTAGTGACAGAACCCCTCAGTGGTCTGGGTGAACCCAAAACATCACACTAGCTCACTATTATACCTGCAGTGACACAAGCATGTGCCAACAATGGAAACAGCTTAATTGTAGCATGAAGAAAACAAGCCAGAGTAATCCAGGCTGCTGCATTCCCATCCTACAGATGTGGGGAGCATGCGCCAGGGGCTGAATGCAACACTACTAAATATCCAAAGAGTCAGAGAAAAGACCCTCTCCTGTCCCCTCCTCCCTCGCTCAAGGGGGCCTTTCTTTAAGGGAATCCTGCTGCACTGGCTGTGTCTCTTGTTTATGGCCTTTTCTGCTACCATTCTCCATAGCGTGGTGCAGGCAGGAGAACGTGCGGCAGCGACAGGGCTGAGCTCTTTATTAGCAGTGAACTAGGCTGACATGGATAAGTCTGCACTAGCTCCACCAGCAATGACATTTTCAGTATTACCACTGAGGTGTCTTCAAGCCTAATGGCTTGGGGTTGAGCCTGCTGCACTAGCTTGGCTGTGCTTTCTTCCACAAGCCTGGCCTCTGATGCTTGGCCTTTAGCACTACTGGAATGTGCCACTCCAAGCCCTCGCTCCCTCAGTATGTAGAGCATCTGCTGGCCCTGTTTGAGCTCTTGTGAGCACAGCTCTGCAGTCCTCATTCCAGTGCTGGTTTGGGGTTATTGTTCAGGAGGTACCATATCAAAGAAAGAGAGAGATTGCTTCTTCTCACCTTTAGAGAGAGAGTTTCTTCTCATCTCTAGACCCTTGTCTATTACAACCTGACCTGATCTTTAGAGAGTGCTGCTCTGCCCCCTTTTCCACTGATTTAATTGTTTGGATTTTTTAAAAAAACCAAGAAACAAAATAGAACCAATAGACTCGTTCACTCTGGGTCTCACTATCAGAGAATGAGAGGTGCTGCAGATGCACGACTTACCTGTAATAAAACAGCGGATTTGAGCTGTTTTGTTGGTGAGAAGACAGGGGTCTTTCTCCAAGTTACCAAATGGCAGTAATTCCAATCCCCCGTCAGTAAATTGCTGGTTAACAGCCATCAAGCCCAGCTGGTTGGTATTATTCCTTAGTCTCTTAGCCAACGGTACTTCACTGCCATACACCATGCTGCCATCGAGGAAAGCTGTGAGTGCATTCATCTGGTTTCGAATCTCTCTGCCCATGGTGCATGCAGGGGCTGAGCGGATGAATGGAATGCAGTCACTTTGGTTTTTAATTCGTGGATCATTGGGTGGAATCTGCAGCAAGAGATGAATGGGATTAATTACCACCAAGTGCAGAAGCCATTCTCCCTCCCGGAGCAGCATTTCCTGCCCTGCCCCACACTGAAACAGCCTCAGTTTCTTGTTAGATTTAAGCTGTGGCTGCACATAGAGTGCTTTGTTAATCCAGTCTCAAGGTGACAAAGGCCTGGGTCACTGCAACAAGCAGAGAAATGGTCACAATCCTACGGGCAGCTGCAGAGAGGAAAACAGCTAGCTGGTCACTGCTCCTGTGTGACCGTCCAACAGCCAAACGGAGCATAATGAAGGTCTCCATCAAGGATCATTCCCACTCTTCACCAAGGGTCTGGGTCTGGGGGTGCCGAGGGCACTCACTGCTCACAGGAGGGCCTCGTTCACTGCAGTCTGGGATGCAGGGGTAATGAAATGGGGGTTTCCTTATTCTATGACTGTACTTAGCCTGCCCTGGTTGAAGGATCTCCATAACTTGAACCTCACTCACTAAGCATGGGGTAATGATGCCAAATCCAAGTGATGGGGGGGTGGGGGCAGAGGCAGGTGGCCCTACCTGGTGGTGAGGACACTGTTTAAGGATCTTAGATGCCACTGGATCCTCACTTTCCAGTGTGGAAAGACAGAGCTGAGTAGAGAGGCTGGGTCTCGTCTCAGTGATCACTAGAGCTGAAATCATTGATAGGCTGGTCTGTGGGGCTGAGCTTAGAGCTGGTGTGGGGCAGGGTTGTGGGGAAAGACAATGCAGAGGAGGCAGCAGCAGTGAGGTTCCCCATTACCTGGTGAAATCGCTAAGAGCAGGGCTATGTGGTGGAACCTCCAAACACAGCATCCCGGCTGAAGGCAGCGGGGTGGAGAGGCGCAGTAGAAGAGGTGCCCCCTACCCAGCAGTCTTAGAGCTGTGGTTACTAATAGCAGGGCTAGGCGGGTGTAGTATGGTGAGAGGTGCAGCAGCAGCAGCAAGAGGTGGCAGCATCTGGAGGCTGCAAAGCAGCAGCAAGGTTGCAGTGGCACAGGTAGCAAAGTGGCAACAGAGGCGCAGTGGTGAAAGGTAGCGGCAGTGAAGCAACACGTGCACCCCGAGGGCTGGAGGAGAACCACCCTGGTGCACCCCTGGATTCTGGGCCTTTGCTGCCCTCAGACAACAAACCGTAAATGGGGGGCAGCAGAGGGGAAGGGGGAGTGGCATGCTGTGAAGGGACACTTGTTCATGGGACTTTCACACCACAAAGTGGGAAACTGAGGCAAAGGCCAATGCCCAAGACACTGCGGAGCAAGTGTTTTATTTATTGTTTGCAAACTATCAAATCATTGTTCCTATTTTTCCCAAATTAATGCTGTTTAGAAGATGTATTTGTGCTATACACAGATTCAGTGCTTGTGACTGGGGAAGTATTGCCTCTTAGGGGTGCCCAGAGGAGGTACATAGTTTTTCAGGGTTTCTGACTGGGGGCTCAAGATGGTTTTGTTTTGTAATTCTAAGAGGAACCCCTAGAACAATACCCGCCCCTTGTTGCTGCCAACAACACCTGGCAGAAGGGCTACATCAGAGACCCCTCCCTCCCCCTGACACACTGTGCAGCTGTGGTCAGTGGAGGCTTCTGAGTTGAAAAGTGATCAGTATAACAGAGAGAGGTGTCTGAGTGTTCTCCCTCAGGGCACTGGGTGAGGAGGTGTATTACTTCTCCTTCTATCATGGTGTCGCAGGGACACATGATTTGATTGGGAGTAATTGACAGGTCTCTTTAAGAACATAAGAACAGCCATACTGGGTCAGACCAATGGTCCATCTAGGCCAGTGTCCTGTCTTCCCACAGTGGCCAGTGCCAGGTGCTTCTGAGGGAATGAACAGAACAGGGCAACTATCAAGTGATCATCCCCTGTTGTCCAGTCCCAGATTCTGGTAGCCAAGGGTTCAGGAACACCCAGAGCATGGGGTTGCATCCCTGATCATCTTGGCTAATAGCCATCCATGGACTTGTGCTCCATGAACTTCTCTAATTCTTTTTTGAACCAATTTATACTTTTGGCCTTCTCCACATCTGGCAACAAGTTCCACAGGTTGACTGTGCGTTGTATGAAGAAATACTTCCTTTCGGTTGTTTTAAACTTGCTGGCTATTAATTTCATTGAGTGACCCCTGATTCTTGTTTTATGTGAAGGAATAAATAACACTTCCTTATTCACTGTGACCTTTCATGATTTTACAGACCTCTATCATATCCCCCATTAGTCATCTCTTTTCCAAGCTGAAAAGTACCAGTCTTATTAATCTCTCCTCATACTCCTAATCGTTTTTATTGCCCTTCTCTGTACCTTTTCCAATTCTAATATATCTTTTTTGAGATGGGGTGACCAGAACTGCACACAGTAATCAAGATGTGGGTATGCCATGGCATTATGATATTTAGTGTCTTATTATCTATCCCTTTCCTAATGGTTCCTAACATTCTGTTCACTTTTTTGACTAACGCTGCACATTGAATGGATGTTTTCAGAGAACTAGCCACAATAACTCCAAGATCTCTTTTTTTGACTGGTAACAGATAATTTAGATTTCATCATTTTGTATGGGATTACATTTTCCAGTGTGCATTACTTTGCATTTATCTACATTTTGCACTTCATCTGCCATTTTGTTGCCCAGTCACTCAATTTAGTGAGATCCCTTTGTAACTCCTCACAGTCTGCTTTGGACTTAACTATCTTGAGTAAACTTGTATCGTCTTCAACTTGCCACCTCGCTGTTTACCCCTTTTTCCAGATAATTTATTAATATGTTGAATAGCACTGATCCCAGTACAGACCCCTGGGGGACACCACTATTTCCCTCTCTCCATTCTGAAAACTAACCATTTATTCCTACCCTTTGTTTCCTGTCTTTTAACCAGTTACTGATCCATAAGAGGACCTTCCCTCTTACCCCAAGACTGCTTATGTTGCTTAAGAGCCTTTGATGCTGGACCTTGTCAAAGGCTTTCTGAAAGTCCAAGTACACTATATCCACTGGATCACCCTTGTCCCCCTCAAAGAATTCTAATAGATTGGTGAGGCATGATTTCCCTTTACAAAAGATGCGTTGACTCTTCCCCAACAAACTGTGTTAATCTCTGTGTCTGATAATTCTGTTCTTTACTATAGTTTCAACCAACTTGCCTGATACTGAAGTTAGGCTTACTGGCCTGTAATTGCCAGGATCACCTCTGGAGCCTTTTTAAAAAATTGGAGTCACATTAGCTATCCTCCAATCATCTGGTACAGAGGCTGATTTAAACAATAGATTACATACCACATTTAGTAGTTCTGCAATTTCACATTTGAGTTCCTTCAGAACTCTTGGGTGAAAACCATCTGATCCTGGTGACTTATTACTATTTAATATTTGTTGATTTATTCCAAAACCTCCTCTATTGACACCTTAATCTGGAACAATTTCTCAGATTTGTCACCCAAAATGAATGGCTCAGGAATGGGAATCTCCCTGACATCCTCCTCTGCAATGAAGACTGATGCAAAGAATTCATTTAGCTTCTCCGCAATGACTTATCTTCCTTGAATGCTCCTTTAGAACCTCGATCGTCCACTGGCCCCTCTGATTGTTTAGCAGGCTTCCTGCTTCTGATCTACTTAAAAAAATTTTGCTGTTAGATTGTGAGTCTTTTGCTAATTGCTCTTCAAATTCTTTTTTGGCCTGCCTAATTATAATTTGACACTTGACTTGCCAGAGTTTATGCTCCTTTCTATTTTCCTCAGTAGGATTTGACTTTCAATTTTTAAAAGCTGCTTTTTGCCTCTAACTGTTTCTTCTACTTTGTTGTTTAGCCACGGTGGCACTTTGTTGGTCCTCTTACTATGTTTTTTAATTTGGGGTATACGTTTAGTTTGAGCCTCTGTTAGGGTGTTTATTTATCAGGTTATTTTTAAAGATTGTCAAGGGCTCCCAGAGCATCAGACCAGCACTCATTACTGTAGTTGGTAAAACATCCAAATAAATAAATATAATGCATGAGTTAGCATAAGCCTACCAGGGAATTATGACATTCCAGACCAAAAATTAAGATAAAATTAATATTGCAAAGTGAATCACTCAAAAGCTGGGAAATTCCAAATTTAAGGTAGACTCTGCCCCATTTGAATGTATATGACCCAGTCTTTGCCTATATGATCATAAACTATTATTAGCCTAATGCCAGGTCATACATCTAGGAACAAAGAGTGTAGGGCATCATTACAAGGTGAGACTGAGCTCTGGAAATAAATGACAGTGGAAAAGAGTTAGGGCTCATGGTGGAGACCAGCTATACATGAGTTCCCAGTGCAATGTTGTGTCTGAGAGGGCTAATGCGATGTATCTGAGCAGGACAATATCAATTGAAGAGGTGTACGGCATTATTGAGACCACTACTGAATACTGTGTGCAGTTTTGGTGTTCACACATTAAAAAAGGAAATTGACAGATTGGAGAGGGTTCAGAGGAGAATTATTTGACCTCTGGGACCTGCCTTGCAAGAAGAGATTAAAGGAGAGAAGAGAAGGTTAAGAGGTGACTTGATCACAGTTTATAAGAACTCGGACGAGGATAAGATTTCTGAGAGCAGGGGCTCTTTAATCTAGCAGACAAAGCACAATGAGATCCAGTGGCTGGAAGCTGAAGTTCTCTTGCCTGTGTTATACAGGAGGGCAGGCTAGATGATCATAATGTTACCTTCTGGCCTTAAAATCTAAGAAACAACACCCCCACTCTCCTCTTAGTCATAGCAACATGCCCTTTGGGAGGAAGACTCACTTGGAGGTACCTGCCCATGGAAAAGGGCAGGGAGAGATTCTGACAAACCCAGTCCCTAGGGGAAATTGATCAAGGGGAATGATCTGTATGATGGGATGGATTGCACCCTCAGCAAGTTTGTGGATGACACCAAGCTGGGGAGAGAGGTAGATACGCGGTAGGGTAGGGATAGGGTCCAGAGTGACCTAGACAAATTGGAGGATTGGGCCAAATGAACTCTGATGAGGTTCAACAAGGACAAGTGCAGAGTCCTGCACTTAGGACGGAAGAATCCCATGCACTGCTACAGACTAGGGACCGACTGGCTAAGCAGCAGTTCTGCAGAAAAGGACCTGGGGATTACAGTGGAAGAGAAGCTGCATATAAGTCAGCAGTGTGCCCTTGTTGCCAAGAAGGCCAACGGCATATTGGGCTGCATTAGTAGGAGTATTGCCACCAGATCGAGGGAAGTAATTATCCCCCTCTATTCGGCACTGGTGAGGCCACATCTGGAGTATTGTATCCAGTTTTGGGCCCCCCACTACAGAAAGGATGCGGACAAATTGGAGAGAGTCCAGCAGAGGGCAACAAAAATGATTAGGGGGTTGGGGCACATGACTTACTAGGAGAAGCTGAGGGAACTGGGGTTATTTAGTCTGGAGAAGAGAAGAGTGAGGGGGGATTTAATAGCAGCCTTCAACTACCTGAAGGGGGGTTCCAAAGAGGATGGAGCTCAGCTGTTCTCAGTGGTGGCAGATGACAGAACAAGGTGCAAAAGTCTCAAGTTGCAGTGGGGGAGGTCTAGGTTGGATATTAGGAAACACTATTTCAGTAGGAGGGTAGTGAAGCACTGGAATGGTTTACCTAGGGAGGTGGTGGAATCTCCATCCTTAGAGGTTTTTAAGGCCCGGCTTGACAAAGCCCTGGCTGGGATAATTTAGTTGGTGTTGGTCCTGCTTTGAGCAGGGAGTTGGACTAGATGACCTCCTGAGGTCTCTTCCAACCCTAAACTTCTATGATTCTATGATTCTAAGGTGAGGTGCCCCCTCACTCTTCTGTTCCCTCCAGGAGAAATCCTGACAGTACCTTGATGGGGAAGCAAGGTGGTTCTTTGGCACAGCTGGTCTCACAGTCCACTCTGCTGCTGAAGGTGACTGTTGCTGGAGTCGCAGGGCCAAAGTCCATGTCATGGTCAATAAACTGGCCCCACTGCATGAAGATGACCGCCCTGTTCTGATCCAAGACGAGCTGTTCGGTGGGAAAGCGCACAATCTGGTTTGAAACTGCTCGGACCTGGAGGGATTAAAGCAGAGAGTATGTGTGTGTAATATGATGGGCTAGGAACATGTGTTCTGTCGACAAGATTGGGAAGTGGTGGTCAATTCCCAGTGCCATCAACAGGTGTCTAAGTGAGATGGCAGCTGCTCCAATTTCCTTTTTAAAAATACAAACATTTAAACGGTGAATTCTTTGTTTGCTTTTCCTGCAGGCACAATTCTGGACTCCCTTACTAGAGGGCTCTAACTCTTCATTTGCCATCTCTATTCAAGGCTGTTCAGCTCTGAACACACGCTCCACAATACTCCACACAGAGCGCTCCTTCATTCATAGAGCTCAAAGAGCCTCACCAGTGCTTAATTTATAATGAAGGAGGTACTGGGGCTCGAGCAATTGTTTTACTTTCATAACTGACACTGCAAGCCCAGAGGTGCCAGGGCCTTGAACTGCCAGGCCCAGAGGTGTCAGGTCCTGTACCGGGCTCTGAACTGCCAGGCCCAGAGGTGCCAGGGCTCTGAACTGCCAGGCCCAGAGGTGCCGGGCTCTGAACTGCCAGGCCCAGAGGTGCCAGGGCCTTGAACTGCCAGGCCCCGAGGTGCCAGGGCCTTGAACTGCCAGGCCCAGAGGTGCCGGGCTCTGAACTGCCAGGCCCAGAGGTGCCAGGGCCTTGAACTGCCAGGCCCCGAGGTGCCAGGGCCTTGAACTGCCAGGCCCAGAGGTGCCGGGACTCTGAACTGCCAGGCCCAGAGGTGCCAGGGCCTTGAACTGCCAGGCCCAGAGGTGCCGGGACTCTGAACTGCCAGGCCCAGAGGTGCCAGGCTCTGAGCTGCCGGGCCCAGAGGTGCCGGGGCTCTGAACTGCCAAGCCCAGAGGTGCCTGGGCTCTGAACTGCCGGGCCCAGAGGTGCCTGGGCTCTGAACTGCCGGGCCCAGAGGTGCCGGGCTCTGAACTGCCAGGCCCAGGGTTGCCGGGGCGCTGAACTGCCAGGCCCAGCGGTGCTGGGGCTGTGAACTGCCAGGCCCAGCGGTGCCGGGGCTGTGAACTGCCAGGCCCAGAGGTGCCGGGGCACTGAACTGCCAGGCCCAGAGGCGCCAGGGTGCTGAAGTGCCAGGCCCAGAGCTGCCGGGCTCTGAACTGCCAGGCCCAGAGCTGCCAGGGCTGTGAATTGCCAGGCCCAGAGGTGCCGGGCGCTGAACTGCCAGGCCCAGAGGTGCCGGGGATCAGCCCTGGCAAGCCCTGGCACCAATTATGCACTGAGCCTCACAAAGGTGGTCCTGCATTATCACCCTTCATAGACTGGAAACCGAAGAAAACAAAGATTGAAGTCACTGTTTTGAAATGGGGGTGTCAGAAATGAGTCACCTGTGAACACCTTTGAGAGTCAGGCGCCTCACTTTAGGCACAAACATTTGAAAACACTGACCTTCACCCCTTTTGTCTCCATTTCCATTTCTGTGAAAGAGAGGCAACATTAGTTCCTTCCCACATGGACGGGGGAGTCAGGCCTGCCTGACTGCCTACATAAGTCTGTGTAAAGGAGGAAAGTATGAAGGCCCGGCAGAGAAGAACTACTCTCTTCGTCTTTTAATGGAATTTCTTAGGTTTTGTTTTAAAAGGAAAAAAAGGAATTCCATAATCTGGAACTATCTGGCCAGCTACCAGGGCACTGATGGGCTGCCCTCTGCTGCAAAGCACACGTTGACTGAGACAAGACTCACTGAAGCTATTGCCTTATTTAATGTGCACTTTAGAAGATGCACATGTTCACTACACAGCTAAATTAGCTGAATGCCTTGTCTAGTCCAGGATTTAAGGCGTGATGTGAGCACCTGTTAGCTAATATGTTCTAATTAATACATTTTAAAAGCCTAATGTAGACAAGGCTCGCACAGTCTTTACCACAGGAGCAGGAGGAAGCCAATGTAACATATTTTCAATTCTAAACTGCCTTATCTACACTAGACTTTTAGAACATTAGAATATGTAATTTTCAATCCCTAAGAACCTTTCTTTTAGTAACTGTTTATCTAGGAAGCATAAGAAATCTTACAAATCGTTACCAAGCAAGTACCAAAAATGCTCTATTTACAAATACAAAAGTGGACATGGATTTTTTTGGATAATAGTTTATAGGAAATATTTGGGTTAGATACAAACAATATTGCATCCCTGTTTACTGCCTTCACACATCTCAGACTGGAGATCCTAGGCTCTGTTGGCTTGCATTTAAGGCAATGGGGCCAGTGCCAATGTTCAAAGTTCATGTGCTAAAGTTATGAATAAAAAATGCCATTCTGTCCTGTAAACCCCTTTTCCTCATCTGGGGATAACAAGAAAAGCACACCCCCTTTTGCTCTGGCACTATGAATTACTCCAAATACTATACAAATATTACTTGACCTTTGTTGGTCCTTAATTAATCCAGTTTGATCTGGATGTATATAAATCTCCTCCAGTTCTGCAAATAAAGAACAGCTTGTTGTGAATCTGGGCCTATCAGATCTGCATGAGGGAAGGTTTTTTTCCAACGTTAGGGAGACCTACAATAGCAGTTTCTCTCATAGATTTTGGAAGTTCCTCCCCTAACACAGCAGCATTAAAGAATCAGCTGATACCTCCTTAACAGCTTGTAAAATTTTGCTGGAAATTCACAAGGCTTGGAGTTTTCCACTTTTTAAATTTCCTCTGTTATTTCTTCTCCTAAAATTTCTCTGTCAATCTCCTGTGTCTTTGGCAGCTACTTCCCACTGCCTGCTACTTCCAGATATTTTTGATAAAAATAAAACGTGAAGTATCTGAAGTATAGAGGTTATTCTAATAACAGCAGAAGCAGTACATACTTCGTAGCAGCGTGTAACTATCTTTTGCTGAGCATTTTTAACGGGTGGGATAGTGTATTGCTCTTTAATCCTTTGAGCTTTTAAGCATTGAGTTATCACATCTACTTCCTTTTTCATAAAAAAAGCCTCTTTATACAAGTAAGGGCTTGTTTAGGGACATCTCCCATAAACGTATTCACTTCCCTCCCTAATATTAGTTACCTGGTGATATGTTCTTCTGTGCCTGCACTTTTATGAATCTGTTACAGCTTTTTAGAACATAGGAACAGCAATACTGGGCCAGACCAATGGTCCAGCAAGCCTGTCTTCTGACAGTGGCCAAAGCCAGATGCTACAGAGGGAATGAACAGAACGGGGCAATTATCCAGTGATCCATCCATTGTTGTCCAATCCCAGTTTCTGGCAGCCAGAGGTTTAGGGACACCCAGAGCATGGGGTTGCATCCCTGACCATCTTGGCTAATACTTATCTAATTCTATTCTGAACCCAGTTATACTTTTGGCCTCCATCACATCCTCTGGCAACGAATTCCACAGGCTGACTATGTGTTGTGTGAAGAAGTGCTTCTTTTGTTTGTTTTAAACCTGCTGCTTATTAATTTAATTGGTAACCCCTGGTTCTTCTGTTATGTGAAGAGGTAAATAGCACTTCCTTATTCACTTTCTCCACACCAGTCTTGATTTTATAGACCTCTATCATATCCCCCTTAGTCTTCTTTTTTCTAAGCTGAACAGTGCCAATCTTTTCAGTCTCTCCTCATACAGAAGCAGTTCCATACTCCTAATAATTTTTGTTGCCCATATCTCTACCTTTTCCAAATCTAATATCTCTTTTTTGAGGTGGGGATGACCAGAACTGCATGCAGTATTCAAGGTGTATCATGAATTTATATAGTAGCATTATGATATACTCTGTTTTATTATTTATCTATTTCCTAATGGTTCCTAATATACTGTTCGCTTTTTCGACTGCTACTGCACATTGAGTGGATGTTTTCAGGGAATTATCCACAATGACTCCAAGATCTCTTTCTTGAGTGGTAACAGCTCACTTAGATCCCGTCATTTTAGCTAACATAAGCAATAGTTTACGTATCACTGTTAGTAGTTCTGCAATTTCATATTTGAGTTCTTTCAGAACTCTTGGGTGAAAACCATCTGGTCCTGGTGACTTATTACTATTCAATTTATCAATTTCTTCCCAAACCTCCTCTAACGACACGTCCATCTGGGACAGTTCCTTGGGTTTGTCACCTAAAATAATGTTTCAGGTGTGGGAATCTTCCTCGCATCCTCTGCAGTGAACACTGATGCAAAGAATCCAGGTAGCTTCTCTGCAACAGCCTAGTACACCTTGAGTGCTCCTTTAGCGTCTCAGTCGGTCAGCGGCCACACTGACTGTTTACCAGGCTTCCCTCTTCCCATGTACTTAAGAAAAATTGCTGTTAGTTTTTGTCTTTTGCTAATTGCTCTTCAAATTCTTTTTTGGCCTAATTACACTTTGACACTTAAGTTGACAGAGTTTATGCTCCTTTCTATTTTCCTCAGTAGGATCTGACTTCCAATTTTTAAAAGATGCCTTTTTGACTGTAATCACCACTTTAACTCTGTTGTTTAGCCATGGTGGCACTGTTTTGGTCCTATTATTGTTTATTTTTTTTATTTGGGGTATACATATAGTTTGAGCCCCATTTTGATTTAAAATATTTGAGGACCCCCAAACCTCCCCGCTCAGCCCCAGGACCCGCCCTCACTCCACCCCTTCCCCCAAGGTCCCACCCCCATCCCACCTCTTCCTGCCTCCCGCTCACTCCATCCCCCCTCCCTCCATCGCTCACTCTCCCCCACCCTCACTCACTTTCACCAGGCTGGGGCAGGAGTTTGGGGTGCAGGAGAGGGTGTGGGGTGCAGGCTCTGGGAGAGAGTTTGGGTGCGGGAGGGGTGAGGGGTGCAGGCTCTGGGAGGGAGTGCGGGGTGCGGGTTCTTGGAGGGAGTTTGGGTGTGGGAGGGGGCTCAGGGCTGGGGCAGGGGGTTGGGGTGCGGGAGAGGGTGAGGGGTGCGGGCTCTGGCCTGGTGGCGCTTACCTCAGGCAGCTCCTGAAAGCGACTGGCACAGCCCTCTTGCAGCAGCTCCTAGACCCACAGGCACTGCCCCTGCAGCTCCCATTGATTGCAGTTCCCGACCAATGGGAGCTGCGGAGTCAGCACTCGGGACAGGGGCAACATGCAGAGATCCCCTGCCACCCCCGCTAGGGGCCGCAGGGACATGCCGACCACTTCCAGGAGCAGCATGGAGCCAGGGCAGGCAGGGAGTCTGCCTTAGCCCCACTGCGCCGCGGGACTTTTAGCACCACTCAGGGAGGGGGAGCACTTGAGGGAGGGAGGGGGAGGAGTTGATCAGCAGGGCTCACGGACCCCATGGAGTACCCCCGGGGACCCCCAGGGGTCCGCAGACCCCAGTTTGAGAAACTCTGGTATAGGGTAAAAGTACACAAAAGACCATATTTTCACTGGAGGAGACCAGATTTCATGGTCCGTGATGCGTTTTTGATGGCCGTGAATTTGGTAGGGCCCTATCTATTACCAAGCAGTTCAGCTATATTCACCACTTGGATCAGCTCCTGTGCACCACTTAGGACTCTCCCCTTGTGGGTTTCAGAACTAGCTGCTCCAAAAAGAAGTCATTAACGGTGTGCAGAAATTTTAATGTCCTGAGGTGATATGTTCCCAGTCAATATGGGGATAGTTGAAATCCCCCATTTTTATTGGGTTTTCTGGTTTTGTAGCCTCAATAACCACCCATGAGCATTTCACAATCACCATCACCATCCTGGTCAGGTGGTCAGTAGTATATCCCTACTGCTATACTCTTACTATTCAAGCATGGAATGTCTATCCATAGAGATTCTATGGTACCGTTTGATTCATTGAAGGTTTTTACTCCATTTGACTCTATGCTTTCTTTCACATATAGTGCCACTCCTCTTCCAGTGCAACCTACTCTGTGATGCCTATTATATCAATATCCTCATTTAATTGCAGGCACTCCAGTTCACCCTGTGACACTCTGTACCTCAAAGTAGCACCCGGGAACCCCCATATTCACCACTGTGATAGGATTATGATATGTTTTGTACAAACTATACCTTGTGAGGTGTCATTTTAAAAGTCTTGATCTGTTGAACATTAATATCCTGTTGGATTGTATGTGCTATCATTGTATGTGAAGTATTGCTACCTGTGTTACTGGAATATGTTGTGAGGTTGGGAACTCACACAGCCACCCTTTCAGTTGCAACAAAGAATGGCCCAGACAGCATTAATGGCCCATCAAAAAAGAATCCCCTATCCCAGAGATTCCTTAGAAAAGACACCTATGTAATGAGGACGGCTTGACCAATGGGGACTGCCTGACCCCCACATCACAGCAGGGATCTTTCTAGCAGCTGGACGAAGGTATAAAAGAGGGAGAGTGACATCATCACTTGGCCTCTCCTCCCCCCCACCCCCAATTCAACACCTGGAAAATCATCTGGAGGACAAAGACTTTGAACTAGGGAGATTGGTCCCAGGCTGGAAGGATTCCAGTCTGTGTACTGAGGAACTGTAAATTGCTTGTACCATCTGTTAGGGTGAGAAACTGTTTGATTCAAATCTTGTTTAGTCTGTTTAAGTTAGAATTTAGACTGCGTTTCTATTTTTATTTCACTTAAAATCTCTCTTTCTGTAGTTAATAAATCTGTTTAATATTTTATCTAAACCAGTGTGGTTTTGGTGGAAGTCCTTGGGGAATCTCAGCTCAGGTTAACAAGGGCTGTTGCACGCCCATGACCCTTTTGTCAAAGTGGCGAACTAATTAATGAGCTTTACACCAGTCAGGCTTCTGAACAGTTCAAAATGGAATAGTTCTGGGGTGTAGGGCTGGAGCTGGAGCTGGGGGGAATTGGCTGGAGCCTTTCTATTGATGGTTCATGAGTAGGGCCCCACCAAATTCACGGCCCATTTTGGTCAATTTCACGGTCATAGAATTTTAAAAATAGTAAATTTCATGATTTCAACTATTTAAATGTGAAATTTCCCAGTGTTGTAACTGTAGGGGTGCTGCCCCAAAAAGGAGTTGTGGGGGGAGGGGTCGTAAGGTTATTGTGGGGGGTTGCGGTACTGCTACCCTTACTTCTGCACTACTGCTGGGGGTGGCGGCGCTGCCTTCAGAGCTGGGCAGCTGGAGAGCAGCAGCTGCTGGCCGGGAGTCCAGCGTGGAAGGCAGAGCTGCTGCCAGCAGCAGCGCAGAAGTAAGGGTGGCCTGGTATGGTATTGCCACCTTACTTCTGCGCTGCTCTCTGGCCGCCCAGCTCTGAAGGCCGCAATGCAGAAGTAAGGGTGGCAATACCATGAACCACTACCCTAAAATAACTTTGTAACCCCCCCGAAACTCCCTTTTGGGTCAGGACCGCCAATTTGAGAAACACTGGTCTAGGGTAAAAGCACACAAAAGACCAGATTTCACGGTCTGTGGTGTGTTTTTCATGACCATGAATTTGGTAGGGCCCTATTCATGAGTGGCTGGGAGCTTGTTCATGTAACTCAGTTGGGTGTGTCTCTACCAGTGGATGGCTGTGTAAGTGCAGTACTGTCAGAGGCTTGTAGCTTGACATTAGCATCACCGTGTGAGAAACAACCAGGTTGGTGGGTTTGAGGGCTCAGTGGTCCACAGTCCAGGCTGCACCCTGGGGACCCCGTCACACTCCCATCATAGTGTTTAAAGTTCTTCCATTTCTGTAGAAGCACTTGTAAAATTTGTCAATATTTAGTTGTCTGCCTTCATGTGGTGTAACTGAATGAGACTCTATTTCACTTGACTGTTACTCTTCAGCTTCTGCCTGTACTTTATCAACTTCTATCCTCTCCTCTTTACTAGGATATAGAGAATCCCCATCAATAAATCCTTCCCTACGGGATGTCTCTATCCGAACCGTGTGCTCCTCCGCACCTGTCGGCTTCCCCCCAGCCCTTAGTTTAAAAAGTCCCCTATGAAGTTTTTAATTTTACATACCAGCAATCTGGTTCCATTTTGGTGTAGGTGGAGCCCCTCCTTCCTGTATAGGCTCCTCCTTTCCCACAATGTTCCCCAGTTCCTAATAAAACCTAAATCTCTCCTCCCAACACCATCGTCTCATCCACACATTGAGACTCTGCAGTTCTGCCTATCTAACTGGCCCACGCACGGAACGGAAAGCATTTCAGAGAATGCCACCGTGGAGGTACTGAACTTTAATCTCTTACCTACCCCAGAATCTCTCTCCTCTCTTTCTCTATGTCACTGGTACCCACATGTACCATGACCGCTGGCTCCTACCCAGCACTGCACATAAGTCTGTCTAGATATCTTGAGAGGTCTGCAACCTTAGCACCCAGGAGCCAATTCACCATGCGGTTCTCTCAGTCATCACAAACCCAACTATCTGTATTTCTAATAACTGAATCCCCCATAACTATTATCTTTCTCTTCTTAATAACTGTAGTCCCCTCCCCCGGAGGGGTATCCTCAGGGCCAGAGGACACCACAACATCATCTGGAAGGAGAATCCCAACTAAAGGATTGTTTCCCTCTCTCCCAGCTTGATGTTCTCCATCCCCGAGACTTTCATCCTCCTCAACATCATAGAGGCTGTCAGACCTTATTGTCTCCCTTCACTCTTCCCGTTCAGCCACCCTGGTCAACAGCCCATGCTCAGTCTCTGAGGGCCAGGAGCTGCTTGCACCAAATGCACACATACGCCACCTGCTCACAAGGCAAGTAATCAGACGTGCTGCATTCGGTGCAATAAACTGGATAGCCCCCGCTCTGTTGTTGGACTTCTGCCGCATTAGTTTTACTCTTGCAGCTTTTTTGTTTGTTCTTTGTGTGTATGTCTGCGGGGTTTGGGGGGTTGTTTGTTTTTTTGGTTGGTTGGGTTTTTTGAGGGGGGGCGTTTATTGGCCTACGTTTAGAGAATGTTTATCAGTGTATCTGGCTTTCACGTGCCCTCTCTAATCACCTTTGCAGAACAGCCCTGTCTGCTGATCCTGTTCACTAGCTCTCTGGTCGCTTACAAGCTGGCTTTTTAAACCCCCGTTCTCACTGAGTTAGCCCTGCTCTCTTGGCAAGGGAACCTAAAGGGATTAGGGATCAAAGGATGGATCTTTAACTTCTGTTTCAGTTCTAATTTTTCTTGAGATTTCTCTTTTTTTAAATGAAAGGCTCTTCTCAGAGTTTACTCCTTCATGTGCCTCTCAGAGTCCTCCCTTTCTTTTGTCTTTATTATTTATTTGAAAGTATTGAACAAGATCACTTCTAATTGCTGCTATCCTATTGTTGTTCTGGGCAACGTTCTCTACCCACGGGACCTCAACCCTGACCAGTGGGAGGAGATGTCCTCTGACGTTTATGTTACATGGGGAGGATTTCTACAGAGCCCCTATGAGCCCCTCCCCATCCCCTTTCTTTTCTCCAATATTCCCCACCCCCAAGATCCCCCACACTGCAGTATGGCCCTTTTAAAGGCCTTAATCTATGGCTACGTCTTCACTACGGGGGGGTCGATTTAAGTTACGCAAATTCAGCTACGCGAATAGCGTAGCTGAATTCGACGTATCGCAGCCGACTTACCCCGCTGTAAGGACGGTGGCAAAATCGACCTCCGCGGCTTCCCGTCGACGGTGCTTACTCCCACCTCCGCTGGTGGAGTAAGAGCGTCGATTCGGGGATCGATTGTCACGTCCCGACGAGACGCGATAATTCGATCCCCGAGAGGTTGATTTCTACCCGCCGATTCAGGCGGGTAGTGTAGACCTAGCCTATGTTTGCCCCAATTAAACTGAACTGCAGAATATTTTCTTTTTACAATTAGCTTAGTTACTCCTCAATTGTTCATTCTGGATGGCCCTCAATAAAACTCTTTCAGTTACAAATCTTCAGGTTACTCCTCATGTCTCGGAGTTCTCTTGTTCAGCTCTATTTCTCTCAGGGACAGCACGTTATCTGGAGTCTTTTCTTTTCTTGCCCTCCTATTTTTCCTCCATGTGCTACACATTTTTCAGTAGTTCATCATTAGTTTCTGCCCGGGGAGAATCTTCATGCACCTGAGAGCTTTGACTTTCTAGCTCAAGCAGCTGGATTGTAGCTTCCCTTCTTTAAAGACTTTTCTGGCACAAGGTGGATTTTGGAAGTTGGAAGAGCATTTCAGCTGAAATCCCCAGCTACCCCGAATTCCTGGCTTCTGAGTGCTGCTGTTGTTACATCCCACTGTAGCAGCTAACGGCTCCCCACCCACCCTGATGCGCACACGCGGACACACACATGTACTCTTCCTTGCTGGGTATTTTAACATATTTTTCTTCGGGTATTTGTCCTCTAGAACTTTGCACTCTGCTTTTTGGCAGGGTTAAGAGTTCTCAAACTCAAGAGTTCAAAAATTATGAGTCAGGGCCCCAAAAATCATGAGACCAGCTGTGAAATCACAAGAATTTTTAAAATAGTAAATGTGGGGTCTTTTTCTTTGCCTTCTGGGGTTTGGGCCATTAGGGTTCAGGTTTCTTAGCTCTTCCTGCCACCATGCGAGCTAGAAACTCTTTTTAAAAAAATGAAAGCAGAGATTCTCATGACTCCAGGAGCTGGGGATTTAGGGAAAACACCTGATAAAATCGTGTGAGTTGGCAACACTGGGTTAAGTGGGTCTAAGGGGGAATGATGGAGGCAGATTATTCTGCTCTCCACTCAGGCTTCAGGCAGCCATTTTAGGGTACAGCTACACTTTGAGCTGAGGGTGATTCCCAGCTCAAGGAGACGCACCCATGCTAGCGCTGATGGAGCCAGCATGCTAAAAATAGAGTAGCTAGCTGCGCCGAGTACCTACCCATCTGTGACACTAGGCAGCTAGCCTCTGCCTGCGCCTGTGCCACTGTGGCTGCCTCTCTTTTTAGCACGCTAGCTCAATCAGAACTAGCCGCGTGCTGGGAATTACTCCTCCACCCAGAAGTGCAGACCTAATGGCCTGCTGTTTCCTTCCTTTGTTCACTTTGGTCATAATGTGCCCAGCCTAGAGATGGCACAGGGGTTACTGATGGTGGAGGACGTGCGCCATGGGGCCCCTGAGCTACCCTACCTCTGGCAAAACTCTGAGCTCCCTTCCTACTATTTGAATGGAAAGAATGTATTTTAAATGAATTGACAGTGCTTACCAATGGGAGAGGAAATCCAGAATAACGGACGTCTTCTGTCCAGCCACGAGGGATTGAAACCCCATCCTCATACTCTTGAGGCAGCCATCGGCTATAGGCTCTGTTTGAAGCCCCTAAGGTAGGGCTTCTCCTGGGAGATGGAATGAAAGAATCTGTATTTACAATACAGCAAGTTATACCATCAACATCATCATCATTATAGAGCCCAGGAGCCCCAGTCCTGGGCCAGAACATTGTGCTAGGCACTGTACGGACAGAACAAAAGGACAGTCCCTGCTCCAAGGAGACGACAGTCTACGAACAAGACGAGAGACCCCAAGTGGACACAGACAGGCCAACGGGGGAGCACAAGGAAACAATACCGGGCAGCATGACAGGCACACCAGCTGCCTAACCATTGCTGACTCTTTTGTAGGCGTCCCTGCACAGGGGCGTGTTAAGGAGGAAATGAGGTGGCGTTGCCAGTGCTTCTGGGAGCTCCTGCCATGGGTGAGGGGCAGTGTGGGGCAAAGCACAAAGGGGCTTGTCTGCGAATGTAATGAAGGAGGGCACAGCTGACAGATGAGGGCAGGAGTCGATAGTGTGTAAACCACTGAGCAAAACCATTGCAAATGGTTCAGTGACACCCTGACACACAGCATGCACGAGGACAGACTAGACTAGGAGCAGAAATCTGACCTCTCTTTTGGCTTGGGGGTGACTTTCACTCTAGGGGTTTCCTAGGAACCAGCTTGATTGTGAGGCTTGAGCCAGCCGGCAAGGAGGAAATTCTTGCTACTGAGCCAGAGCCTGGCACAGAGCCAGCAGTGTAAAGGGCTCTTCAATGAGCTGAATTAACAAGAGTGTGTAGACAACAAATGCATGGTCAGACTCACCACTCCTGGCAGGAATTTTCCCCTGTGTACCCTGTGAGATTTCACTGGAACAGGCCTGGCTAGTGATTTAGGAACATAAAAGCATAAGAACAGCCATACTGGGTCAAAGCAAAGGTCCATCAAGTCCAGTATTGTGTTTTCCAACAGTGGCCAACGCCAGGAACTTCAGAGGGAATGAACAGAACAGGCAATCATAGAGTGATCCATCCCCTGTCGCCCATTCCCAGGTTCTGGCAAACAGAGGCTAGGGACACCATCCCTGCCCATCCTGGCTAATAGTCATTGATGGACCTATCCTCCATGAATGTATCTAGTTCTTTTTTGAATCCTTTTATAGTCTTGGCCTTCACAACATCCTCTGGCAAGGAGTTCCACGGGTTGACTGTGCGTTGTGTGAAGAAATACTTCCTTTTGTTTGTTTTAAACCTGCTGCCTATTAATTTCATTTGGTGATCCCTAGTTCATGTGTTCTGAGAAAAAGTAAATAACACTTCCTTATTTACTTTCTCCACACCAGCCATGATTTTATAGACCTCTATCATGTCCCCCGTTAGTCGTCTCTTTTCCAAGCTGAAAAGTCCCGGTTTTATTAATCTCTCCTCATATGGAAGGTGTTCCATGGCCCTAATTATTTTTGTTGCCCTTTTCTGGACCTTTTCCAATTCAAATATATCTCTTTTGAGAAAGGGCGACTACCTCTGTACGTAGTATTCAAGATGTGGGTGTATCGCGGATTTATATAGAGGCAACATGATATTTTCTGTCTTATTATTTATCCCTTTCTTAATGATTCCCAACATTCTGTTCGCTTTTTTGGCTGCCGCTGTACCTTGAGGGGATGTTTTCAGAGAGCTATCCACAGTGACTCCAAGATCTCTTTCTTGAGTGGGAACAGCTAATTTATACCCCATCATTTTATCTGTATAGCTGGGATTAGATAGGAACGTATAGCTAGGAAGTTACTCTAGTGTAGGGAGGACCTGCCATCCTCTCCCTGACAGCTAGCATCACCTGTTGTTGCATTCACCCGTGATCGTTCGGTAAGGGTTTGTTTCATCGCATGGTATATTCATATTTTGCTGGGCACATCCGGTAGCCTTGGAAATCAATTCCAGCTGAGCTGGGCTCAGCACGTCTGCAAGAGAATGCAAAGGAGGTTCAGCAACTTGGTGTGCTGGGACTGGTGCCCCAGAAATGGGGCGAGGGAGGCCACTTGTGCACTCTGTCAAATCACTTCCCCAGCTCACTGCTGCCCTCCCCAGGATGCAGCCTGCTCTGGTCACAGAGCCTCTGTCTGGCCTCACAGTAAAACAGAGCCTGAAGCAGCTGGGCATGTTCCCACAGACAGCACCTGCTGGCTTTCAAACCTCAGCTCTGCAGAACAGGGAGGGAGATGCCAGAGGGAAGGGAAGGACGGTGGTACCAGGGAAGAGTCCCCTTCCCATCCCATCCACAGCTGGACAGTGGTTATACTTGACCCAAATTCCAGAAGAAAGTGGGGGGGGGGTAGGAAGGTCAGTGTTCCCCTTTCACACCAAGAAGCTGAGTTCTTGAACTACAACCCCTCCCCTGCTGCTAGTCTGCCCAGGGGGGTTGTGTCTCCAGGGAGCTATCTGAGTGACGAATGGGGAGACGCTAGCTCTGATATGCACTAGGTGACCAGATGTCCCGATTTTATAGGGACAGTCCCGATTTTTGGGTCTTTTTCTTATATAGACTCCTATTACCCTCCACCCCGATTTTTCACACTTGCTGTCTGGTCACCCTAGCACTACCTGACAGAGAGAGCACATTCATAATGCTGTCATAGAATATCAGGGTTGGAAGGGACCTCAGGAGGTCATCTAGTCAAACCCCCTGCTCAAAGCAGGACCAACCCCAACTAAATCCCCAAAGCGCCCCCCTCAAGGATTGAACTCACAACCCTGGGTTTAGCAGGCCACTGCTCAAACCACTGAGCTATCCCTCCCCCATGTTTCATAGCCTGCCACTGCCTGGCAACAGACACTTGCATGTACCTTGCAGCCACTTATCTTACAGGTGTATCCAATTAAGGCCCAATCTTGCAGGACTGAAGTCAGTTGTAGAATAACTGAGCCCCAAGACACTGGGCAGAGAAAGGGCTCAAGGAGAGGAAGCCAAACTGACTTGCACCCCTGTACCTGTGACATTAAACTTCCCCTTCACAGTCCACTGCAACTTCTTCTTCAGCAGGTTCAGGGTGGTTTCCATGTAATCGGCAGCTCGGATCATGGCCCTGGTTCCCCCCACTGGCTGCATCCTATATTCCAGGATATCTGCAGGGGAGAAGGCTTCATTCCTCAGTTTCTCTTTTAAACTGAAAGAAAAAAAGTCCTACTGTAGCTCTGGAGCAGAAACAATCCTACAAGTTGCACGGGGCCCCTTCCGCCTTCTGTCCATCCCAGCTCCTTCCACAGTTACAGTAGTTACTATCCTGGCACATGTGTGTGCGGTGCGGGGCTAGCAAACATCTGTGTGCAGGCCAGAGCTGACCAGCAGGATGTATTGCAGCCTATATGATACAGTCGGGTTCTCCGGAATCTCAGCTTTCATTTATAAACCAGTTAAGTGTCTCTCAGTCATGGCTGCAGTGCAGACATCACTTTCCCAAAGTGACTTAAGTGTAGCCAAAGCAGCGATGCCTGCCTAAGTCTGCACAGAGCCTACACCATGGCTCCGAGAAGTGATCTCCCCTGTTCCTCTCACTGAGATGTCCACTTTAAATACCAGTGATGACACATCCATGCCAACAATAACTGTTTAATTGCTGACCATTTTAGTGGTTGGATGGGGAGCGTGGGAGTGAAGCCCACGGGGAAGAAATTGGGTGTGGCTGCAGGGAAGGCAATGCAGGGAAAGTACAGAAGAATCACAGACAGGATAGGGAGAGAAACGGGAAGGTGGATGGGGAAGGAAGAGAAGCAAAGGGCAGGAATAGCAGAGGCCTAAAGAAGAGCAGATTCTCTCAGTGCTTGATGGATATGACAAATAATACAGATAACAATACAAACTAATCATCGGGCCAGAGTCACAAGTGTAAGGCCAGAAGGGACCAGCGGATCATCTAGGCTGCCCCCTGCGCATCACAGCCACCCCCAGCCCCTGGGCCCTAACCCCAACAATGGCATGAGCAAGACTGACTCTACAGCCCAGTGGTTCAGGCTCCCCGCTAGGAGAGGGGGCAGCCAGGTTCCAGTCTGCCTGCTCCAGTCAGTATTGAATTATCCACACAAAGTGGAGCAGCTACAGCAGGAGAGACAGAGAGCCCTGCCCTAGAATCCCCTGACGGCTAGGGCACTCTCCTATGAGGCAGGAAACGCAGGTTAAGCCCTTTCTTAGGGGGCAGGAATTGACCCTCAGTTTCCTACATTCTGGGAAAGTGTCTAGCCACTGAGCTAAAGGGGACACCACAACCCCCTCTGCTGACCATTTTGTGTCAGTTTAGATGTGTGCAGAGTGCATCTACCAGACCAATCCCCCAAGGCAAGATAGGCAGGGGAATCCCTCCTTTGTGAATCCCACCGAGTGTTAGGTGCATGGCAGTGTGAGGAGGTGCTCAGCTGCCAAAATGTTGGTACCTTGTGGACTTTACTGGCAGAAATATCTATCTATGGGCTTTAGGCACCTACATGGCTACACAGAAGCTGAGCAGGGGGGTTGTGAATGCCACTGGCACCTAATGTTGGACTGAAGAACTTAAAGTGGCAGTTAGATGTGTATGTCCCCCTTGTGAATTCCACCCTTGGAGTCTGGTGTCTCTTTGCTCACACCACGCAGGCTGCTCTCATCCAAAATGGCCACCACTTCTCATGGTTCCCACTGAGAGTGACGCCAAATTGCCTCCAGGGAAGATCGTAGCTCCCCATGCTGTAAAGGAGTGGAGAGGAGCAGGTGAAAGGAGGTGGTGTCCAGCTTTGCTGTGGGACTCAGAAGAATAAGAGATGGCAGCCATTTTGAGAGGGCAGTTGTTCATAGAATTCTCTGAAGTCGAATATTTTTCTTCAGCTACTGCTGAAGGGAAAACTTTCAGTTATGAAGAATAATGGCAAAAAATTACCATTAATCCTAAACAAAAATTCTTCAACTGTAGCCTATGGATACAAATTCAGTAAAGTTAATGATATGGAAACTTTGAAGAGTCTTCACAATCCATTAATGAGATTAGATTGGAACAAAAAAACTTTATTTATTTATTTTTTATTAATTGTAATGCTGTTTAATTAATAGATTTTCTTGTATATGCTCAGAAAATTCATTTTATTCTCAAAGACTAAGTGCTGTCAGCTTGGGGAGGATATGCAGGATGGTTCATACAGAACAAAATGCTGAATCCCTGTGTTAAGTGCAATCTTCACACAACTGTGGAGTCACAAACAGTACCTCCATAATGAGAACTTCCTGGGCATGTGTCCAGTCCCCCTTACTCCACTGACTCATTTCAATCATTGGAATTGCGGCATGCAAATCAACTGTCAAGGGATTGTGATGGTTGGTTGAGTCACCTCTGATGTCACAAAAACGATCCACGCTGTTTGAACTGTCCTTGCCTGTATTTATGGAGGTACCGGTTGCAGCTCTATAGTTTAGGCTGAGTTCTGTTTTGCACTTAAAATAGGGGTTCAATCTCTTGGTTATAAATGAAGAATACAACGTATCCTCCCCAAATTTACACCATTCACTCTTTGAGCTCAGAATGAATTTTCTGAGAATTTACCGGTAATCCTGAGAATTAGTTTATGAGTTAACATGAATTAAAAACTGGATCCTTTAAGAAATTTACCATCTAAGTCAATCTTTTCTTTGTCACAAAATAAGTATTAGTGATTGTTGCATAAATTGTTATAGTTATACTGGGTCCAGATAAGATCAGGGCAACAGCTCAGCTAACTCTAAGTGCAACCAATGTGACATCAGAGGTAACTTAACTAATCCTCAACCTTCTTCTACAGCTCATTTGTGTGCAACAATTCTGTTGGTTGTAAATAAGACAGGTATGAAGGAGATTGGATATATCAAGAGTTCTCATTGGTAGATTACATGGCACAACTGCCACTCCTTTTAAAGGTCCCGTAGCCCCATAGTGGCTTGGTCATCAGTGCTTGAAAATTTCCCATTGGCTCCACTGCACACAGAGGCAGCACTGCCAGAGGAACTGAGGCAGGAGCACAGGGCAGAGCTATGGGGACTCAGGAACTGGTCTCTCCCAGCCTCCCTTCATGTAGCACCAGTCTCGCTAACACAGACCAACAAAGCCACTGCAAAGTAAGGGACAGATTCACCACTGTGCTTCGGCTGCTTTGTACTGCTCTTGTGAAGGGAAAAATAAAAGCCCCTTAACGTTTCCTTAAAAAATCCACATCCTCCAATCTGGAACCACAAACATTAAATGTCTTAATCATAATCCGGAATCTGTAATTGTATGGTTATTGCCTGGCCTCACTACTCGCCACTCCCAAAACCTCACCATGTCTGGATTTCTTTTTAGCATCATTTTAACTCTGAATCTCCCGGGTTTGGAATGTTGGATATAGACTCACGACCACCCTGAAATGTTCTTTCCCCTAAATTATGGTTACATATTCTCTATCTTAACTATATTTAAACAACCTGATTCGTTCAGATGTGCCGATTCCCAACATTTTCAATGTGTGTTAATGATGTGGAAAGTTTGCAGGGTTGAATAAGCTGTTTGGAAGCTAGATGTGGCCCAGGAATACCTGGGACTCCAAAAAAGTGATTTATTGACATTTAGCTGAAAACCCTCCGAAGATTCACTCTTTGCTCCCAGATTAAGCGTTGTAAATTGGGGGAGATGAAAAACTGAACCCAACCTTGACTGTGGAGTAGCTGCCGGCAGTTCCATAGCAATTCTGTCAGAGCACAGGTAACCATGAGGCTCACAGGCAGGACTTGCATACACAAGAGGCCCATGGGGACGGACTGTCTCTGTCCCTCCATCTCTTTTACTGTCATTTTCCACTAAGGACTGTTAAATGCCACCTTAGTGACACCCCTTCTGTAGCCCTGCTAGAGAATGTCACCAATCGCAGATTAGGGCTCAGGCATTGTTCTACTTGCAAGAGAGCCTTGGACTAGGGTCAGATATTGGACTGCAGCTTATTACATACGGAGAATTACCCTGGGACAGATTTTGACACCTGTGCTCAGGATGAGTCAGACCTTACGCTGCAAATAGTGACACTGAAATCAATGAAGCTACCTACTCATGGAGCAGGGTGCTAGTCACCACGCAGAAGGGTATGAGAGGCTGACCCCCGGTTAACAGGGAACTCACCGGTTCCGGGTGTACTTATATGCTGCATCCACCAGCCGCTTGGCTTCATCAACACTGCTCAGAAGGGACGGCGCCGACAGCATCCCCGAGATATCTAGTCCAAAGAGAAGAAGAAGCAGGACATGAGGACAACTCCTTCCCACAAGTTCACTGCACAAATCAGGATTTGCTGTATATACTGGAGCAAGTCTCTGCCCATCACAAGTTGAATCTGCCCTGAGGCTCACTATCTGGCCTCTGTCCCTCTCTCCTCATATCATATACCCACTGTTACAGCTATTCAATAGCCACAGAGCTTGGACATTCATAGACTAGGTTTCCTTTGTACTATTAGCTCTCCCACATAGTACATAGTGCGTCAAATTTCATGAGCTTACAGTTCTCTATGCAGTTCTCTGTGCAGCACAAGACGGTATAATTTTGGGTTTACCCTCCAGAGGGGGGGTGCCTGAGAAGCTGGTCAGTACCCTGGCTGTATAGCCTTTCCGTGCAGGGGCTGGTCAGAAAGCCTGTGTGCATGTTACACCAGCTGGGCGTGTCCCTACCTGTGTGTGTGCTGGGTGTGTCCCCGGGCGTGTCCCTACCTGTGTGTGTGCTGGGTGTGTCCCCGGGTGTGTCCCTAGCTGTGTGTGTGCTGATCGAAAGAGCAAGCTTGGAGAGCTCAGTAGCTTGTCACAGCAGCACAGTGTGAGAGGGAGCCCAGGCGGGTGGGTCTGGGAGACTCCGTGGTACCCCAGTTCCAGATGGCACCCCAGGGGGAACCCGGGACATTATTGTACAAAGCTATTTAGCTAGATCTATTCAAAATTCTCCTCTCTGCCAATTATTGGCTATGTCTGAGCTGAGATCATTTAAGAAAAAAGGTCTAAGAATAAGAACATAAGAATGGCCATACTGGGTCAGACCAAAGGTCCATCCAGCCCAGTATCCTGTCTGCCGACAGTGACCAATGCCAGGTGCCCAGAGGGAGTGAACCTAACAAGTAATGATCAAGTGATCTCTCTCCTGCCGTCCATCTCCACCCTGTGACAGACAGAGGCTAGGGACACCATTCCTTACCCATCCTGGCTAATAGCCATTAATGGACTTAACCTCCATGAATTTATCCAGTTCTCTTTTAAACCCTGTTATAGTCCTAGCCTTCACAACCTCCTCAGGCAAGGAGTTTCACAAGTTGACTTTGCGCTGTGTGAAGAAGAACGTCTTTTTATGTGTTTTAAACCTGCTGCCCATTAATTTCATTTGGTGGCCCCTAGTTCTTATAACTTTTCCTTATTCACTTTCTCCACATCACTCACGATTTTATATACCTCTATCATATCCCCCTTAGTCTCCTCTTTTCCACGTTGAAAAGTCCTAGCCTCTTTAATCTCTCCTCATATGGGACCCGTTCCAAACCCCTAATCATTTTAGTTGCCCTTCTCTGAACCTTTTCTAATGCCAGTATATATTTTTTGAGATGAGGAGACCACATCTGTACGCAGTATTCAAGATGTGGGCGTACCATGGATTTATATAAGGGCAATAAGATATTCTCCATCTTATTCTCTATACCCTTTTTAATGATTCCTAACATCCTGTTTGCTTTTTTGACTGCCACTGCACACTGCGTGGACGTCTTCAGAGAACTATCCACGATGACTCCAAGATCTTTTTCCTCATTTGTTGTAGCTAAATTAGCCCCCATCATATTGTATGTATAGTTGGGATTATTTTTCCCAATGTGCATTACTTTACATTTATCCACATTAAATTTCATTTGCCATTTTGTTGCCCAATCACTTAGTTTTGTGAGATCTTTTTGAAGTTCTTCACAGTCTGCTTTGGTCTTAACTATCTTGAGCAGTTTAGTATCATCTGCAAACTTTGCCACCTCACTTTTTACCCCTTTCTCCAGATCATTTATGAATAAGTTGAATAGGATTTGTCCTAGGACTGACCCTTGGGGAACACCACTAGTTACTCCTCTCTATTCTGAAAATTTACCATTTATTCCTACCCTTTGTTCCCTGTCTTTTAACCAGTTCTCAATCCATGACGGGATCTTCCCTCTTATCCCATGACAACTTAATTTATGTAAGAGCCTTTGGTGAGGGACCTGGATCCCCCTTGTCCACATGTTTGTTGACCCCTTCAAAGAACTCTAATAGATTAGTAAGACATGATTTCCCTTTACAGAAACCATGTTGACTTTTGCCCAACAATTTATGTTCTTCTATGTGTCTGACAATTTTATTCTTTACAATTGTTTCAACTAATTTGCCCGGTACTGACATTAGCCTTACCAGTCTGTAATTGCCGGGATCACCTCTAGAGCCCTTTTTAAATATTGGTGTTACATTAGCTATCTTCCAGTCACTGGGTACAGAAGCTGATTTAAAGGACAGGTTACAAACTATAGTTAATAGTTCCGCAACTTCACATTTGAGTTCTTTCAGAACTCTTGGGTGAATGCTATCTGGTCCCGGTGACTTGTTACTGTTAAGTTTATCAATTAATTCCAAAACCTCCTCTAGTGACACTTCAATCTGTGACAATTCCTCAGATTTGTCACCTACAAAAGCCGGCTCAGGTTTGGGAATCTCCCTAACATCCTCAGCCGTGAAGACTGAAGCAAAGAATTCATTTAGTTTCTCCGCAATGACTTTATCGTCTTTAAGCGCTCCTTTTGTATCTCGATCGTCCAGGGGCCCCAGTGGTTGTTTAGCAGGCTTCCTGCTTCTGATGTACTTAAAAAACATTTTGTTATTACCTTTGGAGTTTTTGGCTAGCCGTTCTTCAAACTCCTCTTTGGCTTTTCTTATTACATTCTTGCACTTAATTTGGCAGTGTTTATGCTCCTTTCTATTTACCTCACTAGGATTTGACTTCCACTTTTTAAAAGATGCCTTTTTATCTCTCACTGCTTTTTTTACATGGTTGTTAAGCCACGGTGGCTCTTTTTTAGTTCTTTTACTGTGTTTCTTAATTTGGGGGATACATTGAAGTTGGGCCTCTATTATGGTGTCTTTGAAAAGTGTCCATGCAGCTTGCAAGGATTTCACTCTAGTCACTGTACCTTTTAATTTCTGTTTAACTAATCTCCTCATTTTTGCATAGTTCCCCTTTCTGAAATTAAATGCCACAGTGTTGGGCTGTTGAGATGTTCTTCCCACCACAGGAATGTTAAATGTTATTATATTATGGTCACTATTTCCAAGCGGTCACTAGATCCTGCGCTCCACTCAGGACTAAATCGAAATTGCCTTTCCCCTTGTGGGTTCCCGTACCAGCTGCTCCAAGAAGCAGTCATTTAAAGTATCAAGAAATTTTGTCTCTGCATTTTGTCCTGAGGTGACATGTTCCCAGACAATATGGGGATAATTGAAATCCCCCACTATTATCGAGTTCTTTATTTTGATAGCCTCGCTAATCTCCCTTAGCATTTCATCGTAACACGAGGCACTCTAGTTCACCCATCTTATTATTTAGACTTCTAGCATTTGTGTACAAGCACTTTAAAAACTTGTCACTGTTTATTTGTCTGCCCTTTTCTGATGTGAATGTGAATTTTTATGTGAATGTTTCTTGTCTGATCTAGCCCCTACTTTATCCTCTTCCATCCTTTCCTCCTGACTAAAACCTGGAGAATCTCTATCAATAGACTCTCCTCTAAGAGAAGTCTCTGTCCGATCCACGTGCTCCTCTGCGGCAATTGGCTTTCCCCCATCTCTTAATTTAAAAACTGCTCTGCAACCTTTTTAATGTTTAGTGCCAGCAGTCTGGTTCCACTTTGGTTTAGGTGGAGCCCATCTCTCCTGTATAGGCTCCCCCCATCCCAAAAGTTTCCCCAGTTCCTAATGAATGTAAACCCGTCCTCTCTACACCATCGTCTCATCCACGCATTGAGACTCTGAAGCTCTGCCTGCCTACCTGGCCCTGCGCGTGGAACTGGGAGCATTTCTGAGAATGCCACCATAGAGGTCCTGGATTTCAGTCTCTCCCCAGCAGCCTAAATTTGGCCTCCAGGACATCTCTCCTACCCTTCCCTATGTCATTGGTACCTACATGTACCACGACCACCGGCTCCTCCCCAGCACTACACATAAGTTTATCTAGATGCCTCGAGAGATCCGTAACCTTCGCACCAGGCAGGCAAGTCACCATATGGGTCTCCCGGTCATCACAGACCCAGCTATCTATGTTTCTAATGATCGAATCTCCCATTACTAACACCTGCCTTTTCCTAGCAACTGGAGTTCCCTCCCCCGGAGAGGCAACCTCAGTGCGAGAGGTAACCCCAGCACCGTCTGGAAGGAGGGTCCCAACTATGGGAAGGTTTCCCTCTGCTCCCGTTGACTGCTCTGCTTCCCTGGGCCTTTCATCCTCCTCAACAGCGCAGGGGCTGTCTGACCGGAGGTGGGACAATTCTACAGTGTCCCGGAAAGCCTCATCAACATACCTCTCTGCCTCCCTTAGCTCCTCCAGTTCCGCTACCCTGGCCTCCAAAGCCTGTACGTGGTCTCTGAGGGCCAGGAGCTCCTTGCAACGAATGCACACATACGCCACCCGCCCACAGGGCAGGTAATCATACATGCTGCATTCAGCGCAATAAACTGATACGGGGTGCTAAATTTCTTAAAGAACCCATTTAAAATTAATTTTAATTTATAAACTAATTAGTAGATTTATATGTAAAGTCTCAGAAAATTCATTCCAAATTCAAAGAGTAAGTGCTATACATTTGGAAGAACAGGCTGCATTTGTCCCTCTAAGGACAGTGGGCCCAGCTATCTTGTGTCCCCAGCTGGACCTGATTAGGAATGTGGGGGGGCATCTGGGGCGAGTGAAATTTGGGTTAGAGAGAATAGCAAAACCGTGGGGGTTGGAGAAGGACAGAGGCCAGGGGAGACTTGCCTGCTGCCCTCCCCAAGCCAAGAAAGCCAAAGAGCTGAAGAAGGCTGAGGGCCAGGGGAGCAGCAAGGGGGTTGCCTTGTCCAATCTGAGAGAGCGCTGAACCATCTCCTGGGGGAGAAAGGACTCAGGGTAGGAAGAGCAGGGAATTCCTGCTGGACAGAGCAGGGAAGGACTCCAGCTAGAAGGGGCTAGGGGGCTCCTGGATAAAAAGCAGACTAGGACTTAAGAAGAGGCCTGGGACTGGTGGAAGGTCTTGGATGCGGTGTTGATGGGCTGGTTGAATTATTGATATTAATAAACCAGCCCAAGCAGAGGTATTATTGCCCACAAGAAAGCTGCTAGTGAAGTTCTTGAGCACCCTGAGGAGGAAAAGCTGAGACAGGGCCCCTGCAAATATCATTCCTGTCACAAGGGAGCAATTAGGGATAAAGAGACTCTGTCTGAAGCCTTGTGGCTCTGCGGCTAAGATTGAGTTGAGTTCTGCGCTTAAACGAAGTGTCCAAATCCCTGCTTTAAGAGCAAAACTCAGATGACTCTGAACTGCGCAGCCACAACTGCTGCCTCCATAATGAAATGCAAAAAAATGAGTGCTAAAGTAATGCTGGCGTCCTCACCCCCATTCCCGTTCTGTAGCTAAGGTTGCGTTTTGCACTTAAAGCAGGGAGCTTCAGTCTCTGTTCAGTATGCAGCATATCCTCCCTGACATTATAGCATTCGCTCTCTGAGTACTGAACGAATCTAAATCAAACCAGCACCCTCTCCTTTCACCAGGGCTGAACAGCAACAGGACGCTAGCTGTCAGAAACTCGCCAGCCTGTAGAGTGCCCAGGGCAGGAGAGGGGAAGGGCACTTGGGGCTGAGAGATTCTGAAAAGGCAAATGATCAGCTACTAGACAGGCGCTCTGGTTTGTTTTCCTGAGCAAGCTGTTTATTTCTTTTGTGCTTCAGCTGATCGCTAGGGAAGATTTCTGTGCAGATGACACGTTTAATTCCTGATTCCGTTGTAATTTTGCACTTTTTCCTTCTCAAAATATAAACCACTTTTTAAAAAAAAAATCTTTTTCAAACGGATTAAAGAAAGCGGGGGGGGGGGCGCGGCAGGAGAAGGGGGCAATACCGTTCAAGGAAGGTCGAGATCCCTGGCACAGGCTCAGCGTTACCAGGAATCCGAAGAGGGTGATCACTGGCTTCATCCCTGGAAAGATACACAAATACACCTGGATTAGGAACCATGAAGGGTGTAAAGGAGTCACAGATTTCACCCACCCATCAGAAGAGCTCAACTCCCACAGCTCTGACTGCCCCTCTCCTCGGTAAGGTTCAACTCCAGGCCAAAATCTCCTCCCTTTGGATACAGATGGACTCAGCTCCCAAGAAGTGAGGGGTCCCAGCCCAGGGCTCAGCAGCTCTCATTGGCCAGGAACCGTGACCAATGGGAGATGCGGGGGCAGTGCCTGCAGACAGAGCAGCGTGCAGAACTACCTGGCCATGCCTCCGCATAGGAGCCAGAGAGGGAACATGCCGTTGCTTCCAGGAGCTGCTTGAGGTAAGCACCGCCTGGAGCCTGCACCCCTGAGCCTCCCCCCACACCCCAACCCCCTGCCCCAGCCCTGATCCCCCCTCCTGCCCTCCCAACTGCTCCGTCCCAGCCCGGAGCACCCTGCTGCACCCTAAATCCTTCATCCCAAGCCCCAAACCAGAGCCCTCACCCCCCGCACCCCAACCCCCTGCCCGAGCCTGGTGAAAATGAGCGAGTGAGTGAGGGTGGGAAGAGGGAGCAACAGAGGGAGGGGGGATGGAGTGAGCAGGGGCGGTGCCTCAGTCAAGGGGCAGGACCTTGGAGGAGGGGAGGGGCAGGGGGCAGGGCAAGGGTGTTCATTTTTTGCGAGTAGAAAGTTGGCAACTCTAGGCAGCAGCCCCAGCCTCCGCCCCCTCACCCGTCTGTGCCCCGCCTCCCCCCGAGACACGGCCCCACTCCTGGGCCTGGCTGGGGGGGGGCACGGACAGGGGAAGGGGGGACACCATCATCAAAAGTTTGGGGACCCACACTACATTAGCCCTTTTGACCATGTTGCACTGGGAGCTCATGCTCAGCTGATTCTCCTCCATTGTTCCATGTGGACCCACCTGACCAACGTTTGTGAGTGATGTCGTCCCCCAGGGAGCCCAACTCGGAGAATGCAATGGGGGCCCAAACTACAACTCCCATAAGGCAATGCACTAGCAAAATGCAATTTACTGGGGTTTTTAACGGATTTGAAACAAAATGTTTCAGGTCAAGTCAATAAAGTGACATGTTCTGATTTGGGTTAAACTGACCCAGAATGAAATATTGCAATCTGATTTTCCCAATGGAAAATTGGAAATTTTTGGCAAAATTGAAAATTTCCCAAGGAAAATTTCAATTTTTGTAGAATCTGTATTTTCTGTTAGCATAATTTTCTGTCTGCATAATTCCCAGCCAGCGCTATTAATTGCATTAAGCACTTTAGGGTGTGCACAGCTGCTGAGCTGGGGACAGCAGGATTTTAACAGTGGGACTAATTCACAAATTTTGCTAGAGCAGTGTAACACAGACGCTGGAATTCACAGAACCCACAGGAGTCCCGGGAGCTGCTGTTCTGGTACCACTCACCGGGGACTGGTCAAAATTACAGGAGCCAGTTCCAGTCAGGAACATGCAGTGGTGTTCACCCCACCTCAGAGGGGCTGCTGGCTACTAGCTAGTGCCAGACTACCCTGGTTCTGGGAATCAAAGTCACTGAGCACCCCTTTGTGCCTCCCAGATTGTGGAGGTGGCCGGGGACCAGAGAGATCCCCAGTGGTTGCTCAAATTTATGCTGTGCTGCAACTGCTCCCTATGGAGCCATCCAGCAGCGGAGACTATCTGGAGCAATGTGCTCTGGCCACACCTCCACCTTCCCTCAGATCACCCCCCCCCAGCAGGCCCCTGGGCCTGGGGCTGAGCCAAGAGAGGTGTAGGGCCATGCTGCCCCCCAACCCCCGGCACCAAGCTATGCCCTGGCTTTGCATTTCCTGTAGGCCTGCAGAGCCAGTGTCCAGGGCTCTCTGTGGAGGCCAAGTCAGGTCAGTGATGGCTCCAAACACAAGCAATGTACCAGCTATGGTTGAAAGCTGTGTGTGGCACGGGGCTGCCAACTTTCATGATATCTGTTGCTTTTCCTAGCCCCCAGCTCCTGAGTCATGTGATTATCTGAGAATCTCAGCTGTCCTATGAGGTAGAAAAAGTGTAAATTTCTACACTAATTGTTGTAGAGAAAAGCTTGAAAACATGACAGGAGTGCAGAATAAAGCTCCGGAAACAGAAGCCAAAGGCGTATTATTATTTTAAGCCAATCTCATGATTTCTGAAGCCTGACGCATGAATCCTGAATGTTCTGGATTGGCAGCACTGGTGATAACTGGAGCAGGGGGGAAGTTTTTGATTAAACAAACTGTTTGCAAAACAGCTTCAAGTTTGACAAAACACCTGGCTAAAAAAAAAAAAAAAAAAAAAGTCTTGAAAGTGTCAGAATGGAAAGTTTGTTTTTTTTAGTTAAAATGACTTTTCATTTTAAAATTTTAGTAACCTTACACTCAAAAAAGGTTTTTTTTTAAAAAAGGAAAGAGTCCAAATCAAGACAAAATGTTTCCAAATTATAAAAATAAAATGTCTCTGACAAAAACCCAATTTTTTTTTCTAATTTTTGGTTTTTGAAAATGTTCAAGCTTTTGATTTTTGTCCCAGATCCAGGCCAGGAAAAAATGTCAAAATGTTGAACATGCTCCTTTCCCGCCCAGCCCTCGCCACGGCGTTTAATTCTCCCGCAGTGGCTGCTCCAGACTGGTGAGACTATTCCAGCACACCCAGCGGACAGGCCCTGGGTTGGGGGGACAGGGCTTGGCAGCCTCACAAGCACAACAATGGATGAAAGGAAAACACAACCAAGCAACTCAGATCTCTGGCTGCTTCCCTTTGCCCCGAGCCCAGCAATGAAACAGCAGCTCTCTGGTACAGTGCCTGGCTCAGCTGACCACACTGCGGCCCAGGCAGGCAGGTGTTACTACCACACCGCAGAGACAGAACCCAGCACTAGCACAGGGCACGTGCAGCAGAGGCTGCCACATAGACAGTGCGAAGAACAAGTAGCAGGGACTTACCCGAGCTTTCCACAAGCAGCTCCCTGCACACCACAACCGCGCTATTTTAGCAGCAGTTCTGCTCAAGCACATACAAGCATTAAACCTGCAGCGTCTCACCTGCCATCTTCTGTTCCTCTTCCCATGGCAGCCGGGACATCTGCACTTTTATCTCCAGGCAGGGGCAGCTCCTGCTGGGCGGGACTGGCCAGGCTGGGAAACGCCCCGCTGGCATGAATTGGGCAGGGCCAAGAAAAAGCTCTGCCCACTTCTTGCCACCTCCCAACTCCTCATGCTGAAAGCACCAAGGCTAAGGGGCCGTGTCACTGGTGCGCCCTGGCTGGTGTGTGCAACCAGAGCATGCCAGTGAGTCTGAAGGTGCAGCTCCACCCCTCAGCCCTATGCCCGGCTGCAGGGGGCCTAGCGCTAAAGCAGTGATTCTGTCGGTTTTCTCAGGGTGAGCCTGGACTGACTCTTAGGGTGGTTTTAATGGCAGAGTTGAGCGGCTGGGACGACCCCAGGGGCTGTCTGGCATTTGCTTCCCCATTAGTTCTGTTAATCCCTCACTGCTGTTCCTGACTCTTTATGCTGAAGCTGTGTGTCGTCCCCCCACCCCCCCGTCCCTGGGGAGTCTGTGCCATTAGCTCTAAGTGCCTTTCCTCCTATGCTGGACCTAGCCCAGTCCTTCCTCCGCTCCACGCTCTTGGTTCTTGTCTTCCTACTAATAGAACGTATTATTCCTGCACTAGCCGAAACCAGTCTTCATCTTCTCACAGGAGGCGTTAGACCAGGTGCTTTAGCAAAATCCACAGTCAAATCAGCTCATGGCAAGATAGAGCCTGAATGTCCCTGTATGTGTTACCGCAGCTGACTTGCACAACCATGGCCGTTCTTACGCAAACCAGCTGAGCCGGCAGATGGCTCAACCTATCTATGCATTTACTTTGCAGTCTCATATCCTTGCCCTCTGTATGATGATCAGTCTTTAGAAGATGCCACTGGCCTATGCTGATATATGTGTTACGCAATGAAGAACTACTTCTTTCATATGAAGAACAGAGTCCTTGTGGCACCTTAGAGACTAACAAATTTATTTGAGCATAAGCTTTCGTGGGCTCAAATAAATCGATGAGTCTCTAAGGTGCCACAAGTACTCCTGTTCTTTTTGCGGATACAGACTAACACGGCTGCTACTCTGAATTCTTTCATATGGCATTTGAAAAGCAATGGGCTGGAATTGTAACTGAATCTTGAGATTCAAAAGCCAATCGAATGCTGCTGGAGTAGCCAGGTGGATTCCCCCTTGTGCCACCACTGTAAGCGTGAATGTGACAGTTGAAGAACTTATTAAACCCCACTAAAAACCAGTGCCTGCTCTCATGAGAACTGGATCTTCTGGGGCAGATTTCATCTCTTGAAAGCTCCTGTTCATGCCCATGTGGACTTCTCCCAGGAGCTGCCCACAGAACAACACTCTGCAGGAGCAGGCATCTGAGATTCCCTTTGGGTTTTGGGGCACCTGTCTGCCAAACATCACCTTGAGCCCCAGAGCCCTCACTGCTGCCATTTCCACCAAAATGGAATCAGGACTGATCCAGGCTGAGGTGACACCAGGAAACGTGGCAACTCTCCCAGAGCAGTGACTTCTTGCCTAGCCCCTGGGGGGTTCCCTGGTCTCATGAGCTGAAGGGATGTTCATGGGAACGTCAGGCTTTAAACTTTCTAGACACCCCAACAATACAGACAGCAATGCAGCTGGAAAAAAACGGAATGGGGTTTCTATTTGGGGTCTGCGTGTGTCCCTTAGTGAAGGCGGTTACCCATGCTGAGATATCCCCAGGCTAGGAGGAGGAGGAGAACACCACTGGACTGGCCTGCACCTCTTCACCATCATGGTTTGGGTGCCAGACCATTTAGATGAGCAATACTTTGAATATGGCACTAAAATACAGACCATGTCCAGCATGGCAAGGGTCCTGTACCTGCTCTTTACTAACAAACACTGCACAACAACCATCTGTAACCCACTGGCCAGTGTGTGCTGATCCATAGACAGCTAACTCTCAGCTAGGACAGATTTCTCCTATTGCTTCTCCAGCACCCAGCGTGTGCAATGGACTCTTTAGACATTCTCCCTGCCTCAAGGAGCTGACAGTCTGCACCAGCTCCAGACAGACACAGAGCCACCAAGTTTTGTGCAGGACCATGCCGGACATTTGATGCAATTTTTTCAATCTAATTTGTATATTTCCAAATAATTTGCATAAAACAATAAACTTCAGCTTAAAACGACATGGGGATTTAGTGCTGGTGAATCAAGGCTACTTGTTACTTACAGGGCAGCAGCAGAGCATGTTTCCCCCACACACTGACATGTCACCCTGCTTCCCCTTAATTCCTCTAGGGGGTCCCACAGGTCGTTTGGCCTCTCAGCTGAGGCTGCTAGACATGGTCCAGCAGGCAGTGAGTTTGTGTGTTTTACACAGCAAGGAATAAGCCCCGAGTCCGAGTCGACTGGCATGGGCCAGCCATGGGTTTCTCTTTGTTGTTTAGACATACCTTCAGTGACCTATTAGCCCAGCCCATTCACTGCCTGGGGGGGCCTCAGGTCAGCAACCCGAACATAAGAACAGCCACACTGGGTGTCACAATGTCTGGCGTGGCTCACAACTGTGAGTGCCTAACTTGGGGCAGGGCAGACACCCCAAGCCGGTGGTATGTTCTATAATTAGATTTCACCAAACCAGTAACAAATGTGAACTCCTGGCTCACTAGAACAGTCTGATGATGGAGTCACAGACTGTCCCTTTAGACTCTCCAGTCTATCTTGCCAACCAGACAAACCAGATGTAGTGAAAAATGGTCACTTACACCAAAAATTACACCATATTCAGGTTGCTTCCAGTTGCATGAGACCAATCATCTACCCCAGGTTACTCTAGATCCTACACCAAAGACAATGCCTGGAGCCAATCTTGTAATAAAGGTTTATTAACTAGGAAAAAGGAATATATGAGAGTTATTTACTGGTTCAAGCAAGCAAATGTATACACACCAATGAGATACGTCTAAATCCTAAGAGTGACACAGTTGTAGTGATTTGTCTATTCAAAGTGTCTTTCAGGAGGCTGGGGATCTCTGGCTTCAGTTTAGAGTCTCTGGCCCTTCAGAGTTCAAACAGCCAAAAAGATGCAGTTTCTCTTGTCAGGGATTTTTATCCTTTCCCCCAGCGTTCAAGATGATGGGATGAGTTCATGTGCACGTCTCCTTCATGGGTGGAGGGGGAGCAATGTCCTCTGATGTTCCACCATGGTTAGTTCGGTGTCTTTGGCTGGACAGGTTATAACACCTCCTGTGGCAATCTAGTATTTCACGCTTGGTCATGTTTCTCTCCCGACTGTGGGGGTTTACAGTTACAAAGCAAACACTTCAATATTACCTAATAACATGGGATATAGACATTACAAGTGAGATTAATGCAGGCAGCAACACAGGCAAGCATTTCATAAGTCTAAACACTAAATACATTCTTATACGATTAATATCTATTTTGAGCAAAACTGACATCCAGGTGACTTGGTCTGGTCTCCAGCTGCGAGGTTGTCAGTTCTTAGCAACCTGGGCAAGGGCTGGCATTTGGCCTGCCAGTGTCACACTGGGTCAGACCAGGTCCATCTACCCCAGTCTCCTGTCTTCAGACAGCGGCTGGTGCCAGACATTTCAGAGGGAAGGATCAGAAAAGGGCAATTATCGAGTGATCCATCTCCTGTCATCCATTCCCAGCATCTGGCAGTGTGGAGTGTTTGGACGGGGCATGGATACAACAAATGGGAGTGGTGTTGTATTAATTTAGATGGAATATATGGGCCAAAAATGTCAAAAGTGTTCACTGACCAACATTAAACATGGTTTTGGGGTTTGCTATACAGAGAACTCGGCCTGCTCCATCCCATTGCAAACACACATTTAATTAAAGAGACAGAAAAGAAGAAAAAACAGTTAAAGCATCTGAAATGTAAAATATTAAGCAAGATTTTCATTTTCACAACATCCCTTGTTCCCTTTTGCTTTATCTGGCGGGAGTTTTTAGAAGGGACCCCTCCACACAAACTCTTAGATGGTATTAAAAATGGCAGTCACTGTGCTTTGGGGGATAGAGAAGAGTCAGTTGAAATAGATGGAGCTGGTGTTGCTGCTGCTGTTGTTAAAGTCCGATCCCGTTTCCTAGAAGACAAAACAAGGAACACGCACAAGAGGGGCGAGAAAAGAACAGCAAAGAGAACATGCAGCTTCTGTCTCTAGCACTGACTCACTTGCACCCTCACTGCTGGAGAAATAGAGGCACAGCGTAAGGTCTTCTCCTAGAATCTCAGGGTTGGAAGGAGCTCAGGAAATCATCCAGTCCAACCCCCTGCTCAAAGCAAGACAAATCCCCAGACAGGTTTTTTTTATTATTATTATTATTATTTTTAAACCCCAGTTCCCTAAGTGGTCCCCTCAAGGATTGAGCTCACAACCCTGGGTTTAGCAGGCCAATGCTCAAACCACTGAGCTATCCCTCCCCACTCAGCCACGCCAAGACCTGGCAAACTCATATGACCATCGGGCTGTTTAGGACATTGCTTTTAGCTGCCTCTTTATGGCCAGAGTCTGACAGCACCGTTGCAGTGCTGTTGCAGTCCTGGCTGGCTAAGCCAGACTCTTAGTAGGCAGAAGGAAAAAAGAGGGGTACAAAAGAGAAGAAATAAGTTAGGGAAGGAAAAGGACATGGGGTGGGTGGGGAGGGAAGGTAACGAAGTCTCTCTTACATCCCAGGTGGCAGTTGGGATTTAGCCAGATCCAGTGGAGGTGATGATGTCAGTTGGATCCCTCTCTCTGGCCCAGTCTGGTCATGACGTCTCTCAGGATGTAGACCACAAAAGCCCAGCGCTGTCATCTCCCAGGAGATGGTGGGGTGGCAACCGGGACAGTAAAGCTCAGTGCAGTGGTTGTTAGCAGACTGCTACTTTTCGCCCCAAAGGCTGTTCTTTTTAAGAACCCCAAAAGGGAGTGATGGGTGGAACAGCCCATTCTTTTAGTCACCAATTTAGATCTAATTTCCAGCACACCAATTTTGGGTCACTGATTTCAAATCCCACCATGTTCTCGTTTACCAGGCATAATCTTAACACAGACCTTGAATTATATCAGGAGGCCTTTTTGTTTGTACTAATTCAGTCAGTCTGCCTCCCTTTTGCACCTTTTTATACCAGCCTTTGTTGTTACAGGTTATTGTGACATTTCATGAACTTTCACTCACTTGTTGCACTTGACCTCACCGTTAGGTAAATGTGTAGGTCCAATGATTGCAAGAGTGACTGCCACCCACGACGCCACCCCAAAGACCCCTTTAGCATGGTGACATGTGCATGGTACGAGGAGCTGTAGACTCTTGTCTTCGCTTGCGTGCGTTTAATAATTCTGTGCCTTGCACAACTAGAGCTGAACAAATCATTGATGTTTCAGTTCAGTGACAGGACAGAAAATCCCCCCAAAATTCAGTGCATTTTGAACCTAAATGGGGTTTTTTTTAGTTTTTTCTTGACAAAATGAAAACAATGAAAAAAAGTTCATTCCAGCTGAACAATGACATTTCAAACTGAAAGGTTTCCGCACAGTCATCACAGAGGTTTGGCTGGAAAAAAACCCTTAAAACATGTCAGAAATGTCATTGCAATTTGAGGCATTTTGTTCTGAAATGTCATTGTTCAACCTGAATTAAATGTTTTCATTTTGTCAAGAAACACGGAAACAATTCCATTTCAGTGAATTTTGGGGGGATTTTCTGTCCAACCACTGAACTGAAACATCAGTGATTTGTTCAGCTCTAGTTGTGCAAGGCACAGAATTATTAACAGCACGCAAGTGAAGACAAGCGGCTAGAGCTCCTCGTACCATGCACATTCCACCATGTTAAAGGGGTCTTTTGAGAGGCTGAAAAAACCCCCTCTGTAGCAGCAAATCTCAGAGCTTGGGTCTACCGGGGCTCACACTACAGCACTAAAAATAGCAACGTTCCCACCCAAGCTGGAGCGTGGACTCTGAGCCCCCCCTCGCTGGGTTTCCAGCCCAAGCTCCAGCCCAAGTGGTGTGAGCTCCTTGAGCCTCACTGCAAGGGTGGGGTTTGGGGGTTGTTGTTTTTTTGCAGTGTCGACCTATTCCCTGAAGCTCCAGTGTAACAAAGCAGAATGGACAGGTCCGGTAAGTGGCCTTGCTAGGGAAAGGTTAACAACAATTGCGACACTGTTCCGTTTTTTTCAAAAGACCTTAAACAACCCACTTGAGAAACCATCGTCTGTATATTCAGTTATAACTGCTAACCAACTTCCTCTAAAGAGGCCGGCAACTATTAAGCATGATTGCACTGTGGGGAGGGAGAGTTTCTGGAGGATTGCCAGAACTGGAACGGTGTCTTTCCCAGCCACTGACACTCATACTACAGGTTTAGCTTTAGAAAAAAAATCCAGCCTCATTCACAAGGTCCCTTGTGCTTCACAGAGTGTAAATCCAGCCATTCCTGAGACCACTGCCATTCCATTGATCACGTCAGTACTCAGGTTGAAGAGTTTTGAGAATTGGTTCTTCTCAGCATTCTGGAGTAAACCAGCTTTATTTTTGTAAACTGTTCACCACATGAACTGTGCCACTCATGATCATTTACTTAAAGGAGGCAGAACGTTTGCATTATAATGTTCAGAACTTCCCTAAACTTTTCCCTTTAGGGGCTGACACTTTTGAGGCCCAGTCTCTGGCTGTAGGTGAATATTTCTGGCAAGCTGGAGAAAAATCCCTGTAGCTACTTCTGACATTTGGGAGGGTAAAAGAAATGCATTTCCCTACCCCTGTACAACAGGATCTGCCAACTTTGTATGTGTAAGGGGGTAACACCAAAATAGCAAAAGTTCTGCAGACTAAACAATCCCAGTTCCCTCCACCTCTCCTCATAAATCATGTGCTCCAATCCCCTAATCATTTTTGTTGCCCTCTGCTGGACTCTTTCCAATTTTTCCACAATCTTCTTGTAGTGTGTGGCCCAAAACTGGACACAGTACTCCAGATGAGGCCTCACCAATGTCAAATAGAGGGGAATGATCACGTCCCTCGATCTGCTAGCAATGCCCCTACTTATACAGCCCAAAATGCCGTTAGCCTTCTTGGCAACAAGGGCACACTGCTGACTCATATCCAGCTTCTCGTCCACTGTAACCCCCAGGTCCTTTTCTGCAGAACTGCTGCTTAGCCAGTTGGTCCCCAGCCTGTAGCAGTGCCTGGGATTCTTCCATCCTAAGTGCAGGACTCTGCACTTGTCCTTGTTGAACCTCTTCAGATTTCTTTTGGCCCAATCCTACAATTTGTCTACGTCACTCTGGACCCTATCCCTACCCTCCAGCATATCTACCTTTCCCCCCAGCTTAGTGTCCTCTGCAAACTTGCTGAGGGTGCAATCCATCCCATCATCCAGATCATTAATAAAGATGTTGAACAAAACTGGCCCCAGGACTGACCCCTGGGGCACTCCACTTGATACCGGCTGCCAACTAGACATGGAGCCGTTGATCACTACCCGTTGAGCCCGACAATCTAGAATCATCTAGCCAGCTTTCCATCCACCTTATAGTCCATTCATCCAGCCCATACTTTTTTAACTTGCCGGCAAGAATACTGTGGGAGACCGTATCAAAAGCTTTGCTAAAGTCAAGATATATCACGTCCACTGCTTTCCCCATATCCACAGAGCTAGTTATTTCATCATAGAAGGCAATCAGGTTGGTCAGGCATGACTTGCCCTTGGTGAATCCATGCTGACTGTTCCTGATCACCTTCCTCTCCTCCAAGTGCTTCAAAATGGATTCCTTGAGGACCTGCTCCATGATTTTTCCAGGGACTGCGGTGAGGCTGACTGGTCTGTAGTTCCCCGGATTCTCCTTCTTCCCATTTTTAAAGATGGGCACTATAGTTGCCTTTTTCCAATCGTCATCACTTGTGCATGTTCACACAATGCTCTGTGTGTCAGCAGAGTGCATCCATACTTGGTGCTCTAGCACTGACAGAGACAGCATTGCACCATGGGTAGCTGTCCCACTGTGCAAATTGCCCCCTTCTCCCACTATAAGATCTAGGAATGGATCACTGTGCATCCTGGGGTGGGATCACCGCCATCATGATACAATGTTCTCCGTCCAATAATTCCAAGGGCTTCTGACTCTGTTCTGTGCAATTTTTCAACTGCCTCTGTAAACTTTGCACCTGCCATCTCTGCCTGAAAGCATGGATCCTGCACTGCTCTCTAGTCTTGTGTTGAGCATTATGAACACATCGTGGCTGATCCTGCAGTATTTCATGAGCTGCAAATCTGAACAGGGATCCATGCTGCCTACCGTGCTGTGTGCCATGGAAAGAAACCATTCACGATTGATGTTGGCATTCGTGGAGCAGCTGCACAGAGTGGACTGTCACTAGTGGGTTCTGAAAATAAGCACTGAGTGGGGAGATTGGATTCTGAGGCAGGTCTGGGATGGTGAGCAATGGCTGCAGAACTTTCAGATGGGCAAAGCCACCTTCCTTGAACTGTGTGCGGAGCTCGCCCCTGCCGTGCAGCACAAAACGAGAACTGCCCTTACAGGGGAAAAGCGAGTGGCGATCGCTGTGCAGTGGGGTGATAGTTGGCACACATATTCCAATTTTGGCCCTCGACCATCTTGCAAGAGAGTACATCAGCAGAAAGGGTTCCTTCTTGATGGTAGCTGATGGCTCACTGGGGTCGTTTCACTGATGTCAGCGCAGGGTGGTCATGGAAGATGCATACATCTTCAGGACACTGGCCTGTAGAGAAAGTTATGTAGGGACTTTTTTTCCAGACCAAAAGCTTCCAACGGGGGATTTGGAAATGTCCATAGTGATCCTGGGAGACCCAGCCTACCCCTTACCGTCCCTCCCATCCCCCCGCCATGAAGCCATACACTGGAAACCTTGACAGCAGCAAGGAGCGCTTCAACAACAGGCTCAGCAGGTACAGAATGATGGTAGAATGTGCATTGGGCAGCTTAAAAGCACGCTGGCACTGCCTTTTTTGGCAGGTTAGACCTAAATGAGTAAAATATTCCCATAGTCATAGCAGCCTGCTATGCTCTGCATGACATTTGTGAAGCCAAAGGGGAAAAGTTTTCCCAGGGTGGAGCATTGAGGTGGATCACCTGGCAGCTGCTTTTGAGCAGCCAGACACCAGGGCTATTAGAGGGGCTCAGCAGGGGGCTATTTGAATCAGGGAGGCTTTGAAACAGCACTTTGACAATGAGCTCCAGTAATGGGTCTTTCTGTAATGAATTGAGCCAGGCATTGTTTCCTTGCCACCTTGAATGACCCCTGCAATGATTCCTGCCTGAGCGTTAATTGTAGTCTGCAAATGTGTGATTGCCATTGTGTTTGAATTTCTGTTGCAACCACTGTTTTTGTAAGACTCAGTTTTTATTAAACAGTAATACACAGATTAACACGTTTTACCAGGGACATGACAGTGAGCAGCACTTGCTGATGTGAGAATCTCACAGGTGTATGTAAATCTAGCTGTCAGTATGGAAAATATCCCTGGGGTGGAATGCTAATTGCTCAGTTGGAGGAGAATGATTGCTCTAAGGAGCCGGTTCCTGACCCAGGTGGGGCCGCGAGAGAGGCTGGGAGCAGCCAGGAGTTCATGAGATCTGTGTCCCTGACCAGCCGGAGGACTCCACCGGGTTCCCCGTCAGTGGATCTGAGATGGATGGAATTGGAGCTGAGAACGAAGGAGTCAGAGGACCATAAGAGACAGGGAAGGCGTGAGGCAGAACAGCAGGAGAGACAGCGGCAGCATGAACTGGTGATGGCTGAGCTGAGAGGCTGAAGGACCCGTCCAGGGGTGAGTGGGGATGGACCCCGGGGTGCCAATTCCGCAGGGAACCTCGACACTAAATTGCTGCCCCAGGTTCAGGAGCGGGGAGATATAGATGCCTGTCTCAGGGCCTTTGGGAAGGCTAGCAATTGGAACCAGGCTGGCCCTGCAGAAAGGTTCCGGCGTCTAGTCCCCTTCCTGGACCCCAAGGCCATAGAGCTGTTTAGCCAGATGGGCGGGGTGGAAGACTGGCTCTCACTCCTGGTCCCTCCCAGCACATATGTCTGCATGGACTCTCCTAGGCTCAGGCCCCTCGGACCCTCAGTGGGAGCAGAAGGTGGTGGTCAATGGGGAGACATTCATGGGGTGGCGAGATCCTGGGACAGAGAGAACTGTTGTCAGGCCCCGGGTGGTGCAGCCGCAGATGCTGAGGGGCTGTGTGACCTGGGTGAAGGTCCCCGGGATGAAGCCCCTTGCCCTGCCTATGGCCCAGATCCCTGTGCAGACCCAGGAGGGGTCAGGCTGGCTCGTTGTTGGGGTTCTCCAGGATATCGGCTGTGAGGTCCTGTTGGGGGATGACTGTGTCTCTTTGGGACAGGATCCAGGCCCAGCTCCTGTAAAGGCCGAGGATTTTAATTTGAATCCAGGGAACCAATCGGCTGAGACTGAAGCAGTCAGTGAAAATGCAAATGACCTGGCTGGCAGGGGGGAGGAGCTGCTAGGCTCAGGATACCTGCCTACCTGTAACCAGAGCCCTGGGGCTGAGTGGGACAGAGAGATGCTCCCCTCCCCCTGCACATCGGGGAGGCGGCTCACACTGGCTCTGATGCTGTGAGCAAAGCAGCGAGCTCCCTGCCTGCCCTCACTGGGACAGCAGGGGAGAAGCTGAGCCTGGGCAGCGACAGCCAGGGCGGGACAGCTGCCAACCAGGGCGGCCTTGTCCAGCGGTGCAAGAGGCCTCAGGAAAGGGGGAAGCAGCTAAAAGGGGGCTGCTCGTGAGAGAGACACCTGGGCAGAGGGTGGCCAAGGCCCAGAGGGGGGCTCTTCACCAGGAGAGTGTGAATCCAGCGCTCCTGTCTGGAGGGCTGTGACCGTAGGCAGCAAGAGAGAAATACAGGTCTGTCGCATCTTACGCGCATTTAACATGCGCGATTTCAGCTTTGCGCGGTTGGCAAAAACAAAACAAAAAACAAACAAAAAAGAGAAAAATAACCATTGTAATACTGTACCTGTAGTGCGGGCAATTCCGCCCGCCATTACACTCAATGTAATTTTGACTATATGCGATTTTCGCTTTACGCGCTGACTCCCCTCTCCAGCTGCTGAATTCCAGACCGAGCTGCAGGAGGCTCCCTCCTTAGAGAAGCTGAGCGACCTGGCTGGCCTCAGTGCGGCACAGACCCTGGGGAAGGCTGCAGGGACAGAGTCCTGTGGGAGAAGGGATTCCTGTACCGGGAATGGGCTCCCCCAGGGGAAGTGGAACTGTGGGGAATCTGGAGGCAGTTGGTCCCCCAGAAGTACCGCCACAGGCTACTGTACCTGGCCCACGATGTCCCTCTCTCAGGACACCAGGGGATCCAGCGCACCAGGCAGAGGGTGCTACAGAACGTTTACTGGCCCGGAGTCCGCGATGCCGTCCAGCAGTACTGCAGGTCCTGCGACCTCTGCCAGAGGGTGGGGAAGGCCCGGGACAAGGGTAAAGCAGCCTTGAGACACCTGCCTGTCATAGAGGAGCCTTTTCAGAAGGTCCCTGGGAGGTCCTTACAGACCAGGGGTCCAATTTCTTGTCAACCCTGCTCCAGCGCTTGTGGGACAAGTGTGAGGTCCGGCACACCTGGGCCTCGGCATATCACCCTCAGTCCAACGGACTGGTGGAGAGGTTTAATGAGACCTTGAAGATGATGCTGAAGACTTTCATGGACCAGCACCTGCAGGACAGGGACAAGTATTTACCCCTCCTGCTGTTCGCGTACAGGGAAGTGCCCCAGGAATCCATGGGGTTCTGTCCTTTGCAGTTGGAAGGGGATGCTGAATGCTCCGAGGTCAGACCCAGGAAGGTCGAAGCTGTGTAAGCTTCTTACCCTGGTGACAGTGTGCTCAGAGAGAGGAGGCGGCTCCCCCAGAGTCCTGACTGGCCTCATACGGAGTAGTTCCAGAGCATCGCCCTAGTAACTCCGTGACATACCCACACAATGTGTGTCTCTGTCACACACATACACACACACACACACTGTCTCTCTCTCTTACACACTGACTTTCACACTCACCTCCCAACACATACTTATATTGTTGTTGTTGTTACTTGATATTTCTTTCAAAAGTGTGGTGTTTTAGTTTTTTGACTGTCAATGCATTTCACAATTTTTATTTCTCTTGTACGCTTAAATTTAATACTTTGAGTAGTGACTTCTAAAATGCCTAACCTGTCCTGCTGGAGTAATTATCCCTATGGTAACTTTAAAAAAATATATATTATATCTAGGTTTTTTGTTTCTACTGGTGGCGCAGATCTGCACATCACCTCGATCTGGTCCACATAGCAAAATTCATTCCGCACATGGATGAAAAATTGAGAGAGAACACGGCACCCATTTACAAGTCGCTGAATCCAGTGCAGGCTCAAGGCATCGAGTTCATTCCTGAGTGAGTGAACCAGTAGAAATGCACCCCAGGGGCGCTGGCTCTGAGTGAAGGTGTCCAAGGTGTGTTTTCAGATTCCTGTATCCCTCATAGGGTCCAGGTCCTCATGCTTCTTCCACAGACCTTTTAAGAGAAAGAACCGCCGTTCCTTTCTGTCCATTGCACTACAAATCTTGCTCCGGTCCCTCGTTCTTCATCCTGATCACAGGAAGTTCCCTAACAACCACACTGCCCCGCTCCAGTTCCACCCCAAGTGCTGATGCTGACACCTCTGTCCTTGCCTCGTCCTGACCCTGTCTCCCCCTTTTCGGAATTTGCCTCCCTTCCTCCCCAGCATTGAGTTTAAGCTTTGCACCCAACCCCTCCCCCACCACCGCCCTGCAAAAGTGCCATGTAACTGCCCCACATTGGGCCCTTGTTTCTTGTCACTTCACACCCCACCCTCCAATCCATGATGCCAACCTCAGGTCCCCCAGTCACCTGTGTTCACACAAACATCTTCATGCTTTCTCCACACTGACCCTATGGGTGGAACGCCCGTCCCACAGCTGAACCACAAGAGTCCACCACCCCCTCCTCATTCAAGTCCCTCCCAGAGGCTAGGTCTACACTACAGCGGGGGTCCGACCTAAGATACGCAACTTCAGCTACGTGAATACCGTAGCTGAAGTTGCGTATTTTAGGTCGGCTTACCTGGCTGTGAGGACGGGGGAAAGTCGACCGCTGCCGCGCTGCCGCCGACTCCGCTGCCGCCTCTTGCCGTGGTGGATTTCCGGAGTCGACGGCAGAGCGATCAGGGATCGATTTTATCGCGTCTTCACTAGACGCGGTAAGTCGATCCCCGATAGACCGATTGCTACCCGCCAGATCGGCGGGTAGTGAAGACAAGCCCAGAGACTCACTTCTGCTGTGACACCGACATGAACCCCGACAGCTCAGGCAGCCATTAGCAAAGAAAACAAAAGAACAAACTCCGCCCCCCTTCATGCCACGCCCCTGTCCACGCTGAGTGCTGCATACAGCAGTGCTTCCAATTGTCATTCCCCCGCCCCACCTACTGTTGTTTTAGCCTCTTGCAGCATCATGTCCACCTCAGCATGTCCTCTCCTCAGGGCAGGGCTAGTTGGTCTGATATCAGGGGTAGCAAGTGCATCTCTGGACAACCTTTCTCTGAGCACCCCACTGTCTCTTGTTTTGGAAGGGGAAGGCGGGGGGTTGGGTGGGAAAAATAAGCAATAGTGAATTTACCCTTTTTTGTAGAAAAAGTGTATTTTTGTGAAAATAGATTTTATTATAATAAATTTTGATTTTAAATACAAACATACTGTATCACCAACACCTGTGGCTGAGTGTCATTCAAATACCAAACATAACTGCCTTGCTCAAAACAAATACCCACCTGAAACATGCAAAGGAATGAACGCTGCCATAAAAGGATAGAACCATGTATTACAAAACTCTCCTTGGCCGTAGAAAGGGATGCATTCCCAATGCAAGGAACATGGTGTCTCTTATGAAAATAGCGGCAAACTCGCTGGCGGGGTTTTGCTCCCAGTTCCGCTCTCCAGACACACACACACCGTCAGGATCACACAAACATCGAAACAATCCAGTCAATAGTTAAATAAGCAGACAAGTCAAATAAGGCGGGATCCCCGGCTGACTGCAATTGCCATGCACCAACTGCAAACGCCAGGAATGTTACTCCAGCAGACTCCTGCTAACTCTGCCAGCAGCCCTGCGGAGATGCAAAGCTATTTAATGTATCCCCTACTGCAAAATGCTTTGGGGCATTGACTCCAGGGCTGTTGGAACCCGGGGGGGAGGGGGGGGAGGAGACTAGTGCCCTCACAATGGAAACACTGTGGTGGTGCCACCCCGTGTAAACTTGTGCATGCCGGGGGGCGGGGGGCAAGGGAGGCTGAGGTGAGAGTGGGACCCAGAGGGGCTGGAATGGGCCTGGAAGCCAGCAGGTGCACCCAGGACCCTCCATCCCAGCCTGTACATGGCTGACCCTCCCCTTCCCTGCCAAGTCTCAGTACCACCCCTCACTCCCCCTCCTATCACTCTGTCGTCGTCCCCCCATTTTCCGGAAGCTTCTGCCCTTCCCCCAATCTACTCCTTTCTTCTTGGTGAACTGTCGCAGTGCAGCACGACTGAGACAGGCAGGAGGCTCCTAGGCACAGCTGCATATTTACAGATTTACAGTACAAATGTCTAACTCATCAGCCCAGAGGCAGCAAAAGGGGTCGACAGGGAGAGAATCAAGTGCAAACCCTCATTTCAGGGAGTGGAGGAGTCGCCAACAGCCTCATCTGAACGGAAGAGAGAAATGCCAGGGCACACTAGTCAACGGGGTCTGTCTTACAGCAAAGGAGGGCTTCCTACGGGTCGGGCCGGTTAGCAAAATTACAGCCAGAATATCTTCTTTGACATTAAAATATTTACAAGGAGTTGGTGCTGTTGAGAGCTGGTTGGATCTGGGCACACTACTGCGAAGTACCTGCACCCGAGCTCCTAGGCCCCTTTCCGAGGTACCTGCACCCGAGCTCCCAGGCCCCTTTCCCAGGTACCTGCACCCGAGCTCCCAGGCCCCTTTCCCAGGTACCTGCACCCGAGCTCCCAGGCCCCTTTCCCAGGTACCTGCACCCGAGCTCCCAGGCCCCTTTCCGAGGTACCTGCACCCGAGCTCCCAGGCCCCTTTCCCAGGTACCTGCACCCGAGCTCCTAGGCCCTTTCCCAGGTACCTGCACCCGAGCTCCCAGGCCCCTTTCCCAGGTACCTGCACCCAAGCTCCTAGGCCCTTTCCGAGGTACCTGCACCCGAGCTCCTAGGCCCTTTCCCAGGTACCTGCACCTGAGCTCCTAGGCCCTTTCCCAGGTACCTGCACCCGAGCTCCCAGGCCCCTTTCCCAGGTACCTGCACCCGAGCTCCTAGGCCCCTTTCCCAGGTACCTGCACCCGAGCTCCTAGGCCCCTTTCCCAGGTACCTGCACCCGAGCTCCTAGGCCCCTTTCCGAGGTACCTGCACCCGAGCTCCTAGGCCCTTTCCGAGGTACCTGCACCCGAGCTCCTAGGCCCTTTCCGAGGTACCTGCACCCGAGCTCCCAGGCCCCTTTCCCAGGTACCTGCACCCGAGCTCCCAGGCCCCTTTCCCAGGTACCTGCACCCGAGCTCCTAGGCCCTTTCCCAGGTACCTGCACCCGAGCTCCCAGGCCCCTTTCCCAGGTACCTGCACCCGAGCTCCCAGGCCCCTTTCCCAGGTACCTGCACCCGAGCTCCCAGGCCCCTTTCCCAGGTACCTGCACCCGAGCTCCCAGGCCCCTTTCCCAGGTACCTGCACCCGAGCTCCCAGGCCCCTTTCCCAGGTACCTGCACCCGAGCTCCCAGGCCCCTTTCCCAGGCACCTGCACCCGAGCTCCTAGGCCCTTTCCCAGGTACCTGAACCCGAGCTCCCAGGCCCCTTTCCCAGATACCTGCACCCGAGCTCCCAGGCCCCTTTCCCAGGTACCTGCACCCGAGCTCCCAGGCCCCTTTCCCAGGTACCTGCACCCGAGCTCCTAGGCCCTTTCCGAGGTACCTGCACCCGAGCTCCAAGGCCCCTTTCCGAGGTACCTGCACCCGAGCTCCCAGGCCCCTTTCCGGGGTACCTGCACCCGAGCTCCCAGGCCCCTTTCCCAGGTACCTGCACCCGAGCTCCTAGGCCCTTTCCCAGGTACCTGCACCCGAGCTCCCAGGCCCCTTTCCCAGGTACCTGCACCCGAGCTCCTAGGCCCTTTCCCAGGTACCTGCACCCGAGCTCCCAGGCCCCTTTCAGCACTGCCCCAGCTGCAGGAGCACTACCTCTGCCCAGACACTCGCTACACTGAGTGTGCAGTCCCACAGCGGCAGGGCTCTATGTGAAGATGAGGTGAAGGAGGCCTAGGGCTGGAGCCATTCCAAGTCTTTAATAATCAAAGTTCACTTTTCCTTATTCCAATACTCTGCGGTGGTCAGTTTGCTGCAGAGGGCTTGTCAGAAATTTCCCTGCCTGGGCCTCCAGACAGGCTTACGGAGATCAGCAACATCCTTTTCTAGTTCTTCTTACTGGGCCCTAGTTTCTTTAAGAGCTTTTTCCCCTTGCAGAAGAAGCTTCTTTTCTTTTTACTCTGCGTGGACAGGTCACTTGATTCAAGAGTCTCCAGTGATGCTTGGTCTGGACTCGGGTCACAAATGAGAGTGCAGGAAGGTGGCACTTCAGGAATGTTAGGCAAGGGGTCCCTCTGTTCACCAGGCCCATCTGAATTCAGCTAAGCAGGAAAAGAGTGAACAAAAGAGAGAGAAGAGTTTAGACCCCAGCAGTGACACCATTGCCACAGAAAGGCCGTACAATGAGAGTAAACCCTGAAAGCCCATGTCTAGAGCTGGTCATCTCTTCCAGCAAAGGCCACCTCCCCAGCAAATTCAGCCAGGCCATTTCAATTTCCCCCCCTTCAAGCAGGAAACTCCAGTCCTTCATGCAAAGAGAAATTATGGAGGTAACATTTCAAAAGCACTTCCATGTCTTGGCAGCCGGTCTCACGGTGAGTCATGGACTCCAAAACCCGTACGGGGCTTTTGACAATGGGATGTGGGCTCCTAAGTCACTCTGGCCTAGGGTCACAAAAGTACAAAGTCCCAGATTTAGGCTCCAGTGTGATTTGCAAAACTCCCATTGACCCTGTATGTGCCTAAACTCACTTGGCGCCTCTGTTTCTGAAGTAAAACGTTCCCTCAGTGCCTAGGTTTCTGCCTCTCAGCATACACGCTGCTGCCTGCCACTTGTATTTGGCTGCCTAAATTACATGCAGAACTCAGTGTGTGCTTAGAGGCTGCCTAGCAGATCAGCCCCTCAGGGGAGATCACACAAACAGTGGGATGGGGCAACAGGAGGCCCCCACAGATATTAGCCTAGTGGTTCAGCTACTCATCTGGGATGCGGAAGACCTCCAGTTCAAGTCCCCACCCTCCACCTGATGAGGAGGGATTTGAATCAGAATCTGCCACCTCTCACACGAGTGCTCTAACCACTGGGCTACGGGATACTCTGATGGGGGGAGGGGTGGCCTCCCTCCCTCTCTCCTGTTGAAACGGTTTCACTCTGGCTCTATCATTAAAGAGCAACTGGAGCAGTGGACCTGGACCCTGGTCTCCCACATCCCGAGGGAGCGCACTGACCACAAGGCTACAGAGTCAGTCTCATGCTGTGCCTGCTCTCTCTCGCCCAGAGGATTCTAATGATTTAATTCACAGTGGAACAGCTTCAACAGAAGTGGCTGTGGGGCCCCCACATCAGAATATCCCATAGTTTAGAGTTAGATCACTTCCCTCAGTGGTAACAGAGCCCAGTTTAAATCCCTTCTCCTTCTCAGGGGCTCTCCCAAATCCCAGGGGGAGTAGCTGAACCACTGGGCTAAACATTATGAGAGGTCATCCTTTCCCTGGCCCCACCAAGCTTCCTGCAAAAATCACCTTAGGTGCTTAACTCCAAAGTGGGGTCCCAGCTGAGAATCACTAGCAGAGACAGGTGCCTGTCTCCAGGAGAGGGAGGGGCACCGCGCACACCCCTCTTACAGCATCTCCCACTGGCTAGCGTAGGCAGTTCCCTGCTTAGCATGCTGGCTTCTGTGAAGTGCGGTCTGAGTATGTCTACACAGCAACAAAAGCCCAGCGGCAATGGGACCTGAGTTAGCAGACCTGGGTTTCAGAGCCCAGAGCTCAAGTGGCTACACTGATTGCCAACCCTAGGGCTTTAACCTGGACGTGAACTCGGGGCTCTGGCATCCACACTGCAACACGCAGCTCTGAGTCCATCCAACGGCATTCCAGACTTCCTAGCACCCGCCCAAAATGTGGCCGCTCTAGACCTTTGTTGATGGTACCTTGAAGGGAAAACTTGACAGTCTACCCTGCACATTACAGGAAATTTGAACTGCCCGCCAATACATTCTGCCCAACTGTCTGTGCAGTCCCAGCAACATGGAGGGGGTGCTGTTTGAAGAACTTTTCTCACTTGCACTTTCACTCCTGTTTCAGGAAACATGCACAGCTTCGGTGAGACACTGGTGGATATTTCAGTGGTGTTTTCTGACTCATTGAAGGCACCTGACAGAGTAAATGATGGAGGAGAAGGACACAGACATGGAAGTTTCAAAGTGGCTGATGCTGCTTATAACACTCAGTACATCCACTGATATCCCTTTTATAGACTGGCACTTCTGGAGCAGGGCCACAAGAACAGACTGGTGGGACCACATTGTCTTGCAGACCTGGGATGACCAGTAGTGGGTCCAGAACTTCTTCATGAAGGAAGCTACTTTTCTAGTGTTCTGTGAGCAGCTTGCCCCGGCTCTCCAGTGTGAAGACACATACATGAGGGCGGCCAAGGTGGTCCAGAAGCAGGTTGCTATAACCATCTGGAAGCTGGTTACCCCAGACTACTACAGGTCCATTGCAAACCAGTTTGGGGTTGGAAAGTCGACTGTGGGTAAAGATATCTGAGGCAATCAGATGTGTGGTTTACCCCAAGGTGGCGGGCATTAAAGATATTCCTGAAGTAGTTGCTGCCTTTGAGAAAATGGGGTTTCCAAACTGTGCTGGGGCTGTTAATGGGACTCGTGTGCTCATAGTTTGTCCTCTTCAAGGAGCACACGAGCACATAAACCGCAAAGGGTTCTACTCCATTGTTATACAGGCCTTGCTGGACCACAGAGGGCAAGTTATGAGTGTCACCACAGGTTGCACTGGGAAAGGTCATGATGGCAGGGTTTTTCGCCGATCGGGAGTCTACATTCATGGACAGGCTGGGACACTATTCCCACCAAATGACATTGTCATGAACGGAGTTACTGTCCCCATCAGTATTCTGGGGGACCCCGTGTACCCACTTTTGCCTTGGCTTATGAATCCATACTCTGATCTCAGAGGCCCTGGCAAAAGACGGTTTAATTACACTGTCAGCAGGTGTGGAATGGTTGCTGAATGTGCATTTGGCAGACTGAAATCCCATTGGAGATGTCTACAGACCAGTGTCATCAATGCTGTGTGCATTACAGAGGCTTGCTGTGCCCTTCACAACCCTTGTGAAGCCATAGGGGAGCCAGTTCCCCAGAATGGGCCTAGGACAGCGAGGGGCTGCTGAATCGGGACGCTCAGCCACGAAGTGCAGCTCCCACAGCTGGAGCTGGATGTACTGGGCACCAGAAGGCAGGGATGCTTTGTGCTCCCACATCGTGGGCTTGCCTGGCCCAACGGAAGAGGGGGAATGGTACCTGTATGATTGTTCTTGTGTGTGGGGGGGGTGGAAGATTCATTGCTTGTGGAGGGTTTCAGAGCTGGGGGCGGGGGTTTGACTGCCATGCAATGTACTTATAAATGACCTCACTGAATATCAAATGGGGGTAGGGGTGGGGGGTTGATACACAGTGTGGGTTGATGTAAGGCAGCGTTTTTCAAAGTTCATGTCATGACCCAGTACTGGGTTGCAGCATGTCAGGCACTGGGTTGCTCTGGTCAGCACCACCGACTGGGATGTTAAAAGTCCCGTTGGCGGTGCTGCCCAACTAAGGCAGGCTAGTGCTGACCTGTTCCGACACTGCGCTGCGTCCCGGAAGCGGCCAGTAGGTCTGGCTCCTAGGCAGGGGGGCCACAGGGTTCCGTGCCCCAAGCACCGGCTCTGCACTCCCATTGGCTGGGAGTTGCGCGGAGCCACTTGCACGCCTCCGCCTAGGAGCCGGACCTGCTGCTGGATGCTTCAGGCGCAGAGCAGTCCGCGGTGCCAGGACAGACAGGAAGCCACCCTCTGCACCCCGGCTGCACTGCTGACTGCATGAACAAATGCAAACGGTGAAACCATGTTCAAGACAGAATCCCCCTACCATTGCATATCCCCTGGCTCTCCATACCCCCTTCCCTTCCTTCCACATGTGCTGCACACTTGGCGTGGGGGAGGAGTGGGAGAGGCATCCATGGGCAATATGGAGGGCTGCATGTGCCACAGTTGCCCTGGCCTGCCGCTCATTGGGCCCAATTGCATGGGCCACCCAGCCATGGCGTTGTCCAAGTTGTTTCTAGACTGCTGCATGGGGAACCGCCGAGGGGGCTCAGGCCTTGGTGTGGGGGATGAAGCAGGAGCCTGTTAGTGATAGCAGCCACTCAAAAAGTTCTTTCTGCTGAGCTCCGTCCTCCTCCCTTAGCCGCCGTTTCTCGTCCAGGAACTACAAAGAAAGTGCCTGCTCCTAAGCTGCAAACCTGTCCTCAAAGGCAGCCTGAGCCTTTCCCCTTGCCTCTCGCCACGCCTTTCCTCTAGCCGCAAGTCCCTCTGCCCTTGGTTCTGGACCTGCTTGTGGGCCCTGTCCAGAACTTCAGCCATCAGTTGATCACGGAAACACTCCCTCTTGGAACGGTCTGTGGAGGTAGGTTGGTCCAGGCTTCTGCTGCACTGTGGGCAAGCTGTGGAGGTGCTGGAGCCAGTAGGGGGCGAGGGGCCTGGCAGAGGACCAGACACCGAGGGTTTTCTTCTCACATGCAGGAGCACAGGAAGAATCCTTGTGGAATTTCAAGGACATAAAATGTTACTTTTCCAAACCGAACTTCAATATATTGTGAGAGGGATGCTACAGACCACAGACGCTCCCTGAACACAGCCTGGTTAATTGCAGCGAAGATGTCCACAGACAATGGTAAGTTAAAAATTACAGCTGCTTTTTACCCCCCTTAAAATTGCAGAACAACTTGAGTTAGCGGGGGAGGTTGGTGGCCATACACTGCACAAGGTTTTTCTATCGTTTCTGGCATTCCGCATTTTGGAGGACGGAACAGTTCTTGTGGTGCCTGATTGGCAAAGAGAGGTGTTACTCCAAGCTGCCAATGGGAATCCTGCAGTGTATGCCACTGAAGTATTTAAATGTCTAGTGACTGAACAGCACATCTACGAGTGCAGTGGGCTGGTCAGCTACTGAGGTGGGCTGGGAAAATACAGCCTTCTCTATGACTACCTGCTTCATGCGGGAATCAACAGGATGCTGCATTAGCTTCCACGCAGCTTAGCCTGTTATGGCTCCATGCAAACACACAGAACTCCATGGCCATCCCCCTCCCTGGAGAAAATTTCAAACCCCAGTTGTATTTGGGACAAATGATTTCAGCACCATTTCAGGGACTGCATGGACTCCCTCAAACTGAAATGGACTAGATTTGTAAATGGAATACGTTTCCACACTCCTCCCCTTTGCGGTTTTCAGGTGGCTCATTACACCCCTGAGTGGTTACAGGGCGGAGTGCTTACAGGGATAGCAATGTAAGGTTATTATTTTCAACAAACAGGAAAGCACTAGCAAAACTGTGCACTGTTCCAGTAGAAATTCACTTCTCAAGGTATTTTTTACTGTCTGCACTTTGTGGTTACCATTTTGAATTCCACATGGCGGGGCAGGACGAGGGTTGCTGGTGAGACACCAAGGTGCTGACATACAATCTGCCATTAGCAGATACACGCTGATAGCCAGGGCTAGTAATAACTTTTGCATTAGTTCATAGAATAGAAATCCATCCCATTCCTATATTAATAGACATTAACATGGAGCCAGAAACTTACCAGGCTCCAGGACGGCTTCTACCTCTTCTGTTTCAGCTGCAGGTGCCACGGTGGTTCCTCCTGTGGCATCAAAAAGCTCCTCTGAGTACAGCCCAGGTTGTATTGCAGCTGCTTTTGCTCCAAAGCCTCTTCTGGGACCAGTGTCAGCTTTGGTGGCCTCACTTGCTGCCTGCCGCTGGCTGCCATCAGCCCCCAGGCTGGCTCCGTGCCCAGCACCCGGTTAAATGCCTCATAAAATGATGTCGGCGAGTTGCCCAAGGTGCCGCTCTGGTCCCTGGTTTCCCTGTACTCAGTCCTGAGCTGCGTAGTCCGTTCCCTGCCCTGGTCACCGGCCAGTAAATTTGCCAGCTTCTTCGCTATTTGCTGCTATGCATGGTCATTCCTGGTACATCTCCTAAATCCACTGCTTTGCTGGCCCCACAGCAGAGGTTTCCCAAATCTAGCCATGCTCCCACAAGCATGAAGCAGCGCGCTTCTGGTCAGTGTCCATTTCAAACGCAGAAGGCTCTCTGAAGGTGTATTTGGAGCTTGGCGATCAGAATAAAATGGAAGGGTTAAACTCTGATTTCCTGAGCTGCTGTAATACAACAAGGGGGAGTTGCTTCCATTTCCCTGGAGTCGACTGGCAATTCTTGGGAGAGAGAGAACAAAGGAAGTTGGCCTATGGGATTATGGAATACTCTTGGCAGACTCCCAGAGCCCGAGTCTGGGGTGGCTGCATCTACACTGCAGAATGATCGGGCTTGAACCCTAGGTCCCAGCTTGACTCAAGCTTGAACCCTCCACCCTCTCGGGGTCCTAGGATCCTGGGTCTGAGCCTGAGTCCAAGACATTTGTGTGTAGATGGAAGGGGGGCTTGGGCTCAACTCTGAGTCCAAGCCCGGGGTTATGCTGCAGTGTAGACATACGCTAAGGCAGTGGTTCTCAACCTTTCCAGACTACTGTACCCCCTTTCAGGAGTCTGGTTTGTCTTGTGTACCCCAAGTTTCACCTCACTTAAAAATTACTTGCTTACAAAATCATGAAGCTTTCCAGCTCAGCCATGACCTTAGCCATCCTGGGCTGCTAATGCATTGTGGACCCTATCACAATAAAACAGCCTTTGCCCTCCTCTGCCCTTTCTATGGCTCCCGAATGGGTACTGAACATCGACACTGACTTGTCAGGTCTGAGAATCATCTTTGCAGCTTCCAGTTGTACTCACTACAGCAGTCACCCAAAGAGCAGCTGCAGGCAGGGGCAGAGGTGGGTTAATCACCAGCACGCTGCTCTGAAACTGCATCACTAGAAGCTCTGGTCAGGAAAGCTTAGCTATTCAGGACAGCCCCAAGTCTGAGTTTCGGTTCCACAGGAGTCAATGGGAGTTAAGCACAGGCACAAGTGGTTTCATGAATCGGGGGCTAGAAGTGTCGAGCTAACAGAATCATAGAATCATAGACAATCAGGGATGGAAGGGACCTCAGGAGGTATCTAGTCCAACCCCCTGCTCAAAGCAGGACCAATCCCCAACTAAATCATCCTGCTCTGCCTGGGAAGAGCATGAGTCAGTGATATAGACAGCATGATGTTCTGCCTAGGGAGGGGTATTAGCAAAGAGCACAGAGGCTGTCTCTGGAGACAAGCAGAGGAAATGCGACTAGAAGACTGTGTTAGTATAATGCTGTTGTCTAGTGTCACTTGGGCATGGGAATACTTTGCTACCAGGAGCATGTTACAAAAAAAGCCTCCGCTGCTGCATAAAAGCAGAAATGGAGGCTCATATGACTGGCAGTCTTGAGCCTGTTTCCTGTGTCGAAATAACAGACTTAGCATCCCTGCATCACCCCACTGCTGAACTGCTCTGTGCCATTAACAGTTAACCGGAAAGGCAGTTGTCCATGGTCTCTTTTTCTTTAGAGTTAAATTCACCTCTAGTTATTCCAGACACTTCATTCATTTCCAAGAAGAACAAATTATAAGATGAGCTGAAACACAACTTCTAGGGAGTCAGATCTCTTGAACATCTGGTGGGGTGGGGTGGGGTGTGTTACATGGAAAGAGGCCATTGTTTAGGAGAGGGTGTGACAAAAGTGGAGTCAGTATTCCCGAGAAAGAGCTAAATGAACCTTTTAGAGAAATCTGGTTTGGTACTGATGCAAAATGCACATCTGCTCCCAAATCCAATGAGTTAACAGCAAGCACCGTGACTACAACATTGCTTTCCAGCATCCCAGATAACCAGGGGCTTGTTGCTGTTCATGGATTTAATAGATTTTAAGGCCACAAGGGACCATTATATTAATGTAGACCTCCTGCATAACACAAGCCAGGGAACATCTCCCTGTCAAGCCCAACACATTTGGTTGAGCTACAGCATATTTTTTAGAAAAACATTCAGTCTTCATGTAAGGACTCCAAATGATGGACAATCCACCACATCCCTGGGTAACTTGTCCTAATTGTTCACTGCTCTCAATGTAAAAAATTGGCATCTTATTCCCAACCTGAATTTGTCTAACCTCAGCTTCCAACCATTAGATCTTGTTCTGCCCTTGTCCGTTAAATTATAAAATAAAGACCCTATACTGTTGGAAGTCTTCTCGCCATGTAGGGCTGATAGACAATAGGTTATAACAACAGTATTATTGTACTATATTGTACTATATTTGAATAGATCAATTCAAATATCAAATCTCCATCAGTTAGAAGGACATGACTAACTGTCTTTGTGGTCACAAGTCCTTCTGATTGCCATCTCTGGTGAATGACACACACACACAGGCGCACATGTACACACACACACACCTTTAAATTACATAGAGGCAGTGGACTCAACTGGTAAGTAACAAATGGAAATTCAGTACTGGATATTTCTCCAAGAAAAGAAATGAAGAAAAATTACTCTGGAAAGATCTTGATAAACAGTGTTAGTGTTGCAAAAACGAACAATCATGTTAGTCTTTTCTCTTCTCTGTTACTCATGATTTTTTTCTGAAATGATAAATCAAATGTTAAAAAGGAAAAACACAATAAATCTGCTCCCCCTGCACCCTTCAAATGGCGGAGTGCAGGAAGTCACACCCCACAGCTGCAATCCTTTCTGTGAGTGCTGTCAAACAGAACAATTATCCACCGGGGTTAATTTTAGGGACTAGCACCACCCGCATGACCTATTGAGTCAATTTGCTAGTCTTTGGCTTGTTTACGGGAGCCCCAGGGAACACAATGAGGAGGAATAGGAGAAGACTGAGCAAAGGAAAATGCAGGCTGAATATGGGAAACTATTAGCCTGCAGGCAGAGGTAGGAGCCCCATCACATGGGACAGCTACACCCAGTCTGGATAAAGCACCATAAACTACTGTGCAGAGAATAACCTTGCCCTCGCTGGGGCCAGCCTGAAGGACAAAGCAGGCCCTTTCTATCTCCTATTTCTAAGAAACCAGCATCATACCACAGTCCCCAAAACCACCAGATAATTGTTCCAAACAACTGCACTTCACAGCATGGCTTCTCTTTGGTAATGAGCCTCATGCAGCCAGCCACTCCACAGCAGGGAAAGGAGAGAAGTCTGGCTGCAGGGCAGGCCAGGCAAGGGATTAAGGAGACCTTCTCCCATACACTTACATGGTTGCTCTCTCTCTCTATGTATCATTCTTATCTATCACTGGACTCTTCTTTTCCTCATTCTCTGAAGAATATAACCGCCAGGGGTGCATAATATGGGCAGAAATAAATAGATGAAATCAATTAGAATGGAATACTTTCTAAAGGTGCTTTACAAACCTCAGTCTTTGACAGAATCTGCATATTACTGATGCAAAGTACACCCATTAGAGCAATTCCTTGATAGCAACAACTATCATTGACGTTACCATGGGATTTTTACGGTCGCATCCTGTTTTCACCCGCTCAGGACTTCTCAGGGAGTTTCCCTTTGAGGATGAGTTTTCAGTGCTTAGCCTGAGTCCAGAAGTGACATTTGTTTGAAAGTTTAAGCAAAATCCCTTCATCTCTTTCAGTTATTGGAGAGTTAAAAATATCCCCCATGTTTGCAGAATTGTACGAATCGTTTAATCACCAGTGATTCACAGAACTCATCCTCCTTCCTCTGCTTTGTCTGGAAATCATCCTCATTGAGGGGCTGGGCCCCTGCTTGGTGGTGGGCGGGGGAGCTTAATCCAGAAAGTTATAAGCAATTGGAAAATCACTTTTGAATGAGCTCCTGCTAAGATCTGAGTAGGGCCTAATGAAGCTCACAGCTTTGTTGTGACATCATGTTGTCCAGTGACCCTGCCCAAGCCGGCAGAATGGCTCAGAGGCTGCAGCTAGGCAATCTGGCAGGAGGAATCTCACCCCCAAGCTTCCAAAAGAGTCCAATGATGCTGTCTCGCTGCTGCCACCTCTCTGTTGCTTTTTCATCTCTGCTGACCCAGCTTTGCAGGAAACGAACAAAGGTAGCAGGAAATGTGAGAACTTCACTCTCCCCAGCAACCAATCCCTCTCCCTGGCCAGGTCTAGCCTCAGCAAATAGGCTGGGTTTAAAGCCATGCCAGCTAACACTTTTTAACCAACACAAGAGTAGGCCTGTAAAAATATGCTAGCTGGTTATGGTCAATCCTCAGTTCCCCCAGATGTAGTTGGGTTAGGGTTACCATTCGTCCGGATTTACCCGGACATGTCCTGCTTTTTGTGTTAAAAATAGCGTCCGGGGGGGAATTTGTAAATCACTAAAAATGTCCGGGATTTCCCCCCCATGCAGAGCGAGGCGCGGCTGGGAGGGCTGCAGGAAATTCAGCCGCTCGCATGGGGCTCCGGCAGCCAGAGCCCTTCCCCCGCAGCTTGCCAGGCTGGACTCCGGAGCAGCTGTAGAGCTCCTCCTCCCCGCCCCCCCCGGTCCCGCATTCTGAGCCGGCCGGCCTGCCGGGCCGTTTGCATCGGGCCTCGGCAGCAACTCCTCCCCTGCTGCCCAGCGCCCCGCTCCGGCAGCACTGTGCGGGGGCAGGGACCGGGTTGTGTGTTGCGCTGGGGAGCGCAGCCACGTGTCTGGCTCCGCACAGAGCCCAACACCATGTTCTGAGCGGCAGGGTAAGGGGGCCAGGGGCCAGGAGAAGGGGCAGGGAGATTTTGGAGGGGGCAGTCAAGAGACGGGGGGGAGTCGGGAGTTTGGGGGGGGCTTTTTGGGGGGGTGGAGAAGGTTTTGGGCAGTCAGGGTACAGGTAGGGGGTAGGGTCCTGGGGGGCAGTTAGGGTGGGGGGTCTTAGGAGGGGGCAGTTAGGGGACAAGGAACAGGGAGGCTTAGGTAGGGGGTGGGGTTCTGGGGGGCAGTTAAGGGCAGGGGTCCCAGGAGGGGGCAGTCAGGGGACAAGGAGCGGGGGGGGGGGTTGGGAGTTCTGGGGGCGGGGCTGTCAGGGGGCAGGGGTGGGGAGAGGGATCGGAGCAGTCAGGGGACAGGGAGCAGAGGGGTTTAGATGGGTCGGGAGTTCTGGGGGGGGGGCTGTCAGGGGGTGGGGAGTGGTTCGATGGGGCGTGGGAGTCCCAGGGGTCTGTCTGGGGGTGGGGGTGTGGATAAGGGTTGGGGCAATCAGGGTACAGGTAGGGGGTAGGGTCCTAGGGGGCCAGTTAGGATGGGGGGAGGGTCTCAGGAGGGGGCAGTCAGGGGACAAGAGGCAGGGAGGCTTAGGTAGGGGGTGGAGTCCTGGGGGGCAGTTAGGGGCAGGGGTCCCAGGAGGGGGCAGTCAGGGGACAAGGAACGGGGGGAGGGTTGGGGGTTCTGAGGGGGGTGGGAAGTGGGAGGGGCAGGGGCGGGGCTAGGGAGGGGCTCCTCCCGTCCTCTTTTTTGCTTGCTGAAATATGGTAACCCTAAGTTGGGTTGATGTCAATGACTCTATATTGATTCACAACGGGTGAGGATTGAGCCCACAGAATACATGCAATGTAGGCAGCTCAATGCTACTAGGAGAACCTTCACTTCTACCTTTCCTGCCTTTTGGTGCTCACTATTTAATTTTAATGACGCTATACCTGGCGGGGGGGGGGGCAGGGGGCTTGGGGAGGCTATACTATGTAATAGGAGTAAGAATGCAGCGCAAGGGTCCTGGAACGAGGACCCTTGAGAAATTGCTATATTTCTTCTGGTAATTTAGGGGAGTGTGTAAAGACATTCACTGCCAGGAGCCTCCCAGCAGTGCCCTTTCAATCCGATACCACGTTGTTTTGCAACAGACACAACCGTCAGGATATACAAATTCTGAGTTTAGTGAGAGGTGGGCACTCTGCAGAGACAATGCTAAGGGAACACTAGGGTAGTGAGACAAACCCTGTCGCCTAACACTTCACAGCCAGCAACTGCTTCTTAAAGGACAAAGCAGGGTCCATAACTATTAATCCATCAGGGCCGCCAGTCAGACTCATGCCAAATGTCCTCTTTCCATTGGTGAGCTTTCTAATTGGCTCCTCCTCCAGTGCAGTCTCTACCATGCAAGTGAAGGTGAGGTCATGGCTACCTGCCTGTGACATCACTGAATGTGGCAGGCAGCCATAAGCAGCTTCAGGATTCAAGTTCTCAACCACCAAGAGTCAAACTTTTGTTATACAGGCCTTTGTATTCATACATGTCTCTCTCTAGTTCCTTTCATTGGAAGAGCCTGGGGCAATTCAAGTGCATTCATTAATTAGCCTCATAAGACACTAACTATGGGAGGAAGGTGGTCATTCTGTCGTACCTATCTAGGCACTTACGCCATGAACAGAATTTATACCCACACCTGGGGAAGCTGAGGCAAGTATAGAATTCAGTGTCCTATTCCTGGTTCCCCTCTGTAATCACTTACTCAAGCTATACAATGTGTGACAAAGATTCAAATGAGAAACACCTGGAGAACATAAACTCTTCCGGAGAGGGACCATGTCTTTGTATATTTATACACAGTTCTTAGCACATGGTGCCCTGACCTTGAAACGGGTCATACTCAATGTTCATGTTAATAAACACAGCAGGGAACTGGGAAGGATGTTGGGGTAACTTTCTCAAAAATGTATGGAGCTTGATATAAATGTGAGCTGACATCAGCCCTTGAGGGGAACAAAGGTAAATACTGGTCCATTTGGGAGGAATGTATATCAGGGAGGAACTGGAATGGGTAGACGTGGGAAGCATGTCCGTGTACAGCAGGCAGCCTATTACCAGTTAAATCCTGGAATGTAATAAGTTCAATCACTAACAACTGATTCCCCAAATACACAGCCTCCATCTACCCCAGCTTTGGAATCACGTGCCAAGCCACATAGATACAGAGCCATTAAAAACAGTTGGACCTTAATTGGGATTAGTATGCCTTGATGCACGTGGACATCTGTTTAAGAGAGCTATGCAGAGCCCTCTACCCTAATCTGTGTCCATTCACACACTGGGGAATGCAGAGACTAAGGAAAGTTGTACTGTGAATTTAAACTGATATCGTTAACTAGCGGAGCCCCCTTGTGGGCACTCTTCTTCCAGGGTCAGAGTAGGTGTTTTCAGTTTACGTTTTGTCACTTTGGAAGTGGTTTCAGTTAAACTGAAAAAGCCAAAGGGGAGTGGTACTAGTGTAACTACAGCTCTCTAACTATACCTGTAAAATTAAACTGCTACAACTGGTAAACGTTTCCCAAGCAGACAAGCCCTTCAAATCAGGGTCAAAGGAATCTGAACATCCATGACCAGCAGCTCAGGTGGCCCAGCTTTGGGCTGGCTTTAGAAGATGGGGCAATTAGCCTGTGCAAAGCAGGCACAGCACCTTCCCTGTATGGGGAGGAAATCAAGGCACTGGAGCAGACAGACATTACAGAACGTGAAGTCATCGGAAATGAGGGAGATGGTGCAGTAGCTGGGGAGGGAAGCTTGTGGAGACTCTAGTGTGTTTGAAGGCAAAGGCAAATGAACAGGGGGTGGCTGAGCGTGAGGGAGAGGGATGGAGGAGGGCAGGAGCTGGGGGGGCTGGTGCAGGACTAACAGGAGGCAGGGAAGCCAGGAAGGATTTAGTTAGGATGACACTAATAGTTCCAGCTTCTTTTAAGAGGCAGAAAATCCTAGGAACTGGGGCAGTCAGGGGTATGTGCCTGTTCACAGACCAAGGCTTGGTGCCAGACTAGGCCTGTGGCTAATGCACAGCTCTGACATCTCTGGCACTCAGGGAGTGGGGAGCTATGGAGGTAATTTCCCAAAGGTAGCTGACAGCTCCGAGATCCATTTGAGAATTAGGGCCCAACTAAGTGTGGACTTCCCCTGGCAATCACTGTGGCTAGAGGCACTGCAGGGGGGTAAGGCAGCACAGAATGGGGTCTGCTTTGGGGAGAGCAGGCTGGCTGTGCCAGGAAGCAGGGGAGGGAGCGGCTGAGCCAGGATTTTCTGGCTGTGAGTTTCCTGGGTTTGAGAGGCACTCTCATGGCCTTACATCCTTTTCACAGAGGTGCGTGTGGGGATGTCCCAGAGGGTTTTCGGGTGTGTTACACTCACCACCATGCAGCAGTGAGGGAGCAAGTCCTCAAAGCATTGTCTTGCCTAGAGGCTTCTCCCGTCCTTTAACAAGTGGCCCTAATAATTCCCTCCAAACACTTGAGCTGCTCCTGGGTGATAAAACCCACTAGGCAAAGTGCAGTGACCTGAGTGGCTGCAGGAGATGGGGTGGGCTGAACTCATGCCCTCCACTCCACACCTCTGGTCACTTTGAAGTTTTGTATCTCTCCCATTTCTCAACTACTGGACGTCCTTTTATATGGCGATGGTAACAACAGTTTCTGTCCCAAGAGTCCTCTGCATTGATCAGCTACCATGTCACCTTACCTGACTCTCGGCATTCACTGCACACGTGTCTTGGTCTTCCAAATGAAGCCCCTCAGTCATTCCTCCGTCCAGAGAGACAGCTTCCAGGAAGTTAGATGGGACAAGGCCTCTCTGTCTGTTTAACTCCCCCTGCAAGGTCAGAGGAGTAGTTCTTAGATACGCCACTAAGAAAGACTGACTTGAGAAATGAAGCAGACAACCCCATTGCACAGGGCTGGGCAGATTGCAGCCTGTGGCTAAACCCGGCTAAGGTAATTAGGAAATGTGGCCTGCCTTGCTCCCACAGGCTTGGAGGTCAGAGCCTGGGTTCTGTTCCTGGCTCTGGCCTGCTGGGTGACCTTAGGCAAGTCATGTCCCCTCCTGTGCCTCAGTTTCCCCATCTCTATATTGGGGATAATGGTCCTGACCTCCATTGTAAAGCGCTTTGAGAGCTAAACTCTGGGGCTGGGACTGTCTCTTTGTTCTGTGTTTGTAGAGTACTAGCACAATGGGGTCCTGGGCAACAACTGGGGCTCCCGGGAATACAAAGGGTGGGGATGATGAAAAGCACTATGTAGGAGCTGGGGATTCCTGTCATTAGTATTGTGCTGGGGGCGGCGTGGGGAGATCTACCAACACCCGTTCCACTCTCACTACAAGAACAGGTCGGTGTGAGGAGCAGAGTAAAGGGACAAACAATGGAGCCAGATGGATAGATAGACACTGATCACCATAAAGCTACAGAGCACATTGACACCTGGACGAACAGCAACTGACTTTGGAGAAACAAAAGGAAATCATTTGCCTGTTCTGGTGACTTTCTTAATCCTTTTGATTCTATTTGGCATTGGGGGTTTAACTAAAGCTTCTCTGAATAACAACAGGTGCAAAGATACTTTATCCAACAGGATCCCAGGAATATAGAGCCATAGTAAATGGAGTGCAGAACTAAACTTGAAAACAGAATCTTGTAAGCAAGACAGGGATCTTGGCCCAACACTGTGTAACATAAATATCCAATTCCTTGCAAACACCCTGGAAGATTCCTGGGCACCTGTAATAGCCCTGGGAGAGAATTAAATTAAATGTGCCTTTTATACAGGGACTTTCTTTCCTCACCAACCAGAGAGTTTGCATTTAGTAGAAAATGTCCGTGACACACTGTTGCTACAGTGAAACTTTGACAGCATCAGGAGTGTCTGGTAATTCCCAAGTTCCTGTGTAAATGATATCATAGGCAAGTACACTGTTGTCACATAGTATGCTTAACTGAAATGAATGGGTTTGGTTTTGTACCAAGAACAGACTGGTAACACCTAGAGCTGCCTGAATCATAGAATCATAGAATATTAGGGTTAGAAGGGACCTCAGGAGGTCATCTAGTCCAACCCCCTGCTCAAAGCAGGACCAATCCCGACTAAATCATCCCAGCCAGGGCTTCGTCAAGCCTGCACCACCTGGATAGCTGAGCTGCTCCAGGTCTGGTGGGGTGCTGGTTTGACACACTGTCTCTCCTCTCCCTAGAGCAGTACATCATTGGCAGCCAGAGCCATGGGCTCCCCCACGCTGCCGGCTCAGCTTTCTCAACTGCAGGAGCCATCTCTACCACAGAGAGGGAGCTTAGCTTCCAGGGCACATTCAGTTCTCAGGCTCCGAGTTCAGACCACCCCTTTATGCCATTAGTGCAAAGGGGTTTCTTTGGGATGTCCCCTACCTGGGAACCGGATTGAAAGAACCAATTCATTTCACATAAGCCACCATGGAGCCTGTGGACATCACCAGCTTTCAGTCACTGCCAACCTAACTGGATCTGAACCAGGCCCCTGGGTCTCTCCCAAGCCCTCCAGGCTCCCAGCAAACGTATCACTTGTGATTAAACTAGGCCATGGCACATATAAAGAAAACAAGGAACGGAGAGAGAAATAGAAATGGCCGTAACGAAATGGCACTTCTTTAATGACAACTCAGCCTGCAGCAGATGTGGTGTGCTTGCTGAGCACTGTTCATGTACACAATGTGCACAGTACATAGATTCCAGTTTGGCAATAGCTGTATTAGGGTTATGCCAAGAAAGGAACTAGGAGAACAAAAGGGGGGGAGGGGCTCCCCTCCTCCGGGGGCTGGAGAGAGAGAGAATGGCTTAAAGGTAAAATGCAGAAAACACACCCCAGCTGGAATGTGTCGAACTGGGATTATGTGAAACCAAAGGTTGGAATTCATTGTGTTTGGGACAGTCCCTGCTGACAAGCCTCCATTTTGTTTCCCAGTCTCTCCTATTCTGACAGTTGATTGGGAGTAGCCCTTCAGGCTGCATGTCTCTCAGACTCTCTGGACACAGTACTTACGTAATAGAATCCATCATCATCCATGGACCCGAACACTGTGATAACGTCTCCAGCAGTAAATGTCAGCTCAGCCTAAAAGGAGGCACAGTAAGGACGTGGTTAGGAGAGCCCAGCTCTGGGAAGGAAATGGTTAGACACAAACAATGCTCCTGGGACCTGCCTTTCACAAGCTTCTGCACCCCTTTCCCATTTTCATTTCCATCTTAGAAATTCTCTGGGAGATAAAATATTCCGAGACCTTGGGATTTGTGCCCTGACTCCCCAGGCCATTGTGACAGACTTGTGAGAGTCCGACTCCCAGTGAGGGAAGCAGGCTCTGTCTGGATGTGAAGATAAAAGGAAACACCAGGAACAGGTCAGCCTTCTGCCCAGAGATGTCTGAGCGCAAGGAACTGTCATGAACGGAGCAACATGAACATTGGCTCATATCTAAACAGTGATGCGGCCTCTGTGTGTTTGGGCCCAATGCCTGGGAATGCTCTAGCAAAAGCGTTGGCTACCAATAACTGTGTTTTACAGGGCCTGATTCCACACTGCAGCTGCAGTCAAAATTGAACTGAATAGATTGAACTTGGGTCTCACGCTCCGATCAGAGTAGGGGAAGTCTGCACAGTCAAGCACCAGACCTCGCTCGGTGGATAAAGGGAAGACTTCTGTCTCCAAGGCTATTATTCTCAGACTTTCACAAGCACTCAGAAAGAGGATGATGCAGGGTCAGGCCAAAGGGATCCAGCGTAAGAAGGTAAACCAGAGGGGGAGAGAGAAAGAGAAGTAAGCCTCAGGCAGGAAGTGACTGGTGCTGGTTACCTCCACATCCACATTTGGAGAGCTCTCCCTAGGGTTGTAGTCAAAAGCAGCCACCATGGTCCTAGGTGTGATCAGATCAGCCCCAAGGTCCTGCCACCTGGACCCTGAGGGACAGAAACAAAACAGACATTCGTGAGACTGAAAATCCAGGATGAAACCCCAAATCAGAACAGTTTCTCTGCTATCCCTGGGGCAGATGCAAGCACCAAGTCTCAATGGGTATCTTAAATGGGGGAAGGACATTTGTAGGGTCCAGCTGGGTGGCTGGAAAGGCAACTCAGCTGAACCTGGTGAGAAGGTGCCACCTTTTCTCTCACCTCCCCCACTTCCTCATATATCCAGGATTCCCTCACCAGCTCTCTCTGTCTGTCTCCTGACCTGTCTGTGCTCCCACGAATCATCCAGGCCAGCACCTGCCACTTGCAGCCAGACTGGGGAGTTGGGGAACCGCAAAGCCATTTGGCTGGTGCGCAGCTCCTGCTCTGCTAATGGCAGAGCACTGGGGAAGGCAGGAGTCAATGTGATGAGGTTACGTGGTAGGGATGAGGAGGTGGTGAAGGTCCTGCAGAGCCTGCTGGGGAATGCACTGGTCCCTCAGCCACCTCCTTCTATGATCAAAGGATTGCGGCCTTCCTTAGCTTATACAGCCCAGTTAGCATTTGTCAAACATGCTGCCACGCAGAGCCACTCAGGCTGCAATGCGTAAAAAGGGACGAGAGCTAACTGTGACCACCCCTTCCAATTCCTGCTCCTCTTCTCCAAAGGGACCTGGCTGAACCAGGCCAGTCAGCCCTTCCAAACAGGGACCAACTGCCCCAGTTATCATGACAGGGCACAGCTAATGGCTGAGGCAGTCCTGTGAAAGGATCTCTCTCGGTTGGGTCTCACTGACACCTTTCTCACCCTTCTGGGATGACATTTTCCAGGGCTAGTCTCTACTCAAAGGCATTTCTTTTTGCTGAAAGTTTGAGCCAAAGCAGTTCAGCCCCTTCTGGGAAGAGAGGCAGTAGCAAGGTCCAGCCCCAACTGAGAGAGCCCAGGAACAGTGTTCCTGGTTTGAGGCAGAGAGTTGAAATGTGGCCCCCTTAGCAGGCTAGAAAAGAACCTTTCAGAGTCCCACTGAAATCCCATTTGGGTTGGGCCACGTCAGCAGGGCACACAGCACCATCTGCGAATTGCTCGTTGACGTGCAATGGAGCAGTGACAGAGAGGCGCAGTCAGGGGCCAGAGAGGGGGCAGCTTGCTCCAGAACGTGCCTCCCTGGCAGAGCTCCAAGCTCTACTTAAGCCTGTCAGTGTGTAAAAGCAGAGCTCGGAAGTCCAGGAGGTGCAAACTGTCCAGTCTCTAGCTGTTGGCTGCTGTGCTGTCCCCAGATCCTCATGGATCTAAGCCTTCCACTGCATGTGTTTAACACTGGCCAGGGCTGTGGAAAGGGAGAGAAGCAGTGGGTGTGGGGAGAGCAGTGTCCTAGGGAGGGGCAACAGCTCATTCAGGAAAGTGCACATGGAATGCAAGAGGGCTCTGGGGGCATCTCCTAGCCCCTTAACAAGTGTTCAACCTCCTTTCATCACATGCTCTTGACAGAGAGATTTTAAAATTAACTTTAGATTTTTTTGCAAAGCACCTATGATGGCTTGTACCTAAGCACTAAGACAAAAGCTAAACCAAATATTGCTAATGGCCAGACAAGATGGCCACAAAAGATCATTCATCTCCAGAGAACACACATGACTCCTGCCTAGCAGAAATAACAATCAAACAGCTACAATACTACATTGGTGGGGAGGGATAGCTGAGTGGTTTGAGCATTGGCCTGCTAAACCTAAAGTTATGAGTTCAATCCTTACAGGGGCCCGTTTGGGGATTGGCCCTGCTGTGAGCAGGGGGTTGGACTAGATGACCTTCTGAGGTTCCTTCCAACCCTGGTATTCTATGATTCTATACATAGAATATTTCACCTTGTGTTATATATCACCCAGCTCAGGCTTTGCAGACTGTGGGTAAAGTCAATGGTTGTACTGCCGTAGACGTCCAGTGGGACCAGGAATTCACCCCACAAGAGGAGTGAGTTTCACAGTCCTTCACTAAGAATACTAAAATAAGACTTCCCCTCTGGGGCCAGACAACGAGAGCATTCCCACTACGCGTTGTTGTTGCAATCAGGTAGAGAGGGCAATTTGGTCTAGGGATTAGTCTGGTCCTGGGCTCTGTGGATAAACAAATCCCTTGCATTATACCTGGCAGTGCATGGGAAGCTAGTGCAGACCTTGGTGGCTGGTGTTACATGCTCACATTTGCTTGTCCAGCTAAACAAACAGATGACCACATTCTGCAGAAGCAGAAGCTTCCAAGTGGTCAGCTAGAGCAAATCAAAGTAAAATGTATTTCAGCACTCCAGCCTGTAGCAGAGAGAGAGCCTGAAGCATGGGCCTGGTGCAAGGCCTGAGGCCTGAACCTAAGTCAGCAAAAGTTATGCTACGAGCTACAGTCAGGCCCTGTCAAAAGCAGATGCTTGCCTGCAAGTCAGTGACCGGCACACGAACTTGGCACCGGTACTGCTAGTATTGATAAAACACACTGAATGTGTAAACACATTCCAGCAGGCCAGTGCAAGAACACCCTAACTTAGCACACGACAAAAGTGATGAATAGTGATCTTTCGTCTAAAACAGAGTAAAAGTAAAAGACAAGTGGTGAATAGGGATGTTTTGTCTGAAACATCAGGAGGAAAGTACAAGGGGAGGTAACAAACATGTCTTGAAACACATAAGGTGATACGTAAGTTGTTTATCCGAGTCTATAAATATTGGGATACCTCACTTTAACCCTTCGTCTGGCCTAGGGGGCACTGGAAAGTCCCACCACTGACTGAGCTGGTCCATTATCACAGGCATACGTGTGTTAAGTGTACCCGTAACCACTGAGCTGAGACATTAGCACCGCGCTTCGTCGGCAATAAACCTGAGCGAGCGCCTTTGCTACTAACCAGGTCTGTGGTTATTGGGCAGTTCAGTCGGAGCCTGCTGTATGGGCTAACTGGCCAGAGCTGGTACAGCACGCAGAGAGAACACACACACACACACACACACACACACACAGAGCCAACAACTGACAACACACAGCCAACAACTGACAACTGATCTGGTAAGTGAGTGAGCTGCCCTCTGTAGGAATGGGTGATCTAACAGCGCAGAAAACTATGAGTTAGGGAGCAATGGTGCTGACAGAGGCATATATGACAGTGAGTTCACAAAAGGAGAGGCTGCAGCCTATGGCCTAGCCAAACATGGCAAAGGGCACTGCCAGCACCTATTTTTACCTAAGTGCCTAGGACCAGCAATGGCTCCAATATGATCTCAATAGCTTAGCCCATAAAGGTCAATGATAAGCATACCTCCGTCCCCACCCTTCCTCCAGGTGTTCCCCCATTCAGCAGCATTTCCCCTGCCTTATCTAAACTGAGTTGAACACATCCAGCTTTCATCAAAGATCTTAGCTTGGCACTAACTGGGAAAGCAAGGAGCCTGCTGCTTCCAGTATGAAGAACAGTAAATGGAAATCAGGGCAGGCGGGGTAAGGAATTCAATCAATCTGATTCTATTCCACCCTCTGCAGCAGACTTCTTGTGTGACCTTAGACTGCTTAACTGTGGGCACTTTGTAAAGCCAGGATCACACTGCCTGAGCTCACAGGGTGTAGTGCCACCCGACATCTCATTTGGTACCATCCGTCTCAAAGCTTTTTCCAAGGATGGGTAAGTACCATCGTCACCATTGTGTCTCTGGTTCCCCATCTGTACAGAGAGAGAATGAGACTTACCCAAGGCCACCCAGCAGGTCTGTGGCAAGTTCAGGAATGGAACCTAGTCCTGCTGACTCCCGGTCCCATGCTCAATCCACTAAACCACTGCTTGTTTCAAGCAGCCCAGAATCTTGCTCTCTAAATGGAAACCACTAACAGGCCTCAATAATAGACTCTATCTCCTCATGCTAATTTTCACTAGCTGCTGAGTACCAAAGATCCATCTCCATTCTGTGCTGCTCCCAGCAGCCAGGAAAGCCAGATCAAATGCTGCAGGTCCACCCACTCCTGCCTAGGGTGACCAGACAGCAAATGTGAAAAATCGGGACAGACGGTGGGGGGTAATAAGAGTCTATATAAGAAAAAGACCCCAAAATCGGGACTGTCCCTATAAAATCAGGACATCTGGTCACCCTACTCCTGCCCAACATGCGCCCCTGGAACCAGAGAGACTGTCATGGAACTAAGCAATCCGCCCAATAAGTCATTGGAATTTCCCCCACAGCAAGAAGCCCTTTGCTGTCTCTAGCTGTGGCACTGTAAGCCCATGGGGTCTATCACACGGGGGTCCTGATCTCTGACGGGGGCTCCTCGGCACCACGTAATACAAATAAATCATCATCAGACGAGTCAGACATCCTACAACTACTCAGGCCAGCCCCACCAGCCACCCAAAACAAGCCCACAGTCCCCAGATTCCCACTGTGTAGCCGAAGGTCCAACAGCCACCATCCAAATAGGAGGGAGACCCTACACACACTGCAACCCCTCTGGTGTCACAACATGCTTTCCAAATGGCACAGGGTAACCATCTCTCCTGCTGTAGGAACAATTTCTCAAACCTCACCCCTTTGTCCTCATTGCTGTCACCCCTTCGGACCATGCACACCTCCATGACAAGCAGCCCAAGCCCGACTCTTCTCTAGTGAGCCCTTCTGACAGCAGCCTGCCATTCCCCATGCTCACCTCACCCACCATCCATGTCCCCAATATCAGCCCCCAGCATACACTGCTCACTGCATAAACAGCCTGTTCCTCCTTGCCACAGCTTAGCTAGGATCTGGGTAAGACTGAACACTCGGAAACCACAAGCTGGTAGCAGGACTCTTCTTACTGGGGTCATGCTGACAAGGTTCCACGTAGGGAAGGGAGAGAAACCTGCTCACATGGGTTCTGAAGGGCTCTTACGAGGAAGTGATGCGGCTGCTCCCTGAGGTGTGTTGCTGAAAAGCATCTACCTACTTTTATGGGCCCTTTCCCTGTAGTATCCGAGCATGGAAGGAGCAATTCTCACCTGGACGAGGCTTGTAGTTTTCCTGTTTCTCCAGCTCTGCTGTGGAAGAAAAGATTTAATGAGTCTGTATTCAGCTTTCAACACTGACAAAAACAGACACCTGACGAACAACAACAAAACGTTCCTCATGAACAGCAAAGATCAAGCCAACTTAGCCAAGGCCCAGCAAACACACACCACAAGCAGATCGTACATCCTGTTCATGCAGCTCAAAGTCTAGGACAGTAACAGTGATACTGGAACATCATTGGAGACAGAGGACAAGCTCAAGAAACAAAAAGAGCTATCTGTCCTGGAGAACATTTAGCACCCAGGCCAGGGTCCCAGCATGGAGTGATTACAAATGGTGCCAAACTGGAAGGAAAGGGTGCTCTGTCCACTTGCTGCCAGTCTGACCACTTGGAGATCCTGAGAGCAGGTAGTCAAAACTCAACCCAGTTTGCAACCCAAATGCCAAAATCAAACGCAAGCAGCAGGCGTGACAGACCTTTCTTGGCACGTCTGGGTTTCGGAGGAGGGACGGTGAGGCGGCGTGGAGGTGGAGCAAATGTACCGTTTCCTTAATAAAATCCAAGAAAAAAAGCAAATAGACAAGAGAACAGTAAGACAGCGAATGAAAGTGAAAAGCTTCTTGGAAAGTGAGCAAGCAACACAGCAGCATGAAGAAACTTCCACTGGGAAGCAGACTCTGCAATTTATATACTAAAGCGAGACCACCCGGGGACTCTCATACTGTACAACCCACACACAGACACATGGGTTTTTATATATATGTGCGCTCATCAAGAATGCAACAGAGCATGTCCTGCCTGTCCATCCCTCCCTGCCTGTGACTGCACATCACCTTTCAGGAATATTAGAGACACAGTAAAACCAAACCCTAACAGATTACTACCCGAAAGAAGCAAATTTAGGGCTGCACTTCTCAAACAAGCCACCCACATTAACCCTGCCCTTGCAGGAACACAGTTCCCTTCTTCCCCACCCTGCGGGTAGGTGAATGAAGAAGATCAGGATGGGAGACTGGGAGAGAACAGGGGATTTCAGAGGCTGGTAGGGGAGGAGATCAGGGTCTTTCCCTCCCTTCTCCTGAGGCTCTGCAGGGAGGAAGATCCCCACTGAGCCTGGGGAGGAGCGGTTCACCAGCCAGACCCTCATGTGAGGCTCTCAAGGGGAAATGCTCTTTTCTGCTGACAAGGTTCCCTAGTGACTCATAGATTCTAGGACTGGAAGGGACCTCGAGAGGTCATCGAGTCCAGTCCCCTGCCCGCATGGCAGGACCAAATACTGTCTAGACCATCCCTGATAGACATTTATCTAACCTACTCTTAAATATCTCCAGAGATGGAGATTCCACAACCTCCCTAGGCAATTTATTCCAGTGTTTAACCACCCTGACAGTTAGGAACTTTTTCCTAGTGTCCAACCTAGACCTCCCTTGCTGCAGTTTAAGCCCATTGCTTCTTGTTCTATCCTCAGAGGCTAAGGTGAACAAGTTTTCTCCCTCCTCCTTATGACACCCTTTTAGATACCTGAAAACTGCTATCATGTCCCCTCTCAGTCTTCTCTTTTCCAAACTAAACAAACCCAATTCTTTCAGCCTTCCTTCATAGGTCATGTTCTCAAGACCTTTAATCATTCTTGTTGCTCTTCTCTGGACCCGCTCCAATTTCTCCACATCTTTCTTGAAATGCGGTGCCCAGAACTGGACACAATACTCCAGCTGAGGCCTAACCAGAGCAGAGTAGAGCGGAAGAATGACTTCTCGTGTCTTGCTCACAACACACCTGTTAATACATCCCAGAATCATGTTTGCTTTTTTTGCAACAGCATCACACTGTTGACTCATATTTAGCTTGTGGTCCACTATAACCCCTAGATCCCTTTCTGCCGTACTCCTTCCTAGACAGTCTCTTCCCATTCTGTATGTGTGAAACTGATTTTTTCTTCCTAAGTGGAGCACTTTGCATTTGTCTTTGTTAAACTTCATCCTGTTTAACTCAGACCATTTCTCCAATTTGTCCAGATCATTTTGAATTATGACCCTGTCCTCCAAAGCAGTTGCAATCCCTCCCAGTTTGGTATCATCTGCAAACTTAATAAGCGTACTTTCTATGCCAATATCTAAGTCGTTAATGAAGATATTGAACACAGCCGGTCCCAAAACAGACCCCTGCGGAACCCCACTCGTTATGCCTTTCCAGCAGGATTGGGAACCATTAATAACAACTCTCTGAGTACGGTTATCCAGCCAGTTATGCACCCACCTTATAGTAGCCCCATCTAAATTGTATTTGCCTAGTTTGTCGATAAGAATATCATGCGAGACCGTATCAAATGCCTTACTAAAGTCTAGGTATACCACATCCACAGCTTCTCCCTTATCCACAAGACTCGTTATCCTATCGAAGAAAGCTATCAGATTGGTTTGACATGATTTGTTCTTTACAAATCCATGCTGGCTGTTCCCTATCATCTTACCACCTTCCAAGTGTTTGCAGATTATTTCCTTAATTACTTGCTCCATTATCTTCCCTGGCACAGAAGTTAAACTAACTGGTCTGTAGTTTCCTGGGTTGTTTTTATTTCCCTTTTTATAGATGGGCACTATATTTGCCCTTTTCCAGTCTTCTGGAATCTCTCCCATCTCCCATGATTTTCCAAAGATAATAGCTAGAGGCTCAGATACCTCCTCTATTAGCTCCTTGAGTATTCTAGGATGCATTTCATCAGGCCCTGGTGACTTGCAGGCATCTAACTTTTCTAAGTGATTTTTAACTTGTTCTTTTTTTATTTTATCTGCTAAACCTACCCCCTTCCCATTAGCATTCACTATGTTAGGCATTCCTTCAGACTTCTCAGTGAAGACCGAAACAAAGAAGTCATTAAGCATCTCTGCCATTTCCAAGTTTCCTGTTACTGTTTCTTCCTCTTCACGGGGTGATGCTCGGAGCTCGATCTCTGCAGAGAAGAGGGACAGAGATGGCTCCTGCAGTCCCTAAGCTCTGAATCATTGATCAACAGTGATTCATATTTAAGAACTAGTAACTTTTGAAAATACATGTTAGCCTTTGTCATTGGACACTGGATCTCAGCCTGGGGAGACAGGGAAATACGCTTCCTCTCTCGCCTTGTCTCCACTGTCAGCTACAACGTGGCAAAAGCACTGGGCAGACTTAGAGTTCGGTTAACTGCTCTGTCATTTGGGTGTGAAGTTGGGAGCCCCTTGTGCACGTAACTCCACTACCCCAGCCCTAGATCTAACCTTCCAGTGTTGCTGTCACCCATGGCACTCAGCATGTCTGGGATTCACTCTGAGCAGCCAGGGTGTCCGGAGGGCCTGCAAGACATGCCAGTGCTTAGATGGCAGTATTCTCCCTGGAACGCTGTCTGGTGGCAGGCGCCAAGCCCACAATTCCCACCCAGGGTCAGCTGAGATCTTGCAGTTCACTAAGGCCCCTGGTGGCTGTGATAACACAGAGGGATTCTTGCCCTTCTCAGGCTCAGCTTCATGCACGTGAGATGCAGGAGGCAGAAAGACATCAGCTGTGCATAAAGCACTAAGGCCCCATGCTTCAGACACTCGCTGGCACGGACCAGGAGCCCAAGTGGCACCACCGTTTGGCTTCTCTAGGGCCACGTATGTGTACTCCGCATTCATTTACAATCTATGCAACAAGGCCAAGGCAAAGCAGCGTTGTTAATTGTAAAACTCAGCTCTTTTTTCTCTCTTCCCCTCATTCTCTCCTTCCCATTTCTCTTTTCTCTCCTTCCATCAGGCTCCCTCCTCTCAGAGTTCCCTCATCACTATTCTCCTCTCTGCCCTGGCTTTCTTCCCCACCTCCACCCACCCGTCTCCTCCTCCTCCTTCCCTGTCTACACACTGTGCTCTCCTAAAAGTAGTGCCTCCCCTGCCCACGGGCTGGTCAGCTGCAGACCATGAGGCGCCCATGATCGGCTGAAGCTGAGGTACTACTCTGCTCCCTCCTGCTGCTCCCTGCCATGTTCTTCTCACGTACTTCAGCAAGAAGCAGACCCCACTTCAACTCCTCACTGCACAGCAGCTGGCCCAGGGTTAGCTCTCACAAAGCACACGTCATTAAAACCCATCCAGAGACAGCATCCTCCCCACGTGCCGCTCCCTTGCATGTCCACACTCAATGCCACATGTGGGAGGCGGCTTGGAACAATGCTGCGGTTTGGAAGGGCAGGTTTTGAACTGAGATACTACAGCAGTTAGAGCCTCAGGCCAGGACACTCAGCTCATGTGCACAGGGCCCCTGCTGCTCGTTATAGCAACAGCAGGGGTTCTGGTGGCTGACGCTCCTGAGGGTGGCCACAAGAACCCCCTTGGCAGGTGCAGTTGGCGGGCAGCTGCAGTGCAATGCATGACAGCAGTGCCGAGCTTCCTGAATGTCAGGAAAGAAACGCATTGTCCACATGCAGAAACCGAGTAGGTGTGGGAGGGAGGTACAGTACCTATGCTTTCCACCGATGTGGCAGCAGGAATGTAACCGTGCTTTAACAGCTCCTTCCTCACTTCCGCACTCTCCACCTGAACTTCAGACACCATGTTACAAGGGATGTACCCTGCCCTTCCTGCACATTCACCTCTGTAAAACCCATCAGCGTCTTTGTCGCCACACACCTAGAAGAGGAGAAACAGCATCTGCATCAGTTCACATTAGGGAGCGTGAGCCACGTAATGAAAGCAGGGATGCTCTGCAGGCAAAGCAGTTTAAGGAAGGGAACAACAGCCTGTTCAACTGAATTCTGCATCCAAAAGTCCCAGCCATCTGTGGCCGGAACATGGCAGGTTAGCAGCAACACGGAAGAGAAGACCTCATGTAGCACTGTTCTTACCTTCAGAATCTGCCCCTCCTTAAATGGGAGCTCTTCTTCAGCTGCATCAGGGTTAGGTGACATAGAAATGGGGTCATAGTCAAAAAGGGCCACAAATATCCTTACTGAGTTGTCTGTAACAACAGCCTCTGAAGCTGAGCCTGCAAGCAGGAGAAATGAGGTTAGCACCGCATTCCAGGGAGCTCACACCTCCAAATCGACATGTTTTCAGGATAGAAGTTACTGGCTTCTCTTTCAACATTTCAAAACAGATTGTTCTCGCTCCATCCCTCTGTCTGTCTCTCCCTCCCTGTACTATGCTCCCTTTCAGATGGAAAATAGTCTCAAGAAACGCTGACAAGCTCACCTGAACTGGAGATGGAAGATTTCAAGATTCGGCTTCTTCTCAAGGTCTTGTTCCCTTTTCGGGTTGGAGTCTGCCAAGCTGGTGAGCCAAGTAACTCTTGTAACCTCAGATCTTCATTATCAGAAGCCTGCAACAGAAACCACTGGAGAGTTACTAATGGCCGTGCTTTGAACTCTGAATTAGCATGGACCCAGCTCCACCCCTCACCAGCGACACTAAGCACACCACAAAAAGCAATGCATTCAAATGCAATATTCCTCTTTTGGGACACTCCAGAGATGAGAATTATGTGGCACTGTGGAAAACTGAAGCAAGTCAACATGGACAGGTGCTTTTCTTGGAGGCCAGTAACAACTCCATTGTGAGGAGGGGTGGAAGGACACATCAAGGAAAAGTAGAAATGATCACGGATCATCATTAATTTACTAGGAATTTTCACTAAGGTCCCAAGGTCTTTGAACTTGGACAGCATCTTGGCCTAGGGAGGAGGTCCCAGTTGAGAAAAGGAATACTGCATCCATGATTCTTAGCAGCCGAGCAATGATTCTCCTCTGACTTTCCACAGTACAAGCATAAGCAGAGAATACAAGAAAAGCCTCAGAGCCGCACAGAACTACAAGCTCTCCCAGACATACCGCTGAAGCGTCTGTTTCTGTACAGCACTAGACAAAGCAGCACACAGGCAGGCTGGGGGCACGGGCAGGGGAGGAAACTATTGTCACTACAAGCTGCTTCAAAACCAGAAGAGGAAAAGTCACCCAGACCCTTGCGTGCAACGCAGCACTGTGCATCCCCTTCCAAGGGCGCTCCGGCATCCTCCTCCAGCCAGCTGGACTATCCGCTCGTTCCCAGCCTTGCTCCTCTGAGCTGCCTTCACTCCTCAGTGCCTCCTTCTCTGGGCAAGGTAACTGTGGGTGGTGGCTTGGAGACCCAGCCCACTCCATTCCTTTCTCTTCCCCAAACTCTTGCTTCTTCAGCGGGGTTCTCCCATCAGAGTGGGCAGACTCAGACTGACTGGAGCAATCACTCCACCCTTCACAGCCAGTCTGGGACCCCTCCACGCTGCCATCTGGCCATTCACTGCTCCCGGGGCTGGAAGGGAAGGTCAGATCCTGCTCTTCCTCTGAGTCATATTCAATATTGATCTCGAGGCTCCTTGTGTTGAAGCAGTGGGTTGTCAATGCAGCGGGCTCTGCTAGGTCTGAAGGCATTAACTTTCTGTGGGATTTTCTAAAGGTGCCTGGTCTTGCATGACCACAGATTTCTGACCCGCCCTTGCCACTAGCACTGCTTACGACATTCAGCTTCTCCTTGAGGCTGTGGGCTCTGTACAAGCTGCCTCCTGTCAGGCTGCAGGTGTTCAGCAGGCGACTACAATGCTCTTTGACATCGCTCCGTTTCTTCCTGCTCACCTCAGGCAGATCCTGGGCCCTTTCTTGAGAATTACCTCCTTTCTTTCTGCCCGACTGGGGGCTTGTGCCTGCAGTGGGCTTCATTCTACTCTCCTGGTAACCCCAATTACAGCTACCCCTCTTCTGAGTCCAGCTCAGCTCCAGATAGGCAGGATTCTCATTGTCAGAGTCTTCTCTGGTCTTCTGAAGAACAGGAGCCTCTTGGGGTGCCTGCATGGAAAGATTCTGGTAGGTGTCATTACCATCTGTGTTTGGAAATGCCTGAGGGGCACTTATGGGATGGGGCATCCCCTTCCTTTCTGCATGGTATGGACGTCTCTCCAGGAAGCAGTCTGGGGATTCTCTCTTCTCCACATGAACACACTTTTCTTCCTCCTCCTCTTCATCCTCTTCCTCTGTCACTTCGGGAATGCTAAATAACTTCTTGCTGCAGTTCTGCTGATGTGGGAGCTCCAGAAGCCTCTCCAGAATTTCCTCATCGCTATCGGTGTCACAAGGATCCAGCTGCAGCCCAGCCCCCAAGACAAGGCACAAAGGGGATAAGCAGAGAGAAAGAGGAAATAAACATTAACAAAGAAAGAAAGCTACAGACGCCCCCTCACGGTGTTTAAAACAGGACAATCCAATGTCAGGACTAGGACAGCACACCGTGACGGAGAGCGATTGCAGTCTGCAGAGAAGCACGGGAGGAGATGGTTCTTCGGGTTAAAGAAAACGATTAGATAACCTAGCGATGCAATGAGACAACAAGAAAGGCCACTGGGTGGGATTGTCTTCCCCTGCCAAATCTGTACAGATGTGTCTGCGTCTGCAGCACCTTTGACTGCATCCTCTGGATGCCACAGAGGCACTCAGAGCTACAGGAGGAAACTGGCTGGGCTGGGGTCAGGTACGCTTTCTCCAGGGCCATCCTGTGTACACAGGAATCAGCAATTCACTCCATCCATAGGGACAGATCAGACTGCTCCTTGTATGCTGGCCCCTGCTGACAGGCACAAGGCCCTGCCTCCTCCCCACCACCTTTTCTGCATCCTTCTCCCTGCAGAGGAGCAGAAGTAAGGAATCCCTGTGCTACCAGAGCAAAGGAGTGCAGGGGCTTTTTCCCTCTGCCACTCACAACGGTCCTATAGCAGCTGATTTCTAAATGCAGCCTGCCTGCAAACCCAGGTGAACACACAACACTCCCTTAGCCAGACGAGGCAATCACTTTCCTTACATTAAACTGAAATGGATACACTTGATCCTACAGAGCTGTGTTCCATTCAGACATGCATTCAAAGACATTCACATTGAACTGGTTATGCAAATGGTTGGTGAAATGTTGCACTGCTTGTAATAAAGCTGGGTTTTAACCACTGATGCTAAGGGTGGGTTATGTCTTGCTTTTTATTATTTTAGTAACAAAATAAAATGGTCACACTGGTACTAGGGGTTCATTTGCAAATAGTTTATAAAGGGCTACTCAACAATTAACATATTCTATAAGCATGATCTAGATATGAGCATTCTGTGGGATAGATAGTTATACACACCACAATAGAAGGTGTTCTAGATGGATCTAAACAACCTATTGACCAGTTGGACTTCACAACAACTGATCAACCATTTATTAAAACATCTGGTAATCACGTGTTAGCCCTCTATAACCTATTTATAAATGTACTCATAAAGCATGACCCATATGACTTGGTTTACTTACATACAGAATCAATCCTTAATTTAAAAATACACAAGTAACATGGCTTTGCCATTGTTTTGCCCAAGATTCATGGTAGGGTTAACCAGCCTATAGTTCCCACGGTCTCCTTTGAATATTGGCTCAACATTAGCACTCTTCCAGTCTTCTGGAATTTCCCCAGTATTCCAAGATTTATTTAAAATTAACATTAGCAGGTCAAAGATCTCCTCAGCCAACTCTTTTAGGACTCTTGGCTGCAAGTTCTCTGGGCTTGCTGATTTTAAAATGTTTATACTGAGTAGATGTTGTTTAACATTTTCATTAGTTACTAATGGACTGGAAAGTACTTCATCACCATCATGTGATACAATCACATCATCCTGCTTCTTTTCAAAACCAGAACACAAAATGTATTTAACTTCTGCTTTTTCTACATTATTATTAACAATTTGCCATCTCCATCTCATAGTGGACCTATATCATTGCTAGGATTTCTTTTGTTCCCAATATATTTTAAAAACACCTTTTATTGTCAGCCCTGTCAACAATGGATTTTTTCCTGATGTCTTTAGATTCCCTTATCAATTTTCTACTCTTCATAACTTCTAATTTATATTGATTGCTATCTCTTTCCCCTTTATTTCTATTTGTTATTTGTTGCTTTTTTTATTTCTAATTGCTGTCTTCACTTTTCCACTGAACCAGGATGTGCTTTTAGCCAAAGTTGTCATCTTTCATGATTATGGAATCGTGGCTTTTTGGCCATCAAATAAACTCTTCTTAAACAACTCCCCATTTTCATTCATATTTTTCTGTCTAAATTTTTCCTCTGAATCAATTTCACTTATAATTTCCCTCAGCTTTGGGAAAATAACTCTTCTGAAACAACAAGTATATGTATGTGTGTGTTTATATATATAAAAACTGGCTGGAACTGTCCTCTGTTTAAATAAACATGTAATGTAATTCGTTCATGATCAGTGGTTGCTAGGCAACCAGCAACTTTCAGTCCAGTGATTAATTTATCTTTATCTGACATAATGCACTCCAAAACAGAAGGGGTATTCTGAATCAGAGCAATAAAGAGGTGCAGGAGCAATCTAGAGGCCAAATTATTTTTTATCTCAATCAGTTGGGGGCAAAGTAGAAATCAGTTAAGTGGCGAATAATCAGAAGTAAATCAGAGTTACTTGTTTTAGCAGGAAGAAGTTACTCACCTGGTGCAGTAACAATGGTTCTCTGGGATATGTGACCCTATGGGTGCTCCACTGTAGGTGTGTCTGTGCCCCCGCGCTGCTGATCGGCGAATTTCAATAGCAGTCTGTCCCGCCCGCACAGCTCCCCATCTGCCACGAGGTTAGCCAGTGTGTGCGGGCATTCAGTTCCTTCTCTATCACAGAGTCAACCACTGAAACTCCGAAGTAGAGGGGAGGAGGATGGGTTGTGGAGCACCCATAGGGACACACATCTCAAAGGACCATCGTTACTGCACAAGGTGAGTAACTTCTTCTCTGAGTAGTGTCCCTATGGGTGCTCCACTGTAGGTGTCTCCCGAGCAGTACCCACCAATGGAGACTGGGACTTCAGAGTCAAGTCTGATATGGATGACAATACTGTCGCACCAAATTTGGCATCTGAAGCCGAATCCCCCAGGATGGCATAGTGCTCTGAAAAGGTATGCACAGATGTCCAGGTAACTGTTCTGCACATTTCTGATATAGGGATACCCTTGGAGAAGGCAACGGGTGAGGAGACCAACCTCATGGAATGCGTGCATACTGAAGGTGGGGGTGCTAAATTATGCAGTTGGTAACAGAGTTTAATACAGTTGGAAACCCACTTTAAGAGCTTCTGAGCTGAGATTGCTGTACCTTTAGACCTATCTGCAATGGAGAGGAAGAGTCTTAGAGATTTTCTAAAAGTCATTGTCCTGTCCAAATAGAAGGCCAAGCTCTACATACAATTGACGGGAGAAGGACGTTTTCCTCATGAGGTTTGGGATGAAATGTTGGAAGCTGAGTAAGTTGATTCATATGAAATGCAGAAGTCACTTTAGGAGTGAACTCTGGATGTGGTCTGAGTGTGACCGTGTCAAGAAAGAACACAGTAAAAGGGGGATGTGCCATCAAAGCTGCTATCTTCACTTCTGCCAGAAGGATAGGGATGGCAAGGAGGAAAGCAATCTTCATGGAAAGTTGAGTTAGTGAACAAGTGGCCATGGGTTCAAATTGCGGTCTAGTCGGTCCTTTTAACACTAGATTGAGGTCTCATTGAGGAGTGGGGGACTGGGTTGAGGGAAGAGGTTTGCTATGCCCTTAAGAAACCTCTTCGTAGTTCGGAGGGAGAAGACTGGGTAGCCTTTTACCTGTTAGTGGAAGGTTGCAATTGCTGCTAGATGAACCTTCAGCGAGCTAATAGACAGACACGATTTCTTAAAGGTCAACAGGTAGTCTAGGACCACCGGTAAAGTGGCTGCAGTAGGGGTGACCCCCTTGGGCTGGCACCAGATCTGGAACGTCTTCCATTTCTGAAGGTAGGTATGACGAGTAGTGCCCTTTCTACTGTGTAATAGCGCCTCCTGTACCTCCTCAGAGCAAGATGTTTCTATGTGCTGGAACCATGAAGGAGCCACACTTTTGAGTCACAGGATCCATAGATTGGGATGGAGAGTGCATTCCTCATTCTGCAACAGCAGGTAAGGAGTGATCGGGAGAGTCATCGGTGGACATAATGCCAGCTGCGACAGATAAGGGCCAGGGCCTGCCTGGGCCAGGTGGAGGCAATCAGAATCATGTTTGCTTTTTTCCTTTTTATTTTTGACAGGACTTTCAATAATAGAGGGAATGGGGGAAAGGCGTAAAGAAGTCCCTTCTCCCAAGGAATGAGAAGAGCATCTCCCATGGAGTGTCGTCCAATCCCTGCCCTGGAGCAGTACTGTGGGCATATCTTGTTCTGGTGAGTAGCAAACAAGTCTATTACTGGCATCCCCTATTGTCAGAAATTGTCATATAGAATCGTCAACTCTATCTCCCATTCGTGGTTGTGCGGGAATTTGCATCTGAGACTGTTGGCTGTCGTGTTGTGTATTCCCGGTAGGTAGGAAATTAATATTAGGCCGTTGTGGGAGATGAACCAGTTCCATAGTTTTAGTGCTTCTACATACAAGGAATGAGATTTGGCACCTCCCTGTTGGTTTATGTAGAACATGCAGGCCATATTGTCTGTTATGACCTTCATGTGTGCGTCCTTGATCAGTGGGAGAAGTGGTACCATGGCTGCCCAAACCATGGAGGTTGAGGGTTGGGTGGGCGATATGCCTGGTGCTCATGGTGAAATTGGGTCCCGTATGGCGGGTAAGACGAGCGGTGGGAACCCAAGTGCTCTAGCTCACTATCCAACTCCAATGAGGAGAAAGGTGGGGTGTGGCATGGAGATGTCATCGAGTCCATTGTTCTGGGAGAACTTGGCAATGGAATCCCAGTACTGAGTAGGGGTGAGTCCGGTACATCGAACACCAAGAGATCTGTCGCGCACTGGAAATCCGCAATGTGGATGTCGTTGTTATCGGTGGTTATCGGTGCCAAGAGGTTTGTACTGATGGAGTCGGAGATACGGACCTAGTCGTACAGTCTGTCAGTGCGCTGGGGTTGGTGCCGGTGCCAATGACTGCGCCGACATAGCCTTCCCCGGGGTGGATCTTTCATGTCTTTCATGCCCCCCGCGGTACCGGTATTTCTTTGCCTGTGCCCATCAGATCTTTGGCAGACTGACTTACTCTGTTGACTCGGTATCGCGCATGCCCTGGGTACCAACTTTAGACAGCTTCAACACCATCGGTACTGATGACATCGATGGAGCCGGAGACCATTTCTGGCTCGATCGGGATTCGCTACAGGGACTCTCAGACCTTTTCTTAGCAGTCTTGAGTGAGTGGCTCGTCTCCTTGGGATCACCTGCCTTCGACATAGAAGGTTGCAGTGATCGCTCTCGCCAGGACTCTGGCAGCTGAAGGGCCGACCCCATGAGCCAGACTTTGATCCTTAACTCTCTGTCTTTCCTGGACCGGGGTTTTAACTGCTGGCACCAATCACACTTTTGTGGATTGTGCTTTTCTTGCAGGCAGCGAACGCACTGCGAGTGTTCGTCCGTCACTGGGATGGATTCTTTGCAGCTAAGGCACTTTTTGAAGCCTGGATAGCCAGGCACACCCTTGTCCAGGGGGCGAGGCGAACCTTTCTTCTTTGTTCTTCTTTTTTTAATTTTTTGGCATGGCCAACAAAAAACAAAGAAAAAAGCTTCAAGGAAAACTAAAATTTTGCAAAACTAAAGGGAGTTAACAATCCGTGAATGGACAGCTCTTAGCTTCATCTCTAACCAGGGGTGGTTGAGAAGGAACTGAGGAGGGACTGCCCAAGCACGCTGGCTAACCTCGTGGTAGGCAGGGAGATGCGTGGGCAGGACAGACTGCTATTGAAATTCTCCGATCAGCAGCAGAGGGGCGCAGACACACCTACAGTGGAGCACCCTAGGGATACTACTCGAAGAAGAACTACTACTTAGGCTTACACCATAAACTACTGTAAACTATTACTGTTATCTACTGTATATTACCTAGTATCTTAATTAAACTCCTCTTATAGGTAACAATATACATTTATAAAATAACAGAATTTTGAATTAGACAATACAATGCACTAGAACATAAACCCCACTGTTATATGTTTCCTTTTCAGTTTCTCAGTTTTTAGCCTCTTTAAGCCCAGACTTTGGAGGGAAAGTTCTTAGGGTGTTTAGTTATATCTTGAGCAATCCTCTTGTGCAATCTTTGTTTATGGTTTTGAGTTCCAGCTTAAAGAAAGACATGTATTCCTTGATGTGATGTGGTGGCTTCTTGATGGAACAGTTATTCCTCCACTTCTCTCTGGCTTACAGTCCCTTTGCTCTCTGACAATTTCTCTATTCCCACATGCCTTCAGATGCTGTCCGGATGTTTTGTTTTACAGTCCTTACTATTTTCTTACTTTCACTACAGCTGACTTTCCCCTTATTTCTTAACTCTATTTCTCTTTTATTACAGCTTCCTTCACATTTCCTTTGTCTTTATTTTTCTCACTGTTTTTAACAATATTTTTCTAATAATTGCTTATGTTACTTAGAGACTCTTTAGTTATTTTTCCTCTTGTTTAACTATACTGCTCTTCCTTTAATTTTCCTCTTTTCGCCTTCGACCACTGTCTTTCCTCTTCCTAGGTACAGTCCCTTTTGTGACTGTCCCTACTATTCCTACCATCTCTTTCTTTCTTGCGTGTCCTGAACTGGACGTTCTCCCTTTCAGCTCTGTTTTTGGTGTCCCTGCGATGACACAGCTCAGCCACTGGGGTCCCTATCCACTGGCTCCCCACTTCTTTTCTAATGCCAGTTGCTGCCTTGCTCGCTACTGGCCTGTCTCCCAATGCTGGGTAGTCTCCCTCCAGACTCCACCAGCTGTTTCCACCAGCTCACAGCAGCGCTCCAGAGGGGAAGCTACTGCTTGATCTCCCCTGCTGCCCCCCCACCCCCGCAAAGCCATCCCATGCTCATGCTCCACTTCAGATACTCCAGAATCCCTGGTGCCCCCTCCCCCGCAAAGCAGCTGTTTCAGGCTCCCTTTAAAAAAAAATTCTAAACAACAAGAGGCTGTTTCTGAGCAGCCAACTTGCGAGGCTCCCCTTGCTCTTTTGACCCAACAACTGCCAATACAGATGGGGCATTACAGGTTTACTGCGTTTTAACTTTGAACGTTAACAGTATCCATCCCTTTCCTTTTCTACTGGGGGGCTCTGAGAAGTGCAACACAGATGGCTCCTGTGATGCCACCATCCAAAGCTTCCAGACTGTGCTAAAATCCTTCACCAAAAAGAAGACAGTTGGGAAAGGGTATTCCATAGATTATGTTTTTAAGGCCAAAAAGGACCACTGTGATCATCTTGTCTGACAGCCGGCAGGCCATAGGACTTACCTGCATTAATGCCTGATTCAAGTCCAGTGATAGTGCTAGAACTAGAGCAAATCTTTAGAAAAACAGTCCTGATTTAAAAATTGTCAGTGACGGAGACTCCACGTGACGCTTAGTAAGTTATTCCGATAGTTAATTACCCTATTAAAAATTTGCACCTTATTTCCAGTCTAAATTTGCTTAGCTTCAACTTCTAGCCACTGGATCATGTTACACTTTTTTCTGCTAGATTGAAGAATTCTTTATCATCAAATTTCTGGTCCCCATGTAGGTATTTATAGATTGTGATCAAATCACCCCTTAACCTGCTCTTTGATAAGCTAAATAGATACAACTCCTTGAGTTTACCACTACAATTTTTTAACAACTTTATTCAAGTGTGGACACCAGAACTGAACACAGTATTCGACATTAGTGCCAAATACAGAGGTGAAATAACCTACCTACTCCTAACTGATATTCCACAGGGAGTTCATGTTCAGCTGATTGTCCACTATGAACCAATCCCTGCGTGACCCCACTAGAAACTCACCCAGTGGTGCCGGAACTGGAGGTGGGGGGGGGGGGGGCGGGCAAGGCCCTTCTTGAAAGTGTGTGTGGGGGGGGCTGGCCCGGCCATTTTTCACCAGCGCGGACCCCCTTCCCCTCCTCTTCCCTCTGAGGCCCTGTCCCACCCCTCAGCCAGGCCAGCAAGCAGCCCAGCTGGAGAGCCCAGGCAGCTGTGGGGAGCTGCGCGGACCCTCCCTCTGCCTGGCATGTGGAGAGGAAGGGGGTGAGAGCAACCCCTGGCTGGTGTCCCCGCCTGGCCGAGGGCAGGTGGAGGTTTCGTGACTCCACACCGGCTGCCCACAGCTGCCCACTCGGCTCTCCCCGACCCAGCTCTGGCCGAGGGGCGGGGGGGCCTTGGAGCCGCAGCTCAGCCACGGTAAGAGCTATGCAGGCAGCTGTGAGAAGGCACGGCACGGACCCTCCACCGGCCCTGGGCGTGGAGGCCTGGGGGCAGGGATATGGGCCAGGGGCTGCTCGGGTCCCCCGCAGCATGGGCAGGTGGGGGGTCCACCGCAGCTCCCCACAGCAGCCCGCCCAGCTTTTATCATTAGGGTCCTACCAAATTCACAGCCATGAAAAACGCATCACAGACCTTGAAATCTGGTCTCTCCCCAGGAAAGCTGGTCTTTGGTGTGCTTTTACCCTATACTATACAGATTTCACGGGGGACGCCAGCGTTTCTCAAATTGGGGGGCCTGACCTAAAGCGGAGTTGCAGGGCGTCACAAGGTTATTTTAGGGGGGTCGCGGTATTGCACCCTTACGTCTGCCCTGCCTTCAGAGCTGGGGGGTTGGAGAGCAGCGGCTGCTGGCCAGGCACCCAGCTCTGTAGGCAGCGCCCCGCCAGCAGCAGCGCAGAAGTAAGGGTGGCAGTACTGTACCACACCATCCTTATTTCTGCGCAGCTGCTGGCCGTGGCTCTGCCTTCTGAGCTGGGCTCCCGGCCAGCAGCTGCCGCTCTCCAGCTGCCCAGTTCTCAAGGCAGCGCTGCTGTCTGCAGCAGCACAGAAGTAAGGGTAGTAGTACCGCAACCCCCCCTGCAATAACCTTGCGACCCCCCACAACTCCTTCTTGGGTCAGGGCCCCTACAATTAGAGGACCATGAAATTTCAGATTTAAATATCTGAAATAATGAAATAAACGATTTTTAAAATCCTATGAACATGAAATTGACCAAAATGGACTGTGAATTTGGTAGGGCCCTATTTATCATGGCCGGGTTGCAGCTCCGAACCTCCCTCTCCCCCGCATCCACCATCCCTCAGCCAGAGCTGAATTGGGGAGAGCTGCGTGGGCAGCTGTGAGGAGCCTGGGCAGTGTCAGGGGTGCGGGCAGGGGGCTGCTTTCAGCCCCACCCTGCTCCAGGTGGAGGGGGGGTTGGGGTGGGCTCCCTAGCCCCGCTCCGGCTTGGCCAGGGGTGGGGGCTCCTGCCCCCCCCCACTTTTGGGGTGCTCCGGTACCCTTGAACACACCTGCTTGATGAGGATTCCCCATTTACAATTACATTTTGAGATCTGTCAGTTAGTCAGTTTGGAAACCATGAGTAAGTACCAGGTTGGTTTTGTATCTGTCTAGTTTCTTAATGAAAACACCAAGCAGAGCTTTTTAAAAAGAGCAACACTTTGAGGCCCAGTTTATATATTACAGAGGTTCTGGACAGAGCACAAATAAAGTGCTTTGCTTCACAATTGACCCTGAAGTGGTACAAACCCATGTTCAGCAGTAGGAGCCTTGTTCCTCCTGCATAGAGCTGCCAGACTGCTGTGGTAAGCCAAACCCCAGTAGTGCCAGGTGCACCTTCCTAGGCAGGCCCACTGCCTCCAGCTACTGCACCAGCCCTAGGCCTGGTCTACACTACCCGCCTGAATCGGCGGGTAGAAATCGACCTCTCGGGGATCGATTTATCACGTCCCGTCAGGACGCAACAATCGATCCCCGAATCGACGCTCTTACTCCACCAGCGAAGGTGGGAGTAAGAGCCATCGACGGGAAGCCGCGGAGGTCGATTTTGCCGCCGTCCTCACAGCGGGGTAAGTCAGCTGCGATACATCGAATTCAGCTACGCTATTCGCGTAGCTGAATTTGCGTATCTTAAATTGACCCCCCCCTGTAGTGTAGATGTAGCCCTAGAGTCAGCTAGACACACCTCTTCCCAACTGGTCTGCCAGCTACCCTGAACCTTCCCACCTAGCCACCTATGTCCCTCCTGAGCAGGAGGAAAACAGCGGCAGCAGATGGACCCTCAGCAGATTCATCACATTGCTAACTATTTCTCCTCAGCAGATTCATCAGAGCAGCAATGCAAGCTGCCAGTCACGTATCCCCAGATCAGCTCACTGTAGCTACCTTTTGGAACTGTAAAAGGAATTCAAACGGTCTCAGGCACTGACACCAAAGAGCATTTTCTGCAAGTCTTTCCAGCTTGCTTGAAGACACACTTTGCATGCACAACCATAATTCTACCCCTTTGTGTTTATTCATTACTCCAATCATTTATGTGGTCAGATGCCATTTTTCAGTCAGACACAATCTTAACTCTCTTCCCTGCTGAGGGTGTATTACTACAATGGAGTCTTTAATTTCAGCATCACATGCTACTTCTCATATCATGTGTGAACTTAGCTGACATTCCCTCACTTTTGAGAGCTTACCCGTATAACCTCAGGCCACAAGCCTGCAGACATCTATTTATGCCCAGGAGAACTCCAACTGTAATCACGTGCAGATAGTTATTATGTGCATGAGTGTTTGCAGGATTGGAGCTTTAACGCCACCTTCATAGCAGTTTTGTATGGGTTCTATACATATGTGAACATTACAGATTATTTGTATTTTTACACACATTTGAGTACTGATTTACTGAACATTCACTGTCAAATCCCGGCCCCAAGTCTATGGGAGTTTTCCCATTGATTCCAATGGGGACAGGATTTCAGCCTATAGTGTTACCTTAGCAGTACACTTTGTACTGTCCCAGCATGTTTGAACTACTTACCCATCTGACTCCAGAGTTTATTTCTCACACCCATCCCTTCCCTTCTACAACGGGTATTCCGGCTAGTGAGAGAGGACACGAGCCTGTAAGACGGAGAGCTCTGAGTGTAGGAGATTAGCAAACAGCTGCTGAGAGCATCTGGGCTCAGGGAGGTGGCCCCTCTTACTCGCTAATGGAATGGAATGAGTCCACTCAAACGCACCAGTCAGCTGACATTGCTGGAAGTTACCTTTCCCCCGTTCTCTCCGCTGCAGGAAGCCCTTGGGTCCCACTGCTTCTCGCCCTGCATGTCTGAACATAGGTCCTCCTCCTCCTCCTCCTCCAAAATATCTGACAGGTCAGAGCTGCGGTTGTGCTCAGCAAGCAGATTCAGCTGCCGTTTTCCTGCTTCTGCTATTTTCTCTTCCTGCTATTGAAAAGAAAAACCTCTGATGTAGAACTCAGCCCTCTGAGACAGACTCACCATTTCAGCAACGTACAAAGCTGCACTTCCCCTTCTGCCTAAGGATAGCAAGCTTAAGTATGGCAGGAGGCGAGAGCAGAACGGGGATAGAGAGCAATTTATGTGGGCAAAAGGAAAACCCATTCAGCGTGTCGTATCTGGGGGGGAAGAACTGGGCTCCTATACATTGCACAGGACTCTGCACGATTCACTCACAGCTCTGGGGTTCAAAAACAATGGCCCCTTAGGCAGAAACTCTCCCAGGGTAACACAAACCTCTCGTTTGACTTTGGGCACCATCAGAGAAGAGTCTCCTCGGGAAATTTCTTTCATCAGTTTCTTTCCAGGGGACACGCTTCCATTCCTGTCTGAGTCTCTGCAACTGTCCACACCCAGCTCAGCCTGGTGGGTGGAGAGCTGAGGCTCTGGACTCAAGCATTGCTCATTTGCCTTCCTCTCTCTGTCAATGGTTGACTCTTGCAACCGCTCCTCCACAAAGCATGCGTGGCAGGTCTCCATGGGCATCTTCCCGTCACTGCTTTCTAGCTCTGGTTCTTTGCTCACCGAGAGCTCCTCCTGGAAAAGAAACTGGTTGGGTCAGGAAGCTGAGGCTGCATGATTATTTCTCAGTCCCAGGCCCTGGCTCACACATTCCCTAACTCAGCAGCTTTGCGGAAAAGGGTGATGGAGAAATACCTTTGCAGCCATCAGGGGTTGTGGGGAGCGAGACACAGACATCCTTGAGCTTGACACTTTGCTGCTACTACAAGTCGGGTACCCTGGCTATAGCCAGTCATGGTGCAGGAGGCTTCCCCTACCCAGCCCTGCCAAGGCACTCTAGTCATACCCAGCCCTGGCAGTGCAATGCACCCCCATCTTGACTTGCAGCAAAACCTGCTGCTTTAGTCCTGGGCTCCCCACACAGCTCTGCCCTTGCCCCTCCACCCTGCTTGCCAGCCCCCATCTCTTTCCCCTCTATTCCAATCCTTTGCACCCTTCAGTGCAAACTACAGACCGCGACTAAGACAGTGGTGATTTGGGGTGTGAAACATCCATTCATGGTTAAGATGAAAGCAATCCCCCTGGATTAAAGCCCTTCAGCCCATGTGGCATGCAAGTGCAGGAGCAGCGTTTAATGTGGCCCCTTTCTGCTTTGCACTGGAAACACTCCGTGCTGCAGCTGGCACTGAAGCAAGTTCCTTCTAGCTTTTTGTGACTGGGGTTGGCATTACACTGGAGTGACCTCACCCATTGCTAGTGACTGACTGTTTCTGGTTTTAAGATGCAGGTTGACAGCAAAGGCACAAAGTAGACTGGGCTTATGGAAGAGAAGAAACTGGGATCAGTACATAGGCCAATATATCGATGGGCACCACTGGGCCATCCTGCTAACTACACCTCTCAGCCTGCCCCAATGCCGCAGTCTATCCCAAAGGAGAAGCCTAAAGAGTTGTCCTAAGTGTCAAAGAGACAAAGATTCTCCTCCACAGTTGTGACTGGCACAACACAGGTTAACAGGCCTCCACTGCCCCGTGCCTGCTGCCTGAATTCCTCAGACCACCAGCCACCATCCCTCACAGAGTGCTCTGCACCCCTGACTGGCTGATTATCACACCTTGATCAGACCTGTCCCCCCAGGGCCTGTCTACATTACAGTCAGAGATGGGACTGCGGCATGTGGAGACATACCTGAGCTAGCTTTGATCTAGTTAGCAATGACACCGTGGTAGCCTGGGCAGCAGCGGGGGCTGTACAAGCCTGCCCAGGACCCTAGGCGTGTGGACTCAAGCAGCCAGCTGCTGCTGCTGCAGCTTCACTCCTATTGTTATTCCATTTAGCTAGACCAAAGCTAGCCTCTGACTGCAGATTCCCCCAGACTAGTGACTTCAGACTGCTTAGTGCTATGGGAACCCCCACTCCTAATCGGCTACCGCCCCTGCAGATGTTTTGCTGGCTGCCTGTACAGACTGCCTCTGTACCCAGCCCAGCTCACAGCGATCAATCCCCCAGTGTGCAGAAGCCTGCACTGATAAGAGATGGCTGGATGGCGAATGCCGTACAAACACCATCATCACCACCTATAAGAATAATGACGATGGTGCCTTTTCCATCACCCCCATTTCCTATCTCCTGCCTCCCGGGTGCAGTTCTCTGATCTGCTGGTGCACATGCAGCTGAGCAATGAGGTTCATTTGTCCCCTCCTGTTCTGTGCACACAGCAAAGCCGGCAATACTCCCCTGTTATTCTGCCACCAGTGTGAGGCCACACACTCTCAAAGACAGTGTGTCACCTGACAAGGAGAAAAACGGCACTGTGTCATTTCCCTGTACATTCTCTCTGCTCCCCCCAACGAGGTCTGTTTCCCTTCCCCTTTCCAGTGTCTTAGAATTCATGACCAGCATTCCCAGGCACTCACCGTCCCCTGGGCCTGGATGTCTTCACCAGGGCCCTTCAATGCTGCTGCCCTCGACGGCTTGGGTTCTTCGCCCACTCCTGTAGGCTGCGGAAGGGAAGTCAGACACTGCTCATCTCTTGCAGTGTCTGAAACTGGGGATGATGTGCCCAACACTTGCACCGAGGAAACCCGGGGAGAGGAGAGGCGCAGGTGTGGGGAGATCTTCCCTGGCAGACAATTCACTGAGCTGTCACAGCTGGGAGTGGTGTGGACAGTGAATTTGGCATCTGAACGGTCAGTGGAACACTTCTGTGGAGGGAAGAGCGGAGCTGTGCAGTGTGTAACTGGCATTCGCTTGGGATGAGAGCCCTTGGGTTCCCCACAGATCAGTCTGGAAGTAAGACTGGTAGAAACAACAGCCTGTGATAGTGAGGAATGTCTAGAAGCTTTCAGCAAGGCTGAGGGGATCTGGGCTGGCACTGAATCAGCTGATTCTCCATACAGAGACATAGTTCTCACAGAGACCTCCCGGCACACCTGCAACATCTGCAGCTGGGACAGCTCCACTAGGACACTGCCAGCAGTTGGAGATGCAACTTCCATCACCTGCAACAGAGAAACAGGAAGAGTCTCTTTCTTGTGCACAGGTAACAGCTTCCAGTAGCATGTGGAGACATACCTGAGCTAGCTTTGACCTACTTAGCTCGAGTATCAACAGCAATGACACCGTGGTAGCCTGGGCCGCAGCGGGGGCAGTAAAGCCTGCCCAGGACCCTAGGCGTGTGGACTCAAGCAGCCAGCGTCCAACCCTACTATCCTTCTATCATTTTTCAAAGCTCCTGGCAGTTGAGTGGTAGCAAGAAACTGCAGCTGTCCAGCCCTTCTGCAGATGGAGATGAGGCAAGTCACAGCAGACAAAGAAAAGAGAATAGGTCACCCCAGCAAGAACCCAACTCTCCAACTGTGACTGCAGCCCCACAAAGGACTCCTTGGGCTGCCCCAGGACAAAGGGCAAGTCCCAAAGAAGGGGAGAAGGGGTAGATGGCTGTGGGAAGCCCTTGCTGGCAAAACCAGAATTGGCAAAATGCTCTGTTAAAAGCAGCAATGAGAGCCAATGACCCCTCTCCAATTTTAGCACATCCATATGGCAATAGCTGTTGAGATTTTCTCTTTTGCCCAGATTTAGTTACCTTCAATTGCATGAGAAATGTGGATATTTTACAAGCTAGAACTATAATCTCCCCTTTTTCCAGTCCCTCCCCCATCTGAGTCCTCGGAACCAAATGCTGACTCTTCTTGTTTCCTAATACTGGCATCATTCCCAGCCAAGCCAAGTGGCTGCTGCTTCCCTCCCTCCCAAGCCCTGACAGTCTTCCAGGCTCCTTGGCTTTGGCCTGGGGAAAGGAAAAGACTTGCCATTGCACACAGCATTCTCTTTTTCCTGTCCGAACTGTTCTGTGCTGTGCACTCTTCCTGGTTGCTGTGTTTCACCCTACAGGGGCACGGCTACACTGCACAGACCCAGCGCAATGAGACTCAGAGCCCGGGTCAACGGACGTGTGGCACTCATGCTCTGGAGCAGAAAACAGCAGTGTAGTCATTCGGGCTCCTGCTGGGCTCTGAAACCAAGTGAGAGGGGAGGGTTTTGGAGCCTGGGCTCCAGCCCAATCCCGAATGTCTACACTGGTAGTTTTAGCCCTGTAGAGCGAACCCTGCAAGCCCCATTCATTAACCAGGGCTCTGAGGCTCGCTGCCACAGGTTTTCTTGCAATGTAAATGTACTCGAGACGGCTGCGTTTCCCACAGGTACAGTATGTTGCAGGTCAGTTTCAGCTTGTAATGCTCTAAGGGATTCTCTGCAAGCATCTGTACTGGAGTGTGGAGCATTCATACTCCACTCTCCTTTCCTGCTTCTAAGGTAGAGGGTGAGTTCCCTCACCAAGGGCTTGAAATATGCATCTGACGCCTACTAGCACAAAAACCTTTCAGAAGTACCTAAGTGATCTGCGTGCTTGAGGGCCAGGTTTCGAAAAGGACTTAGGCACCTAAAGATTTAGACAAGTGCCTAATGGGATTTTTAAAAGAGCCTCTGCAGGTTCGGCGCCTAACCTGCAATCAATGGGAATTAGGAACCTAACCTGCTTAGATGGTTTGGAAAATTTGCCTATGTGTAGATAAATCTCTGATAATTTTCATATGACTTTACATTGTGCCTCTTCATATAACCTTGTAGTGGGTCTACCCACGTGTGACCTCTGTTTTCATGAAACTTTGTATCAAAGCCTCATATAGAAACTTTGCATTGAACCTTGGTATAATGTTATAGCCCCTAAGGATAGAGTAAGATAGAAGAAAACTGTCTTTTTGCTAGCAGTAGAACAAGATCTTGGCCCACACACACACACTCTTAATCAATTGCCCTGTTGAATGAACGAGGTATGAATGAGTAAAGGCATGGAAGGCAGCACCTCCAGACAGCTGCAACCCTTGGAGAGGGGATGGAAGCCAGACCCAAGGACAATAAAACTTGTCAAGTGGGCTCATTAAAGAAGAGCAGACATACTGACGGCCTCAGGGGTTAGAAGCAAGCACCTTCTTTTGGAAACACCCTCTTTGCAGCATTGGGACAACACCCAGAAGGAAGCAGCACAAAGGACCAATGGACACAGACACAGATTTTGAAGCTGGTACAGATTTGCATGAGAGGGAAGCTGCTATAAAAGTGAGGTGTCTTGCAGAGGACCCCGGGTCTCGTCTTGTCAACATGGGAGCATCGATCTGGATCGGCAGAAGCCCGGCTCCACCCCTCCCCCATCTAACTCACCTGGCCAGTGCAGTTAAGGGGACCAACTAGTTGGTAACAACAAGACGGAGTGTGCTTGTATGTGTGTGTGAGTGTAATATATATATCCTATGCATATGATACAGTGTTAATTAATACATGTATTACTAATAAATGTGGCATTTTGCCTTATTCCCCCTGAAAAGATCCTGTGCAGTACTTTAAGTACAACATTTTGGTGGAGAATTGCGAAAGGGGGAAGGTATCTCGAGCATTTATTGAGTAATGAAACAAACTTTGATACTGAGTAATGGAAAAATATTGAGAAGTATGGAAAAGTGGTCACAAACCTTGAAAAGTATTAATAAGTAATCGATTATTAAGGTGTGCACAACCCTGGTGGTAAAAAGCAACAGAGGGTCCTGTGGCACCTTTAAGACTAACTTCTGTTAGTCTTAAAGGTGCCACAGGACCCTCTGTTGCTTTTTACAGATTCAGACTAACACGGCTACCCCTCTGATACTTGAAACCCTGGTGGTAGAAGCCCGGGTAAAGAGAGGAGGAGAAGTAGCTTTCTCACTCCCCCGGTCCGTAGAGTTGCCGGCATTAGAAAGAAGGGAAGAAAAGTAGCTTTCTCGCTCCAGGAAAGGAGTATTGGTAAATAAGAGTAAAGAGATAAGCATTGCTATTTTAGTCCCAGTAGGAGGTTAGGTATACTAGAAAATGTTTAAACGTAAGCAGTCTTTTAAGAAGGCTCCCAGAGAGGAGACTGAGAAATTGGCATTTGTAAAAGCTGTTACCCCTTTTGAACAAATCTTGCAAAAATTCGGACACAGCCCTTGGTCTGATCAAATGTTAGCTGATGTCCATACAATTTCAGACCTAGAAGATAAATTGGCTCGGTACACATTGATATATAAACCCTCAACTCCAATAAAAAAAAGAAGCAGCTGCAGTTTGGCTTCTGTGGAAAACCTGTCATGAGGTATTCCTTCAATTGGCTGAATGTAAAAATGAAAACAAGAAACTGCACCAAGATTTACAAGCCCCTGATGCAGAAGCAGAGAAATGGGTATGTATGTCCATTAGTACCCAAACCCAGTTAGATGCCCTTAAGGTTGGGTACAGAGAGTTAAAACAGCACTCTCAAATTTTACAGCAGCAGTAACATCAGGAGAAGGGACATTTGAGACCCCAGAAGGGGCAGACTTTTGGGATCCCTCTGGAGATTGGGAACGGGATATTTGGGTAAATTCCTCCTCCCAGGGCCAAAATGCCATTGCAACAGTAACAAAAAGAACAGTCACAACTACAGGAGAGGACAGTGAAAGTGAAACAGTTAACAACAGTGCCTGCTTCTGCCTCAGATCTCCAGGCCATGGCAAAATGGCTGGGGATTTTAAAACGGGAATTTTTTTCTAGACGGAGTGTTAACGCCCTTTTACTGGGAGAAGGGGAAGATTTACACTCACAAGAAATGCACCGCTTCATGAGCATTTGTGCAGCCCCAAGTACCGAACACACTGTGGCAGAGACTGAGCAGGGTCTGCCGTGGTGGAAGCACTGTGCTAATTTTGTTTCTAAGCTTCTATCTTTCAGCCTCCAAACCAGAACATCAGGAGAGCTGGTACCAGCTGAAGAGTTATAAAAATACCATGCTTATAGTGTCGCGACGAAGTCTGTGTTCAGTGTTCTGTGTCTGTATCTGGTGGGTGTCCTGTGCTAGCATTGGGTGCAGAGAGAGAGGGGTTACTACACTAGACAGGGTAAATGCCTTTTCCTCTCTCTACTTCCCCCATCTCCAACCAAATTATCAATCACCACTTGTGTCCAAAAAACTTTGGTCCCCAATGCATCAGGTTTATTTTTTGTTAGGTTCTCTAATAGTCATTTTGTTGTTAATACAAATGTATCAATAACAAAAATTGTCAGTTACATTTACTTGTATTGTTAATTCCACACTTTCCTCTATGCACTCTGTTTCTACTTCCCCAAGCCCTGAAGGGTAGTTCTTGGGCCCGCATAACCTGTAAGACCTTGGCCCATGATTGCAGGGCCCCATCTTTCAGGTCCCCAGAGACCTCTTGAGAACAACTGTTAGGAATAGGGGATTCTGCAACATTTTAGCAACTGAATGTTAGTTTAAGTCCAAATCAGCTTAACCTTGCATGACAACTGTGGTACACCTACAAAACCTTATTTGTTGTGTGTGCTTAAGGAGGTCCTGACCTCAGTGACTTTTATTGTTTGATGGCTATTGCAGCATCAAACTTGGGCCTCTATGTACCCTCAGTGGCTCCATTTCCGTTGGTCGGTGTGCGTCTGACGCCGCCCCACAGCTAGTGAGCTCCTTGCAGTCCTCGCCCAAGCCGAAGCCTGAGTCGTGCCGAAGCGGGATTTCCCAACTAGACATTACCCCACGTATGTCACCAAGAGGGACTAATTGAGCAGGTGTGCTCAGAGCACGGATCAGATCTCACCCAATAGATAACCGGGGACGAGCAGCGCGATAATTTTTCATGGGTATGTGTCTCCGCCTAGTGGTTAGGAATGAGGGACAACGTCCACAGGAGAAAGTGAAGTATCAGGGGGGTAGCCGTGTTAGTCTGTATCTACAAAAACAACAAGGAGTCTGGTGGCACCTTAAAGACTAACAGATTTATTTGGGCATAAGCTTTCGTGGGTAAAAACCTCACTTCTTCACATCTGAAGAAGTGAGGTTTTTACCCACGAAAGCTTATGCCCAAATAAATCTGTTAGTTTTTAAGGTGCCACCAGACTCCTTGTTGTTTTTGTAGCTCCTATGGGGCGTTAGGACCCTGCTTTGCTGACGACAAACCCGGCCAAGCGCCTTCACCACCGAACCGAGCCTGTGGCCTTTCTTATGGATAACATGGAAGTCTGCTGAATCCGCATGCTGCACGGTCTGCTAGCGCAGCTGAGATAGGCACTCCAAGAACAGCAGCACTAGCTGCATTAACAACTCTTCAGCACGAACAACAGTTAGGTGCCTAAATGCCTCTGCATTTCACTCCTGGTTAGGGTGCTGGCATCTGCGGCTCCCTTCCAGGACCCGTTCTGCTAGGCGCTGTGCAAACTGATACCAAAAAGATGGTTCCTGCTGCAAAGAGCTTACACTCTAGCTCTAATACAAGAGACAGACCCCCGAGGGAGCACAAGAAAATAACATCTGGCAACCTGATTGGCAGTGATCTCACAATAGCAGCTGCCCTATCTGCTGTCAAGGTTTCTTTAGGCGTCATGGCAAAGGACAGTTTTAAGGAGGGATTGGAAAGACGACAGTCAGGTGGCTTTGTGGACGTTCACAGGAAGCTCCCCCCATAGGTGAAGGGCAGCCTGGGACAAAGCATGAAGACTGTTATTTGACAATGTAATGAGTGGGTGACAGAGGCTGGCGTTATTGGCAGAGCGGAGGTGCGAGCTGACATCTCAGTAGTGTCTGAGTGACAATAGATAGCCTGGAGATAAGACAGATGGGGAGAATCTGTGAACTGGCTTGAAAGTGAAGCTGAGTAGGTTGTGTTTGACGTGATGGAGAATGAAGGGGAACAGTGGAAGGATGCACAGAAAGAGGTGATGTGCTCAAAATGATGAGCTAGTTACATTCTTTTGGCAGTGGAATTTTGAATGGATATGTGGAGCAAGGCGGCATTTGTGAAGGCCAGAGAAGAGGAGGGTGCATCTGTCAAGACATGAGATGATGAGACTCAGAATGAGGTGCGTGAATGGAGAGGAAAGACCAGACCTTAGAGATGTTAGACTGAAGACTGACAAGATTTAGACAAAGCATAAATGTGAGGCCCTAGCAAGAGAGCCGAGTCAAAGATGGCACCCAAGTTATGAACCTGAGTGACAGGGAAGATGGTGGTGGTGTCCTTGGCGATGAAGAAAGGAGGGAAGGGGGAAGATTTGGGGGGAAAAGATGAAGAACTCGGCGTTGGCCTTAATCTGGCATCTGAACATTCATCAGGAGACGCCAGAGGCAGGCCCAGATTTTGGCCTGGACTCAAGGAGTCAGGTCTGAGGCAGAAAGTTCCTCCTGGCTGCTATTTGGCAGTGGCAGGATCTTCAATACTCCACTCTCTACCAGGCTGCTACAATGCGTTGTGGGCATCTCCACTACTCTGTTAATCCCTCCTCTATAGACAACAGTGCTGGCATCCACCTCCACTTCCCAAACAGCAAGTGACAATGATCCCAGCTCTGTCAGCTTCACTGCTGCTGATAGGGTTCTGAATAGCAGCAAGGAAGCTGAGAAGACTCTGGTCAGTGTTCTGTCTGCTGCAGCTGAGCAGAGCTTTGAGCAGCACTGGAGGTACTAGGGTGGTCTCCTGCAGATGTCACTACTTTGCCAGCACTCAGGTCATTCTTCAGCAGGATTTCTACTCAACAATGAAGACTACAAACTTAAATCATTAAACAAAAGCTGAGATCCTAAAGGAGTTGATGGACCTCTCTCTGGAACACGTGCTGCCCATCACGGGCAAGTAGGTCAGTGGATTCTGCAAGGCCTGCCTTAAACTTTTCTGGGTCCAAGAGGCCTTCCAGCTCATTTATCACTGCTGTTTGCATTCTCTCTAATTATTGCAGTCTTTTTAAAGGGAGATGCCACGTGATTCCAACAGACCACTCTCTGGTATGAGGTACCAACTCCAGGCTGCTGTGCGGAGTGTAGTGCTGAAGGAATAGGATACAGAAATTGTACATATGAAGGGTAAGGAAACTGCAGTGGCATAATCCAGGCTATGGGGTTCCGAACCAATATAGACAGAGTAGTCAGTGGCTAGCCCTATTGTGTCAATGTAAGGGATGAGACGTGATCCGGGACCCTTTTGGGGCAAACTAGCAGAGGGCATGGGAGGGTATAGAGATTTACAGGGATCCGCTGGGTCAGATATATGCATAATAATTCACTAAAGGGTGCTATGTGAGGTCTCTACCGAGGGCTAGTAGCCTACTGGACATCACAATCACTGCACAATGTATGTACGGATAGTATTTAAGGAGCTATGTGTCCAGACAGAGCAGAAAGCAGGATGCCACCCATGATCCTGCGAGCAGTATGGCCACTGCCTCTGCCCTTGTTACAAAGCTCTTTATTCCCCCATCACAAACCAGTCATTCTACTCTGGAGCCAGATCAGATGCTCAATTTGGGAGGGCAGTACTGCAATCCCCATTTAAGTGAGCACTCCTCAGTCCACCTCCTGGAGTGTGACGCTGCTAGTTAATCTCCTGCAGTGGAGACTTCCAGAGGGAAGTAAATGGAGTTCTCTGAATGCATTGCCACTGCAGATCCACCTGACCCCCTTCCGCCTTTTTAACTTGGAGGTCCTTAAATGATGCTTTGAGACAGAGAAAGGCAGAGTACCAAGTACCAAGGCAGGATTGTGGATGCTCATAACTTAGGCAGGCACAAGCGCCCCTAACAGAGTTACTATGAAGTTGCCTAGCAAGACACAGGATGTGACTCCCACAAAGTGCATTGATTTTGATGACAATTGGAACGCCCAAACACCAGGAAACCTGATCTCCATACAGTGCTCTGTTAGTGCTGCAGGCAGAGGAGCATTGTGATATCAGAGGTAACTCAGCCAGTCATTACTCACTCGCTCCAGTTTATTTGCATATTTCAATCTCATTGGTTGCAAAGAGTCAGCCAATGAAACTGCAGATCAGGACTGAGGTGTATTGTCAGCATTGGGGGTGCAGGGGCTCAGGAGTGGAATAGCAGATCCGTGGTAAATAAGCACCCCGACTTTCAAAATAAGCCAAAAATCAAGCTAATCCCATTTCAAATTTCTGCGTTTTTCCGCACGTTTGGCATGTCTGACCCGGAGCCATATTGGCTGAGTACGAGTGAGGCTGGAGATTTGCATGGTGCCTCCCCCCACGCTATGCCCATTTACCTTCACCCAGTCAAAATTGTTTTTCTTCATCTAAACAGTTCCTTCCCCGGCAGCACCAACTGGGCAATGGCAAGGGGCGAGATGGCCAAGGCTGGCAGCAGGGTTACTGGAGGGAGGGAGTGAGGACTGGCTGAGTTACCTCTGACATTCCAAAGCTACTGCTCTGGCTTCTCTGCCTGCAGCTCCACATGGGCCCTGTCAAGAGGAAGTTGTTGATATGAAAGTGATAAACCAACACCGAGAAGAAGAGGACTTAACAGACAAATGTAGGGTTAGTGACAGTATCCTGTCAAACTGCTACAGGTTCTGGGATAGAGCTGCCGTTCCTGACCCTCCCTCCCCCACCAGCTCAGCCTGTCTAGGGAACAGAGTGGGTGACACGCTAGTTATGCAACCTTACCTGGAAGACGAGCTCCCACCCCCAATGGAATTAGCCCACTTGACAAACAAGGAAAGGGAGGCACAGAGAGGGACGTGACTTGCCATAGGGTGCACAAAGAGCCAGTGGCAGAGAACTCCATTTCCCAGCACTGCACGCACTCCCTCAGTCCATGCTGTCTGGAGTAGCTACTCGATTCCCTGCACAATTCTAAGCTGGGAGAGCTAACAATGCCTGAATAGTGCAGGTTCTTATTTCCGTTGGTCCTAATATTCAAAAATAGCTCGGCGGACATTATTCCATTTCTCCAGGTCATCCTATTCACCCAGGACACCAGGTGTTGAGCATCAACCCAAAGTTCTCAATCTGTTCAAAGACAACCCATGCCTGCCGATAGAGGTGGGGCAGAGTGAGGGCAGCCAGCTTCAGCAGTGTTACTGAGCATGCTCAGTCCGTGTGAGCATGCTCAGTGCAAGCCAAGTGTGATGGGGCAGCTGCCCCCCACTGGCAGAAAAGGGGTTAAAAGCAGCCCTAGGGAGGCTGCGCCGGAGCAGCCAATCAGAGAAGGTCTGAAAGGAGCAGCCAATCAGGACCAAGCAGGCCCATATAAAAAGGGAGCTGCAGGGCAGAAGAAGGCAGTTCTCTGCTTGGAGCCCAGGGAGGAAGGACTGTGTCTCTGGAGGGCTGAGAGAACTGCCAGCACCCTGGACAGAGCAGTGCTGCAAGCAGGGACCAGAGAAGCCAGAGAGAGTTCCTGGCTGGCTGCTAGGGCCTGCAGGCTGAGGCCCTGAGGTAAGGGCAGAAGAGGGTGCTGGAGACGCATGGGAAGCAGCCTCAGGACATTGGACTGCAGTTGCTACTGAGGGAAGTGGCTGGACAGAGATTGCAGGTCCCCCAAAATGGGGGGAGGACAATGTGTGGCAAGGCAGGAGGGCAGTGTTGCTGAAGAGGACACCACGGTCCTTGGAGAGACGTGGGTCCTAGAGCAGGAGTGACAGCAGTGAGGCACCACCAGAAGAGGGCGCACTACTACACAGAGCTAATTCCCAAGACAACCAACAGGAGGCGCCAAAACGGTGAGCGCACTCCATCACACCAAACAGCAAATCAGGAGGGGGGACGTGTCCCTCCATGTCTCCCCCACACGTCGCCTCTGAATCTGTTGTCATGGATGTGTCTGAAAACGCCAAATGTGTAATTGGGAACTTTCAGCTAACTAGCTATTCCCTGCATGCACCATACTGAATGATGTCCTTATAGAATGTCTTTTTGCAGCTGACGTTTCAGCCCTAAGCTCTTTGGAGCAGAGACCTTGTCTTCCTTCGTGTTTGCACATCACTAACATGACAGGGACTCCCTCACTTCTGATGGGGGCACCTGAGCACCACTGCAACAGCAAATTAATTGGCTCCATATGGTTCAGTGACTTCACTGAACCATATGGAGCCTCTACAATAACATACCCACTCTCCACTTCAGTATCCCCATCCCACATCCCTCTGCACCCCAGTATCCAGCCTGTGACTGCATGTATATTACCTTCTGTCCATCGGCATACACGGCATAACCGGTAACTCGGACCCCATTCGATGAGCCTTCTGCATCAATGGTGACAGGTAGCCAACTGATAACCAGAATGCCTGCTGAGGGGCCAGGCTCTGCTTGGACATCAAGTGGTGCATCAGGAGTTCCTAGGAGAGATCAGTGAGATTTTCCCTTGTATTTGTCATGATAGTGGCATAATTGCCAAACAAAATCCAAGTAAGTAGTAGAAGGAAGGAAGTGAAGCTCTCTCACCCGAAAGCTACAGGAGCAGAAATCACTCGAGCGGTTCATCTCCAGACTTGGGGAAAACAGACCAAATCAGAGCAGTGAAAATGCAATGCTTTTGCTTTGTGAATTTCCCCATGTGGAAATCAGGCTTTTGCAAATGTAGATGAGGGTGAAGTGAAGTGATTCCTGCAGCATGGTGCGTGTATTTAATGATGATACATGTCACCTCTCCCCCAGGAAGGCACACTACACACTTCAGTGAAGGTGGACATTTGCTATTTTCACTCAGCAACTTGCAGCAAGAAGAGTTTATCTTGTAAAACTAAAACAAGAAAATGTTAAAACCAAATGACAAACCAGCTTAGGTCTGTCTACACTTGGAGCTGGGGCTCTGACATACTCGGGCTAGCTCTCATAAAGCTAGGGTGCCAAAAACAGAGAGTAGCTGCATCAGCATGAGCTGTGGGAAGGGCTAGCCACCCTGGGTCCATAGTTAGTGTCTCTGATGGGCAGGCACTCGGGGTGGTTAGCCCTCCCACTGCTCCCGCTACAGGCTGGTTTTAGCAGGGTAACTCAAGGAGAGCTAGTGAGGCCATGTCTTCTCAAACTGGGAATCCCAGCCCCAGCTTCAAGTGGTACTCTTTGGAAATCAGAGAAACCACCTAGTAAAACTGTCCCTCTCCGTCCCCAGTACCTGCTAAGGGAGTAGTGAAGTGTATCGCTGCTGATTTCTGCTCACGCCTCTCCTGGGGCAATTCCCAGAGCCCCCTGGGGGGCCGGGCCTCCACCTTGGCAACGTACTGAGTGCTAGGGCGCAGACTGTGGAAAGTGTACCAGTAGACACCTGGCTTTGTGGTATCACACTCTTCCTCATTGAGGTACACTGCATGAACATAGTTGCTGTTGCATGGTAGCCAGGTAACCTCTGCTGAGGTCGCTGTCATGCTTCGGATTTTCAGCAGCGTTGGTGCTGTGCAGAAATCTTGCCCTACACAGAAAGTGCACCGCAGCTTATCGGAGCTTCCTTGCTCTGTCACACTTTGCACGGAGATGCGATAGGCTTTCAGCTCCAAGTCCAGCTTCTCGATCACAGCTTTAGTTTGAGAGCCACTCTTCACATTCTGGCATAACTCTGCATCCACATAGACGTTATAGCTCTGTATGTCTGTACTGCCAGCTGGCAAAAGTGGTGGCTCCCAGCCTACAACTATGCTGCTGCTGAGCTGTTTGATCACAGTCAGCTTTCTCGGGTAAGGCACTGCTGTGTAATTGACAGGCTCCTCCTGGTCTTCTGGTCTACTAGGCAATGGACTGACACTGGCCTCGTCAGCAGAGTGATCACTTCTCTCTCCACTGCTAGTGCTTGCACCGACAAAGCTCCTCTCGCGGCACGAGCTCTGGGTGAGATCATTTACCTCTGGAGGCAGAAAGGTCATGAGGTCATCATCTGAAACTCGTTCAACAAAATTGGAGGGGACCAGCCCTCTCCTGCCATCCATTAGCTCCCCTAGATGAGAAACAGGAAACCCGTTATCACCACACCTGCCCTTCAGACTCCAAACCTGGCAGTGGTAGAGAGAAAAGGGAGCAGCATCCCTGGCCAATCACTATCCCAACATAATCAGAAGAGAGAAGCCCTGTCAGGCCCCAGCGAGCACAGCACTCTGCCAGGAAAGGACTGCCCTCCATTTCCTCGCACTTTGTCCCATCTGGTTCTAAATGTCCCACAGGATGGGGTCTCCACTACTTCCCTTGGCCAGTATTTCACAGCCTAGGAACTAGGAAGGATTTCTAGATAGTTAGACTACGCTTCCTTTCCTTTTATTTCATCTAGTCACACTCCTTTTACTACCTTAAACCATCTTCTCCAGCCTTTCCAATCCAATATCTATATCAGTTGGGGCATGGAGTGGAATCTTTGTATAAGAGGATTTGTACAAGTACCCAAAACAAGAGTTCATGGCCTGGGGCAGGGCAGAAGGAGAAAAAACAGTTACTAACCTTCCAATGTAGGTGTGCGCACGCCGTGTGCACTGTCGCCGGAAATTTTTCCTCCCGGTGGTATCCATCAGGTCATCTCTGGGGCCCCCTTGAGTGACGCCTACATGGCGCAGTATATAGGAACCTACCACCCCCTCAGTTCTTTCTTGACAGCAACTCCAACAGAGGGGTAGGACGATGGGTTTGGGAATGGACATGAGCAACACATCTCAAAGAACAATAGTTACGGAAAAGTTAGTAACCGTCTTTTCTTCTTGGAGTGTTTGCTCATGTCCATTCCAATGTAGGTGATTCCCAAGCAATTGGTCAGGTAGTGGGATCAGAGTTTCACTGACAAGCAGACTAGCACCGCTTGACCAAAGCCTGCATCATCTCTAGCCTGCTGAGTGATGGCATAGCGTGAGGTAAACTTGTGGATCAGCAACCAGGTCGCATTCTTTAGATGTCCTGGATTGGGAGGTGTAGGCCTCCTCCTGTAGTTCTAATTCCTCCTGTGGCTATAATCTTGCCTCTACTGAGGATGCTGTGGAGGATAGAGATGGCCCATAGGTTGGGGTGCATAGTGTTTCCGAGCCGGGGCTGGGGTTTTTAAAGTAGCCCTTGAGTCCTTTAGACTATGGAGCTTAGCATCAGTCTGCTCCAAGAAAAGGGAGTTCCCTTCAAAGGATAGGTACTGAATAGTCTGTTGGACTTCTTAGGATAGTCCTGAGGACTGAAGCCAGGAGCTCCGCCTCATGACCACTGCTGAGGCCATGAATCAGGCTGCCAAGTCCACCGTGCCCAAGGCAGTTTGGAGGGATGCTTTGACCACCACCTTACCCTCCTCTACGAGGGCCAAGAATTTAGTCCTGGACTCCGAAGGTAAGAGTTCCTTAAATTTTGTCATGGCTGACCACAAATTAAAATCATAGTGGCCCAAGAGGGCTTGATGGTTGGCTATTCTCAGCTAGAGGCGCCGCGTTGAGTATACCTTCCTGCCCAGTAAGTCCAGTTTCTTGGCCTCTTTCGCCTTGGACAATGGCCCTTATTGCCCCTGTTTCTCCCTTTCATTAGCTGACAGGACAACCAGCGAGCCCGGTGGAGGGTGAGTAAACAGGTCCTCATATCCCATGGGGTGCACAAAATATTTCCTTTCCATCCACTTAGCTGTGGGGTGGAGGGAAGCAGGAGTCTGCCACAGAGTCTTTACGGGCTGCAAGATGGCATCATTTAAAGGCAGATGGGGAAGGCGGAGGCGCTCTCACCTCCAATGATGCCAAGAGCATCTGGAGTGGAAACCTTATAGATTCATAGATTCTAGGACTGGAAGGGACCTCGAGAGGTCATCGAGTCCAGTCCCCTGCCCTCATGGCAGGAACAAATACTGTCTAGACCATCCCTGAAAGACATTTATCTAACCTACTCTTAAATATCTCCAGAGATGGAGATTCCACAACCTCCCTAGGCAATTTATTCCAGTGTTTAACCACCCTGACAGTTAGGAACTTTTTCCTAATGTCCAAGCTAAACCTCCCTTGCTGCAGTTTAAGCCCATTGCTTCTTGTTCTATCCTCCTTGGAATGGATGGATCACCCAAGGGTACCACATTGGCATTTGCCATTGTGTCAATGACCATGCTATCAGTACGTGTCCTTGTGCCATAGCTGCCGGGTGTCTATGGTCAGCTTGGTACCTGCTCCTCCGGGAGGTGTATGAGTCTGCCTCCAATTCAGAGCCCAAGGACCCACTCCTGGGTGATCACGGTGGAGTGATGCTGCGATGGGGACCGGTGCCATGATGGAGAGCAGTGCTGCGATAAAGAGCAGTGCAGTGAGGGAGAGCTCAATGGATGGCGGTGCTGCACCATCATTGCTGGCTTTCCCTCTACTAGCACTTGCTTTGATGCTGAAGCATCCCGCAGTGCTGGAGCTGTCATCAACAGTCCACAACCTGAGGGGGATGGTGGTACTGGGAGAGCAAGGAGGCTCCTGGCCGCCTCAAAAGCCTCCATGTCAATTGTAAAGCCAGGGCTGTATCCCATTGGTGGCTCTCTCTAGGCGGGGAGTCCACCGGTACCAAACTCGATGGTCCCCTTCCCATGGCCAGAGTCAATGGTGCTGCATGGTCCGTGGGCACATCAGAGTGACCCGGCACAGGTCGCACTCTTTCAGTGGCCTTATGTCTTGGGGTCAGAGAGCGCCCCTGGTCCGACTTCTTCTGTCTCTTTTTCAGCACTGGCAATGGGGAGCGGTGCCGGGAGGCCGGAGTTGGCGCTGACTTCTTGCACACCAGAGAACCGTGGCGGTACTGGGGAGCAGAGTCTTTCATTGGCGCCGGGGATGTGGGGTCACAGTACCTCTCTCAGGGAGGCCGTGGCACTACTGACCGATACCAAGGTACTCGGTGCCGATTCCACCTGTGGGTCTGAGGAGGGACGAAGTGTTACCTCCATGAGGAGGAATCTAAGTCTATTGTCCCTCTCCTTTTTTGTCCTCGGCTTAAAAGTTCTTACAGATCTGGCATCGAACTTGCACGTGGCCCTCTCCCAGGCACTTCAGACAACTATCATGCAGATCATTCGCCGGCATCGGTTTGTGGCACACTGTTTGAAACCCTAAGACCGAGGCACACCCCAGGAGCCCACGCTGGGCTAGCCCCACAGGGCGGGGAGCACTTCTAACTACACTAGGCTACTTGACTACGTGCTAACTTATTCTAATTCTAACTATTTACAATCTATTTACAGAACAAAAGTCTACTGAGGAGTAGCACCTCCAGAGGCGATAAGAAGGAACCGAGGGGGCGGCGGGGTGGCAGGTTCCTATATACCATGCCATGAAGGTGCCAATCCAGGGGGCACAAGAGCTGACCCGATGGATACCACTGGGGGGAAATCTTTCCAGCGATGGTGCACACGGCGCGTGCACACTAACAGTGGAATGGACGTGAGCTAGCACTCGACGAAGAACTAACTGAATCACTTATTCCCTTAACATTGAAAAATTCATTCAAATTGGCTTGCATGAATATACTGAGGATATAAATCTGTCTAAAACAAAGGGCAAATGTAAACAACATATTGACATGGAGGGGTCTAGTAGGAGCCACAATCATCAGTGTTCGCATCACTCTTTGGTCTGATCTAGAAGAGGGAGCTCTCAGAACCTGGATGAAACACACACAAATAAGGATAAAGGACACTTTAAAATGGAAATAAATTTTGTTTTGAGTCGATCGAAAATGTTTTGGTCGACTTGAAAAGAATCAAAAACATGAAAAATAATTTCTAGTCAACTCAATTCAAAACAATTTTTTTGAGTTTTCAATTCAATAAAAAAAATTTTTTTATGTTGTTTTGGTTTTTCTGGATGCTTTGATTCAGCCCCTGAACTGAAACATCTAGTAGTTGCTCAGCTCTATTCCTGAGTGCACAGAGAACGCCAAACACCACCGGTGGGGGGTGGGGGGGGCAGCTATGTCCCCTATGCAACACACCAGGGCTGTAACGAGTGTATTGGGAGCTTTTGCCCAGGATAAGTGCAAGGCAATGTCTTAAACCCTTGGCACCAGTGGTTTCATCATGGCATTACCAGCTGTCGACTCTTTGAGAGAAAAGTGTGATGCCTACAGCTAAGGAGTCAGAAAGAGTTCAGGTAAAACACTTTCGGTGAAGTCCAGGCTCCAATGAAGCTAATGGCAAAACTCCAATTAACTTCAGTGAGGCCAGGATGTCACCCTCGGGTCTTAAGTCAACCCTGGTGTAAGTAAATGAATTCCCCATTAAGTCATGAGAGCTGCACTCGCTTATGCTGCTGCCCACTTTGACCTTATGATCTTTTGTTTCCTTATAACTGTACAAATCATTAAGTTCCTCTCTGTTCTTTCATGATGCCAGGTTCATACACTTCTCAGTCACGTCTCGTTCCATCAAACCCACCTTCAAAGAAACCATCCTCGTCCATGTCCCCATAGATGTAAATATATTCTCCAGCAGTCAGTGGGAGCTCTGATTCCGGGTTCTCATTAGGACCATCAAAAGGATTATAGCTGAAACACATGCAACAATAAAATGTACTTTGTACAGCAACTTGCATTGGTCACACGAGATCAGCTCACTGGTCCACTGAGGCTGGTATCCTGCCTCTGGGCGTAGCTAGTGCTTCTGAGAAAGGCCAAAGCATAGCTGCTTCCTGGATCCTTGGACCCAAACTTTTTGAGTCCATTGGCTACCTTCTGGCCCAGGGCTCAGATCCTGTGGTACACATTGGATCCTTTCATGGTGAGCAAGTAATTGTCCCAGGCCATTTGCAACTAAGAGTATTTTTTGTCTTTAAAACTGTACTTGCATATCCTTAACAGTAAACGGGTACATATGCTTGCCCATAACTGCCTTGGGTGTCAGAATTAACGTTTCACAATCATTATCAGAGCTGACCAGAAAATGGTGATTTATTCTCTGGAAATTTTTGAATTTTTGCTGAAAAAAATTGAAACCGAAACTTCAGCCAAAACCAGAATATTTTTGGTCAAAAACTGGAAGTTTTAGTTTTCCAGCTACACACTGTTCAGCTTTTAGGTTTATGTTTTTTTGATGAAAATGTGACATTTTCCCCAGAAAGAAGGCACTTTCACAAAAAAATATGCATAACCAAAAACCCAATTTTCATAAACAAAACAGTTTCAAAGGAAAATTTTCAGCCAGCCCTACTGGTTATACAACTTGTGAGTTTGCAACCATTATTTTTGTTTGTATAGATCCTTAGCAAGATAGGTATTCCCAAACTGTATCAGAGGCATGCTCCATCTACTCCAGTATCTCGTCTCCAACAGTGGATAGTGCTAGATGCTCATAAAAAGGAGCAAAAACCCCAGAGTGGACAATTATGGGATAGCCTGATCCACAGATCAACCCTGTAGCCAAAAATCCCCTCGATTCTTCCTTCCCTTTACACAAAGGCCTTTGTGTGTAGTTCAGTACCTGTAACGAGCTAGGAAGACTTGGAGTTTTGCAGGGCCCTGGCTCTCTGACTCTGGAATCAAAGAGATGCTATCAACATCCAGTTCTTCCATTTCACTTGCAGTGTCCACCTAAGAAACACAAAAATAAGGAGAGAGAAGCTACAGCTCTGACTAAAGGAACAGTGGCAGAAAGATCACAACAGCAGTGCAGCAACAGAAATCTTATTTCTGAGCTGGTGTGTACAGTCTGATTACACCGGGACTATACTACACATAGAAACAAAGAATGGTTAAACTATCTGTAGGAACTGCTCTGGGGAGCTAGAATTGGTAACAGATGCACATTCTTGGCTCCAGGACATAAAAATACACCTAGTAGTCAGAGGACTAAATCTACAGTCCAAGGTAGATATGAAAGAAGAGGTGATAGAGGACCTCTAGAGAGGTCACGAGGCAAGTTCCTGGTAAGAAGCCTGAAACCTCTGCCATCCCCAGCAGCTGGGAAAGTGCCACCCCTGGACCCTGCTCCATCTTTTGTAGCCACCTCTGTATATTAAGGGTGAAATCCTGGCCCTATTTAAGTGTATAGGAGTTTTGCCACTGTCTTCACCTATTGAGCATCTTATGTCCGCCCACCTCTAAAGGCCCCTCCCCCCAGCCTAAGGGGAGGAGCTACCAAAACCAGAGCCCAGATGAGTTCAGGGGACAAATAATGAAAAACAGGGATGGGAGTGAGGTCATATGGTCAAAATCAGGGAGCCAGAGAGGGACGCGGAGCAGAGAACCCCAAACAGTGCCCACTGCTCCTTGAAGGCATCCAGGGAGCCCGTGGACGCAGCCCAGAGGAACTCTGCCCAGACGCGGATCGAAGGGAGGAGCGGAAATAGACCCCACAGTCACAGAGAACCTCCCCATCCAGCATTCTCCTCCTGGTATGGTGGACAGCCACGTTGGCCAGTGCCAGGAGGAGTCTGATGAGGAGGTCTCACAACTTTGTGAGGCCATAGATGGGGTGTGCGTAGATCAGGAGGTGCAGGGAAAAGGGCAGCCAGAACCTGAGGAGAAGGTTCTGGAGGTGCCGGAAAAGGGGCTGCAACCTGGCACACTTGAGGTAGTTGTACACCAGGGTCCCCCTCATGCCGCAGAAAGGGCAGGTGTCAGGGACGGGGTGAACCACGCTAAGAACACATCCATGCTCACGGCTCCATGAAGAATCTGCCAACTATATCCCTGGCGGGCCATGGAACCAGGGTGGAATACAGACTGGCCCACTGTTTTCAATTGAGCCAACATCTCACTCTCAGTCTTTTATACCTGTGCAGCCCCCTGCCTGCTGGAAGGGTGGAGGAACTTTCTCTTTTCTTCTCTCCTCTTGAGAATCTCCTGGATGTTGCAAGTGGGGCAGGTCCCGCCTGTTCTATCTCCCCTGGCCTCCTGGAAGCAGTGAGGAGTGGTGGGGAGAGATCTCTAGCACTCTACCCCTGCCCAATCTCCATTTCTTCTCTGTCTGTCTAGATGTTTATCCCACACCCATCATCATAGTCTCTAGGTCTTCCTCACCCATAAATAACTCCTGTGCCTACACCTGGCTTTTGGCGACAAAACAGCGATAGCGTATATACTGCAAGGTCATTTAAAAAAAAAAAAAAAAAAGCCGCCTAGATTTGGCAACAAAAAACTTCCCCTCCCTTTATTGTCGACAAACAGCCAGTGTAGACACCACTGTTTTTTTTTTAATTTTACTGGCCTCCAGGAAAGTATCCCACAATTCCCATGCTGCCGCTCTGGTCAGCGGTTTGAACTTCGCTGCCCTGCAGCCAACCCACCCCTCCCCCTTGCAAGCCCCAGGAATTTTAAATCTCATTTCCTGCTTGCTGGCTTCCCAAAGGAGCTTCCCAGGTGAGCATGGCTGCCTATTGCACCAAACGCGCTCCCGCTTGGACCACCGCTGAGTTGTTCGATCTGATCAATATAGGGGAAGAGGAGTCTGTTCAGTCGCAGCTGCGAGTGACCCGTAGGAATCGGGACACACATGGGCAAATTTCTCGAGGCTTGTGCGAAAAGGGCTGTGATCGGGACACCCAGCAGTGCAGAGCAAAGATCAAGGAGATAAGGCAGACGTACCATAAGGCGCAGGAGGCGAACCATCACTCCAGTGGTGCACCTAAGACCTGCCGCTTCTATAAGGAGCTGAATGCTATCCTCAGTTGTGACCCCACCTCCATCGCCGATTGCCCCGTGGATACTTCACATGCAGCTGAAAGAGGGGATGACCCGGAGGCTGAAATTGTAGGATGAAGAAGTCGAGCTAGAGCTATAAGTAGGGGCATTGCCAGCAGATCAAGGGACATGATCATTCCCCTCTATTCGGCATTGGTGAGGCCTCATCTGGAGTACTGTGTCCAGTTTTGGGCCCCACACTACAAGAAGGATGTGAAAAAATTGGAAAGAGTCCAGAGGAGGGCAACAAAAATGATTAGGGGGCTGGAGCACATGACTTATGAGGAGAGGCTGAGGGAACTGGGCTTGTTTAGTCTGCAGAAGAGAAGAGTGAGGGGGGATTTGATAGCTGCTTTCAACTACCTGAAAGGGGGTTCCAAAGAGGATCTAGACTGTTCTCAGTGGTAGATGACAGAACAAGGAATAATGGTCTCAAGTTGCAGTGGGGGAGGTTTAGGTTGGATATTAGGAAAAACTTTTTCACTAGGAGGGTGGTGAAGCACTGGAATGGGTTACCTAGGGAGGTGGTGGAATCTCCTTCCTTAGAGGTTTTTAAGCTCAGGCTTGACGAAGCCCTGGCTGGGATGATTTAGTTGGGGATTGGTCCTGCTTTGAGCAGGGGGCTGGACTAGATGACCTCCTAAGGTCCCTTCCAACCCTGATATTCTATGATTCTAGAAGAGGATGTGGTGCTCCCAGTGGGGTCGCCCAGTGGGGCAGGCAGCCAGGAACTTTTCTCCACTTCAGAAGTGCTCAACGGGGAGCAGGAAGCAGATGAAACTCCAGATAAGTTGCTGTGGCTTGTGTAGGGAATCGAAAAGTGGGAGGCAGGTAGTGTTTTCTGTGAGCTGGACATTGCCCTGTGTAGCTAATCTGCATGGCCAAGCAGGGTGTCGATGGACATCGAGACCTGCAGGGAATCCGCCAGAGAGAGGCTCTGGAAAGTTTCCAAGAGGTACTTGTTAATCCTCTGCCGCAGATTCCAAGGGATTGCAGCCTTGTTAGTTCCCCCATTGTAGGAAACTGTCCCCTGCCATTTAGCAATCGCTGGAGCTGGGACCAAAACGGCACGTAGCTGAGCTGCATATAGACCGGGGTGAAAGCCGCAAGCATTCAGCAGCTGAGCCCTGGTTTCTCTGGTCACCCTCAGCAACGAGATGTCAGCCAGCAGGTTGGCCTGTGAAAAAGTGTGGGATAATTTTAGAATGAATTCCCTGCAAAGCTGCCCTGCAAGCCGTGCCCGTTTTGTCCGTACACACAACTGCCTTCCCCCCACTCCCGAAACTCACCATGACTGGGGTGCTCGCAGAGCTGTGTGCCTGCCTAGAGTCTCAGAGAGAAAGTGATTTCTACCAGCAAAATGCCCTTTTTACTAAAATGTTTCAATCGTTTGCTGGAATGTAACAATCCCTCTTCTGTTCAGCACAGACCTTGCTTCACACACCCTCGCCGACTGGCTGCGGCAGATAAGAAAAAACCCTAGGCACAGCAAAGACAACATGTTCTGCGAGGTTATACAGCGCGATGAGAGACAGACCAGGGAACACAGAGAGCGCTGGGAAGCCGAAAGGCGGGACAGAAAAGAGAATGCTGCTTTTGCTAGGCAAGCGACGGAGCGGATGATAAAAGTTATGGAGGATCAGACAGAGATGCGCAAGTCATTGATACAGCTGCAGACTGAGCAAATCCAAGTTCGAGCGCCACTGCCGCAGATGCACAATTCTTTGCCAACCCCAACCCCCTCTATGCCCACACTGTCCTTTTCACTTCACAGCACTCCTGAGTTTCCCTATCACTCCACCCCCTCTCACAGCTTGCACAATGATAGCTGGAGCTACACACAGTTGTGAGGTTTTACCCTTTTGAACAATAAATAAAGGTTAAGGTATTTAATAATACAGAGTTTTTATTCTGTGTCCTACAAAAGAGTATAGCAATCAATTCACTCTCGGGAACAGGCTTCTAAAGCATTGTGTTGCATGGATCTTGGGCCCCAAAATTGTACATGGATGCAATAGGGAAGCAATTCCGAAGCAGACATGTGTTACTGCCTCTCATTGTCCAAGTGGTTCCTCAAGGCCTCTCTGATGTTAATAGCAGCCCTCTGAGCTCCTCTGACAGCGCTAGCATCTGGCTGGTCAAACTGTGCAGCCAAGCGCTCTGCCTCAGTGCTCCACACCTGAGCAAACATTTCACCCACAGATTATGCAAAGTGCAGCACGCAGCTATGACCACAGGAATATTATCCTCGGTAAGGTCTAGCCTGCCATTGAGACACCTCCAGCGAGCTTTCAAACGGCCAAAGGCACATTCGACTACCATGCGGCACCTGCTCAGCCTGTTGTTAAAACACTCCTTGCTGATGTCCAGGTGCCCTGTGTAAGGTTTCAAGAGCCAGAGCTGTAAGGGGTAAGCCGGGTCTCCCAGGATTACTATGGGCATTTCCACATCCCCCACTGTGATCTTGTGGTCTGGAACGGAAGTCCTGCCTGCAGCTTTCTGTAAAGGCCACTGTTCCTGAAGATGCGTGCGTCATGCACCTTTCCTGACCAGCCTGCATTGATGTCCGTGAAACGCCCCTGGTGATCCACAAGCGCCTGCAACACCACGGAGAAGTATCCCTTCCTATTGATGTACTCAGAGGCAAGGTGGTCTGGCGCTAAAATTGGAATGTGTGTGCCATCAATCGCCCCGCCACAGTTAGAGAAAACCATCTCTGCAAAGCCAGCCACTATGTCATGCACATTTCCCAGAGTCATGGTCCTATGCAGCAGAATGTGATTTATTGCCCTGCACACTTGGAGTAATACAGCCCCAACAGTGGACTTTCCTACTCCAAATTGATTTGCGACTGACTGGTAGCAGCTGGATTCGCCAGCTTCCTCACAGCGATTGCAACACGCTTCTCTACCAGAAGGGCAGCTCTCAATCTGGTGTCCTTGCGCCGCAGGTCGGGGGCCAGCTCAGCACATAGCTCCAGGAAGGTTGCTTTATGCATCCTAAAGTTCTGTACCCACTGGTCATCATCCCACACCTGCATGCCAATGCGATCCCACCAACCAGTGCTTGTTTCCCTAGCCCAAAAGCGACGCTCTACCGTATGCAGCTGCTCCGTGAATACACAAAGCACTGATAAAAGCAACAAAGAGTCCTGTGGCACCTTATAGACTAACAGACGTATAGGAGCATGAGCTTTCGTGGGTGAATACCCACTTCTTCGGATGCATCCGAACAAGTGGGTATTCACCCACAAAAGCTCATGCTCCTATACGTCAGTTAGTCTATAAGGTGCCACAGGACTCTTTGCTGCTTTTACAGATCCAGACTAACACGGCTACCCCTTTGATACAAAGCACTGATAAGTTGCTGCCGTCCATATCACACTCAGGTGCATGCGATTCATCCTCTGCTAACTTTGCGAGTAACTCTGCGAGTAACTGTGCTGCCATGAGTGATGTCCTCATGACAGCTAACAGCGCATAGGAGAGAAGTGCGGGATCCATCCTCTCTGACTGCAGATGCTGGCGCACACTACAAAAGAATGAGAGTTGGAAAAACGGTGCGAAAGGAAGCCAGAGACCTTTGATGGGGTGGGATACAAAGTGGCGCATGATGGTACATTTTGCACATCCCAGGATGCGCCGCGCTCCGTTTCCGCATTCCCACAACACCTAGCAACAGATGGTGTCGCCAGGCACTGTGGGATAAATACCCACAGTCCACTGCTCTCACTGTCGACAAAGGTGCCCCGAATGTGGACACGATCTGTTGACAGAGGGAGCAAATGTAGACACGCTTTGGTGACTTTGCTTTTATTGATTTTTCCTTGGCAACATGAGTTTCATTGAAAAAACTTGCCAGTGTAGACAAGCCTTTAGTCTTCTAAACGCCTAGGGGGATGGGGGGCAATCCCCCCAGACAGGGCAGGAAACGTAAACTAAAGTTCTTTTTCTTTTTTTCCCCCTTTAATCCCAACAGAGTAAAAAGGAAAAACTAGCTATTAAGGAGAACAAAAAAACCCCCAAAACAACTACTACTTATGCTAATGATGCAGATAAGGAAGGGCTGACTGCTTGCTCCTTCTGAGGCCAAAGGCGGTTGAAAAGGAACTGGGGTGGGGGGGTCCACCAAGCAGTGTTAGATAGCATTGAGGCAGACCACAAGGGAGGGACAGAGCATGTGCAGGCTCAATGGACACTGCTACCAAAAATCTCCGATTAGAGGTGCAGGGGCACAGATACACCTAGAGTGGAGCACCCATAGGGACACTACTCGACGAAGCACTGGGCGTTCACTTGTAACTGCTGCCAATACACTGTTCCCAGCCCTCGGAGAGAAAGCAGTGCCCCGGCACTAGCTGTTAGATGGACTGGCTTGCTGGAGATAACACAGTGTAAGGCAGGGAGCTGTGCAGCCTTAAAACCCCGGTCAGCAGGGAGAGAGACACGGTCTCCTCCCAAGAGAGGTGACGGCTGGGAGCCAGAAACCTTAAGTGAGTGCCCTCCAGGGACCATGGAGGGGGAAAGTCAGGTGCAATCACCCTGAAACTGAGATACAGTTCATGCTCGGGGGATCTGGGTTCCAGTCCTAGCTATGCCTTTGGGTACATCAGCTGATGTGTTTGTGACTCAGTCACCCTGTCAGTACAATGATATTTGTTCACCTTGTAGGAATGTTGTGAAGCTTAAAGAGGGCTTGTGAAGTTCAAAGTACGAAGAGAGAGAGTCAGCAGGAAGGGGGAGCCTAGAACTCAGGCTCTCCTGGCTCTTTGCCCTGAACCTACTCGGCTGGCTAAGAGAGGACATCAGAGAGTGGCCATAGCATCAGAAGAAGAAAGAGGCACTCTCTTACCAGACCTAGATTTTCATGAGCTCCCCTAGTGATCTAATAGGAACATTAAATAAGGGAGGGGACAGGACTGAGCCTCACAGGAATCCATACACGAGACCTACTGGGCAGAGGGAGCAGCTGCCATCACATCTCTGAGATCTGAGAGGAAGGGGAAAGCAAAGTCAATATAACCTGTCCGCATCTGCCGTCACCAGCTCAGCAGCCCTTCATGATCTCCTGCACCAACAGCTGCTAATAAGTCTAACAGCGATGTTTGCACCAGTACGTGCCCCTCTTGGCTCTATGCCAAGGACAGCAGGGCACAGGCACATGCCTTCATGCTGCTAAACCACTACTACAAGCTGCAGTACCCAGATATCGTGTGGCAACCCAGGGCTGTGAAGTCACAACAAAGACTATCCAGAACTAAACACAAATTGAAAACATTCAGGAAACTTGCTATACATTTCCCAGGGCTTTTCTCGGGTTGTCTGCGTTCCTCTCAGACTGCAATGATCTGTACAAATGGCCATCACAGGGTGTTGCCAAGTGAAGAGGGAGCAAATCCCTTCAACAGTTTTCTGCAAGTTTTCTATTATTTTTCCACAGGATTCTCTAGTTCCCAGACACAGGTTTAAGAAGTAGCTGCAAGCGGAGGAAAGCAGAGCTAGTAAATGCATTGATCCCAAGATGTGCTTATCCCCACCTGGGTAATGACAGGGGACACCAGAAACAGCACTGACCTCTGGAGTGGGGCAGGACTTGGGACTGTTCTGCATGGATTCGGATTTCGAAGAGCTTGACTGGGACTCCAGTCTCTTGACTTGCTTCTGAGATGTGGCAGCAGCACCTGAGCCTGGAATATTGGTGACACTAGACATGGGATCAGGGATCTGAGGTAATGATTCCAGCTCTTTACTCCCTTCATCATGAATCTTCTTAGTGCACTGAAGAGCAGGACGTGCAGGGGCAACATCTGGATCTGAAACCAAACATTCCATTTGTTACTCCAAGCAGCCAGCAGAGCAGAACAAGAGCTGCTGTGAGCACCAGGGTGCTGCAGTGCGGACACACTCTATAGCAGGGATCTACCCAGAGGCTTAGCTTCGAGCTGTGGAAACACGTTCAGCCCTGTTTCTCCTTGCACCCACACCAAGAGCAGTTACACTCAAGTTACCGGATGGAACTGATATAAGGGAGGGAGGATCAGGCGCTTGACATGCAATACTCAGCCCTGCATGCTGCTGTGGGCCAAATCCTCTCCTTCACGGAGGTCCACTCTGCACAGGAGGTAGGGGAGCTATTAGGGAGCTCGTTAGGGCTTGCTGAACCTGTGGGCTTGTCTGCACCAGCCCCACTGTGAATTAACTTACACCACAGGGATGTTAACAGGCCACTTCACCTTGAATGGTTCCTTAGAACATGTGCTGACTAGTTTGGCTAAACAATCTGTTCAACCTTGTGACACTTTCTCAGACTGAAGAAGGGCTCTGTGTAGCTTGAAAGCTTGTCTCTCTCACCAGCAGAAGGTGGTCCAATAAAAGATATTACCTCACCCACCTTGTCTCTCTAGGGCAGTAGTTCTCAACCCATGGCCCGTGGGCCACTTGCAGCCCAATCAGCACACAGCTGCAGCTCATATGACATCCTCAGGGCCATACAGATAGTAAAAATGGTTACTCACCTTCTCGTAACTGTTGCTCTTCGAGATGTGTTGCTCATGTCCATTCCAATTAGGTGTGCGCGCGCCTACATGCACAGTTGTCGGAAGGCTTTTCCCCTAGCAGCACCCGTCGGGTCGGCTCTGGAGCCCCCTGGGGTGGCGCCTTCATGGCGGTGTATCTAGGTCCCTGCCGACATGCCGCCTGGTCAGTTCCTTCTTGCCGGCTACTCCGACAGAGGGGAAGGCGGGTGGGTCTTAGACTGGACATGAGCAACACATCTCGAAGAACAACAGTTACGAGAAGGTGAGTAACCGTTTTTCTTTGAGTGCTTGCTCATGTTGATTTCAATTATCTGACTCCCAAGCCCTAACTAGGAGGTGGGGTCGGAGCTCGTGGAATCGCTGATTGAAGCACCACTCTGCTGAATGGAGCATCGTCCCTGGCGTGCTGGGTAATGGCATAATGCGAGGTGAAGGTGTGAACCGAGGATCATGTCACTGCCCTGCAGATCTCCTGGTTCGGGACATGGGCCAGGAACGCTGTCGAGGAGGCCTTCGCTCTAGTTGAATGAGCCGTTAGTGCAGGGGCCGGAACTTTTGCTAGATCGTAGCATGCCCGGATACAGGACGTGATCCACAATGAAATTCTCTGTGACAACACCGGAAGGCCTTTCATTCTAGCCGCAACCGCCACAAACAACTGGTTCGACTTACAGAACGGTTTTGTGCGTTCAGTGTAAAAAGCCAGAGCTCTCTGAACGTCCAAGGAGTGTAGTCTTTGTTCCCAGCCATCCGCATGAGGCTTAGTGTAAAAGACCGGTAGAAAAATGTCCTGATTGGCATGGAAGACATGATTGGGAGACAACCTTTGGAAGAAAGGCCGGATGAGGCCTAAGTTGTACCTTGTCTGTATAAAAAATGGTATAAGGAGGATAGGAGGTTAGGGCTTTAAGCTCAGAGACTCTTCGTGCTGACGTAATGGCGACTAGGAAAGCCACCTTCAATGATAGGTAGAGCAATAAACAAGTTGCTAGGAGTTCAAACAGGGGCCCCATTAGCCTGGAAAGGACCAGGTTAAGGTCCCACACCGGGATTGGTTGCTTAACCTGAGGGTATAGCCTGTCTAGACCTTTCAGGAAGCAACTGACCATCCGGCTGGCAAAGACTGAACAGCTGGCTACTCCCAGGTGGTAAGCTGAAATGGCTGCCAGGTGGACCTGGAGAGATGAAACCAAGAGGCCTGCTGTTTTAAGTGTAATAGGTAGTCTAAGATGAGTGGCATAGGCGCCTGCATCGGGAGAGCACAACCCTGAGAACACCAGATTGCAACCATTTTCCACTTGGCCAGGTAGGTAGCCCTGGTGGAGGGTTTCCTGCTGCCCAGCAGAAGCTCCCTAATGGGCTCCGAGCACATCAGCTCCATTGGGTTTAGCCATGAAGCTTCCAAGCGGTGAGGTGACAAGACTCGAGGTCAGGATGATGATGACGACCGTAGTCTTGGGTGATCAGGTCCGGAAGCAGGGGCAACGAGACTGGAGCGTCCACTGACAGCTCCAGGAGCATAGTATACCAGTGCTGGCGAGGCCAGGCTGGCGCTACCAGTATGACTGTAGTCTTGTCCCTGCAGATCTTGAGCAGAACCTTGTGGATGAGTGAAACGATGGGAACACGTACAACAGATGGTCCGTCCAGGGGAGGAGGAACGCATCCATGAGGGAGCCCGGACTGTGATTCCGGAAGGAACAGAACTGGGGACATTTTCTGTTGCTCTCCATGGCGAACAGGCCACTTTGGGGAACCCGCACCTTTGGAAAATGTTGTACACCATGTCCAGGCAGCTGGACCACTTGTGATTGTGGAAGGATCTGCTGAGATAGTCCGCCAACTCGTTCTGGGAACCTGGGAGGTAAAATGCTCCCAAGTGAATGGAGTGGGCTATGCAGAAGTCCCAAAGCTTGAAGGCTTCCCGACATAGGGGAGAGGAACGAGCTCCACCCTGCTTGTTTATATAAAACATCGCAGTTGTGTTGTCCATCATCACCTCCTCGCATTTCCCTTGCAAGTGGGCCTGGAAGGTCTGGCATGCCAGGAGGACCACTCTCAGCTCCTTGACGTTGATGTGGAGTGAGAGCTCTTCTTGTGACCAGAGACCTTGGGTCTGAAGGTCTCCCAGGTGAGCACCCCATCCCAACACTGCGCATCTGTCACCAGGGATTGGGAGGGATAGGGCTTTGCGAAAAGGACTCCCGTGTATACCATCTGTGGGTTGAGCCACCAGTGGAAAGACTCGAGAACTGGCACCGGGAGGGTGACCACCTTGTCCAGACTGTTGAGCCCTGGCTGATAGGCTGACACCAGCCAGGCCTGGAGAAGTCTGAGCCTCAGTCTCGCATGTATGCCACATACGTATGTGCTGCCATGTGGCCGAGGAGTTTCAAGCAGTTCCTTGCTGAGGTGGTGGGGTACCACTTGAAGTTTTCTATGATGTCTGTCATTGTCCGAAACTGAGATTCCAGCAGGGATGCCCTGGCCTGACCTGAGTCCAACACTGCTCCGATAAATTCTATTCTCTGCAGAGGGGATAGAGTGGATTTGCGCTCGTTGAGAAGGAGACCCAATCTGTCGAAGGTGTATCTTACCAGGCTGATCTGACCCTCCACTTGCTCCCTGGAGCAGTCCCTGAGCAGCCAGTCATCAAGGTATGGGAATATCTGCACCTGCCTCGGTCATAGGAAGGCGGCGATGACTGCTATGTATTTGGTAAACACTCGAGGGGCCGCTGACAGACCAAAGGGGAGGACCATAAATTGGTAATGGTTGTGGTTGACCACGAACCTGAGCTGGAATTATAGTTATGTGGAAGTACACGTCCTTGGGGTCGAGGGCGGCATACCAGTCTCCCGGATCCAGAGACGGAATGATTGCGTTTAGAGAGACCATAAGGAAGCTCAACTTATTTATGAATTTGTTGAGGCCTCGCAGATCGAGGATGGGTCTGGGGATTAGGAAATAATGGGAATAGAACCGCTTGCCCCTTATCCCTCCTGAGGAACCTCCTCCACTGCTCCTGCAACAAGGAGCATTTGGACCTCCTGCATGAGGAGATGCTCATGAGAAGGGTCCCTGAAGAGGGATTGGGAAGGGGGATGGGAGGGAGAAGAGGAGCAGAATTGGAGAAAATATCCCACTTCTACCATGCAAAAGACCCAGCAGTCTGAAGTTATCTGGGACCAAGCACGGTAAAAGTGGGACAGATGATTCAGGAAACAGGGATAAGGATCCAGTGAATAGACTGGTGCGTCGCCCCCAGGAGCACCTTCAAAAGGCCTGCTTAGAGAGCCCGATGCCTGCCTTGCCGAGCCCTGGCCTTGGCTGGGTGGAGGATGGGGAGGCTTAGGCCTGCCATTCCTACTCCGCTTCCTTAAGAAGTCCTGCCTGGGCCAGGGAGGGTAGAAGCGCTGCGGGGGCTGAGGTTTAAAATGTTTTCGCTGGGTAGCAGGGGTGTGCAGGCCCAGCAAATTTAATGTAGCCTGCGAATCTTTTAGGCTGTGAAGCCTGGAGTCTGTTTGCTCCGTGCCATCAAAAGGCAGGTCCTGAATTGTCCATTGAACTTCAGGAGGAAGGCCGGACACTTCGAGCCGTGAACTCCTCCTCATGGCTATGCTCAAGGACAAGGTTCGCGTGGCCGAGTCTGCAGCGTCCAGTGAGACCTGTAAAGAGGTCTGTGTCACTGCCTTGCCCTCGTCCACGATGGCCGCAAACTTTGCCCTGGATTCAGATGGGACCAACTCCTTGAATTTCAACATGGAGTTCCATGAGTTGAAATGAGATCTACTCAGGATTGCCTGTTGGTTAGCAACCCTGAGCTGGAGCCCTCTGGTCGAGTAAACTTTCCGTCCGAAGAGGTCCAGCTTTTCTGAGTCTTTAGATTTCGGGGTCGGCCCTTGCTGCCCCTGCCTCTCTCTCAGTCACCGTGGCCACAACAAGCGAGCAGCGTTGTGGGTCATTAAATAAGTACTCATACCCCTTAGAGGGGATGAAATACTTCCTCTCCACTCCCTTCACTGTAGGGGGAATGGAGGCAGGGGTTTGCCACAGGGTTTTTGTAGTGGCCTGAATAGTCTTCATGAGGGGCAAAGCCACCCTAGACGGCCCCTCCGAAGTTAGGACCCATCGGGTCCTCCGATTCGACTACCTCCTCAGCCTGAAGCCCCATATTGTGAGCCACCCTACGCAGTCCTGGTGTGCTCTACTGTCAATGGGGGGTGGCCCAGAGGAGGAAGACCCCGCCACTTCATCCAGCGAGGATGACGACAAGGCCAGAGGAGGCACCGGGCCCTCCTCGCCCTGTGTACTCGTCCTGCTTGGTGCATGCCCCTTGTCGCTGACCGCAGGCTCAGGCTGGTGGTGGGCCCGGGATCTGGACGCAGCTCCGTGCCGTGCCCCGACGCTGTTTCGGAGCCCCAAGGGGTGGGATGGTCCGTGGCTGGCGGAGGCACCCAGGCTTCCAACACTACAGAGTGAGAATCCCTGGAGTGCATGCCCTGGGCCTGGTGGTAGGCCCACGGGGTCCAAAATGGCCATTGCACGGGCCCTTGACACTGCATTTACCACGGCACTAGCCTCACGTCCTGCCTATGTCTGTGGCAGTCCAATTGAGTAATAGGACTCCACCTCTGAGTCCAATGTTCGGGATCTTGAGCACAAAGACCACAGTGGCGCTGAGCAGGACGGTGCCAGAGAGCGGTGCTGTGGGGACGGTACCGGAGAGCGGTGCTGCGGTGGCAGTGCCTGGGACTGGTGCCGGGATGACGATGCCGAGGACCGGTGCCAGGGGGACAGGTGCCGCGGGGACAGTGCTGGAGACCGGTGCTGTGGGGAGCAGTGCCATGGGGAGCGATGCCACGGAGATGGTGAGCGGGGCCTCATCATTGCCAGCTTGCCTCTGGATGGTGCTGTGCGCTGCAGCACCGGAGGTCTATTCCAGCTGACTGGGAACGGCGGAACCGTCATGGCAACCAAGTCCCTCGCCGCCTCAAAAGTGTCCGGGGTGGAAGGGAGCTCTAGTTCATCCACCTGGCACTCTCAATCAGAAGAGTCCAACAGCACCGGACTCGACAGACCCCCTTGAGGGACCAAAGTCGACGGTGCCGGCTCTGTGATGTCGGCGCCGGGTGCTCCTGCACTGTCCGACCCGGCTGCTTGGTTCGGGCGAGCGACCTGTCCACCTTCTTGTGCCGCTTATGCGGCACCAGAGAGTGTGAGCGGTGCCGTGCTGCCTCTGCGAGCTTCGGCGCTGGGGAATGTCGGTGCCAGGGATCTCTATGGCCAGAATCCTTCCTCGACACCGTTTCTCGCACAGAGGCCGGAGCGCTCTGCACGGAGGTGCTTGGTGCCAGATCCTGTCAGCATGGAGCCAGCTGGGGACGAAGAGCTGCTTCCATCAGGATCTACTTCCCGTTCTTTTTTAGTCCTCAGACGGAACCCTTTACAAATCTTGCACCATTCTGTTTGGTGCACCTCCCCCAGACACTCGAGACAAGAGTTGTGGGGGTCGCCCGTTGGCAAGGGCTTGAGGCAGGTTCCGCAGGGTTAAATCCTTGGGATCGAGGCATGCCCCGAACCTCAAAGGGAAGACAAATTAGGGTGGGAGAAGGACCTCCACTCCTAGAAAACAAACCAACTAAACTAACTTACTCTAAGGAATAACTATTTACAGAGAGCTAAATACAAACACTAGGGGGAGCACTTGCTAAGGCAAGCAACCACAGCTCCAACGAATGTCACTGGCGGTAAGAAGGAACTGAAGAAGCGGCAGGTTGGCAGGGACCTATATTCACCGCCATGAAGGCGCCAACCCAGGGGACTCCCCGGCCAAAATGACGGGTGCTGCTAGGGGGAAAACCTTCCAACAACTGTGCACGTGGCGCACACACTAATTGGAATTGACATGCGCAAGCACTCAAAGAAGAATATATATTGTGTGGATGCGACCCACATAACACATGGAGAGCAGCATATGTGGCCCACAATGGTAAAGAGGGGGAGAACCACTACGCTAGGGACTCTATCTGGCCTACATAAATCAATGTACAGCAGGGGTGGGCAAACTACAGCCCGTGGGCCACATCCGGCCTGCCAGCCATTTTAATCCGGCCCTCGAGCTCTAGCCAGAGAGCAAGGTCTGGGGCTTGCCCTGCTCCCACGCTCCAGCCGGGGAGCAGGGTGGGGGGCCGCTCCACGAACGCGTGCCACAGCTCTGCGCAGCTCCCAGAAACAGCGGCATGTCCCCCTCCGGCTCCTATGCGTAGGGGCAGCCAGAGGGTTCCGCACGCTGCCCCCGCCCCAAGCGCTGCCCCCACAGCTCCCATTGGCTGGGAACTGCAGGCAATGGGAGCTGCAGGGGCGGTGCCTGCGGACGGGGCAGAGCTGCCTGGCCATGCCTCCATGTAATAGCTGGAGGGGGGACATGCCGCTGCTTCCGGGAGCTGCACCCCTGAACCCCTCCCCAAGCCCCTGCCTCAGCCCTGAGCCCCCTCCCACACTCCGAACCCCTAAGCCCGAGCCCAGAGCCCCCTCCTGCACCCAAGCCCCTCATCCCCAACCCCACCCCAGAGCCCGCACCCCCAGCCAGAACCCGCACCCCCTCCTGCACCCCAACCCCCAATTTCATGAGCATTCACGGCCCGCCATTCAATTTTCATAACCAGATGTGGCTCCTCTGGGAGCCAAGCTAGTTTCCTTTGCACCAGTAATGCAAGCAAAATTATCAGTGACACCAGGACAGTGTTATTGTCTTCTGTTGGTTTGCATGGAACTCAGCACCGCTAGGATGAATTTGCCCCTAGGCACAGGGACAACACAAGGACCAAAGTAAAGCTGGGCAAATTTTTGGCAAATAGTTTATTCGCAGAAAAATGCCGTTTCAGTCAACCCTAAACCAGCTGTGACTTTGTGCAGAGTTTGCTAAACCATTTCCACCCCATCAAAAAATTGAAATGTTTCAATAATGCTGAAACATTCCAGGCTAAGACTTGCAAGGCGCACCATCACCTCCTCCCTCACTCTCAGTGAAATGGTGAAACTGAAACAAAAGCTTTCAAATCAGAGCAAACAAAACATTTTGTTAGACCTGACTCAAAATGTTCTTGGACTTTTTCAATTCACTACAAACTTTGAAAAAGTTCATATTTCATTTGACCCAAAATAAAGCTTTTCTTTGATTTTTTCAATTGCCAGCAACCAAAGAAGATTTTTTGCCCGGCTCAAATTTATGATGCCTTAAGTGTGATTTAAGTGGTGCACAAGTATTGTGAAGATCCTCTGTACAAGGGTGAATTTCATCCCTCACAGAGAGAGTCCACAAGATGCACAGCTGAGGAAATTGCTTTGATGATTGCCTAAAGTGCATAAATTCATAGATTTGCAAGGCCAGAAAGGACCATTATGATAATCTAATTTGACCTCCTGCATGACTCCGGCCAGAAAGTGTCACCCAGAATGCCCACAACTGCTGGCGGAACTAGAAAGTATCCTTGAGAAAGACACCCAAGCTCAATTTAAAGCTCCAAGGGATGGAGAATCCACCTCATCCCTTGGTAAGTTGTTTCAATGGATGAGGACAGCATTTGATCAGGGCTTGCACCTGCAATCCTTACAAAGGGCCCAGACGCTCTCCCTCAGTCTGCTTGCATGTTACCTTGCATTTAAACACAAATATTATGGAGGCATCATTAGTGGCTCCAGAGCTAAGGCTGTGCTGAAATTTGCATTTATAGAATCATAGAATATCAGGGTTGAAAGGGACCTCAGGAGGTCATTTAGTCCAACCCCCTGCTCAAAGCAGGACCAATCCCCAACTAAATCCCCCCCTCAAGGATTGAACTCACAACCCTGGGTTTAGCAGGTCAATACTCAAACCACTGAGCTATCCCTCCCTCCCCCATTGTTAGCTGTTGTACCCTCCTCCTCCCCAACTAACACCATTTACTGCTGGGCATAGACCTAATTATCTGGGAAATTATTCCAAGCAAATGTTTAGTAGTTTGGGGCTAGGAATTAAAGACCCCTTTTGTAAATATAAAGTGTCCGTGGAATATTTCCCTTTAACAACTGAAGTGTTAAGTATGTGTAGCTCTAAGTCAGTCTCAGACATATGCTAGTGGGGTTTTAAAAGGAACTAAAGAGAGGAGAGAATTATTCCCATTATTGATCCTAATTGGTTCTATTTGCACTCAAGGAAGCCAACAGACAATGTATTAACTCATCCACTTCTGGCAGCAGTTACCCTTCTCCCACTGGCGGCACTGGGACTGAGGGATGGAACAGCAGGGCATGAGCGGGAGCTCAGAAGTCACCAATGTTGAGGTCAGAGGGCCAGTCTTTCCTGTCTGTAGCTGGAATCGTTTGAGTTCCTGAGACAGGAGGCTGAACTGTTCGATGTGGCTGCGGCACTGATCCTCCAGATCTCTCACCTGGGCCTGGCAGGGAAGCAAAGCAAAGTGAGGTACAAACACAGGCCTGAACTGGGACAAGGCTCTAATAGCAGCGGTCTTTGCTGTGTCCTTCCATGTAATGGAGCTGGGATATTCAGAGGATGAAAGGATGGAGGTGCCCAGATCCCAGAGACGATCAGTAGAGGATGGCAGCCCCCAGGCCATAGGCCCTTTGAAAATCCCAGTCCCAACAGACAAGTTTAGGATTGGTTCCACTCTAAACCCAAGATGAGCCATCACTGGAAAGCTGCTTTGGGCCTGCAATTTCCCCTGCTCACTCCCATGCAGGAGAAAATGTAGGAGGGGCTAGAGGCGAGTCAAACAAGGCCCTTTGAGATCGGGGAGATGGGAAGGCTTTTCACATCAAAGTCATATCTCCAAAAGGGACTCCACCAGACCTAGCTAATCTAGGGAGCCTCCCTGGGACATGAGGCCTCCAGCAGCTTCCCCACCAAACCACTGGGGGCAGGAGCCCTAACATTCCCCTCCTGGGCCAAGTTCATCCACGAGTGAGAGACTCCAGGGAGCAACAGCGCATCAAGGCCCCTGGACTATCCAAGAACCTGCACACGCCCCACTGATGTCACACAACCCGGAATTGTTTTCCATGGGGGACTGTGGATTGCAGCAGAAGTAGGAAAGCAGAGGAGGTGATTCTCCAGAGGGAGATGTGGGGGCTACGAGGATCACTTGAGGGTCACCTGCACTCCCCTGGCTTCTGGCCCCAGAGTGCCTCCCCTTCCTGTGCGTCTGCCCCAACGGGTTTAAAAATACACATAATCCATCTCCAACATAACCTACTGCAGCTCCTCCACCCGACTCCCTCAATGCCCCAAGCCCACACAGCTTCCAGGAACCAACCCCCACCTGTCCTTTAACACCCCTTTTAACCCCACTCCTAACAAACAAACAAAACGTACTAGAGCCTGTCAGGAATGTCCCGTCTAAATACTTTTCCAAGGGAAAATGTAGTTTCCACAAGAAAATCTCCAATTTCCCCCAAATTTTTAATTTTTCAGGTCAGTTCAACACTAATCTGGGTCTGCCTGAGAGGCAGTGGTGCCTCATGGGAGGAGTTGTCGTTTGGGTGCCTTACATCTATTCTTCTCTATGGGCTGGGCCCCTCTGTGGGACTACGTCTCGCATGATTAAGGCTGAAGGCTGCGAGTTTGTCATGGAGGTCATGGAAGTCACAGATTCCGTGACTTTCCGTGACCACCGGGAGTCCCGGGCTGTCCTTGCCCCCGCTCCAGCACCAATAGGGATCCTGGGCCGTGCACCGCCCTCCCCCCAGCACCCAGGCTGCCCTCCACCAGCACCCGCGGGGCCCCCGGACAGCCCCTCCCCCCAAGTTTTAGTCACAGGTATTTTTAGTAAAAGTCATGGACAGGCCACGGGCCATGAGTTTTTGTTCACTGCCCGTGACCTGTCTGTGACTAAAACGTAGCCTTACGCGTGATGCACTACAGTCTCCCCTCTGAACATTTAGTTTAAATCAGAAACATCAAAATGAAAAATTTTGAATCAACATTTTTCAAAGCTTTCCATTCCATGAACATTTTTGATATGTCAAACTTTCGTCACACTTTGGAATGAAAACTACTGGAATTTTCTGTAGAAAAGAAATTCTGATTTTTGACCAACTCTAAAAATGATACATTTGAATCTCTTGTCCTTTTTCAGATGAGCACAAGACCTTTCCATTCAGTTTCTTAACAACTAACAAAATCATCCAAAGCACAGGACTTGGTGGTGATGGGGGACTTCAACTACCCAGACATCTGTTGGGAAAATAACACAACAGGGCACAGATTATCGAACAAGTTCTTGGAATGTACTGAAGACAATTTTTTATTTCAGAAGGTGGAGAAAACTACTGGGGGGAGGCTGTTCTAGATTTGATTTTGACAAATAGGGAGGAACTGGTTGAGAATTTGGAAGTGGAAGGTAGCTTGGGTGAAAGTGATCATGAAATGATAGAATTCATGATTCTAAGGAATGGTAGGAGGGAAAACAGCAAAATAAAAACAATGGATTTCAAGAAGGCAGACTTTAGCAAACTCAGAAAGTTGATAGGTAGGCTCCCATGGGAAGCAAGTATAAGAGGAAAAACAATTGAAGACAGTTGGCAGTTTTTCAGAGACACATTATTAAGGGCACAAGAGCAAACTATCCCACAGTGTAGGAAAGATAGGCAGTATGATAAGAGACCACCCTGGCTTAACCAGGAGATCTTCAATGATCTAAAACTCATTGGATGTCTAATCTAGTGAATGCCAGTGAAAATGAGGAACGATCGAGTCTAAAACAGGGAAAAAAAGTCAAAAATTGCTTAGACAAATTAGATGTCTTCAAATCAGCAGGCCCTGACGGGGGGAGGGATAGCTCAGTGGTTTGAGCATTGGCCTGCTAAACCCAGGGTTGTGAGTTCAATCCTTGAGGGGGCCACTTAGGGATCTGGGGCAAAATCAGTACTTGGTCCTACTAGTGAAAGCAGGGGGCTGGACTCGATGACCTTTCAAGGTCCCTTCCAGTTCTAGGAGATGGGATATCTCCATTAATTAATTTATTTATTTATTTAAATGCATCCCAAGGAGCTGACTGAGGAGATATCTGAGCCCATTAGCAATTATCTTTGAAAAATCATGGAAGACAGAAGACATTCCAGAAGACTGGAAAAGGGCAAATCTAGTGCCCATCTATAAAAAGGGAAATAAGGATAACCCAGGGAATTACAGACCAGTCAGCTTAACTTCTGTACCCGGAAAGATAATGGAGCAAATAATTAAGAAATCAGTTTGCAAATACCTAGAAGATAATAAGGTGATAAGTAACAGTCAGCATGGATTTGTCAAGAACAAATCATGTCAAACCAACCTGATAGCTTTCTTTGACAGGGTAACAAGCCTTGTGGATAGGGGGGAAGTGGTAGATGTGGTATATCTTAACTTTAGTAAGGCTTTTGATACTGTCTCACATGACCGTCTCATAAACAAACTAGGGAAATGCAACCTAGATGGAGCTACTATAAGGTGGGTGCATAACTGGTTGGAAAATCGTTCCCCGAGAGTAATTATCAGTGGTTCACACACATGCTGGAAGGGTATAACGAGTGGGGTCCTGTAGGGATCGGTTCTGGGTCCGGTTCTGTTCAATATCTTCATCAATGATTTATATAATGGCATAGAGGGTACACTTATAAAGTTTGTGGATGATACCAAGCTGGGAGGGGTTGCAAGTGCTTTGGAGGATAGGATTAAAATTCAAAATGATCTGGACAAACTGGAGAAATGGTCTACTATTTCTTACTAATGGTCTTACTACAGAGAAGTAAATAGGATGAAATTCAATAAGGACAAATGCAAAGTACTCCACTTAGGAAGGAACAATCAGTTGCACACATACAAAATGGGAAATGACTGCCTAGGAAGGAGTACTGCAGAAAGGAATCTGGAGGTCATAATGGATCACAAGCTAAATATGAGTCAATAGTGAACGCTATTGCAAAAAAAGCAAATATCATTCTGGGATGTATTAGCAGGAGTTTTGTAAGCAACACATGAGAAGTAATTCTTCCGCTCTACTCCACGCTGATTAGGCCTCAACTGGAGTATTGGGTCCAGTTCTGGGCGCCACATTTCAGGAAAGATGTGGACAAATTGGAGAAAGTCCAGAGAAGAGCAACAAAAATGATTAAAGGTCTAGAAAACATGACCTATGAGGGAAGATTGAAAAAATTGGGTTTGTTTAGTCTGGAGAAGAGAAGACTGAGAGGGGACATGATAACAGTTTTCAAGTACACCTCTACCCCTATATAACGCGACCCGATATAACACAAATTCGGATATAACGCGGTAAAGCAGCGCTCCGGGGGGGCGGGGCTGCGCACTCCGGCGGATCAAAGCAGGTTCGATATAACGCGGTTTCACCTATAACGCGGTAAGATTTTTTTGGCTCCCGAGGACAGCGTTATATCGGGGTAGAGGTGTACATAAAAGGTTGTTACAAGGAAGAGGGAGAAAAATTGTTCTTCTTAACCTCTGGAGATAGGACAAGAAGCAACGGGCTTAAATTGCAGCAAGGGCAGTTTAGGTTGGACATTAGGAAAAACTTCCTGTCAGAGTGATTAAGCACTGGAATAAATTGCTTAGGGAGGTTGTGGAATCTCCATCGTTGGGGATTTTTAAGAGCAGGTTGGACAAACACCTTTCAGGGATGGTCTAGATAATATTTAGTCCTGCCTTGAGTGCAGAGGACTGGACTAGATGACCTCTCGAGGTCCCTTCCTGCCCTATGATTCTATGAACTCCTGACAATGTCTGCATTTTACTTTCGAGGAATTAACCGTTTGCAGCACTTGAGTCCATTCTGTTACTTGCCTCACATCACTGGATCAACAGCTTTCACACTTAATACAGTAAGCATGAGAGACCACCCCTAGGCTATTCAACACTGTTAAGAGTAACAAATGAGAGCTAGTCAGCTTTGCACTGAGCCAGGTGATCTGATGCCCTGCCCACCTTACAGAAGTTTTTAGATTCTAACAAACCAAAGACTGCTTACTATTCATACCTCTGCCTTTTCCCTGCTCTTCCATGCACAAAGACTGCTGATTCCACCCATTAGCTAACCCCTTATCTGTAAACATAAGTTATCCCACCAATTCCCCTTCTCCTCTAGGGTGTGATCTATACTTAAATCTTAGGTCTATATAGTTACAGCACTCAGGCAGGGAGAGCCGTGCCTGGAGTCAGACTGGAGGAGCAGGGAGCCGAGAGGGGGCAGCCGGGCTCTCAGCGGGGAGCAGGGAGCCAAGACCCCGGGAGGCAGCATGGCTCCCAGCAGGGAGAATCGGGTGGCAGCCCAGCTTGGAGTGGAGACCAGGCAGCAGCCCATCTGAGGAGCAGAGAGGCGGCTTTCTTGTCAATTTCACAGCTCAAGTGGAGTCATGAAATTGACAAGACAGCCAACAGCCGATTTAAGAAACACAGTGATCACCCTAACTACACCCACATAAGCCCTACGCCTCTTGTGGAGGTGGACTTATGTTGGTGTAGGAGGGCACTTACATCGGCGGGAGCAAGGCTGTAGTGTAGACACTGACATAGTTAGGTTGACATAAGCTGCCGTATGTCAACCTAACTCTGCATGTAAACCAAGCCAGAGAAGCTGAAAAAATAGAAAACCTGGAAAACCTCACAAAAACTGAAAAAACAACCAACCCATTGTGTAGGATTTTTTTCTGAGAAAGAAAAGGTTTAAACAGGTAAGTGCTCTGCTCTATCAAAGCAGCAGCAGTAGCACCCTTTTAATTATTTTAGCTCTACTTTTTAAAGATGACACCATACTAACATGACAGGAATCCATGTCTAACATACACCCCACACAATAGTCAGAGTTAAGCAGCAGCAGGAGGAAAATGCCCTGCTCAATTATCTCAGTACCTGCATGCAATCCAAGGTATTCTGTCAGCAAGGAAAAGAGCAAACAGAGATTTAAAACCACATATCAGCATTTTCATTAACCAAAAATCAAGACACTGCAAAGCATAACAAAATCCTCAGTTTAGGGAACATTCTTCTCCCAATTAGTGTTGAGTTCCTCTGAGACACCCCTCCCCCCAGCTGCTAAAAGAAATTCCACAGATTGAAAGCATGAATCAGATTGCTGCTACCTCAGAAACACTCACACTCTCCAAGGGCCTCCATCAAGGGCCTTTTAATTATGAATCTCAAACCCTTTTCTCCCAACCCCACCGGTAGCTGACAATTCCCTGAACTAGCTGCTCTCCTGCATCAGAGCTCCACTCAGTGCTGGAAAGACAGAGGGGTTCAGCGAGCAAGTTACAATGCCCTTATTCTTGGAGCTGAGCCAGCCCTGACACAACTTAGAGCAGCTACCAGGCTGCTCCAAGGGTATGTCTGCACCGCAGCTGAGAGATATCATTCCCTAGTGGGGCAGACGTACACACACTAGCTCTGCCTGAACTAGCACGCTACAAATTGCAGCGCAGCCACACCAGTAGTTGCTTGGGCTGGCCTCCAAGCATAACCCCAACTGAGGTGAGTCCCCCGTAGCAGCTTTAGAGATCTCAATAATGGGCACATTCTTAAGGAAGGCCATAGAAAAGGCAATGGACCTTGTAGAATGAGTGGTTGAATACTGTGAGATTCGTAACAAAAGTCAATGCAGGCAGATATCCACTTGGAAAGCTTCTGGTTAGAGGCTGCAGACCCATCTGCTCTATCTGCTAGCAAGACAAACAGCCTGTGGGTCTTTCTGAAGGACTCCGTCCTATCCAGACAGAAGGCATGGGCTCTCCTGACGTCAAGGGTGTGCAGCAGTGCCTCCTGGTTACCTAGATGTGGTTTGGGGTGGAAGACAGGGCTGATTGATATGGAACTCGGAAGAAACCTTGGGTAAGAATTTGGGGTGGGGCCTCAGCGTGACCTCGTCCTTAAAAAAATACAGTGAAAGGGGGGCATGCCACCAGGGCCCCCATTTCTCCAACCCATCGTGCCGACGTGACGCCTATCAGGAATGCCATTTTAATTGACAAATGGAGCAGTGGCCTTGTGAGGCATTTAAGGACCAGATTGAGGTCCCATACTGGAGTAGGGTGTTGGACTGGTTTCCAATCCTTTGAGGAATCTCACTGTGGGTGGCAAAGACAGAATAATCCTCTCGGGGGGTGGAAAGCTGTGATTGCTGCCAGGTGGACTCTTATGCAGCTCATCGATAGTCCCGAGATTTTTAGAGTTAGAAGGTTGTCCAGTATATCCGGAAGCAATGAGGTCACCAGTGAAGCATGCCTGAGGTTACAACAACTGGCAAACCTCGTCCATTTCTCAGAGTACATGCTGTGAGTAGCTTGTTTCCTGCTATGTGTCAGTATTCTTTTTACGTCGTCTGAGCAGGTTGCCTCTAGTCCTGTTAGCCATCGACCAACCATGCACAGAGACATAGCACTGTGAGATTGGGGTGAAGAATCTGCCTGCCTTCCTGGGACAGGAGATGAGGAGCAGCATGGAGAATGATCAGAGAGCAAAATGGTCAGCTGTGTCCGGTAAGGAAACCACATATGCCTGGGCCAGGCTGGAACTCTTAGGATGACTCTGGCTTTATTTCTCTTTATTTTGAGCATAGCTTTGGCTATTAGGGGAGTCAGTGGGAATGCGCACAGGAGAGTTGATGACCACTGAATGTGAAAAGTATCCCACAGGGCCTGGAGAGTCAGTCTGTCCCTCAAGCAGAAGTAGGTACATTTCTTGTTTAACTCTGTGGCAAAGGAGTCTTCCGGAGGGGTGTCCCCATTGACAGAACACATGGTGTAATTTACTGGGGTCTATTTCCCACTCGTGGTCTTCGAAGATGTCCCTGCTCAATGCATCTGCGGTCACATTCTGACCCCTGGGAGACAGGCTGCTGTGATGACAATCCGGTTGCATATGCACCAATTCCAAAGCTTGACAGCCTTGGCGCAGAAGGAGGGGGATCTTGCCCCTCCTTGGCGACTGCCGTAAAACATGCATGATGTATTGTCCATCATGATCTTTATGTGTTCGCTCTGGGCAGTGGTAGGAAATGAAGACAGGCATATCTGACCAATCTGAGTTCCAGGAGGTTGATGTGCAGCATCACCTCTTGTGATGTCCACTTGCCCTGGGTCATGTGAGTGTCTAGATGCATTCCCCACCATAACAAAGAGATGTCCATCATTATGACGACCGTTGGGGAAGGATGTGCAAACAGAACTCCTGTGCACACATTGTGATGGTCTTTCCACCAGTTGAGGGATTGTTTTACAGAGGTAGGTATGGAAAGAGGCATATTTAAACTGTGTCTGTTTGGTGAATAAACAGCTTTGAGCCACCCTTGAAGGCAGCGCATTCAAAGTCTTGTGTGTTCTGTGACGAAGGTGGTGGCTGCTATGTGCTATAGTAATTGAAGACAGTTCCTGACTGTAGTTTGAGGGCTGAGCTGAACTGTGTTGGCTATGTTGGAAATCGCCACAAACCTGTGCAGAGGAAGGTAGGCTCTAGCTGTTACCGAATAAAGGTGTGCCCCTATGAACTCGAAGTTTTGCACAGGGGTCAAAGTGGATTTTGGATGTTCAACTGCAGTCCCAAGTGAAAAAAGAGATCTGTGGCCTTGGAGGTTGCTCAAGATGTCCGTTCCAGGGAATGGCCTTTCAGTAGCCAATTGTTCAGGTAAGAGAATACTAAGATACCTTTCCTGCAGAGCTGCGCTGGTACTACTGACATGATTTTCGAGAAGAGCCTCGGGACAGATGACAGGCCAAAGGGGAGCACTCGGTATTGAAGGTGATTCTGGCCGATAGTGAAATATAGGAATCGTTTGTGGGATGGGTGGATAGTGATATGGAAATACGCATCTTGAAGGTCAAGGTGCAGAGAACCAATCCCCTTGCTCTAGTGACAGAATTACCACTGCAAATGTCACCATTTTGAATTTTTGTGCCTTCACACAGGTGTTGGTACCAGGAAGTACCTATAATAAACCCCCTTCCTTCTGTGCTGCATGGGGACTGGTTCTATCGCTCCCAAGCGTAACAGAGTGTCTCTTTCTTGAAGAAGCAAGCTCTTGTGAGAGGGGTCCCTGAAGAGGGACAGTGAAGGGAGGTTTGATGGAAATGTAGTAAAGTGGATAGTGTATCCTGTGAAGATGATCACAAAAACCCACTTGTCCGTAGTGATCAACTCCCAAGTCCGCCTGAAGTGCTGAAGGCGGTCACCGAAGGGAGGAAGGCTGGTGAATTGGTGCAGCTGAAGAGGATGACGATGGTATTTCAAGCCCTCGACCAACCCGTCAAAATTGCTGCTTGGAGGTGGATGGTGGACTGTTTCCTTCTCTGGAATCTCTGCCTCTTCTGGTGCCGTTCATACGACCTCTGGGAGGAAAGGAATTGGGCAGGGTGGGATCTCTGGGTCCTCTGGGACTTGTTGAACTTTCTCTTATAGGTGAGTGTGTAAATACAGGTCTGTCGCATCTTACGTGTATTTAACATGCGCGATTTCAACTTTACGCGGTCAGCAAAAAAAAAAAAAAAAAAAGAGAAAAGCAACAGGTTTAATACTATACCTGTAGTGCAGGCGATTTCACCCGCCATTGAACTGGGGTTTTGGCTATACGGGGTTTTCGCTTTACGCGCTAACGGAACCCCCGCGTAAGATGAGACAGACCTGTACCAAAAGAACGTAAGGTAGCTCTAGAGTGCCTTAATATTTGCAGCGACTTTTCTGTGCTATCTGCGAACAACTTATACCCATCAAAAGAAAGGCCCTGTACTGTATTCTGGACCTCTTTTGGGAATCCAAAGAGTTGGAGCCAGGAAGCGACTCATATAACTATCACTGTAGCAATCAAATAGGAAGCAGTATCAGTGGCGTCAAGGGAGGCTTGTAGGACTGTTCTGGCAAGTAGTTGGCCCTCCACAATAACTGTCTGGAACGGCTCTCTGGGCTCTGTCAGTAGGTGATCCACAAAATAGTTCAGCTTGGAATAATTCATGATTGTACTTTGCCATTAACAACTGAAAACTGGTGTTTCTAAGTTAGAAGGAGGCAGAGGAATAAGATTAAGGGGCACACGTGATAGCTGCTTTCAACTACCTGAAAGGTGGTTCCAAAGAGGATGGATCTAGACTATTCTCAGTGGTAACAGATGACAGAACAAGGAATAATGGTCTCACGTTGCAGTGGGGGAGGTTTAGGTTGGATATTAGGAAAAACTTTTTCACTAGGAGGGTGGTGAAGCACTGGAATGGGTTACCTAGGGAGGTGGTGGAATCTCCTTCCTTGGAGGTTTTTAAGGCCCGGCTTGACAAAGCCCTGGCTGGGATGATTTAGTTGGGGATTGGTCCTGCTTTGAGCAGGGGGTTGGACTAGATGACCTCCTGAGGTCCCTTCCAAACCTCTATGATTCTATGACTTATGAGGACAGGCTGAGGGAAGTGGGCTTATTTAATCTGCAGAAGAGAAGAGTGAGGGGGGATTTGATAGCAGCCTTCAACTACCTGAAGTGGGGTCCCAAAGAGGATGGAGCTCGGCTGTTCTCAGTGGTGGCAGATGACAGAACAAGGAGCAATGGTCTCAAGTTGCAGTGGGGGAGGTCTAGGTTGGATATTAGGAAACACTATTTCACTAGGACTGTGGTGAAGGGTAACAGTGAAATCCTTGCTGATCTTAAACACAAAAAGGAAACTTACAAGAAGTGGAAGATTGAACAAAAGACCAGGGAGGAGTATAAAAATATTGCTCATGCATACAGGGGTGAAATCAGGAAGGCCAAATCACACTTGGAGTTGCAGCTAGCAAGGGATGTTAAGAGTAAGAAGAAGGGTTTCTTCAGGTATGTTAGCAACAAGAAGGTCAGGGAAAGTGTGGGCCCCTTACTGAATGAGGGAGGCAACCTAGTGACAGAGGATGTGGAAAAAGCTAATGTACTCAATGCTTTTTTTGCCTCTGTCTTCACGAACAAGGTCAGCTCCCAGACTACTGCACTGGGCAGCACAGTATGGAGTGGAGGTGACCAGCCCTCTGTGGAGAAAGAAGTGGTTCAGGACTATTTAGAAAAGCTGGATGAGCACAAGTCCATGGGGCTGGATGCTCTGCATCCGAGGGTGCTAAAGGAGTTGGCAGATGTGATTGCAGAGCCATTGGCTATTATCTTTGAAAACTTGTGATGATCAGGGGAGATCCCGGAAGACTGGAAAAAGGCTAATGTAGTGCCCATCTTTAAAAAAGGGAAGGCGGAAGATCCAGGGAACTACAAGACAGTCAGCCTCACCTCAGTCCCTGGAAAAATCATGGAGCAGGTCCTGAAGGAATCAATTCTGAAGCACTTAGAGGAGAGGAAAGTGATCAGGAACAGTCAGCATGGATTCACCAAGGGCAAGTCATGCCTGACTAACCTAATTGCCTTCTATGATGAGATAACTGGCTCTGTGGATGAGGGGAAAGCAGTGGACATGTTATTCCTTGACTTTAGCAAAGCTTTTGATACAGTCTCCCACAGTATTCTTGCTGGCAAGTTAAAGAAGTATGGGCTGGATGAATGGACTATAAGGTGGATAGAAAGCTGGCTAGATCATCAGGCTCAATGGGTAGTGATCAATGGCTCCATGTCTAGTTGGCAGCTGGTATCAAGCAGAGTGCCCCAAGGGTCAGTCCTGGGGCCGGTTTTGTTCAATATCTTCATTAATGATCAGTAGGATGGCGTGGATTGCACTCTCAGCAAGTTTGCAGATGACACTAAACTGGGAGGAGTGGTAGATATGCTGGAAGGTAGGATAGGATACAGAGGGTCCTAGACCAATTAGAGGATTGGGCCAAAAGAAATCTGATGAGGTTCAACAAGGACAAGTGCAGAGTCCTGCACTTAGGACGGAAGAATCCCATGCTCTGCTACAGAATAGGGGCTGAGCAGTTCTGCAGAAAAGGACCTAGGGGTTACAGTGGACGAGAAGCTGGATAAGAGTCAACAGTGTGCCCTTGTTGCCAAGAAGGCGAACGGCATTTTGGGCTGTATAAGTAGGAGCACTGTCAGCAGATCGAGGGACGTGATCATTCCCCTCTATTCAGCATTGGTGAGGCCTCATCTGGAGTATTGTGTCCAGTTTGGGGCCCCACACTACAAGAAGGATGTGGAAAAATTGGAAACAGTCCAGCGAAGGGCAACAAAAATGATTAGGGGGCTGGAGCACATGACTTATGAGGAGAGGTTGAGGGAACTTGGATTATTTAGTCTGCAGAAGAGAAGAATGAGGGGGATTTGATAGCTGCTTTCAACTACCTGAAAGGGGGTTCCAAAGAAGATGGATCTAGACTGTTCTCAGTGGTATCAGTGGACAGAACGAGGAGTAATGGTCTCAAGTTGCAGTTGGGGAGGTTTAGGGTGGATATTAGGAAAAGCTTTTTCACTAGGAAGGTGATGAAGCACTGGAATGGGTTACCTAGGGAGGTGGTCGAATTTCCTTCCTTAACAAAGCCCTGGCTGGGATGATTTAGTTGGTGTTGGTCCTACTTTGAGCAGGGGGTTGGACTGGATGACCTCCTGAGGTACCTTCCAACCCTGATATTCTATGATTCTATGAAGCACTGGAATGGGTTACCTAGGGAGGTGGTGGAATTTCCATCCTTAGAGATTTTTAAGGCTCGGCTTGACAAAGCCCTGGCTGGGATGATTTAGTTGGGGTTGGTCCTGCTTTGAGCAGGGGGTTGGACTAGATGACCTCCTGAAGTCTCTTCCAACCCTAACCTTCTACGATTTCCTCCCCAGTAGATCTAGACCCTTATGGTCTTTTTCATGAGGTGTGGTTTTAGCCTGATGCTGCCTTCCATGTTCATTAACTGTGTCAACTACAGAGGAGTTAGGTGAGGGATAGAAAAATAAAAATTTGAGTCCTTTGTTGGGACATAATACTTCTTATCCACTCTCCTGCATGTAGGTGGAATAGAAGTTGGGGTGTGCGAGATGATCTTCTCTGGGTCCAAAAGAGCTTCGTTAACAGGCAGGGCTATGTGGGCCGATGAGGGTGAGTGGAGGATATCAAGTAGCTTATGATGAGGCTCTTTCATTTCCTCAAGAGGAATCTGCAAGGAGTTTGCAACTCTCTTGACCAGGTCCTGGAAGTGCTTAAAATCATCCGCCAGGGATGGAGGAGGAGGCATGACTGTTTCATCCAGAGATGAAGAGATGCTGGCCATGCTCCTCAAAGGATTCCTCTTGAGTGTCAGGTCTCCTGGAGGGAGGAGGTGATGCAGATTGCCCCTCTCTATGACAGGTGGTGCTCAATGCTCTGGAAAATTGTTAGCGATAAGCCACCCAAGGGTCCCAATATGGCCAATGAGGAAGTGCATAAGGCATAAGAGGAGACACCCAAGGGTGCTCATACCAACGAGGCATTGGTGGCAATCATGGGCCACAAGCAGTTGCAGCTTCAGCAGAGGCTTCTGGAAAGGGGCCTTTATAGGAGTGAGGGGAAGAACACTGAATTGACACTTGAGACACCAAAGTAAGATCTTCATCAGAATCCTCTTCCTCAAGCTCACTCTGAAATGGTGGAGAGCATGGAGAGACCTGATATGAAACCATCGGTACTGGGCAAACTTCAGGCAATCTCGATGTTCTCTGTACTGACAGCACATCTCAACAGAGCAGCAGAGAATCGGGCATCTCAGATGCAGCCAGGTTCCAGGGAAAACACAACTCCTGTGGTACCAAGAGTGTTATTGGTACCGAGCCTGTAGTCTGCCCCAAGGTGATCGTGGCCAAAGGCGCTAACGGTACCGTAGGTCTCGGCATTTGGAGAGAACCACAGTTGCTGACAGTACTGAAGGTCTTGCGCACTCTGAGGGAAGTGCAGTCAGAGCCATTTGTTACCGAGGAAGCAGAGGAAGAGCTCTTCTCGCAGCCTCCATCCATTAACGATATCCATGATCTCTCTGGGCCCAAGGCTTTGCCAACTTTTGGTCTAGCCATGCCCTGGGTACCTGAGGAATCAGCAGCCTTGTGGGTACCCAACTGGAGAGCCAGTGGCACAGGGGTAGCTGAAGAAACCAACACTCTCGGCATTTAGAGGTAGATTCTCTACCTGGTGAGCCAGGGGCACATTCCTTTGAGGGTTAATGAGAGGAGTCATGTGTCCTCCTCTTAGAAGCCATGGAGGCAACAGACTTGCTCAGAGACCGGCGTACAGTGTGGGGATCCCGTGGACTGGGTCAGAAGCCGGGCATAAAGAGCTCTCCATCATGAGGAGGCAAAGCGTTATCTCTCTGTTTTTTCTGGCTCTTGATTTCAGTGCCAGACAACAGTTGCACTTCTAGGCAACATGTGATTCCCCGAGGCAACAGATGCAGCGGGAGTGCCAGTCGCTGACCGGGATCTCCTCCCCGCAAGACTGACAACATTTGAAGCCAGGAGAACCGGGCATAACCTCCCCATAAAGAATACTACTAACTAACTAGTACATATCTAAATGCAATACAAGAGAAAATAAAAGAAAAAAAATTCTCAAAAAAAGAAAAAAAAGAAGAGATAAGAAGCTATACTACTACTATTTACTAACTATTGAAACTAACATTAATACTCTGACTAACTATTAATAAGAAAAGAGGATAAAGTTGAGGAAATCTCTATGGGACAATTGCCAGAGCTCCGTCTCGGGCCAAGGTGATCGAGAAGGAACTGAAAGCATTTCTCCTGCGCAGTGCTATACAACAACAGCACGGGACACGAGACTGCCTAACACACAAGCACAGGCCAAATGGACACTGTTATGAGAAATCTCCAAACACAGGCACAGGGGGTGCTAGCACACCTAGAGTGGAGCACCCATCAGGACACTACTCAAAGAAGAATTATTAGCTCAAGATCTTGGCCTTATGGAACAGACATTGAACTGAAGTTTCATTAGCAGCCAGAGAAAGAGTAAAGACAGGCAAAAATCTACACAGTGGAGTCATCTTCTAAATATCATTTTACTAGTGAGCACATGCTTACAGCAGGGAAGTGAGGACAAATCTCTGTTCAGAATTAAGGCTATGCTGAAAAGCAATACACACATATTATAATTTGGGAATACACAGTTAAGGCACCCAAACAGCATTAACTCTGCCCTGCAGTGACACCAGACAATAACTATAATTATGTTTATAGCTTTTTAATGTTTGTGGCCCTGGATTAGATTAAAATGGTTTTTTAAAACAGATTTTTTCTCTCTCTCTCTTTTTCCTTCCTAGAGTCACAGGATTGCAGTGCAGCTCCTCATCTGCCAGGTAGAGACATGTGGGACTTCAATCACCCTGACATCTGCTGGGAGAGCAATACAGCAGTGCACAGACAATCCAGGAAGTTTTGGGAGAGTGTTGGGGACAACTTCCTGGCGTAAGTGCTGGAGGAACCAACTAGGGGCCGTGCTCCTCTTGACCTGCTGCTCACAAACAGGGAATAATTGGTAGGGGAAGGAGAAGTGGGTGGCAACCTGAGCAGCAGTGACCATGATATGGTCGAGTTCAGGATCCTGACAAAAGGAAGAGAGGAGAGCAGCAGAATATGGACCCTGTGCTTCAGAAAATCAGACTTGGACTCCCTCAGGGAACTGATGGGCAGGATCCCCTGGGAAGCTAATATGAGGGGGAAAGGAGTCCAGGAGAGCTGGCTGTATTTTAAAGAAGCCTTATTGAGGGCACAGGAACAAACTATCCCGATGTGCAGAAAGAATAGCAAATATGGCAAGCGGCCAGCTTGGCTTAATAGTGAAATCTTCGGTGAGCTTAAACAAAAAAAGGAAGTTTACAAGAAGTGGAAACTTGGACAGCTGACTACGAAGGAATATAAAAATATTGCTCGAGCATGCAGGGGTGTAAGCACAATTGGAGTTGCAGCTAGCAAGGGATGTGAAGGGTAACAAGAAGGGTTTCTACAGGTATGTTAGCAACAAGAAAGTCAGGGAAAGTGTGGGACCCTTTCTGAATGGGGGAGGCAACCTAGTGACAGACGATGTGGAAAAAGTTGAAGTACCCAATGCTTTTTTTGCCTCTGTCTTCACAGACAAGGTCAGCTCCCAGACTGCTGCACTGGACACAGGGACATCCTTAGGCATACACAGAATACGCAACTGCGTAGGGCCCCACAACATTTGGGGCACCAAATTGCCCCAAATTTCGTGGTGCCCTACACAGCTGCGTGTTTCGTATGTGGCAGTGCCAGCGAACAGCCCCCATCCCCCAGCTGGCCCCCCTATGGGGTGTGCCCACTGCAAGGGGCAGGGACGTTCCTGGGGCAGGGTGGGGGGCCCAGGACAACTCCCTCCGCCCCTGCCCCGCCTCTTCCTGCCCCCACCCTGTCCCCATTTTCCACCCCTTCTCCCAAGCCCCCTCCCCCAGCGGGGGGCCTGGCGCTGGCAGCAGGGGTCAGGCCTACCCCCGCACTCACCGGTGGCGACGGGAAGCAGAGCAACCCAGCCCCAGCCCGCTCCACTCCTCTGGCTCCCCGCTGTGTCGCTCCACTTCCCACTGCTGGTGAGTGCGGGGGCACGGACCTCTCCCCCAAGCGACACGGATGGCGCTGGGTCGTTCCGCTTCCTGCTGCCAGCACCGGGCCCCCCACTAATCCCCCGGGCAGCTCTGGGCCTGTGGGGCCCCCCACAGCTCCTGCCTCCACGGCCCTGCAGACCTTGAGCGCAGCCCAGACCCTCAGCGGGCTGCAGCAGGTGCTTGGGCTGCGCAGGACACCATAATTGGTAGGGACGGGGCTGACTGGGCAGCACAGAATGGGGAGGAGGTGAGCAGCCCTCAGTGCTGAAAGAACAGGTTCAGGACTATTTAGAAAAAGCTGGACATGCACAAGTCCATCGGGCTGGATGCAATGCTTCCGAGGGTGCTGAGGGAGTTGGCGGATGTGATTGCAGAGCCATTGGCCGTTATCTTTGAAAATTCATGGCGATCGGGGGAGGTCCCAGACAATTGGAAAAAGGCAAATGTAGTGCCCATCTTTAAAAAAGGGAAGGAGGAGAATCCGGGGAACTATGGACCAGTCAGCCTCACCTCAGTCCCTGGAAAAATCATGGAGCAGGTCCTCAAGGAATCCATTTTGAAGCACTTGGAGGACCAACCTGATTGCCTTCTATGATGAGATAACTGGCTCTGTGGATGTGGGGAAAGCGGTGGACATGATATACCTTCATTTTAGCAAAGCTTTTGATACGGTTTCCCACAGTATTCTTGCAAGCAAGTTAAAGAAGTATGGGCTGGATGAATGGACTATAAGATGGATAGAAAGCTAGCTAGATCGTCGGGTCAATGGGTAGTGATCAATGGCTTGATGTGTAGTTAGGGGCAGCCGGTATCAAGCGGAGTGCCCCAAGGGTTGGTCCTGGGGCCGGTTTTGTTCAACATCTTCATTAATGATCTGGATGATGGGATGGATTGCACCCTCAGCAAGTTTGTGGATGACACTTAGCGGGGGGGGGGAGGTAGATACGCTAGAGGGTAAGGATAGGGTCCAGAGTGACCTAGACAAATTGGAGGATTGGGCCAAAAGAAATCTGATGAGGTTCAACAAGGACAAGTAGAGAGTCCTGCACTTAGGAAGGAAGAATCCCATGCACTGCTACAGGCTGGGGACCGACTGGCTAAGTGGCAGTTCTGCAGAAAAGGACCTGGGGATTACAGTGGACAAGAAGCTGGATATGAGTCAGCAGTGTGCCCTTGTTGACAAGAAGGCTAACGCCATATTGGGCTGCATTAGCAGGAGCATTGCCAGCAGATCAAGGGAAGTGATTATTCCCCTCTATTTGGCACTGGTGAGGCCACAGCTGGAGTATTTCATCCACTTTTGGGCCCCCCCACTACAGAAAGGATGTGGGCAAATTGGAGAGAGTCCAGTGGAGGGCAATGAAAATGATTAGGGGGCTGGGGCACATGACTTCTGAGGAGAGGCTGAGGGAACTGGGCTTATTTAGTCTGCAGAAGAGAAGAGTGAGGGGGGATTTGATAGCAGCCTTCAACTATCTGAAGGGGGGTTCCAAAGAGGATGCAGCTAGGCTGTTCTCAGTGGTGGCAGATGACAGAACAAAGAGCAATGGTCTCAAGTTGCAGTGGGGGAGGTCTAGGTTGGATATTAGGAAACACTATTTCACTAGGAGGGTGGTGAAGCACTGGAATGGGTTACCTAGGGAGGTGGTGGAATCTCCATCCTTAGGGCTGGACTACACTGGGTGGGGGGGTCGATGTAAGATACGCGACTTCAGCTACGGAAATAGCGTAGCTGAAGTCAACATATCTTATTTCGACTTAACTCCCGTCCTCACGGCGCGGGATCGACGGCCGCCGCTCCTCCGTCGACTCCGCTACCGCCGCTCGCCCTGGTGGAGTTCTGGAGTCGATGGGAGCGCGTTCGGGGATCAATATATCACCTCTAGACGAGACGCGATATATCGATCCCCGATAGATCGATTACTACCCGCCGATTCGGCGGGTAGTCTGGACGTACCCTTAGAGGCTTTTAAGGCCCGGCTTTACAAAGCCCTGGCTGGAATGATTTAGTTGGGGTTGGTCCTGCTTTGAGCAGGGGGTTGGACTGGGTGGCCTCCTAGGGTCTCTTCCAACCCTGATATTCTATGATTCTATGACAAAGGATCACTAACTGCTGGAGCCTCCTGACAAGCATAACCAACATCTTAGACAAAGAATGAATCTCCCCTTCTTCCTTCAAACATGCAATAGTCTAACCCAAACTGAAAAACGGCACCTTGGAGCTAGTGGACCTAGCTAACTATTGCAAATATTAAACCTTTCTTCCCTAAACAAGAAGCTTTATCCTAGACATGCCACAATCCAGATTCAGGTCAGCAAATGGTAAGGAAACAGACGGCAGCACTGGTGGTCAGTCTCTTGTGTCAATGGAACGCTGATATCCATTCTCAAACCTCTGGATTCTGCAGCATTCAACACAGTCAGCCACAAGACATTGCTGTCCCATCTAAGCAAGGTGGCAGGGGCCAATGAAAGAACTAGAATAGTCTGACCGCTTCCTGGAGGAACATGCCCAAGGGTCATTATGTGAACCTGCACCTTCACCCCCAGGCCTCTCGCTTGTGGAGCTCCACAATGATCTGTTCAACTCAAAATGCAGCAGCCTGCTGAACTGGTGAGACATCACAAGGTCAAATGTCAACAAGAGGCAGCTGAGACATAGCTCTAGCTGTTTACCCTTTACAACAGACAACAGTGCCATTGTCACCAGGCTAACCTAGACGCCCCAGAACCGAGATGAAAAAGGGGTAGTTAAAGCTCCTGGTTGGCAGAGGAGAACTCTGTGAAGGGTGCAGCCATGGCGCAGTCTCCACCAGTCAAAGACACATACCCATACCTGCTCAGCTGACTTCACAGTTTCTAATAGACTCCTCACTGACACCAAGCTCTCACAGAGTCCAGGTCACAAGAAATGTATTTTGCCATTTCTGATTGTGTTCCATCACTGGAGAGGAAGAGCTGGCTTCAACAGCACATACCTTCATTAGCCTCCAACTGCACTGAGAAAGCAGCTTACTTGGGCTTGGAAGCTTCAGCACTGAGAAAATTACAACTGATGGAGAATGCAGCAGCTCACTCCCTGGGCATCAAACCTGACCCTCACTCACTGCACTGGATTCCCCTAAATCATCACATCAAGTTGAAACTGTTGGTCCTTTGTCATCATGCCTCTAAATAGTTTGGGCCCAGGTTATCTAAGAGATCACCTCATGCGTAGGATCAAAACTATGGTCATCACTTCTCTCCACTGGCATAATAGAGTTGGCTACCACAACGCTAAAGCTTGTTTGTGCAGGGGGCAGAGCACTGGGGGGGGCTGGCACTTTGGGGGACTGTGGCATTCATTCCTGCCGGATGAAAGAACTACCTCAAACCTCACCACTTTCCGTTCCAAGAGCTAAGCCGCATCTTTGCTGTGTCTCCTGTAATAACAGCATAGACCACATAACGTAAAAACCAACCAACCAAAAACCCATATGTAGGAAGTCATGGAGAAGGGTGCAGACATGACAGTTATGTTGCTTAATGCATCACTGGAAGATGTACAGACACCACAGTGATGGTCATTGTCTGAAAACCTGAACTGAGTAAACAGTCTTAGGGCAGATTTTCCAAGAGGATCAGTATGCCAGGTGTCAAGCTCTTGAAATTCTGGCCCTAATGGCTACTCAGCCTGACTGACAGATAAGCATGCGCCACACTGTAGTGAGACCGGTCTACCACTTGCAGTGTTTGCTAGGGAACATTCTGACCCAGGAACATCAGCCCACAGAGAAACGAAGTGTTAAAACTATTAGAGACCAAGTTTGCAGACACCTGCCTGATTTTGTCTTTCCATCTTACCTCTAGTAGCTGTACTGCTCCTTCGTGTTCCCTTTTTGCCTCTGCCTGGGCCTGAAGTCAAACAAGAGACAAGGAGTTATTGATCAATCACCCCTCAGAAAGCTCACTTCCGCTGTCAGCATCTCAATAGGCAGCAAGATAGATTTAAAAGCCTGAATAGAACAACAGGACCAGAGACATCCTTGCTCTATGGACAAAGAGCCTTTGCAGATTAGAACTGTCATGCATGAGAACAGCCCCTTGTAGTGCCCAGGTATCAGAGTTGCCCCTGGCACAGACACACTTCCCTGGATTAGTTTATCTGGTAAACTCACACATACCTCCTCCCTGCACAGTCCCGCCAAGGAGACAATGCAGGAGTTCCATCTCTTTCCAGGGGGGATTCAGAGAGTTAAAGTGTCCATTTTCTCATTGTCTCGCACTCGCTGCATACCTGCTGCAACCATCTGACTTCCTCTTGTTTCTCCTGCAGTGCTAGCTGGGCTTCCTCGTGTTCAGCCTCCAGCTGCTGCCTTCGCTCAGCCACATCTCTCATACGCTGGAGAAGAAGTCACACACAATTTAGGGGAGGCATTGTCGAAGCATTGCCTCTCGGAGCTCTACTGAGGGCCTCATCCTCCATGCTTTTCTGATGGCAATTAACAGACCGTGTGTTTTTCACAGACTAATTAAAAAAGGGGGAGGTTACTTTCAGGGGGCGGAGTTCCAGCACATACTGGGCAGATCCTTGGCCTCCCAAAGTGCTCTCCAAACCACTCCAGCAATATGAACCGGGTTCATAGCAGCCTCATGCAGCTTTACACCACCAGCTCTCCCTCAGGCGCCGAGTGCGTGTAGAGGAGTTGTATGCCAGGTATGCTAAGAGGGCAGGGCCATCGCACACAGCACTCTGGCCAGTCCTCAGCCGGCAAAGCAGTCCCTGTGGGACCACAGCAGCCAGCATAATTTAGAGTCACTCTCCACAGACAAGGGACTTGTCAAAAACCAGATATCTGAAATGAGAACCTTCTTGTAGAAGCCAGAGGAGCCCAGTTTGAGAAACTCCCTAAGTAGGGAAAGCCACCAACAGCGAACTCCTTACCTGAGGAGGTTGTGAAGGATAGGACTATAACAGCGTTTAAAAGAGAACTGGATAAATTCATGGTGGTTAAGTCCATTAATGGCTATTAGCCAGGATGGGTAAGGAATGGTGTCCCTAGCCTCTGTTTGTCAGAGGGTGGAGAAGGATGGCAGGAGAGAGATCACTTGATCATTGCCTGTTAGGTTCACTCCCTCTGGGGCACCTGGCATTGGCCACTGTCGGTAGACAGGATACTGGGCTAGATGGACCTTTGGTCTGACCCAGTACGGCCGTTCTTATGAAACTATACATAGGTGACCCAAACAAATCATGCGAACATACTGCAGGAAATCAACCGCCTCCCCTCCAACCTGGCTGCCTTCCACTGTATCGCGGCCCAGGTGGGCTCCCAGCCTGACAGTCTATTGTCTGTGGTGACCAAGGACCACCAGGGAATCATGGTGCATCGTAAATCTCCAACTGCAATAGGAAATTATAGCAATCACTTCTCTCCCATATTACCCACAGCCAAGGAGACACATTCATAAGTCTCTCTTCTTGCTGCTTATGGCAGACCTTAGACATTGCTCTAACAGACCCTCTTGAAATAGCATTAAATTAACTAGATCACTAGCTTAGATAGACCAAACGCTGTAAGAGAGGGGGAACTTCATGTCCTTTCCTGATCAAACCAATCAAAACAGCGTTTAGCCTTTTCAAAGGCTCTGGATCTGACTAACCTTCAGCACCTGCTCTAGATTCTCCAGCTTGGTTTGGAGTCCTTGGCTCTTCTGAAGAGCAGAATCCCGTTCCTTAGTAACTAAAACAACCTGCAACTTCAGGTCAGCATTTTCAAATTCCACCTGTGGAGAGAGGATAGCGTATTAGCCTCAGGCACACTTTGTATAAATAATAGAGGGCCATCATTTTTCACAGTTTGAACCACATCTTAAACTTAGACACACCTTCCATTGGCAGGGACATGAACCTATGCCTTTTACTCTCCTGTTGGCAACCACGGGACCACCACATCTCCTCCCATCCCATTGGCAGTCATGTGAACCCACCGCTCCTCCCATTTGTGGTCAAACATAACATTAGGAAAATATTCATATATTTGTATCTTTCTTAATTATGACTAATGGTTATTCACACAGCCTGCATTTGCTACTGAAGTCATCTCCCATCTCATATGTGGGGCTTTCTGAACATGATTTATGCTGGAGAGACTGTGGAGAGCCAGGCTGTACAACCTGGACACAACAAGAATAAACACAGAGATTTGTGCTTCGGGTTGAACGGAACTGTAACCTGATGTACTGTGTTCTCCCCTACATTCACCATATAAAGTGCTGATGATTAATCTTTAGATCTAATCAGAATGAACTATGACTTGGGTATTATGAGCAACTAAGATCACCAGTGTAAGGCTATTGCTCCCTTTCTGACAGATGGCTTGTGACGATCTAGGAAGTCCTAACCATGGGGAAAATGACCAGTCTTCAGTGTGAAACCCAGTGCAAAGTTTGGCTTTTTGCCTCACTCATGCCGAGAGAAGGAGCTGAGTTAAGAAACCACATCTTTGAGGGATCCTGCCCCCTATACAAATCCCCTTTATCAATTCCCACCCGCTTATGCACATTTTAAATCTTTCCTTTACTCGTTAGTGTGTGCCTTATGGTTACCTTAATGCCTGCAGCCAATATGATGAATTATTTTCTTTCTTTTTTCCTTGCTGCTCTGTGCATCTGTATGATTTTGATTTTCCTGTTTGTTATGACCACTGTGCAGTTATTTACTCGGAGTAATGCCAGAGAGCGCAGTCACGTCCTAAAAAGCCAGTCTCCAAAGTTGGCACCATAATTACCCCGCCCTGCACCCTTAGGGGGATTCACACCAGGAGTGCAGCTGGTGTTGCTGCCTCCTGTCCTGCTTCAGGGTTTCCATCAGGCAAAGGCAGCTGTAAATTGCACTTGGGTCTCTTCCCTGCTCCCTGGGGTACACCCGGCCCTCAGCCAGCTCTACCCTCCCCCTTATGCCCCAGCTATGGAAAAAAGTTTATGGCCACTTTCCTCCACTGTAACCACCCCATGGTGGACTCCACCAGCCCTGTACAAGGCCCCTCATCAAGCACTACAACAGCAGAAATCACCATGGGGAATCACAGAATCATAAAAAGGTAGGACTGGAAGGGACCTCAAGAGATCATCAAGTCCAGGCCCCTGCGCTGTGGCAGGACCGAGTAAACCCAGACCATCGCTGACAGGTGTTTGTCCAACCTGGACTTAAAAACTTCCAGTGACGGGGATTCCACAACCTCCCTTGGAAGCCTGTTGCAGAGCTTAACTATCCTTACAGCTAGAAAGTTTTTCCTATTGTCGAACCTAAATCTCCCTTGCTGTAGATTAAGCCCATGACTTCTCATCCTCTCTTCAGTGGATATGGAGGACAATTGATCACTGTCCTCTTTATAACAGCCCTTCACATATTTGAAGATTGGTATCAGGTCCCCCTCTGTCTTCTTTTCTCAAGACTAACCAGGCCCAGTTGTTTTGTTTTTAACCTTTCCTCATAGGTCAGGGTTTCTAAACCTTTTAACATTTGTGTTGCTCTGCTCTGGGCTCTCTCCAGTTTGTCCACATTTTCCCTAAAGTGTGGTGCCCAGAACGGGACCCAGCATTCCAGCTGAGGCCATGGGCAGCGCATGCACCCCCTGTTCAGGGAGGCTAGCCCCCTTCCCTGCCTCTTCCACCCAAGGCTATAAGCCCCAGATCCTTTTCTGCAGTACTATCACCTAATCAGTTATTCCCCTTTTTGTAGTTGTGCATTTGATTTTTTCCTTCCTAAGTGTAGCACTTTGCACTTGTTTATTGAATTTCATCTTGTTGAATTCAGACCAATTCTCCAATTTCCCAAGGTCGTTTTGAATTCTTATCCTGTCCTCCAAAGTGCTAGCAACCCCTCCCAGCCTGGTGTCACCTGCACATTTTATAAGCACACTCTCCACTCCATTATCCAAGTCATTAATGAAACTATTACATAGTACCAGACCCAGGGGACTGGCACCTATGGGACCCCACTAGATACACCCTCCCAGTTTCACAGCCAGCCATTGATAACTACAATTTGAATCTGGGCCACTGCTTTGTCTTAGTCCTGTGATACGCTCTGCTTGGTAGAGGAATTTTGCAATGTCGACATAAACATAAAATAAAAGCTAATGCTCCACTGAGGGAACAAGAGTATCCCTGGTTACCTGCCGTGCCCATTCAGCCTTCCCATTCAGTTGAGTGTTCTCCTGAGCCAGTCGTGCATTTTCACCCTGCACCACCTGCAGCTGGATTTCCTGTCCAGAGAGAATGAGCTTGTTACTACACCAAGGTTCTCTGATTAACTGCTTTCCCCAGGCAAGAGGAGACTAGGAGGCTGAGCTGCACCTGGCCGATTGCAGGTTATAGTTCTGTGCCTTGATGCCCACTGTTGCAGACCTAGGAGATGCAGCTCACATAATTGTGAGTGGTGATATGGGGAGACAAAGATTTTCCCCGGGCCGGGTGATCACCACAGAATGGTGAGTGGTCTCTATAGTAATGGAGGAACTTTACTGAATTTCATTCCCTCCCCCACAAAAACACACATTGTGGTAGATGTCAAAAACTCCAGAGAAGGGAAACAGGAGGTTATTGACCATCAAATATCTCCTGGACAGCCACTCGGCACAAATCCCCTCTGCAGAGAGACTCACAATCCAATTCCTCTGCGGTCACCAAATAATCTAGGGTCAGCCAGTCCTATCATAATCACTGGGGGTCAGGTTCTGACACTCTTACGCACACTGAATGAACAGCATTGTATCCCACAACTGGTTAAAAGACAGGGAACAAAGGGTAGGAATAAATGGTAAATTTTCAGAATGGAGAGGGGTAACTAGTGGTGTTCCCCAAGGGTCTGTCCTACCACCAATCCTATTCAACTTATTCATAAATGATCTGGAGAAAGGAGTAAAAAGTGAGGTGGCAAAGTTTGCAGATGATACTAAACTGCTCAAGATAGTTAGGACCAAAGCAGACTGTGAAGAACTTCAAAAAGATCTCACAAAACTAAGTGATTGGGCAACAAAATGGCAAATGAAATTTAATGTGGATAAATGTAAAGTAATGCACATTGGGAAAAATAACCCCAACTATACATACAATATGATGGGGGCTTATTCAGCTACAATAAATCAGGAAAAAGACCTTGGAGTCATCGTGGATAGTTCTCTGAAGACGTCCACGCAGTGTGCAGAGGCAGTCAAAAAAGCAAACAGGATGTTAGGAATCATTAAAAAGGGGATAGAGAATAAGACGGAGAATATATTATTGCCCTTATATAAATCGATGGTATGTCCACATCTTGAATACTGCGTACAAATGTGGTCTCCTCATATCAAAAAAGATATACTGGCGGATAAAAGGTTCAGAGAAGGGCAACTAAAATTATTAGAGGTTTGGAACGGGTCCCATATGAGGAGAGATTAAAGAGGCTAGGACTTTTCAGCTTGGAAAAGAGGAGACTAAGGGGGGATATGATAGAGGTATATAAAATCATGAGTGATGTGGAGAAAGTAGATAAGGAAAAGTTATTTACTTATTCCCATAATACAAGAACTAGGGGCCACCAAATGAAATTAATGGGCAGCAGGTTTAAAACAAATAAAAGGAAGTTATTCTTCACATAGCGCACAGTCAACTTGTGGAACTCCTTGCCTGAGGAGGTTGTGAAGGCTAGGACTATAACAGCGTTTAAAAGAGAACTGGATACATTCATGGAGGTTAAGTCCATTAATTGCTATTAGCCAGGATGGGTAAGGAATGGTGTCCCTAGCCTCTGTTTGTCAAAGGGTGGTGATGGACGGCAGGAGAGAGATCACTTGATCATTGCCTGTTAGGTTCACTCCCTCTGGGGCACCTGGCATTGGCCACTGTCGGTAGACAGGATACTGGGCTAGATGGACCTTTGGTCTGACCCGGTACGGCCGTTCTTATGTTCTTATGTACAAGCAGCCCTGCTGACTTCAGTGACTTGGTGCTACCCAACATGAGTCAGGGGACCAGAATCTGGCCCTAAATGTGTAAATCAATTTGTGGTCAAGACATGATCAAAATAGACCCCATGAGGGTAACAGTGGCTCCTGCATCCCTGTTCCTACAGGGCACTTTTCTTCACATTCCCAGCGATCACACCATTAGCAGTGCAATAGCTGGGAGGCTCAGCTGGGAGATGTGTAGGGGGCTGTTGGCCCCTTACTGAAACGTAGTGGCTTTTTGGTTGGCCCCCTCGCAATACCAAGAGAAAGGGGAAGGGCTGAAGAGGAGTCAGGATCCTGGGACTGACAGTCCCCAGGGCCAATGGGGAGAGGCCAGCCCTCCAAGTCAGCCAGATTGTCAGGGTGGGCAAGTCAATGATGGAGCCAAGAGCTCAGGGCCCATGCTCTGCTTGAGCTGGGGCTGCCAGGGCAGAGTAAGGCAGAGCTGGGGAGAGTGCAGCAGGCCAGAGCAGAGCAGCAGAGCCGGGGAGAGAACAGCAGCCCAGAGCAGGGGGTTGATTTTATGTTTTCCTCCAGATCATTGATAAAAATGTTAAACAGCGCAGGACCAAGAACCAATCCCTGCGGGACCCCATTAAAAACACACCCATTCAATGACGATTCCCCATTTACAATTACATGTTGAGACCTATCAGTTAACCAGCTTTTAATTCATTTAATGTGTGCCATGTTAATTTTATAGAGACAATGTGGGTGAGGGAATATCTTTTAATGGGCCAACTTCTGTTGGTGAGAGAGACAAGCTTTTGAGCTACATAGAGCTCTTCCTCAGGTCTGGGAAAGGTCCTGCGAGTGTCACAACTAAATACAAGGTGGAACAGATTGTTTAGCAAACCAGGACCCACCAACTCAAAGCAGCACCAGACCCTGTCAGAACAACAGATGCGAAACCTGCAGACATATCTCCACTGCTACAATAATCAACACCCCCCACGACACACCTTTCATTCCATGGGTCCTACACACACCTATCACAACACAGGGTGTATTTCATCCAATGCACTAACTGTCCCAATAACAACTCTGTGGGTGAAACCCACAATCACTATGCTTTCGAATGAATTCACACGGAAAAATGATAAAAGAAAAAACACCGTCACCTGTGGGTGAACACTTCACAAAACTATCACTCTATATCTGACCTCTCAGTCCTCATCCTCAAAGGAAAAATGAACAACACCTTCAAAAGATCTTGGGAGCTTAAATTCATAACTTTACTAGACACTAAAAATCATAGACTCAATAAAGATACTGAATTTTATGGCATATTACAACAACGTATAACCCACTATCCCCCTGTTTTGTCCTATGACTGGAGAGATGTGAACAGGCCATTTCACCATGAATGGTCTCATAGAATAGGTGTTAACTACTTATGCTAAACAATCTGTTCCACCTTGCCTTTAGCTGTGATGCTCCAAGTACCCTCCCCAGACCTGAGGAAGAGCTCTGTGTAGCTCGAAAGCTTGTCTCTTTCACCAATAGAAGTTGATCCAATAAAAGATACTCCCTCCCCCGCCTTGTCTCTAATATCCTGCGACAAACACGGCTACAACAACACTGCAAACAGCCTGTTAATTTTATATTTTTTTAATGTTTTTAATCAAAATGGTATGTGGAACCAAGTCAAATGCCTTACAGACGTCTACGGCCAGGTCTACACAACAGACCTATATTGGTATAACTACATCACTTAGGGGTGTGAAAAATCCACACCACTGAGCAATGTAGTTATACTGACCTAACCCCCCATGTAGACAGCGCTATGTCGGCGGGACATCAACATGGCTACCGCCCCTCTCTGAGGTGGATTAATTAAACCAACGTGAGAAGCTTTCCTGTCGGTGTAGTAGCATCTTCACTAAAGCACTACAGCAGTGCAACTGTACCAGTGTAGCTGTGCTGCTGTAGTGCTGTATGTGAAGACAAGTCCTAAGTACATAACATCAACACTTTTACCTTTATCAACCAAAATAGTAATCTCATCAAAAAAAGATACCAAATGCATGTAATAAACACTTCAGTGCTAAAGATATTTGTGACCCTAGAACCATATCATCTGCATATCATATGACAGACACAGCGTGATTCATGATCTTAGGGGGAAAATACTGATCCCCTTTTAATGCTAAAACCACATCATAAAAAAGAAAAAGAAAAGGGGCTACTAGACACCCCCATCAAACCTCCTTTCTAACTGGGATGGAATCAGTTAGTCCCCCATCCAGGTTTATCCACTGTTTGTCTGTGAAGAGCTCTTAAAAGAAGAAATAATTAAGGGTCTATTCCAGCAATCTCCAATTTGCCCCACTGATGGTCCTTAACAATCGATTCAAAGGGCGATTTTAGATCAACAAAAACTGCGTACAATTTTCTCCCCTTAGGAGGCACATATTTGTAAATCAAATAAGAATGTGTTTGGTATGGTCAACGGGAAGGCCTTTCAATAAATTACTCCAAAACTAACAAAAGTGTCTTTCATCAGAGACTGTGGTTGCATAAATGGAGGATCGATGGACAATATACTGAACAGGTTAGCTCTTTTCCCCTACTGGTTCTCACAAAATGGTTTGTGGCATACGAATATTCACGTAACAAAAGAGAAGGCCTCAAATTCAATACAAGTGCTGTTATATTTTACCTGGACTCATGGGGGCAACTTAGTTGCACCAGCCTTTATCATAGAATATTAGGGTTGGAAGGGACCTGAGGAGATCATCTAGTCCAAACCCCTGCTCAAAGCAGGGCCCAGACAGATTTTTACCCCAGTTCCCTAAATGGCCCCCTCAAGGATTGAACTCACAACCCTGGGTTTAGCAGGCCAATGCTCAAACCACTGAGCTATCTCTCCCCCCACCATTTTAGAATGTTTGAGGCTAAGGTTTGCACTCAACTTCTGTGTGGAGCAGCAATGTGGGGATCGTCTGATCCCTGACACTGGAAGTGATTCAAAACAAATTTCTTAGAAAGAGCCTTGGTCTCCCAAATAATACGCCAGCCACTCGTCTAATCAGAAATTAGATTTAAATTTAAAAATGTGAAATCCCTAATCTTGTGGAGAATAGAGGATATTAATAAGCAATTGGATATGGCATGGTCAGCCATTGATATAAGGAAAAGGCAGATGGCACAGGGATCAAAGCCCTGGCTGGGATGATTTAGTTGGGGTTGGTCCTGCTTTGAGCAGGGGGTTGGACTAGATGACCTCCTAAGGTCCCTTCCAACCTTGATATTCTATGATCATATACAGATTAATGACATATCTCCTTTTTAATCCTTATAAATATTGTAACATTTTATAACCTTGGATTTAGCTTTAAGTTTTATTGTAATAACTTTTGTTTTTTTGCGTACTGTCCCCAGGCTAATTTGCTGTTAAAACACTATAACATACAAAAAATGATATCAAGTTAGTTTGACAGGATCTATTTTACATAAAACCATGTTGATTGGCATCAGTTATATTACCCTCCTTTAATTCTTTATTAATGAAGTCCCATAGCAGCCACTCCATTATCTTGCCTGGGATCGATGTCAGACTGACAGTCCTATAATTATAGTTACCCAGGTCATCCCATTTCCCTTTTTAAATACTGGCACATTTAGCTTTCTTCCAGTCTTCTGGAACTTCCCCAGTGTTCCAAGACTTATTGAAAATCAACATTAATGGTCCAGCAAGGCTCACAGCCTTGGATGCAAGTTATCTGGACCTGCTGATTTAAAAATGGCTAACTATTTAGCTGCTATTTAACATCCTCTTGAGATAACAAGTGGAATGGAAAAAGTGTCATTATATGATATGATTGTGTCATCATTTTTCCCAAATACAAAACAGAAATATTTAACGAACACTTCTGTCTTTTCTGCATTATTACTGATAATTCTACCATTTACACCTTATAATGGACCAATACCATTGTCAAGATTCTTTTTGTTCCCATAAATAGAGGTGGGAGGGATAGCTCAGTGGTTTGAGCATTGGCCTGCTAAACCCAGGGTTGTGAGTTCAATCCTTGAGAGGACCACCTAGGGAGCTGGGGCAAAATCAGTACTTGGTCCTGCTAGTGAAGGCAGGGGGCTGGACTCCATGACCTTTCAGGGTCCCTTCCAGCTCTATGAGATAGGTATATCTCCATTAAAAAAAAAAAAAACATACTTGAAAAAACTCGTTGTCCTTAACTCTGCTGGCCATAGATTTCTCCTTGTGTCTCTTTGCTTCCCTCATCAATTTTCTACAATTCCTTGCTACTGATTTATATTCATTTATATATATATATATTTTATAGCTGCCTTCACTTCCTCTCTGAACCAGGTCATATTTTTAACCAATATGGCCTTCTTCCTTTACTGTGGCTTTTTAGGCTTCTCTTAAAGAATTCTTAAACAATTCTTAAACAAGTCGAATCATCATTCAAGTTTTTCTGATAACGTTTTTCCTCCCAGCTGATTTTTAAGGCTGGAAGGGACCTTTCACAGAATCATAGAATCATAGAATATCAGGGTTGGAAGGGACCTCAGGAGGTCATCTAGTCCAACCCCCTGCTCAAAGCAGGACCAATTCCCAACTAAATCATCCCAGCCAGGGCTTTGTCAAGCCTGACCTTAAAAACCTCTAAGGAAGGAGATTCCATCACCTCCCTAGGTAACCCATTCCAGTGCTTCACCACCCTTCTAGTGAAAAAGTTTTTCCTAATATCCAACCTAAACCTCCCCAACTGCAACTTGAGACCATTACTCCTTGTTCTGTCATCAGGTACCACTGAGAACAGTCTAGATCCATCCTCTTTGGAACCCCCTTTCAGGTAGTTGAAAGCAGCTATCAAATCCCCCCTCATTCTTCTCTTCTGCAGACTAAACAATCCCAGTTCCCTCAGCCTCTCCTCATAAGTCATGTGCTCCAGCCCCCTAATCATTTTTGTTGCTCTCCGCTGGACTCTTTCCAATTTTTCCACATCCTTCTTGTAGTGTGGGGCCCAAAACTGGACACAGTACTCCAGATGAGGCCTCACCAATGTCGAATAGAGGGGAACGATCACGTCCCTCGATCTGCTGGCAATGCCCCTACTTATACAGCCCAAAATGCTGTTAGCCTTCTTGGCAACAAGGGCACACTGTTGACTCATATCCAGCTTCTCGTCCACTGTAACCCCTAGGTCCTTTTCTGCAGAACTGCTTCCTAGCCATTCGGTCCCTAGTCTGTAACAGTGCACGGGATTCTTCCGTCCTAAGTGCTGGACTCTGCACTTGTCCTTGTTGAACCTCATCAGGTTTCTTTTGGCCCAATCCTCTAATTTGTCTAGGTCCCTCTGTATCCTGTCCCTACCCTCCAGCGTATCTACCACTCCTCCCAGTTTAGTGTCATCTGCAAACTTGCTGAGAGTGCAGTCCACGCCATCCTCCAGATCATTAATGAAGATATTGAACAAAACCGGCCCCAGGACAGACCCCTGGGTAGGGTTACCATACGTCCGGATTTTCCCGGACATGTCCGGCATTTTGGGCCTCAAATCCCCGTCCGGGGGGAAATCCCAAAAAGCCGGACATGTCCGGGAAAATAGGGAAGTAGGGCCCGGCGGTGCGGGGCCGGGGGCCGGCGGCCGGCGCGGTGCTCGGCAGGGGCTGGGGCCGGGGGCGCGGGGCCGGCACGGTGCTGGCCCGCCCCTGGGGCCGGGCCGGGGGCGCGGGCACTTGGCCGGGGCCGGGACCGGGATCGGCGCGGTGCTCGGCTGGGGCTGGGGCCGGGGGCGCGGGGCTGGGCCAGGGGCGTGGGCACTTGGCCGGGGCCGGGGTCGGCGTGGTGCTGGGCCGGGGGCCGGGCCGGGAGCGCGGGCACTTGGCCGGGGGCCGGCGCGGTGCTCGGCCGGGGGTGCGGGCACTTGGCCGGGGGCCGGGGCCCCAGCCGGGCGGGAGACGCCGGGGCCAGAGCCTCTTGGCCTGGGCCGGCCAGCCGCCAAAGGGAGCCACTCGGCCAGGGGGGCCGGACTGAGCCGCGCCGCGCCGCACCCCACCCCAGCTTACCTGCTGCCTCCCTGTTCCAGGCTTCCCGCGAACATTTGATTCGCGGGAAGCAGGGGAGGGGGAGGAGCAGGGGGCGGAGCATTCAGGGGAGGGGCAGAGTTGGGGCGGGGCTGGGGGCGGAGTTGGGGCAGGGCTGGGGGCTGGGAAGGGGCGGAGTTGGGGCGGGGCTGGGGCCCCTTGGAGTGTCCTCCTTTTTAAAAATTAAAATATGGTAACCCTACCCCGGGGCACTCCATTTGAAACCAGCTGCCAACTAGACATGGAGCCGTTGATCACTACCCGTTGAGCCCGACGATCTAGCCAGCTTTCCATCCACCTTATAGTCCATTTATCCAGCCCATACTTCTTTAACTTGCTGGCAAAAATACTGTGGGAGACTGTATCAAAAGCTTTGCTAAAGTCAAGGAATAACACGTCCACTGCTTTCCCCTCATCCACAGAGCCAGTTATCTCATCATAGAAGGCAATTAGGTTAGTCAGGCATGACTTGCCCTTGGTGAATCCATGCTGACTGTTCCTGATCACTTTCCTCTCCTCTAAGGGCTTCAGAATTGATTTCTTGAGGACCTGCTCCATGATTTTTCCAGGGACTGAGGTGAGGCTGACTGGCCTGTAGTTCCCTGGATCCTCCTTCTTCCCTTTTTTAAAGATGGGCACTACATTAGCCTTTTTCCAGTCATCCGGGACCTCCCCCGATCGCCATGAGTTTTCAAAGATAATGGCCAATGGCTCTGCAATCACATCCGCCAACTCCTTTAGCACCCTCGGATGCAGCGCATCTGGCCCCATGGACTTGTGCTCGTCCAGTTTTTCTAAATAGTCCCGAACCACTTCTTTCTCCACAGAGGGCTGGTCACCTTCTCCCCATACTGTGCTGCCCAGTGCAGCAGTCTGGGAGCTGACCTTGTTCATGAAGACAGAGGCAAATAATATCTTCTAACCTGACCCCCTGCATAACACAGGGGAAATTTCACCCAACAATCCTTCAAGTGGAGGGAATTATTTTTCCCCTACTACATACATTAATATTAATTCAATGCATAAGAATCTACACATTTGGCCTGCAACCAGCTGAAACACTAAATGAACTAATCTTTAGACTCTAAGGGACCCAGAATTTGTGATTTTGTTGAAATGAGAAATCAGAGCTGGAAAAGAAATTACTTTAGCTAAACAAGGAAAAAATCCCATATAAGAATGCAGCAATCTAACCATTCATCTAACATCAAACTCACAGCTGTAGAGAGAGACAACACTTACCAATTCTTTGCATCTTTTGTGCTTTTTCCTCACTTCATGTTCAAGGTTTTCACATTTTTTACGCTTTTTCCTGAGCTCAAATTCCTACACAAGAAAAGCAAAGAAAGCTATGAAGAAACCTGGACCACACAGAAACCAGCATCCCAGATGTCTCATGGTGCATGTGAAATTCAAAACAGCTTCCCCGATCTACCACCACACAAGCTTTTTCTCTTCCACATGAAAATCTCTTTGTGAAAATTATTTGAAAAAAGTTAATGACAGTTCTTAAGAAGACAAGAAATGCCCAAACAAAACTCAATAAGCCAACCAGCTATTTTTACAGGCCCCTTTCCTCCTCCCACCTTTTCAGTTCTGGACACAGCTCTCTGCTTTCCCACTTGCATCATGCTGATGACAAGCAGTATATGGCATGACATGAAGCACAAGTGGGGAGCTTTGTACGCTCCGTCATGCAAAACACAGAGCTACGGGCTAGCACTATTCAGAAGGATCAGCCTGAGCTGCAAAAAATGTGTTAACTCAGCTATGGTTCAAATCCAGACTGTATCTAACAGCCAGCACAAATATGCTCAATACGTGTTGACATCTCTAGCTACTTGCTACCTTTTTTGGCTCCCCTGGATAACTATGAACATTATCAGACTGTTAAAGTTAGAATACGCTATGAACAAGCCTGGTTTGTTGGGATAGCTCATAAGGGACATGAGTGTTACATGGTATTTCTCCTATGTCCCTGATAGGATGTACCTATCCCATTTTAGAAAAAGCGTAAGCCCAGAATAGCAAAACAGATGTTCACTTTTTTTCACTTTCAATTAGTTTTGAGGTGGTTGATGCTTCAGTAATGCATCTGATATATATCATTCAGCCAGCAGTGATCAAAACACCTTGGAGCTGTGTACATCCAGGGCATCAGTGAATGAGGGAGGTCACGAGTGCCTATGCCCTTGTGTGGCACTCTGTGCTCTAAAGCAGTACCCTGTCGCCCCCATATTTACCATGATGATATAATTATGATCTGTTTTGTACAAAGTATGCCTTGTGAGGTATCATGGGGAATGGGGACAGGGGATGGATCACTCGATGATTACCTGTTCTGTTCATTCCCTCTGTGGCACCTGGCAATGGCCACTGTCGGAAGACAGGATACTGGGCTAGATGGACCTTTGATCTGACCCAATATGGCTGTTCTTATGTTATCTTATGTTATTTTAAAAGGCTTGATTTGTTGAACATTAATATCTTGTTGGATTGTATGTGCTATCATTGTATGTGGAGTTATGAAGTTTTGCTATGTGTGTGTTACTGAAAGATATTGTGAGGTTGGGAACACCCGCAACCAGCCTTTCAGGTGCAACAATGGAGGAGCCAGATGCACTGATGGCCCATTAAAGGGAATACACACTCACAAGGACTGTCCCAGGAACCTATACAATGGAGACTTCTCAGAGATAGCACATAGACAATGGAGGCTGCTTGACCCACCTCACAAACATAGATGTTTCCAGCAAGAAGGAAGAAACTATGAAAGAGAAGTGACATCATCACTTCCCCCCGCCCCCAACTCAACACCTGAAAGCACGTCTGGAGGACAAAGACTTTGAACGGGAGAGCGGTCCCAGGCTGGAAAGGAGAATCCCAGCCTGTGTATTAAGGAACTCTACCATCTATCAGGATGAGACACTGCCTGATTCAAATCCTGTTTAGTTTATAGAACTAAGACTGCAAATTTGTTTTATTTCTTAGGTAACCAACTTTGATCTGTACGCTTCTTACTTATAGTCACTTAAAATCTCTCTTTCTGTTGTTAATAAATCTGTTTTACATTTTACCTAACAGTGCATTTTGGCTGAAGTGCTTGGGAAATCTGCTCAGAGTGCAAGGGCTGGTGCACGTCCACTTTCCTTTGTAGAAGTGGCAGACTGGGTAATAAACTTACACTGTGGATGTCTGTGTAAGTGCAGTACTTGCCAGAGGTTTGTCACAGCATCACAGAGTGAGAAGGAGCCCAGATTGGTGGGACAGAGGGCTCAGCGGTACCCCAGTTCCAGGTTGCAGCCCGGGGAACCTGTCACACCTTGACTACCTGTTTTGCAGCTGGTTCTTGGCACAGGCCAGTTCCCCACATCTCACTCTGAGACCAGCAAGCACCTGGAAGACTTTATCCCAAATCCCACATATGAAATCAGAGATGTAAAAACTGAAACAGTTGTAGCATTTCATCCCAAGAAAGCCTGGCTTTCACTCTGAGGGAGAAAGGCCCATAGGTGGAGTCCCCTTTTGAGCCTGTGGAAAGGGACTGCAACTCACCAATTGCTGTGTTTGCTGACTGCTCTCTGGGTCTGCTACCACACTTTTTGGAGGAAAGTTTTCATACTCCTCAGAGGCATGTCCCAAAGGTAGCACTCCTGGCTCCACCTGGAAGGGAAGAAAGTGATCCCAGAGGGATATGAGAGAGAATCAGGGTAACAGCACAACTTGCTTGTCAAGGGAAGGGCAGCTTTGCTTCCAGCACAGTCTAACCTACAGCCCAGGAAAATATTTTCTTTCTCTCTGAAATCAGCCAGCAGAATGAGTCATGCTAGAGATGTCAATACGGGAAAATAAGTGTTTCTATTATATCACATTGCACACCTTCCTGGAGCTTAGTGAGATTTTTCATGGATGAGAGAGTTCCTAGGAAAATCCAGGGGTTGCAGACAGTGGTGCTGGTGATTCACTAGAAGAAGCTCTTCCTTCTGAATCATCTGACCCCACTGCCCCAGTAAGGTGTTAGTGGATGCTGTGATGGCTGAGGAGGCCTTTCTAATGACAGCTATGGGTCTTGGCATTTCTCACCAGAAGATAAGTATGTCCTCAGCAGATTCCAATGTGGGACAGGAAAGGTGTCTGGTATTTTGCTGTCCTTAGCAAAGTTCAATATGCACATTCTCCTTCCATCCATCCATTCTGTCCCAGCCAAGGTTTGAGCATTTTTCATTGAGTTACCATCACGGAAAAATCCCATATCATTTAATATGGATAAAACGAATGCAGTGCGATGGAAATGTACTCTAAATAGCTACAGAATTGAATACAGAATGTGATCTCCTTTCCACTTCATTTTTAAGCCTCCTGTCACATAGCTGCATCTAAGGGGTAAGCTGTGCTTTCTCCCCTCCTGACTAGCTTAAGCGCAAGAAGCCTTGGGAAATGATTCCCTGTGTTTCCGTTGATTTGCTTTTTGTGTCAGTTTGGTGACTAATAAACAAGCCCTGAGGAAAGGGCCTTAAAGAAGTCAGGCTAGGAGCTTTATGTCTATTCCCTCGATAGTGGAACCACCACCAGCTCACACCACACTACCAAGTATAATAGATAATTATGGAAACACCGCAGAGCCACTCCATAGTTAGGGTTACGTTTTAAAATGGGGCATTATGATCAGCTCTGAGGAGACATCCTGTGTAACCCAGGCAAGAGACCTTGTGATTCCTGCATCAAGCCTATAATTTCTGTCTGAGCTACAGCATATCCTTTAGAACAGTGGTCACCAACCGGTCGATCACGATTGACTGGTCGATCCTGGAGACTCTCCCAGTCGATCGGGATCTCTGGCCACTAAAAGACCAGTGGCATAGCGGGGCAGCCGGGATCGGGGAACTGCGGCCAATGGGAGCTGCGGGGGGCGGTGCTCGAAGGCAGGAGCAGCGCATGGAGACCCCTGCCCGCCGTCCCCCCCCACGGGCTGCGGGGGCATGCTGGCCGTTTCCGGGAGTGGCATGGGGCCGGGGTAGGCAGGGAGCCTCCCTTAGCCCCACTGCACCACCAATCGGGAGCCGCCCCAGGTAACTGCTGCCCGGTGGGAGCCTGCACCCCAACCCCAGCCCTGAACCCCCTCCCAGAGCCAGCACCCCATACCCCCTCCTGCACTCCAACCATCTGCCCCAGCCTGGAGGGCTCCCCCCCCCCGCACCCAAACTCTCTCCCAGAGCTTGCACCCCTCAGCCCCTCCTGCACCCCAACCCCCTGCCCCAGGCTCAGCCTGAAGCCCCCTCCCACACTCCAAACCCCTCAGCCCCAGCCCAGAGTCTGCACCCCCTCCCGAACCACAACCCCCGCCCCAGCCCGGTGAAAGTGAGTGAGGGTGGGGGAGAGCGAGCAACGGAGGGAAGGGGGGATGGAGTAAGTGAGTCGGGGCTTCAGGGAAGGGGTGGGGCAGATCCTGGATTGCACTTAAATTCAAAGAGTGATCATGTGCGTAAAAAGGTTGGAGACCACTGCTTTAGAAAGACATCCAATTTTGATTTAAAGGCTCTAAAACACAGCGACTCCACCACATCCCTTGGCAATCTGTTCCAATGGTTAATTCTCCTCAGTGTTAAAAATGTGCCCCTCAGTTCTAGTTTGAATTTGTCCACTTCAACTTCCAAGCACTGGATCTCATTCTGCCTCTGTCTTCCAGACTAAACAGCCATCTCCTATCAGAAATCTTCTCCCCATGTAGGTACTTATACACTGTTATCCAGTCCCCTCTTAACGTTCCCACGGAAAAACTAAATGCATTGAATTTCTTTATCGTATGACAGGTTTTCTAAACATTGAATCAATCTTGTATGTAAGAACACAGGAACGGCCATGCTGGGTCAGACCAGTGCAACAGCTAGCCCAGTGTCCTGACTCTGACAAGGGGCCAGGGCAAGATGCTTCAGATGGAATGAACAGAATGGGGCAATTTTGAGTGATTTATCCCCTGCCATCTAGCCCCAGCTTCTGGCAGATGGGAGATTTAGGGACACTTGGAGCATGAGGTTGCATCTCTGACCATTCTGGCTAATAGCCATTGATGGACCCATCCACCATTAACTTACCTATTTCTTTTTTGAACCCAGTTATACTTTCAGCCTTCACAACATCCCATTCACAGTCATGTAACATTTACTATTATTTCTGACTCCAAGCAGTAGCTGGGGGAGAGTGTTTGGCACACTGCAGATTCTGCACCCTCCCCCTGCTACTGCTTGGAGTCTCCAGCTTACACTGTCACCTCACAGTTTGTTAATTTTCAGCTAGCTGTCTGCAGCTCAACTCTGGTTTGTGTCTGGCTGGATTTCTCAAGCAACTTAGCTGAATTTCTGTTGGAGACTGTTTGCTGTCTGATGCAATAGAAGGAAACCCCAAAACAAAATAAAATCACTAAACAAATGGAACTGCAGTATCATTTAAGGGAGAAATTGGGGCTGATGTAACATTTACTCAGACAAAACAGCTTCTAAGGAAGTTACACGACCCCCTTTCCCTGTTAGTTTCACACGTGCTATACCTGCCTGCCCCCCGCACCACCCAAGAGCACATTCCAGTACTTCACCACCCTCCTAGTGAAGTTGTGTTTCCTAATATCCAACCTAGACCTCCCCCACTGCAACTTGAGACCATTGCTCCTTGTTCTGTCATCTGGTACCACTGAGAACAGCCGAGCTCCATCCCCTTCAGGTAGTTGAAAGCAGCTATCAAATCCCCCCTCACTCTTCGTTTCTGAAGACTAAATAAGCCCAGTTCCCTCAGTCTCTCCTCATAAGTCATGTGCCCCAGCCCCCTAATCATTTTCATTACCCTCCACTGGACTCTCTCCAATTTGTCCACATCCTTTTCTGTAGTGGGGGGGCCCAAAACTGGACGCAGTACTCCAGATGTGGCTCACCAGTGCCCAATAGAGGGGAATAATCGCTTCCCTTGATCTGCTGGCAACGCTCCTACTAATGCAGCCCAACATGCGGTTAGCATTCTTGGCAACAAGGGCACACAGCTGACTCATATCCAGCTTCTCATCCACTGTAATCCCAAGGTCCTTTTCTACAGAACTGTCGCTTAGCCAGTCGGTCCCCAGCCTGTAGCAGTGCGTGGGATTCTTCTATCCTAAGTGCAGGACTCTGCATTTGTCCTTGTTGAACCTCATCAGATTTCTTTTGGCCCAATCCTCTAATTTGTCTAGGTCACTCTGGATCCTATTCCTATCCTCCAGCGTATCTACCTCTCCCCCCAGCTTAGTGTCATCTGCGAACTTGCTGAGGGTGCAATTCATCCCATCATCCAGATCATTAATAAAGATGTTGAACAAAACCGGCCCCAGGACAGACCCCTGGGGCACTCCACTTGATACCGGTTGCCAACTAGACTTTGAGCTATTGATCACTACCTGTTGAGCCCAACGATCTAGCCAGCTTTCTATCCACCTTATAGTCCATTCATCCAATCCATACTTCTTTAACTTGCTGGCAAGAATACTGTGAGAGACCGTATCAAAAGTTTTGCTAAAGTCAAGATATACTACTTTCCCCACATCCACAGAGCCAGTTATCTCATCATAGAAGGCAATCAGGTTGCTCAGGTATGACTTGCCCTTGGTGAAACCATGCTGACTGTTCCTGATCACCTTCCTCTCCTCCAAGTGCTTCAAAATGGATTCCTTGAATACCTGCTCCATGATTTTTCTGGGGACTGAGGTGAGGCTGACCGGTTTATAGTTCCCTGGATTCTCCTTCTTCCCTTTTTAAAAGATGGGCTCTGCATTCGCCTTTTTCCAATCATCCGGGACCAACCCTGATCATCACAAGTTTTCAAAGATAATGGCCAATGGCATTACAATATTAAAGCTCTAATTAATAGCATATATGATTAATAAATCCCTTTGCCTGTCTTATAAATCAGCTGCCAGCATCTGAGCTTTTAGAAGCTGAATGCAGACAAATTCAAATTGAAATAGGGCATAATATTTAATGCTGCTCACCTCCTCCCCATACTTTGAGTGACCAGATGTCCTGATTTTATAGGGACAGTCCCGATATTTGGGGCTTTGTCTTATACAGGCGCCTATTATCCCCCACCCCCTGTCCTGATTTTTCACACGTGCTGTCTGGTCACCCTCCCCATGCTGTGCTGCCCAGTGCAGCAGTCTGGGAGCTGACCTTGTCTGTGAAGACCAAGGCAAAAAAAAGCATTGAGTACTTCAGCTAGGGTGACCAGACAGCAAGTGTGAAAAATCAGGACGGGGGTGGGGGGTAATAGGATCCTATATAAGAAAAAGACCCAAAAATCGGGACTGTCCCTATAAAATTGGGACATCTGGTCACCCTAACTTCAGCTTTTTCCACAACATCTGCGTGGTCCAATGGCTGGAGGTTAGGCAAATTCAGACTGGAAAACTGGCATAAATGTTTAACAATGAGAGGAATCAACCACTGGAACAACTTAACAAGGGTCAATTTTTAAATCAAGATGGGATTTTTTCCCCTAAAATGTATACACTAGGAGTTCTGTCCAGGCAGGTCTCTGGCCTGTTACACAGGAGGCCAGACGAGGTGATCACAGAGGTCCCGGCTTGCCCTGGAATGGATAAATCGATGGATCCCTCCATCCTAGCCCGGGGCCTTGAGTCCCATCAGACATAAGTGGCTTCGGAGGAGAAATGACACTTGCTCGTGCCGCAGCCCGGGAAGGCAGCGGGCTGAGGCAGGATGTGCCTTGGCTGCTCCGCTGGTGCAGACCCAGAGGTTCAGCGATGCCGGGCGCGGAGGGGGCAAAGGCGCTGCCCCCTCAGGGGCCCCGTAGCCCCGGGGAGGAGCCGGCGGCGGAGGCTGTTTCGGGAGCGCGGCGGGCAGCTCGGGCCAGGCCCCGGCAGCGGAGCGGGGCGCACGGTCCGGCGGCCAGGCCCGCCGCAGCCCTAGGGAAGCGGGGCGCTGGCCAGGCCGGGCCGGGCCAAGAACCACCTGCTCCAGCCCGGGCCCCGCGCCCCCAGCCCGCCCGCCCCTGTGGCCCCGGAGAGGGCCCCGCGCCTACCTGAGCCGGAGCCGCGTCCTGGCCGGCGGCGGAGCGCTGCGGGGCCGGCGGCAGCGGGACTGAGCGGGCCGTACCACTGGCCCGGCGGAGGGGGCGCTGGGCAGCGGGCGCGGTGCGGCCCCCGCCGGCCGGCAGGTGTTGCCGGCGGCAGCGGCCCGAGTGCGGGGGGAGCAGAGCGCTGAGCCGGGCTGGGCCGGGCGGCGGGGCTGCGCCCCTTGGCCGAGCCGAGCACTGGCGGGCAGCGACCCCTGGGGCGGGGGGGCTCAGCCCCGGGCCCCAGGAGACACGCTCGGGGTAGCCTGGGAAGCGGTACCCAGCCAGTGCCAGGGCAGCTACTGGCTCCAGCACCCCGGACCCGTTCTGGGTGTGACCCCCCAGCTGTGCCGGGAAGCAGGGGCCTGGTCCCTCCCGCCCTGGCCTGGTGCTGAGAGGTGGGTCCTGTTCCACACCCAGAACTTCTCCAAACGCAGCCACGCTCGGGGGTCGCCCGCTTGGTGGGACTGGCAGAGAACGGCTCTTGCAAGAGATTTGTATCTGTTACTGCTTCTGCCAGAATCGCCCAGTAGCCACCTTGGCTGAGCCCGAAGGTCCAAGGGCAGTGTCCCACCAACACACAAAACAAAGGGAACTTCTCAAAGGGTCGGGGGCATGACCCCCCCCCCCCCCAGCCCAGCCCAGCCCATTGCCCTGGCCCTGGCCCTGGCCCTGGCCCTGCTCCAGTTCGGTTACAGAAATGTCTGTGGATTCAGCACTTTCACCTTTCCCAACAATGCCCACTCCCCCCTTCCATGGCCGACCCGCTTTGCAGTGCCACTCGCCTTATGCTTTTTAACCTACTCTCTTCTCTTGCACTCATGCAGTTGCTGTCACACAACCCAGACTCCCACTTCAGCCGCACTGTGCCACATTCCCTAGAGAGAATAAAGTTTGGGATGGTTGGTTTGTGTCTGGGAAATTCTGCATCTGGAGTTCACATGGGGAGGAGTTGGGTAGGGTGGAGTGGAAAGGGAGTTTGCTGTGGAGCTGTGTGTTGGTGTCCGATGATGATTGGTTTTTAGTTAGTACTCTGTACTCTGTACTAACTAAACACGAAAATTTATATATAAAGGCCTCAGTTGTAATGTCACTACTACAAATTTGTTTTACTTCTCATATACATAGCACTGTGGGACACTATAACAATGCCTATCCCAGTATTTCAAAACACTCCACCTGCTACCAATAATCATACAGTTAATAACTGTAATTGCCCTAATAGGAGTGTGTTGCTATCTGCAGCACCAAAGTAAAAGGGCCAAACTACAACACCATATTTCAAAAATATTGTTATGCTTCAATATAAGATGGTGTCATATACACACATACATCCTATACATACTTGGGCAGCAGGTATAATAGGCCAGGGGAGGCTGCCTCCCCCGGCGCTGCCATGGTGGCGACCGGACCCCCAGTTGCGGGGTTTGATGGTGAAGTTTTTGTTTTATTATGCCCCATGCAGGTTCCAGGGCGGCGGCGGAGTCACATAATGGCTCCTCAGCTGCCCTGGAACCTGCATGGGGTATATCAAAAGCATCTTCCAAGTAACAGAAGCTTTTCCCCTAGATGAGCTGGGTCCAGGGAGCGGAGGCCAGCCAAAGGGGAGGGGCCCAAAGGTCCTCCAGCCGAGTGGGGGGCACACTCCAGGCTGCGGCCAGCCCGGGGCATCTCCAGCCAAGGCAGAGAGCACTCAGGGGTCCTGTGGCCGGGGGTGTGTGTTCCGGGTCGGGGTGTTGTGGCTCCGGTCATATGGGGGACAGAGGGTCTCAGGGCTCTGGCCGTGGGGAGGGTGTGGGTGGAAGGGGCGGAGCCAGGGGCTAGCCTCCCCAAAGGAGGGCTCCGCCTGCCGCCCATGTATACATATATACCCATATACACTACAAATGTACACATCATATCCATATAGTATTAATTATCTGGTAGTGCCTCCAAGGCTCAATCATAAAACTACATTCCTCAATCAAAGTCCCAGGCCTAACATTCCCAGGCCCACCATAAGGGACTACGCAGATTAGAAAATAAAATCCGTCCATCAGTCGTATAAGGGAATGTGCAAACTAAGGGACAGATGGGGCATGAATGTGTGGATGGAACAGTAAGGTGGCCACATAACAGTGTTTAGCCCATTGGGCGATCTTCAGTCCATGCATTATGCTTTTCTGTAAACATCCTCCCCCCAACAACAACAAAATGCAGGGGAATGTAATAGGAAGAAAGCCTGAGACATACGCCCTTGTATCAGAGGCCTGGTATGAGGCAGGACCTGCTCACAGAATCTGAGCTGAACAGGGCTGATATTGCAGAAATACACATTCCTAAGAAGTTCTAGTCACAGAGTGCTCACGCAAACACATCCCAGTGGTACCAGAACATCCCGATAACAAGGATGGTACAAAACCATTCCCCAAGGATAACAGGAACACACTGACCCCTCCTAAAGATCAGGTCAGGATGACAGTACGTAACAGAAATGTTTTAATCAAACCAACATGTACAAGGTGATGGGTAATAACTAGTGACATCAGGGGGCAGTAACTATGTCAAAGGGGCAGTACTAACTTGTTTGTATCGGGGTATAAAGATGTATCTCAGAGGGAGTATCTTTGGCCAGCCGAGCGGGGAATGGAAAGTCCTGCCATTCACTGAGCTGCGTCCATTGTCATGGGCATCCATGTCTCCTCGGAGAGACTGCCAGGTGCTATCACCGGGCTTCGCCGACAGTAAACCTGGCCGGGCGCCTTCGCTGAAAACCGAGTCTGTGGATTTATTGGGCAGTTTAATTGAGGTTTGCTATTTCCGCTACCTGCGCAGAGCTGGGACAGCGCACTGAATAAACACACACGCAGCCAACATCTGACCACAGTGGTGAGCCATGGCAGGAGGGGGTAGAGGAGTGGGGTAGCTGGCAATGTCCTCTGAACCCAGTTCAGCAACTTTAATTCTGAGTTACCCAGTTTCTTTGTGTGGGTATTTCCATGGCTTTTTAGAATGTGTTTGGGGGAAGGCGGCAGTGCTAGGAAGAGGGGAGGTAGAAGAGGTGTTTGACCTAGGAAATGCACCAGGGAAAATGGAAGCAGCAGAGAGGACATGCAGGGCTTGAGAAGAAATGAGCTCCCCTCAGGGGCACCACAGGAACATGTCCAGAAAGAGAAGCTGCCCCCTTAGCAGAGCTGCAAACTCCATTTTCCAGGGAAATTTGGATGCACCTCTCCCCCGTCCCACCATCTCCTAGCCCCTCATTCCAAATGTGGGCATGAAGGGAGCAAGGTAGAGAATCTTACCGAGTGGTAGGATGCAAATGTGAAACAGACAGACAGGTTAGCCACATAGTGAATGAATCTGGGGACAGCCCCAGGGAGCACTACCTATGAGATAATCAGCCAGGCATAGCAAAGGAACCTGAAAGACACATTTGGGCTGTGATGGATAAAGATAGGTGTGTCAGGCTGAGCTGGGTGTGCTTAGCACAGAGCAGGAGAAATCTAAGGCAGTAACTTCATGGTACCAAGCCAAGGGGCAGCCCCCAGCTTCACTCTCGCTGAGTATCAAACTAAGGCACCATGTCAACTGCTTCCTTTGCTTCAGTCTGATTCTTTCTCCTTCTTCTACAGAAATTGTCGCCCAAATTACAGAAGGTCTGCTCAACACCTAAAACTCCGCTTGGTCTAGCTACATTGCTCAGAGCTGTGAAAAATGTCATGCCCTGTGTGATGTAGTTTGGTCGACCTAACCTCCACTAAAGAGGCAGTTAGGTCAACAGAAGAATTCTTCCATTGACCGCCTCTCAGAGAGGGGATTTATGACAGTCCCTTCCATCACTGTAGTAAGTGTCTGCACTACAGCAGTGTAACATCTGCAGTGCAGACACAGCACAAATGGAGAGGTAGGGTGAGTTGAAGTCACTGCAGTGCATCTTGAAGAGAAGATGACCTCTTGTGATAGGCATTTGGGGAGAAAACGGTACCTGTTCTGGGACACTTGGTAAAGGCAATTCCCTTAGCCTGCCTTCTGGGTCCTGGCTGCCATCAGTCAGGGAATGGGGAAATAGAGTACACAGAGTGGCAAGAATAGGGATAAAACATTCTCTAGGCTGAGGAGTTGCCCAGGGGCACTGGTGAGGCAGGGAGGCAGCTTGGGAGAACAGACACAGCTGGAGGAGCTGGGCAGTTTCACTGGCTTTTATTTGTTGAGCTAAATTGTCAGGACGTTGCACCCCGTTTGATAGTCATTTCAGCAGATATCTATCACTGGCACAGATGGTCCCAGCACATGACAGCAACAGGCAAAAAGCCTTTATTTGAGAAGCAACCTGTCTCTGAGACATTAAGAGAGCACGTGTGTGTGCGTACATTTGTGTGATGCTTGAAATTCTGGGGGACTGTGAGTCTATGGGGAGGCAAAAATACGTTTAGATTCTCAGTCTTAATGTTTGCTCTGCAAAAGTTAGTCAATATTTTACTAACTATTATAAAACATTCAGTTCTCTTCTGCAGAGTGGCCAAAAGAGGCAGGGGAGAGACACTCCATGTCAAAAATGGCATTACCTCTTTCCAGTCACTGACAACTTGGAAACAAATGATCTTGAATGCTTATGGATCAAAGTCCTTACAAATAAAGAACAAGATGGAACAGTAGTTGATGTCTGCTACAGACCACCAAATCATACTAGAAAATAGGACAAAAATCTCCTTAAGCACCTATCTATAATGTGTAGGGGAGAAAACGGTGTTATCATGGGGGCTTCAGTCTCAGTGACGTGCTGGAGGTCTCATGCTGACTAACATTGACTAATGACTAAAAATTATAGATGACAATTTACTCAAAAAATGCTGCATCCAACAAGAGGGAATTCAATATTAGACCTCATCTTGAGAGAGAAAAAGGAATTGATTGCAGAATTAAAAATTAGTGGAGGCTTAGGTGCAAGCGATCATAACTTGATTACATTTGTTATGTGCAAACAGAATAAAGTCCAGTCTAGTTATATATATATATATACTTGGTCCTTTAAAGGGCCAATTTCACAAAGCTGAAAACAATTTTGACCAAATCAGTTGGGGAAAATAATTTAAACAGAAAATGTGAATGATAATTGGAAATTGTTTAAGAACGTTTTACTAGATGCCCAAAAAGCCACAATCCCACAATTGAGAAAGAAGGCTGCACTGGTTAAAAAAACGCAACCTGGTTTAGAGGGGAAGTAAAGGCCACTATAAAAAATAAAATAAAACACAATATATAACAAATGAAAGAAAGAGGAAGTTTCTAGTAATGAATATAAATCAGAAGCCTGGAACTATAAAGAACTGATAAGGGAAGCAAAAGGACACAAGGTGAACTCTATGCTAGCAGCGTTAAGGACAATAAGAAGGCATTTTTAAAGTATATTAGGAACAAAAAGAATCCTAAATGTGGTATTGGTCCATTACTAGATGGAAATGGTAGAGTTTTCAATAATAATTCAGAAAAGGCAGAAGTATTCCGTAAATATTTCTGTTCTGGATTAGGGAAAAAGCCAGGTGATATATTCACATCATATGATGATGAAATACTTTCCATTCCAACTGTGACTAATGAGGATGTAAAACAGCAGCTACTAAAGTTGGCCATTTTTAAATCAGCAGGTCCAGATAACTTGCATCCAAGAGTTTTATAAGAACTGGCCAAGGAGCTTACTGGTTGGTTAAGGTTGCTTTTCAATAAGTCTTGGAACACTGTGCAAGTTCCAAAGGAGTGGAAGAAAGCTAATATTGTGCCAATACTTAAACAGGATAACCTGGGTAATTATAGGCCTGTCAGTCACACATTAATCCTGATCAACATAACGGAACAGCCGATACAGGACTCAATAAAGAATTAAAGGAAGGTAATATAATTAATGCCAATCAACATGGTTTTATGGAAAATAGGTCTTGTCAGACTAACCTGTTTATTGTATACCAGGTATTCGTGTGTGCGCATGCACACACAGCTGCCCTATTCACCCAGCTTCAATACAGTTTTCAGAGGCTTCCAGAATGTGAGACATATGTTTTGCCCAACTTCACAAATGGAAAAATGTTGCATAAAGTTCTACCTTTTAATGGAAGTTTTGCAAAATCAAAGCACAAAAAGAACTGGCCTAGGCCTAGCTCTACCTACACCACTGTCACCTTGCAAGGCTTAAGGATGCCATAGAACAGTGGCTCTCAACTTTCCAGACTACTATACCTCTTTAGGAGTCTGATTTGTCTTGTGTAGCCCCAAGTTTCACCTCACTTAAAAACTACTTGCTTACAAAATCAGACATAAAAATACAAAAGTGGCACAGCACGCTATTACTGAAAAATGGGTTACTTTCTCATTTTGCCATATACTTATAAAATAAATCAATTGCAATATAAATATTTTACTTACATTTCACTGTATGATATATAGAGCAATATGAACAAGTCATTGTTTGTATGAAATTTTAGTTTGCACTGACTTCGATGGTGCTTTTTCTGTAGCCTGTAGTAAAGCTAGGCAAATGTCTAGATGAGTTGATGAACCCCCTGGAAGACCTCTGCGTACCCCTGGGGTACACCTACCCCTGGTTGAGAACCACTGCCATAGAATTCACTCTGGGATATGCTTATTGGGCTTTCTATAGCAACCAGACTTACCATTCTCTCTCTTCATTATATGACATCTGACACATTATCATATACTCATAGATGTCTTTCAATATCTAAAAGGTCATTTTAAAAACCAGTAATATCTATTTCTAGCAGAGAGAATAATAACTGTAATAATCTTAGCAATTACACAATGGTAAAAGTTCTGTAAGAACATTCATTAATTGACTGATTAATTAGCAAAAACTTCAGATCATTGACCCAGATATCTCACCTTCCTATGTGCTTCCATTGCTAGTGTTGGCTCTCCTAATTGCACCCCCTTTGATAGAGATGAATAATTTATGCTGGTATCTAGAGTTGGCACAGATGGTCCCAAGCAATTGGCAGCAATTGACGAAGAGCTTTTTGAACCAGTTTTAGAGGACTGGAGAGACTCCTTGAAATTCTTCAGTGCAATCTGTCTCTGTAACCGTAACACTTCCTTCTGAGATTCCCGCAACAGGTGATCAAAGTCTAGGAGGTTCAGGCAATGAGGGCCCTCCTAAGGAAATGCAAACACAACATGATGTAGCCCCTGTGGTTGAAAGGATGGGAAATAGAGGTTGCTGTTTTTTTCATGAATTGCCAAAGTGTTGTTCAATGGACAACAGACCGGCACAAACACACCTGCTCTATTTGCAAACCACTAGGACCAACATGATGGAAGGAGGAAGAAAATGACTGTGACCTAGATTCACAAAGGGACTTAGCTGTCATGATAAATAAATTAAAGGAGATATCCTATCCTATCTCCTAGAATTGGAAGGGACCTTGAAAGATCATCGAGTCCAGCCCCCTGCCTTCACTAGCAGAACCAAGTACTGATTTTGCCCCAGATCCCTAAGTGGCCCCCTCAAGGATTGAACTCACAACCCTGGGTTTAGCAGGCCAATGCTCAAACCAGTGATGCTCACTGTCATGCCTAATGTTGGGGCACCTAGAAAATCACAAGAACACACTGATTCACAGAGCCTGTGTCAGGTGCCCAGGCTCCCTATGCAATGCATGGGGAGAGACAGGCACATAAGGATATGATCCACAAAAGCCAGCACCTGGGCAGGAAGCTGCCTAAACTAGCCAATGGGAAATTATGACTAAGTCCTACTCCCTTGTGGAGATAGATGCCTGAGTCCAGGCTGCATAGAAGTGCCTATCTCTGGTACTGAATCATAGCCAGGAATCCTCCCCTGGAGTCGGGTGGCTCAGGGGTCTAACGTACTTCTTGTTAGAATTATTTAGGCAGGTGCCCAACTCTACACAAAACAGCCAGAGGAGGAGGTGCAACCATGCGCCTTATAACTATTAGCCCGGCACTCCTCTAAGATGGGGGAGGCTAAGGTACAAGTCCCCCCTCTGCCTGAGGGGGGTACAGGACTCAAGCAAGGGGTCTTCTACCTCTCAGCATCGTGCTTTAATCACTGAGCCTGGGATATTCTGACGTTGGGCTCTCTAAATTTCTCCTGCTGAAGCTGTTCCATTGTGGATAAATAATTAGAGTCATTGGAGCAGGAGGGCTGGACACTAGTTCTCGCACTTGCTGGAGAGGGGGTAAGTTTGCCCTAACTACCAGCCAACAGAGTCATTCTCTCTCGCCCTTTCTCTCTGACCCAATGACTCCCTCTCTCTATCTCTCCTATTGGCACTTTTCCACTTGGGATAAATACCTAAAGAGTTATTGGGCCAAAGAGAGATTGTAGTCTGTAGTCTGGTGGTTAGCGTACCCAGCTGGGAGGAGGGAGCCCCACAGTCTAGTTCCTCTGCTCCAAGGACTCTTTCATTATTTATCCACAGTGAAACAGCTTCAATGGAAGAGACTGAGGGAGCCCCACATCAGAATAGCCCATAGCCCAGTGGTTAGCACACACTCCTGAGTGGTAGGAGAGCCCTGTTCGACTCCTTTCTCTGCCTTGGGAGAAACTGAACTTGGGTCTCCCACCTCTAACCACTAAGCTAGAAATTATAAGGTGGGCAACACCACCTCCTCCAGACAGATTTTGAATGGAACCTGATGCAGGAGGCAGCCTCTGAGCACACCAACCAGCTCGCGCTCTGGGGCATAGACAGGAGATAGGTTTTAGACACCTAGAGCAAGGCAGCAGTGTGTATGTCCAGAGGCTGAAACATGGGCACCAAGGGAACTTTTACCCTGAAAATGTAGGTGCTGAGTGAGTTTAGGCACCTACAGGGATCAGCAGAATTTTGTGGATCATAGTGAAGCCTAAAACTGGGACATAGTCACCTATGTACTTTTGTGAATCTTAGATTCGCCTGTGTCAATATGTGACAACAGCTCCCCCTAGGTAGAACACTACCACATGAAGCCATGCAATCACCTCACTGTTGACGTGACCTTAAGGAAGTTCCTGTATCCTGCACTTACGGGAACTCCTGCATGTACGATAATACCCAGCAGGGAGCGAGTCAGGATTACATTAATTATCCTCATTTTCCCTGCAAAGCAAGGGTCTGGTTTGAATTCTGGCTGTCTGACTTACTCAATGTGAATGTTAGAAACTAAAAACATAAGAACGGTCATACTGGGTGAGGCCAATGGTCCATCTAGCTCAGTATCCTGTCTTCCGACAGTGGCCAGTGCCAGGTGCTACAGAGGGAATGAACAGAACAGGGCAATTATCCAGTGATCCATCCCGTCATCCACTCCCAGCTTCTGGCAGTCAGAGGCTAAGGACACCCAGAGCTTGGGGTTGCCTCCCTGACCATCTTGGCTAATAGTAATTGATGGACCTATCCTCCAGGAATTTATCTAGTTCATTTTTGAACCCAGTTATACTTTTGGCCTTCACAACATCCCCTAGCAATGAGGGATGACTGAAGGTTGTGTGAAGAAGTACTTCCTTTTGTTTGTTTCAAACCTGCTGTCTATAAATGTCATCGGGTGACCCCTAGTTCTTGTGCTATGAGAAGGAGTAAATAACACTTCCTGATTTACTTTCTCCACACCAGTCACAATTTTACAGACCTCTACCATGTCCCCTCTTAGTCGTCACTTTTCCAAACTGAAAAGTCCCAGTCTTATTAATCTCTCATCAGATGGACACTATTCCATACCTCCAATCATTTTTGTTGCCCTTCTCTGTACTTTTTCCAATTCTAATATATCTTTTTTGAGATGGGATGACCAGAACTGCACACAGGGCATACCATGGATTTATATAGTGGCATTACAATATTTACTGTCTTACTATCTATCTCTTTCCTAATGGTTCCTAACATTCTGTTCACCTTTTTGACTGCGGCTGCACATTGAGTGGATGTTTTCAGAGAACTATCCACAGTGACTCCAAGATCTCTTTCTTGAGTGGTAACAGCTCATTTAGACCCCATCATTTTGTATATATAGTTGTGATTATGTTTTCCAATGTGCATTACTTTGCATTTATCAACATCGAATTTCATCTGCCATTTTGTAACTCTTCGCAGTCTGCCTGGGACTTAACTTTGAGCAGTTTTGTATCATTTTCAAATTTTGCCACCTCACTGTTTACCCCTTTTTGTTAGGAAGCAGCTCTGGCTCTTGGCAGCTCTCCATATGTGGATTTTAAATGCTGGGGTAGGAAAGGATCTGTCCCAAGAGGGCTGGTTTGTTTGTTCATGTTTAGAGAAAGTTAGAAGCTGGTCAAACCTGGAACTCAGAAAGTGTGTTTGGGCCACAGCCCTGGCACTGGCTGGTCATCCCGTCCCTACACTCCAGATGCAAAACCTGCAGCTATCACAGCTAAACCAGGGGAAACTAGGGAGACTTTCTCTCACAAAAATTCATGTGAGATTTTTCTCCAGTTTGATTCACCTAATATTGCATCCATCAAAGTTTGGGTTTTACATGAAATTTCAGGAGACCCAGAATTGTTCTGACAGGCAAAACGACCACAAAAGGCCAGTTCTGTAAAAAGCTGCACTCGTGGGTTTTGGAAGAGTTGCTGAAGGAGGCAATGCCCAATCCTCCAAAAAGCCCATAACCCACTGGATTAAGCAAAAAGCTGGGAGCCAGGAAATCTTGACTCTGTGCCCACATCTGCCCCTGCAGGGCCCTGATAATACTCTGCACCTTATAAACATGATTGAATTATAGAGCAGGTAAATATAATTGTCCCCACGTGTGATGGAAAGTAAATCCTGTCAGGCACCCGAAGGGTTACGGGAGCCTGGGCGTGCTTCTAACCTGGGGAGGGTCTGGTCAGATGAGGAGATGGCTTAAGAAAAAACAGAAAGAGGGTGATGCCGGAGGAGGGAAATGGTGTGTCTCTGAAAAGCAGCCTGCGAGAAGGCTGAGAAGACCAGCTGGGCTACTCCCAGGTGAGCTGGAAGCCTGACTGGAGGTAGGAACCCTGATGCGCTGCACCCAGGGGAAGAATGTGCCAACCCCTGCACCGTGGAGTTGTTAGAGGCTCAGGAGCCTGGGACAAGGTGTGGGGATAGACTAGACTAGTCAAGGTGCCCACCCTGTACCCCACGCTTCAGAGCCTGAGCTCCAGCCCAAGCCACAATGTCTACACAGCTATTTGTAGTGCACTCGTGGGAGCCCCACTAACACAGGTGGACCTGGCCTGTGAGGCCTGCTCCCAGAAGCAGTCGAGACATACCCTATAAAGTGATCAGCCAGAGGACCTGGTCACGCCTATGGCTGGAGTAGACCAGAAGACAGTGGGGGATCCAGAGGCAGAGGTTCAGCTTCATTGCATCTTGCCACAGGGCAGTGCAGTGGAGCGGGACTTTGCTACACCATGCAACAAGGGGGGAATGTGAGGCCTGGCACTACAGGGACTGGCTTGAAGTCAGGATTAGAAGCCACGTTCTCCTGACTTCTAGACCCATGTTGAGTCCACTAGGGCAGTGATTTTTAGCTGGCAGGATGAGCGATGGGTCAGCTGCAGCTTTATGCAAAATCTCTCCCCTCACCCCCCCCCCAAACTCTCTAGTGGACAGTTGCTAAGGCCAGGGGGGTCAGGAAGGAGAAGCTCAGTCCTTCTGCCTGGCCCAGCTAGGCTGTTGCTACTGCCATTACACCCCACCCTCGCTGCAGCTGTCTTGCTGCTCTCTACCTACACCACATGCAGCTCCAGGAAAGCACTACTGGGAGATGCCATGACACAAGCTGCCTGGACCGCATGGCACCCCAATGCTCTCAGTGCTTAGCTATTTCCAGAACATCAACAATTCCCCAGTGCTGCATGCAATGCAGGTGGAGAAGCAAAGAGCTGAAGGAGCAGCTCCACCCACAGCACTGCCCAGAGGTCTGTCCACCTAGCTCACATAGCATCATAGAAATGTAGCCCTGGAAGGGACCTTGATAGGTCGTCTATCCCAGTGTCCTGAACTGAGGCAGGACTAAGCATTATCCAGACTATCCCTGACAGGTGTTTGTCCAACCTGTTCTTAAAAACCTCCAATGATGGAGATTCCACAACCTCCCTAGGCAATTTATTCCAGTGCTTAACCACCCTGACAGTTAGGAAGTTTTTCCTAATGTCCAACCTAAACCTCCCTTGCGGCAATTTAAGCCCACTGCTTCTTGTCCTATCCTTAGTGGTTAAGACGAACAATTTATCACCCTCCTCTTTATAACAACCTTTTACGTACTTGACTACTGTTATTGTGTTCCCCCCTCAGGCTTCTCTTCTCCAGACTAAACAAATGCAATTTTTTCAATCTTTCCTTGTAGGTCATGTATTTTAGACCTGTAGTCACTTTTGTTACTCTCCTCTGGACTTTTTCCAATTTGTCCACATCTTTCCCAAAGTGTGGTGCCCAGAATTGGACACAATACTCCAGCTGAGGCCTTATCAGTGCTGAGTACAGAGAGTGGAAGAATTACTTCTCATGTCTTGCTTACAACAATCCTGATAATACAGCCCAGAATGATTTTTTTGTTTTTGCAACAATATTACATTGTTGACTGATATTTAGTTTGTGATCCACTATAACCCCAAGATCTTTTTCTATAGTACTCCTTCCGTAGGCAGTCATTTCCCATTTTGTATTTGTGCAATTGATTATTCCTTCCTAAATGTAGTACTTCACATTTGTCCTTATTGAATTTAGTCCTATTTATTTCAGATCATTTCTCCAGTTTATCAAATTCATTATAAATTCTAATCCTGTCCTCCAAAGCGCTTGCAACCCCTCCCAACTTGGTATCGTCCACAAACTTTATAAGTGTACTCTCTATGACATTATCTAAATCATTAATGAAGATATTGAACAGAACCAGACCCAGGACAGATCCCTAAAAAACCCCACTGGATATGCCCTTCCAGCTTGATTGTGAACCTTTAATCCTCTGAGTACGGTTTTCCAGCCAGTTGTGCCGCCACCTTATTGTAGGTTCATTTAGGCTGTATTTCTCTAGTTTGTTTATGAGAAGGTCATGTCAGGCAGTATCAAAAGTCTTACTAAAGTTGAGATATCACAACTACCACTTCCCCCATCCACAAGACTTGTTACCCTGTCAAAGAAGGATATTAGGTTGCTTTGACATGATGTGTTCTTGACAAATCCATGCTGACTGTTACTTATCACCTTATTTTCTTGTAGGTGCTTACAAATTGATTGTTTGATTATTTGCTCCATTGTCTTTCCAGGTACCAAAGCTGACTGGTTTATAATTCCCTGGGTTGTCCTTATTCCCCTTTTCATAGATAGGTGCTATATTTACCTTTTCCCAATCCTTGGGTATCTCTCCTGTCCTGCACCCATCATTCTTCACACAAATCTAGCCATGCCATCTTGCTGGGACCTCAATCCCACAATCCTGTGTTATCACAAAGAATGTTGGGTTTGGGTCATGGCAAGAAACTGCAACTTGTTTTTAATTGCAGATGAAGAATGGTAGGGAGCCGCTGACCTAAACCAGGATATCTCAGGGAAATCACTTCACCCCTCAGAGCCCAACCTTGCCACTCTGCAAAATGGGGGTACTGAGAGTGATGTCTGCATCACAGCAGACTCACAATGTCTCCAGCCATCAGCAGGTAACTCTTATTAGTCCCATTTCACAGATTTGGAACCCAAGGTTGTCTGCAGTAGAAAACATGCACTGGGGTAACCAAATCCATTTAAAATCTATCTAGTTTCACTGGTGCAAACCCCTAGTATGGATGTTATAGATGCGCTTAAACTGTAGTTAACAGACTTAGCTTAATGCAAACAAATGAGATGAATTTTTAGATTGTAATTGATTGCTTTCCTGGCAGGGACAGGGGAAGATAAGAATAGAGGGGAAAGTTTTCATCTTTATTTCTTCACTGTGGACTCAACGGAGCAGACACACAGCCAATATAAATTGCCAAAGCTTTTGGAAGGATGACAATTTTCACCAGCAGAAGATCTGCACTATCACTCTGTGTCAGATGAGGTCTCCCTCACCCCAGCTATGGAGTGCTTGTTACAACATGGCTGTGGCATTCATCAGTACTAAATCTGAATCTGCTGCTGTGGGAAAGGAGTTTTCTCTCATAATACTTTGCAAGTCCATGAAATGGACAGAACTAATTCTGTTCCAGATATCATTCACCTGGCTGGAATCTGGTGTGTAGTAAGCTATGTAATGCAGCCAGGGCTGGTGCAAGGAAGTTCCGCGCCCTAGGCGAAACTTCCACCTTGCGCCCCCCCCCCCCCCGCCCTGCGGCAGCTCCCCGCCCCCCCCCCTCCACCCTGAGGCACACACACCCCCGCGGCAGCTCCCCCCCTGCCCTGAGGTGCCCCCCCCCGCGGCAGCTCCCCCCTGGCCCAGGGAGCCGTGCGGCAGCTCCCCCCACCGCCCTGAGGCACCCCCCCGCAGCAGCTCCCCACCCCCCGGTCCGGGGATCCGTGCGGCAGCTCTGACCCAGGGGAACCCCTGGGCTGCCGGCGGCGCACTGACCCGGGGAACCCCTGGGCTGCCGGCGGCGCGCTGACCCGGGGAACCCCTGGGCTGCCGGCGGCGCGCTGACCCAGGGGAACCCCTGGGCTGCCTGCCGGCGGCTCAGACTCCCTCTCCCTCCCAGCACAGCGGCCGCTGTAAAAAAAAATGGGGGCGCCGCTTTTTGGCGCCCCCAAATCTTGGCGCCTTAGGCAACCGCCTAGTTGGCCTAAATGGTAGCACCGGCCCTGAATGCAGCTGATGAAACTCATACAACCATACTGAGATCATGACAACTACTCTTTGCAGCTTTGGAAGATTGTGATGTTACAGAGGAAGACTGGAGACTTACAAATGTCACCTTGTGTTTCTTCTAGTGTGGTGAAATTAGCCCCCAAATCACTTACACACAGCATATTTTTAATATCTGCCTCTGCAGCATGAGGCATGGGTTGCTTGCTGGTTTGAAGTAGATTAAATGATGGATTGCCTGCCACTTGAAGTGTTTAAAGCAAGATTCGAGGACTTCAGTAACTCAGCCAGAGATTCTGGGCCTAGTGCCAGAGTGGGTGGGCCTGCAATGTGGCCTGCAATGTGCAGAAGATCAAACTAGGGTTGCCACCTTTCTACTTGCACAAAACCGAACATCTTTGCCCCGCCTCCTGCCTGCCCCTTCTCAGAGGCCCCACCCCCAGTCATTCCATCCCCCCTCCCTCTGTTGCACGCTCTCCACACCCTCACTCACTGACTCATTTTCACCGGGCTGGGGCAGGAAGTTGGAGTGCGGGGGGGGGGGGCCTCTGGGCAGGGCTGAGGGGTTCAGAGTGCGGGAGGGGGCTCTGGGCTGGGGCAGGAGATTGGGGTGCAGGGGGGGCTCTGGGCGGGGCTGAGGGGTTCAGAGTGCGGGAGGGGACTCTGGGCTGGGGCAGGGGGTTGGGGTGCGGGAGGGTGTGAGGGCTCTGGCTGGGGGTGCAGACTCTAGGATGGGGCTGGGGATGAGGGTTTGGGATGTAGTAGGGATTTGGGGCCGAGGGGTTTGGAGTGCAGGAGGGGGCTCCAGGCTGGGGAGGGGTTTGGGGTGCAGGGGGGATGAGGGATCCAGATAGGGGTGCAGACACTGGGGTGGGGTTGAGGTTGAGGGGTTTGGGGTGTAGGAGGGAGCTCCAGGATGGGGTCAGGGGGTTCAGAGGGTGGGAGGAGGATCAGGGCTGGGGCAGGGGGGTGGGGCACAGGAGGGGGTCAGGTGTGCAGGCTCCAGGCGGCTGAAGGAGGGACATGCCGGCCGCTTCCAGGAGCTATGCAGTGCGGAGGCTAGCAGGAAGCCTGCTAGCTCCGCTGCACGGTGCTGCCAACCGGACAGTCAACGGCCCAGTCAGCGGTGCTGAACGGAGCCCCCGGGATCCCTTTTTGACTGGGTGTTCCGGTTGAAAACCATACACCTGGTCACCGTAGGTCAAACTAGTTGCTCATGATGGTCCTTTCTGGCCTTTAAAGTCTACGAGTCTATGAGATAGAAGAATTAATAACTAAATATGCATTTATTAAAACATGGAATTGTCCTATTGGGTCAGATCAGTGGTCCAGCTAACCCAATATCCTATGTTAGAAAGCAGCTGCTACTAGATGATCCAGAGGATGGGGCAAGAAACCCCTAAGTTGGGAAGTATGGAATAACTTGCCCATAGGGTGTCTGCTGTTACTATATAACAACATTGTAATATTTTTAGAATCTCTATCCCTTTCTTGCTTCTACCTAATGTTTGGTTTGCTTTTTAGACATGCTGCTGTACACTGAGCAGAGATTTCCATTGAGCTGGCCAAAATGAGACCTCCACTTATTTTCCTGAGTGATTACAACTAATTAAGGTTCTGCCCGCACTGGAGCTTGAAGGTGTAATTTCCAGCTCAGAAAGACATACCCGTAGTACCAGAGGGTTAGAAGGGACAATAAGGTTCATCTAGTCTAACCCCCTGCCAAGATGCAGGATTTGTTGTGTCTAAACCATCCAAGACAGCCTCCTTTTGAAATCCTCCAGTGAAGGAGCTTCCACAACCTCCCTGGTGCAATCTGTTCCATTGTCCTACTGTTCTTACAGCTAGCAATTTTTTTCTGAGATTTAATCTAAATCTGCTCTGCTGTAGTTTGAATCCATTGCCTCTTGTCCTGCCTCTGTGGCAAGAGAGAACAACTTTTTTCCATCTTTTATATGGCAGCTTTTCAAGTATTTAAAGACCCCTATCATGTCCGCCCTTGATCTCCTCTTTTCCAAACTAAACATACCCAGTTCCTTCAGCCTTTGCTCATATGGCTTGTGTTCCCTCCCTTTGATCATCTTTGTCACTCACCTCTGCATCCTTTCCAGTTTCTCCACATCCTTTCTATACACTGGTGACCAAAATTGGACACAGGACTCCAGCTGAGGCCTAACCAGCCGAGTAAAGCGGTACCATCACCTCCCGTGACTTGCATGCTGTGCCTCTGCTAATGCACCCTAAAATTGCATTTGCTTTTTTTGCAGCAGCACCACATTGCTGACTCATGCTGGGGCTGTGATCCACCACAACTCCCAGATCCTTCTCAGCAGTGCTGCTGCCAAGCCAGTTCCCCCCCATTCTGTATTTGTGCATTTGGCTTTCTTCCCTAAGTGTAGCACCTCACATTTGTCTTTGCTGATTTTCATTTTGTTGTCTATAGCCCAGTTCTCCAATTTATCACTATCCCGCTGAATTTTAGCTCTTTCCTCCAAAGTGTCATCTGCAGACTTGATCAGTGTGCTCTCTAGTCCTACATCTAGGTCATTAATAAAGATGTTAAACAACACCGGACCCAGAACAGATCCCTGTGGAACCCCACTTGAGACCTCCCTCCAATCCAACATCATTCCATTAATAGTGACTCTTTGTTTGAGGTTGCTTAACCAATTACGTAGCCACTTACTGGTACAGTAGTTCTGCTAAACTCGCATTTCTTCAGCTTACTTATCAGAATGTCATATGGGACTATGTCAAAGCCCTGCTAAAGTCCAGGTATATTATGTCCACCTCATTCCCCCATCCACCAAAACAGTTACCCTAGCAAAGAAGGAAATCAAGCTGCTTTGACATGGTTTGTTCTTGGTAAATCCATGCTGCCTGCTAGTGATCACCTCTTCAGCCTCCAGGTATTCATAAATTAAATGTTTAATATATTGTTCCAGTAGCTTCCCAGGTATGGAGGTCAGGCTGACTGGTCTGTAGTTTCCCGGCTCCTCCTTTTCCCCCTTTTTAAAGATGGGCACCACATTAGCCCTTCTCCAGGCTTCTGAGTCCTCTCCTGTCATCCATGAGTTTGCAAACATTATTGCCTGTGGCTCCAAGATTCCTTCAATACCCTTGGGTCAATAGCATCTGGCCCTGCTGATTAATTCATTCAAATTGATCAGAAGATCTCTGACGTGTTCTTTACGTGTCCTGATATGTGTCCCTTCCCCTTTATTGTCTATGGTAACTTCACTAGTCATCCAGTCATGTTATTTTTAGTGAGAAAACTGAAGCGAAGCAGGCATTGAGCAGCACTGCCTTCCTATCATCTTCCATTACCAGCTCACCTTCTCCATTGAGCAGCGGACCCACACCCATGAGCACCTTACATTTGTCTTTGTTGAATTTCATGTTTTTGTCTACAGCCCAGTTCTCCCGTGTTAGCATTGATCAAGCTAGCATGATAAAAACAGAAGGATAGCCACGGCAATACATGCAGCAGCAGGGGCTAGCCACCCCGGGTACATACATTTGGTCTCAGATGGGCTCATACAGGGGGCAGCTATCCACTCCCACAGCTTGTGCCACTGTGACTACACTTCTGCTTTTAGCATTGCTAGTTCCATCAGAGCTAGCATGGGTTTGTCTCCTCAAGCTGGAAATTACACTTTCCAGTTCCAGCACAGACACACCTTTAGAGCTTAGCAATGTGTGTGAGTAGTCCAAATTGTTCCTTCTGTAAGGAGCTGGACTCACCCCTGCGGCGCCTCCTGCTGGTCGTCCTCAGGAATTAGCTCATTTTCCAGCCAGGAGCGCCCTCTGCAGGCCAGTGATCCGCCTTACCTCACTCTGGCTCCCGTGTCCCTCCCAGGATCCCGGTGCCCCTTCACTGGGTTTCTGCCCCCCGTGCAGAACCCCTCAGTCTCAGGGTCTCCCCCCCCCAGGGGAACCCCCACCTACTAACCCCACCTCGCCTCAGTGTACGGCTACTGCCAGTCACCATCTAGCCCCACTCCCTGGGGCAGACTGCAGTATATGCCACTCATCACAGGCAAGGTTGGGCTGGACCTGCTGCCTCTCTATATAGCTGGGCTGCCCCTCTGCAGCCCCGGTACTGGTCTTAGGCCCTCAGCTAGGCCCGCAGCCTGGGGGTTTTCCAGGCTGGAGCTCCCCAGCTCCTCTAGCCTTCCCCCAGCCCTGCTCCACTCCCAGTACCCTGCTCAGCTCCCTTGCAGCCAGGCCCTTCTCTCTCTACAAGCAGAGAGAGAGACTGTCTTCTTGAGCTCCAGGCTCAAGCCTTTATAGGGCCAGCTGGGCCTGCTTCCCACTCAGCCTGGGCTGTTCTCCCAGCCCTCCAGCCCTCTCCCCGGGCTGGTTTTAACCCTGTCAGGGCTGGAGCGGGTAGCCACCCCGCTACACTTCCAATGTACATTACCTTGCACTTATCTACGTCGACTTTAAACTGCCAAAGTGTTGTCCGTTCACCTGGCTTTGTTGGGTTCTTCTGCAGCTCCTCCTCATCCTGCGACCCCTGTGTTTATGTTGCCTGAACTTCCCATTATGAACATTCTTCTGCCAGTTTTTTGAAAAGTCTAGTGTCTCTGTGGTTACAGAATGAACTTGACATTTGCCAAGGGGGTAGTCCTGAACTAAGGGAGTTGCCTATGGCTGGTACCATGGAAATTCATTCAGATTTGGGCAAGTTATTCATAGATTATTTTTTTAAGGCCAGAAAGGTCTATTACATCATCTAGCCTGACCTCCTGTGTAACACAGGCCAGAGGATCTTACCCAGTGATTCCTGCATCAAGTCCATCATTTCTGGTCTAGAGCAGAGCTGTGAAAGTGCTAATTTTGATCTAAAGACCTCAAATGATAGAAAACCCACCATTGTCCTTAGTAAGTTGTTGCAATGGCTAACTCACCTCACTGTTAAACATTTGCAACATATTTCTAGTCTGAATTTATCTAGCTTCAACTTCCAGCTGTTCAATCTTGTTCTGCCTTTTTCTGCCTGACTAAATTCCATGTAGACAAGTGCAAGGTAACATGCACTGGAAGGAATCATTTGAATTACTCATCCCCTTCGCTGGGTTCTAAATCACTGCTAATCACTCCGGAAGGAAAGGCAGGGTATCATTCTGGCCAGCTCAACCTTAATTGTGGCCTTTTCTAACTTTTGAGTGCTTGACTTTGCAACCCTAATTATGGTCCTTTGATACAGTTTTTAAAAAATAATTAATATATGATAGAACTCTGGATTTAGTACTGGCCCTATCAGGGCTTAATCCTGAGAGGTGCTCAGCTCGCCGGCCCCGTTCCAACAAAGCACTGCAGCATGTGCTTAGCTTTCAGCAGTGGGCAGCACAGCTGATGTCCGATGAAGTCTCTCAGAGGAAGTGCAGTCCAGAGACTAGAGCAGTAGCCTGGGACTTGAGTCAATTCCCTGCTCTGCCCCAGACAAGACACCTAGGGCTAGATTCACAAAGGTACTGAGGTGCCTCAACACCAGAATTATGTGTCTCCAGCTGGGTTTAGGCCTCTAAATCCCAATTTTAGGCTTCATTGTGACTCTCAAAACTCCCACCGAAACCTTGTAGGCTCCTAAATTCACATGACACCTACATTGTCAGGGTAAAAGTTCCCTCAGCACCTACTGCCTCTGGACACATGCGCTGCTGCCTCCCTTTCGGTGTCCAGACACCTGTCTCTCCCCACCACCCCAACCCGAACCCGATCCATGAACCAGGGAAGACAGGTGTTCCTCTGCCTGGCTCGTATGCAGGACACAATCCAGTAGGCACACTCAGAGGCATCCTTTTGGATAGGGGCCCATTCAAAGAGGGAGGAGATGGCAGTGCCCACCTTATAACTCCCAGTCCAGGGGTCAGAGCACTGGCCTGGGATGTAGGAGACCCAGGTTCACTTCCCCTCTGTGCCAGAGGGGGAGAAAGGATTTGAACAGGTGCATGGTGGCTCCTCTGGCTGTTTTGTGTGGAGTTGGGCACCTGCCCAACTCATTCACACGAGAAACACCTTAGGTGCCTGAGTAGTTCCTGCCTGTGAATCACTAGCAAAGATAGGTGCCTCCCTGCAACCTGGATTTAAACATCTACTGTATCTTGGGGGGGGCAGGGCTTAGTCACCATCTCCCACTGGCTAGATTAGGCAGCCCCCCCTCCTAGGATGCTGGCTTTTGTGGATCATATTCTTCCACACCTGTTGCTCCCCATGCATGGCACATGGAACCTGGGTGCCGGACTCAGGCTCCATTGATCCAGTGATCTGCTGGGCACCTAAAAGTGTGGCATTGTGATGATGAGCAGCATGATGCCTAAGTCCCTTTGTGAATCTTGCTCCTAGTCTCTTGGTATGTCAATTCTCTTTCTGTCAAATGAGGAAACTAGCCCTGCCCTGCCTCACAGGGGGATTGTGAAGATAAATCCATTACCGACCGAGCTGTGAGTAGGGGCCAGAGCAGTAGCTGGGTTACTGTCAAACTTCAGAGACTGCTAGTACATCTGACAACGCTGGAATATTATCATGTGTAAAAAATGAAGTATTTGCAGTAATTAACTTGTTCTTCGGCTAAAACTGATCCATGAATATTTGGCTTGGGAAAGGAATTCACTCTGGGGCAAGCTGTCCAGAGTACTGAAACACATTCCCTGGCAGCAGCATTTGGTAAAACCACAACTGTTAAGTGCTATCAAACAGTTATGCAGAATATTCATGGAAACCAAATGTAGACTCTGCAGCTGTGAGTATGCACGATGGAGACCCACTCTAGAGCTATCCTCACTCAGTCAGAGAACACAAGCCGAGCAATGTGTCCAAACAAAACAGCTTGACTTTTGAAGGGAAAATATTTACCACAAGCTGTTCTTTAATTGCAAAATTAGAGGGAGTTCAGAGAAGAGCAACAAGAATGATCAAGGGCCTGGAAAACTCATCTGAAGGGGGACTGAAAAGACTGGGGCTGTTTACCTTAGACAGGAGACAAATAAGAGGGGTTGTGATAAAATAGTAAATGCTCTAGAAGTTCTCCCCGTCTCATAACACAAGAACAGGGGAATATCAATGAACTTAAAAGGTGAGAAATTCAGAACCAGCAAAAGGAAATACTTTTTCTCTGGGCGTGTAATTAGACCTTGTAACTCACTGCCACCAGATGTTCTTGAAGCCAACAATTTAGTGAGATTCAAAGAGAGACTGGACATATATATGGATGCAACATCCCAAATCCTACTAGTTAATACTAACAAACACTTTGGAAGGGAAATAAACCCTCCTGCTTCAAAGCTTAAGTCAATCTCTAAGTATAAGAGACTTTATGGGGTGCAGGTTATCCAACATCTACCCACTGCAGGGTTCTTGCACCTTCCTCTGACACATCCGGGGCTGGCCACTGTCAGAGACAGGGCTAGCTGGGTCTGAGCCAGGCTTGTAATTCATAGAATCATCGGGTTAGAAGGGACCTCAAGAGGTTATCTAGTCTAACCCCCTGCTCAAGGCAGGACCAATCCCCAACTTTTTTTTTTTTACCCCAGATCCCTAAATGGCCCCCTCAAGGATAGAACTTACAACCCTGGGTTTAGTGGGCCAATGCTCAAACCACTGAGCTATCCCTCTCTAACAAGCAAGACACCAACAATTATACTGAAGACATTTGAAAAATGAAAACTGTCCATGCCAATGAGTAAAACCCCAGAAAGACACTCACCTTCCCAGCTGTGAGCTTCGCCTGTAGCTCCCGGCACTCCTGCTGCAAAGCGTCAATCTGTTTATCTTTCGCTAGGAGGGCACTGGCCTGTTCTGTCAGGTCCTTGGCACGCTGGTGGGCACATGCTTTTTTACACAGCTCCAGGCTGGAGCCCTTCATAGCCACTGGAGCATTTACCTGCAACAGGGAGAGAACAGCAAGGGAGAAACCACACACGTGGTGGTGGTGTTAATAATTGCACAGTTAAGCAGCAGGCACAGAGCAAATAACCAGAGTCGGGGGCATCACTGACTTTTTTGGTTCACTGGCAGCTTCGAAAAATTGAAAGAAAAAAAATCAGTTGAATCTTCTGAAAAATTTTGGTGAATCAAAAAAGTTAACAAAAATGTGCTTTGGAGCAAAGGAATCATGGAAGATTAGGGTTGGAAGAGACCTCAGGAGGTCATCTAGTCCAACCCCCTGCTCAAAGCAGGACCAACCCCAACTAAATCATCCCAGCCAGGGATGACCTTAAAAACCTCTAAGGATGAAGATTCCACCACCTCCCTAGGTAACCCATTCCAGTGCTTCACCACCCTCCTGGTGAAATAGTGTTTCCTAATATCCCACCTAAACCTCCCCCACTGCAACTTGAGACCATTGCTCCTTGTTCTATCATCTGCCACCATTGAGAACAGCTGAGCTCCATCCTCTTTGGAACCCCCCTTCAGGAGTTGAAGGCTGCTATCAAATTCCCCCTCACTCTTCTCTTCTGCAGACTAAATGAGTCCAGTTCCCTCAGCCTCTCCTCAGAAGTCATGTGCCCCAGCCCCCTAATCATTTTTGTTGCCCTCCGCTGGACTCTCTCCAATTTGTCCACATCCCTCCTGTAGTGGGGGGCCCAAAACTGGACGCAGTACTCCAGGTCTGGCCTCACTAGTGCCGAATAGAGGGGAATAATCACTTCCCTTGATCTGCTGGCAACGCTCCTACTAACACAGCCCAATATGCCGTTGACTTTCTTGGCAATGAGGGCACACTGCTGACTCATATCCAAATGTCTGTTCCGTCTCTGGGCACTTGGAAAAAGAAAAGCAAAGGAAATGAAGGGCTTGTTTCACAAAGGAGGTGGTGCCTTTATAAGCTTTAGCCCAGGGCTCTCACCTGGGATGAGATGAAAGACCCAAGCTCAAGGCTCCCCCTCTGCCTCTTGTTTCGGATGGATTTGAATTGGTTCTCCCACATTGCATCCCAGTGAGCTATGGGTAGTCTGGGCTCAGGTGGTGTTCTACCGTGTGCCCACCTAGTCTGTCAAAATGACTCTAGGCAAGGGGCTAGACCACTCACAGGGGAGTCCCTGCTCCACAGTATGGGGAACTGAACCTGGGTCTCCCACAGCCCAGAAGTGCCCTGAGCTAAAGGTGCCTCTTCCTCTGTCAGCTTGTGAGTGGAGGGAGAAGAGACGACTCTGGAGGGAGTGAGCTGGAGATGACTGCTGGGCTCCCAGAGACACCAGAGGGGCAGCTGGGCAGAGGGAGATTTGAACCCATCAGCTCTAGATGGAGGTTAATTTGCGTTTCTTGCTAAGAGGCCAAATGCCATGGCCCATAGGAGTGAGCAGCAGAGAGAGAAGGTCTGATGCCCTGTGCATGAGACACAGCAGCTCTGTCTACTCTAGGAAATGCAGCAGGAGTTAATAGCAGGTGTGGCTGGGGTGGTACTGAGCACAGGTCAGCTGTAAGCGCAGACAGGACCAGGCGATATCCAGCACCATGCAGAAGCCTGGCTGAACTGTGCGTGCATGGCTGAACCAGTGCTGGGCACTGTCTGGCTCTCACTGCACATGCATCCCACCACCAGAGCCCATTGTCAGCAATGGTGACATTCCCTAGGGGGCTGGCAAAGCAGCCATCAGTCATGGCCAGGCTCCTTTGCTCTTCTCTGGATGCTCAACAGCCTTTACACAAGCGGCAGCCTTGGCAAAATCAAAGTTCTCTGCACAACTGCAAAATGAAGGCAGTTCCCAAGGGTCATGATTTAATAGAAACCTGCTCACGGGTGACGCCCACCCCCAGCTGTGCCCTGCCGGCACAAAGCCTGGCTACTTGGGCAGGTGTGAATTTCCTCCTCAGTCAGTGCAAAGGGGATAGATAACTCAGGGCAAACTCTTGCTTTCTAATGCCTTTCATATATGCAAATCATCCAGCAGCAGGATCTCGGTGCTCAGGGGACCTTGCATCACTAGGCAGGCCCAGTGTGCTGCAGCATATCCGGGCACTGAAGCCACCTTTAGCAACCAAATGCTAACTCCTCAGCACCTCTCCCTTTAAGTATCCGCCTGCCACGGCAACCGTGCACAGATGCCGCCCACACACTCCCTTAATTACACAAGGCCGGTGTGTTGTAACTAGACCAGCTAGAAATCAAGTTGTCCATTATACATTTTGTTTCTCTGAGGTTAGCAGCTCAGAGTTTTCATGTTTCAACACTCTGAAATCAGGGGTATGTGTTCCTGGTGCTCACTGAAACCCATTGAGCCTTTCCTGGTCTGGAGAGATACAGAAGATTTTTAAAAAGCAACAGAGGGTCCTGTGGCACCTTTAAGACCAACAGAAGTATTGGAGCATAAGCTTTCGTGGGTGAATGCCCACTTCATCAGACGCAAGTAATGGAAATTTCCAGAGGCAGGTATAAATCAGTATGGAGATAACGAGGTTAGTTCAATCAGGGCGGGTGAGGTGCTCTGCTAGCAGTTGAGGTGTGAACACCAAGGGAGGAGAAACTGCTTCTGTAGTTGGATAGCCATTCACAGTCTTTGTTTAATCCTGATCTGATGGTGTCAAATTTGCAAATGAACTGGAGCTCAGCAGTTTCTCTTTGGAGTCTGGTCCTGAAGTTTTTTTGCTGTAAGATGGCTACCTTTACATCTGCTATTGTGTGGCCAGGGAGGTTGAAGTGTTCTCCTACAGTTTTTGTACATTGCCATTCCTGATATCTGACTTGTGTCCATTTATCCTCTTGCGTAGTGACTGTCCAGTTTGGCCAATGTACATAGCAGAGGGGCATTGCTGGCACATGATGGCATATATAACATTGGTGGACGTGCAGGTGAATGAGCCGGTGATGTTGTAGCTGATCTGGTTAGGTCCTGTGATGGTGTTGCTGGTGTAGATATGGGGGCAGAGTTGGCATCGAGGTTTGTTTCTTGGGTTGGTTCCTGAGTTAGAGTTGTTATGGTGCGGTGCGTGGTTGCTGGTGAGAATATGCTTAAGGTTGGCGGGTTGTCTGTGGGCGAGGGCTGGCCTGCCTCCCAAGGTCTGTGAAAGTGAGGAATCATTGTCCAGGATGGGTCCACTGATGATGCGTTGGAGAGGTTTAAGCTGAGGACTGTAGGTGATGGCCAGTGGAGTTCTGTTGGTTTCCTTTTTGGGCCTGTCTTGTAGCAGGAGGCTTCTGGGTACACGTCTGGCTCTGTTGATTTGTTTCTTTATTTCCTTGTGTGGGTATCTTAGTTTTGAGAATGCTTGGTGAAGATCTTGTAGGTGTTGGTCTCTGTCTGAGGGGTTGGAGCAGATGCGGTTGTACCTCAGCGCTTGGCTGTAGACGATGGATCGTGTGGTGTGTCCGGGGTGGAAGCTGGAGGCATGAAGGTAGGCATAGCGGTCGGTGGGTTTTCGGTATAGGGTGGTGTTAACATGGCCATCGCTTATTTGTACTGTGGTGTCTAGGAAGTGGACCTCCCGTGTAGATTGGTCCAGGCTGAGGTTGATGGTGGGGTGGAGGCTGTTGAAATCATGGTGGAATTCTTCCAGGGTCTCCTTCTCATGGGTCCAGATGATGAAGATGTCATCAATGTAGCGTAGGTAGAGAAGGGGCGTGAGTGGACGAGAGCTGAGGAAGCGTTGTTCCAGGTCAGCCATAAAAATGTTGGCATATTGTGGGGCCATGCGGGTGCCCATGGCGGTGCCACTGGTCTGGAGATATATATTGTCACCAAATTTGAAATAATTGTGCGTGAGGATAAAGTCACAGAGCTCAGCAACAAGTTGTGCTGTGTCATCATCAGGGATACTGTTCCTGACACCTTGTATTCCATCTGTGTGTGGGATGTTTGTGTAGAGAGCCTCTACATCCATGGTGGCTAGGATGGTGTTTTCTGAGAGGTCACCAATGCATTGTAGTTTTCTCAGGAAATCAGTGGTGTCACGGAGATAGCTGGGAGTGCTGGTGGCGTAGGGTCTGAGTAGGGAGTCCACATATCCAGACAGTCCTTCAGTGAGAGTGCCAATGCCCGAGATGATGGGGCGTCCAGGATTTCCAGGTTTGTGGATCTTGGGTAGTAGATAGAATAACCCCGGTCGGGGCTCTAAGGGTATGTTGATTTGTTCCGGTGTTAGTGTAGGGAGTGTCCTGAGTAGATGGTGCAGTTTCTTAGTGTATTCCTCAGTGGGCTCTGAGGAAAGTGGCCTGTAGAATTCGGTATTGGAGAGTTGTCTGGCAGCCTCCTTCTGGTAGTCAGACCTGTTCATGATGACAACAGCACCTCCTTTTTCAGCCTCTTTGATGATAATGTCAGGGTGGTTTCTGAGGCTGTGGATGGCATTGCGTTCTGCACGACTTAGGTTATGAGGCAAGCGATGTTGTTTTTCCACAATTTCTGCCTGTGCACGTCGGCGGAAGCATTCTATGTATAGGTCCAGACTGTCATTTCGACCCTCAGGAGGAGTCCATGTGGAGTTCTTCTTCCTGTGTTGTTGGTCCATTTGGTATGATGTCCACTGAAGAGCACTGAACAGCGCACTGATACCCTCCCACCAACAACACAGGAAGACATTATCACCTCAACTGCTAGCAGAGCACCTCACCCTCCCTGATTGAACTCACCTCGTTATCTCCATACTGATCTATACCTGCCTCTGGAAATTTCCATTACTTGCGTCTGATGCACCCACGAAAGCTTATGCTCCAATACTTCTGTTAGTCTTAAAGGTGCCACAGGACCCTCTGTTGCTTTTTACAGATTCAGACTAACACGGCTACCCCTCTGATAGAAGATTTTTGATGCAGTTTTAGGAGGAAAAGGAGGACTTTTACTAGTCCATGTTATTTCTGCATCTCAGATCCCCCACTTTATCCACAGTGACAGGCAACAGTACCCAGGAGAGGTTGATGATTTCTTTGCCCAGTCCCTGAAAGGTGCTTGGTGCTGCCCACAGAACTTGCAGAGAAAGCTCCCATGGGAGAGCTTACAATGGACATTTCAGAAGGGGCACAACCCCCCAGCAGGGAGGGCTCCAGCAACCCGTCACTCCACTGTGCCTGCACCTCGGAGTGGTTCAACGAGGGCTTTTCAACTATCTCAATAGCAATGATCAGGCTCACTTCTCGTGGGGACTGCAGAAGGAGAGCTGGCACCAAGCCCAGTAACACCCAATTCCGGTCTCCAGACAGTGCCTGTTCTGCCTTCTCCTGTCGACATAGCTGCCACCTCTTTCAGAGCTGGATTAACTATGCCAACAGGAGAGCTCTCTGATCACCGTTTTGAAGTACATAAAAGGTTGTTACAAGCAGGAAGGAAAAGAATTGTTCTTCTTAACCTCTGAGGATAGGACAAGAAGCAATGGGCTTAAATTGCAGCAAGGGCGGTTTAGGTTGGACATTAGGAAAAACTTCCGAACTGTCAGAGTGGTTAAGCACTGGAATAAATTGCCCAGGGAGGTTGTGGAATCTCCATCATTGGGGATTTTTAAGAGCAGGCTGGACAAACACCTGTCAGGGATGGTCAAGAATAGATAATACTTAGTCCTGCCTTGAGTGCAGGGGACTGGGCTAGATGACCTCTCGAGGTCCCTTCCAGTCCTATGATTCTATGATTCTCCCCCCAAACCATGCCAAGGCTTCCTGGGTACTCAGGAGACTGACACCAGGGGAAATAACCATCTGCCAGTTGCCTTTTGCAAATGGCTGAAGATGCCCTGACTGAGCAGGTGGGTCTCTAAGCAGCCCTCTATCAAGGCTGTTCTCCTGCCTTTCAGTGAGTGCAAGTCTACACCTAAAACGCTGCATCAGCACTGCTGCGGCTGTACCGCTGTAGCACTGAAGTGCAGACGATCCTATGCCAATGGGAGAGAGCTCTCCTGACGGTGTAGTTAATCCACCCCCACCAGAGGCGGTTGATATGTCTACAAGAGAAGCTCTCCCGCTGACCTAACGCTGTCTACACGGGGCTAGGGCAGTGTAGTTGTGTTGCTCAGGGGGTGGATTTTCCACACCCCTGAGAGATGTAGTTATACTGCTATAAGCCTGTAGTGTAGACCTGGCCTCAGGGTACATCTACACTTAAAAGTTACAGCTGCCCCACTGCAGCACTTCCCTGTAGACACGACCTATGCGAGCAGGAGGGGTTTTCCCATCAGCGGGGTACCCACCTCCCCCCAGGTCAGCAGGAGACTGGTGCTGTCTACACCGGGCCTTAGGTCCGTAGAGCTAAGGCTCCCCAGAGGTGGATTTCTCCCAGAGCTGTACCAATGTAAGTGCCTAGTGTAGCCCAGGGCTCAGACTCTTCCTCCTAATGCGAAGCTATGACCTGGCAGGGGATCTCAGTAGTTTTGCTTAGGGGCAGGGCTAGCACTGAGCTTGCGTATGATGCCTTATGTGACACCCATTTCCCAGGGGAGACACGGGGGCCCTGAGACGGAGCAGTGACCTGCCTCGGCCCACACAGCACATCAGTGCGACCATCTGAATTCGGACTCCGTGCTCCTTGTGCTCCCTGTCCCAGGCTTCTGCCTGCACCTCTGCCTCCGAAAGGCCCTGGCCAGGAGAGAGGGGAAGGGGAAGCCCGGTTCTGAGTGGCGGAGAAGCTTGGACATGTAGTAATACCCCTTGTGTCCTGCCTGGCAAGTGGGCAGAGCTGCTGCGCAGGTTCTCAGCAAAGGACTTTGAGTCACTAAGCTCACCGCAGCTTATAGAGAGAAAGGCTTTTCCCCCACCCCGCCTGCCCCAGGCGTCACCTGGCTGGCAGAGGGCTAGCACACTGTGAGCAACTGGTCCCACTCGGCTAGGCCATGGAGGAAGCACACAGCTTGCCTTTGAATGCTCAGCAGAGAAGCCACTACCCCCACTTGTGTGTGCATGTTCCAGGAAGTAAATTCAACCTGGAGCAGACACCTAATGCCCCACACCAAACCAATGGCTACCTCACCCACTGCTCAGCACTGTCATCACGTCCTCTCCCATCAGCTTGCATGGGACATCTCTTCCCATTCCAGTTCCTACAGCCCCTCACTCTCTCCAGCTCCCGGTTCCCCGGCACACTGCAGACATGCCGCTTGGCCAGGGCAAGACTCTAGCCCCTGGTGCCTGGTCCTTCTCCTCCATTCAGGATCCAGCCTCTCTCTCCTCCAGCCGCAGGCAGGCTCCAGGCCTGGCCCCCATGGACAGGCATTACACCTGCCTACCTCAGGCCTGTTGGTCAGAGACTGTAACTTCCTGGCCTCTTCTGGAGTTCCCCTTGCTATAGCAAGGCCAGGGTGAACCTCTCTGGAGTCAGAGAAAAGCTCTTCCCAGCAAAAGGCCCTGGGCTGGAGAACACCCTGAGGTGGGGGCTGAATGTGCTGTAACCTGACCGTGGTCACAGGCTGGTGCAAACCACACAGGCAGCCTCAGGAAGGGAGGAAGGCATTGCCAGAGCAGGTCATGCTTGTGGCCCAGGTAACCCAATGGCCTGTCTCTAACAGGGGCCAGCCACAGCTGCTTCAGCAGTGGTGCAAGAAGCCCTGCAGTGGGTAGTTCTGGACTAACTTGCCCATAGGGAAGTGTAATGGCACGGAGGTCACCCCAGCATGCCCCTTGTGATCAGGTGCAGCATGGTAGGTGAGACCCTTCCTCAGTTTCCCTCACCCAGGGCATAAACAAGTCCAAGCAGGCTTTCCAGTACTAAAGAGCATCTTCTTCAGAGGGTCTTGTTCATTTAACAGGAAAGAGCAACACAAAAGCTTCAATCAGAAGCTTTCCACCCCTGTTTTTCCCTTTAGCCCCAAAGTTGGCTTCCTGGCCTGGCAGCTTGGTGGGCATTCAGCTAGATCCCCGTCTTCCCCTCAACTAAACCAGTCCCTAGTGGCTCCCCTGGAGGTCCCACACCCAGTTCATTCCTCTGGAGCACTTTCTTTCCAGGCCTGTTCCTCTCTCCGGGAGCCTCTGCTCTCTAAGGAGACACCACTGGGATTAGCTTCCTGCCCAGCTCCCCTGAGGAGTCTCTCCCTCCCCACCTTCCTCTTTTCTGGGCTTCCTGACTGAGCCCTACAAACCTGTGTTAGGCCCAGGTGCCCCTTACCTAATGAACTGCTGCCTAGCTACCTAGGCAGTGAACTAGCCACGGGCAGGGGGGCTAGAACTAGGGGTGCTGGGGGTGCAGCAGCACCCCCTGGCTTGAAGGGGTTCCATCACATACAGGGTTTGCAGCTTGATTCAGTGGCTCTCAGCACCCCTGCTATACACATTGTTCCAGCGCCCCTGTCCACAGGTGGAGCTGGGTTGGCTCCTTCTCCTTAGCAGAGCTTGTCACAGGGAGGCTGGGTGCCTGATCCTCTCTGGGACCTGCCCCCGGGACAACGAGTTTCTTCCTACCCCTGTCAGACAGGCTGGCTGATGCCCTGAAGCAGAAGGGCTGGTCTCGCTCTGAGCTCTCTCCTCTCCTCCCACGTCACTGGGGATCTTCTATTACCCACAGAAATGGCCTGTCCGTCTTTTTAATCCTCCTAAGGAAGGAGGGAACAAATCCCAGTTACAGCAGCAGTTGAACCTTCAGAAGGTGAGGGCCCATTTCAAGTGTACCTGGCACTTACATAGCCCAGTGCCTGGTGCCCCGCAGTAATGAACAGGCAGGCAGTTCTGACAGGCAATGCCCACACGCCATGGGAATCTCGCCCACCGGCATCCACCGTGACCTCACTTCCCCTCTCATTTCCCATGCTGATACCTACTCCCTCTCCAGCAGCACATGTTCCCCCTCCCCCGGCACACTGAGGACATGCACACTGCAGACAACCCACGGAAACCAGCCAGCCAGTGGTTACAATTATCACCAGTTCCCACACCCCACTATCCCATGGCCACGCTGCAGTTATCACCAAAGCGATAGGGAAGACACTCGGAGGAACACGCTGGTGGATGCTGGCGTGTTAATGGGGATGGGTGTAGAGCTGAGTTACCCGATGCAGCAGGGCAGTTTGAGGGGAGAATCTCAGCCAGAGTGGTGATTTGCTCTTTCGCTGGGGTCAGTGAGATACTGGCTTTTGTCATTCCTGGAACTGTCTGTGGCACCCCAAGGCTCTCGCGGGGGGTTCCAAGGAAGCCTGCCTGGGACACAGGCTGTATCTTCCTGTTAGCCAAAGGTACAGGAAAAATAACCTGCCAACTCTGCTCCAATTCGCGTTCTCCTCCAACTACCCAATCATCACTAGTGGCATTGAAGGCCTGGGGGGAGGGGATGGACAGGCAGTGCCATGCCATATGCTGCTGCTGCAAAGGGTTAAACACTTACTACTTTGAGGTTTGCTTCCTGCAGTTTTCTTGCTCTTTCCTCCAGGCGCTTTGCGATCAGGGCCAGCTCTGCGTTCTTTCTCTTCAAGTGCTTCACCTTCTCCTCAGTCTCGGGAAAGTAGCTCTTCCGCTAAGTAATGAGTGGAATGGTTAACGGCCCTTTTGCTCACCCCCTGCTCAAAGCCCTACAGCCCCCCAAACCTCCATCTCCAGTCTCACCCTGTCCAGGCAAGGCCCCCATTATAACTACACACTCAGAGAGCTAGAGCTGGCAGAGGGCCCTGGCAGTAGAAGATCCAGTCCATCCTCTGGGGCTAATGCAGTATTCTTCAATTTCTACATTTTCTAGCATTTTGTCTGCTCAAGTTTTGCACATCCCAGGTATTGAGGCTTCTACCCCGTTTCCCTGAGTTTCTTCCACAGCTTCCTATGCCTCACTGTCAGTTTGTTTTTCCTGATATTCATCCTAAATATTGCCCCTTTCTTAATTTCATCCCATTGACTTCCAGTTAAGCCCCCGGATGCCACCCTACACAATTCTCCTTCCGCTGTGCTTACATCCCTTAGCCATTTGCAGGCTCTTACGCTGTCCCCCGAAGCATCACTTAGCCAAACCAGGATTTAGCATTTTCAGATCCTCTCAAATAGCAATCCTTCCATTCTCCTCAACCATTTGGGTTTTCTCCTCTGAGGTCCCTGCAGTTTATCTGCAGCTTTCCAACCATATGGTGCCCAGGACCGACTGCAAGCTTCCAACACCACATCCTTGCTTTGTGCCATGGCACATGGATCTCTCATGTGCATCTACCTCTCCCCTCAGTCTCTCTAGAGATCACTGCTTTCCCAACACGCCATCCCAAGCAGTCTCCGTGTTTCAAATAATATGTCTCCACATGTGTTAATTCCATTTTTCCAAGTTGTATCTCATTTTACTTTCTTCCCATGTTTTTATTCTCTCTAAATCCTTTTTTATTATTTATCTGTCCTCACTGATAAACCGATAAACTGCAACTGCTCCCGATTTAGTGCCATCTGGCAATGCCAGCCACAGGCGATTTGCTCCTCTCTTAGAAAGTGTTAAGTAAGATAAGCCCTAAAACCAACTCCTGCCTTGCCCCACTGGATGTTCCCCGGCATATCTGCCGTTTTCGTTGCCCTTCCTTCACAGGTCTTCAGTGACGAAACCGGAGTGAATGTCAGGAGTAAGATCTCGAGACCTGCTTTGAGAAATGCTTTACTAAAGTGCACGTGCCCGGCATTATGGGGGAGCAGGAGTGACACCATAGCTGGGTTTGGCCAGGTTCTTTATTTGGTGGGGTGATAGGGCTATCCCAAACCTGTGTATTTTGAAACATATGATTAATTTTAAATCCTTAATGAAGATTGTAAAGTGGTTGATTTTTAAGGGCATTTTGAAGGAAAAAAACAACCCGGGCTTAATCATTGTCCCCAAACCCACCACTTTGGATTGTTTGTGCTTTCTTCAGATCTTTTTTTAAAATACAATAAAGCAGCATAAGGGATTAAATTAATGTGAGCAAATGTTTAGTACATGTTGTTTGGACCAATGTAAACCTTTCAGCTCATTGCAGGCTACTCCTCTGAAGGTTTGCAAAGGGGTTTTTTTGACTGATGAGGGTGGACACATTAACAGTGCTACAGGCATAAGAGTTACAGGGACAGCCTTGTCTACACTACAAAGTTTTGTCAGCAAAAGTTACGCCACTTTAATTAAAAAGCAACAGAGGGTCCTGTGGCACCTTTAAGACTAACAGAAGTATTGGGAGCATAAGCTTTCGTGGGTAAGAACCTCACTTCTTCAGATGCAAGTAATGGAAATCTCCAGAGGCAGGTATAAATCAGTGTGGAGATAACGAGGTTAGTTCAATCAGGGAGGGTGAGGTGCTCTGCTAGCAGTAGAGGTGTGAACACCAAGGGAGGAGAAACTGCTTCTGTAGTTGGATAGCCATTCACAGTCTTTGTTTAATCCTGATCTGATGGTGTCAAATTTGCAAATGAACTGGAGCTCAGCAGTTTCTCTTTGGAGTCTGGTCCTGAAGTTTTTTTGCTGTAAGATGGCTACCTTAACATCTGCTATTGTGTGGCCAGGGAGGTTGAAGTGTTCTCCTACAGGTTTTTGTATATTGCCATTCCTGATATCTGACTTGTGTCCATTATCTGACTTGCATCTGAAGAAGTGAGGTTCTTACCCACGAAAGCTTATGCTCCCAATACTTCTGTTAGTCTTAAAGGTGCCACAGGACCCTCTGTTGCTTTTTACAGATTCAGACTAACACGGCTACCCCTCTGATACTTGACACTTTAATTAAAGCGCTGTTGCACGTCCACACTAGCTCCTTGTGTTGGCAGAGCTCATCTGCACTAGCAGCTCTTGCATGGACACAGAGAGCAGAGCACTGTGGGTAGTGATCCCACTGTGCAACTGGCTGCAGGGTGCTTTGGGAAGGGTTTGCAATGCCTCATGGGGCAAGTACAGCATCACATGATGCAGGTTTCTCAGTCCCATGATTCCAGGGGCATCCAAGTAGATTGTCAGCCACTTTTTCAACTGAAGTGGGGCGGGGGGAGAGGAGAGTGGTGTGTCTGGGGCGGGGGAGACAGTAGGGCTGAGCAACCGATCCTCAGGCAGGGGGAGGGGGACACACACCCCCACATCAGTCCCTGGCTCTGCTCAGCACAGCAGTCTCTCCCAAAGCAGCCCGCTCTGCCTGCCTATGGTTCTGTGATTCCCTTCGAGTTCTCCCACAGCCTCCTCAGCTGCTGGGTGCAGCATCCTGAGCAGCTCTGTGAGCTCTCAGCGCTGAGAAATGTCAAAGCAGCGCCGCAGTCCCCGTCCCCCCCACGCTGCCTGCCCCTGTGTGCCTAGTGCCAGGCACAACAGGAGCATTCCAGTGATTTGCTCTTTGTTCCCCGAGGAGCAGCAGGCTGAGCTGTCAGATATTCCTGGCGCTTTGAAAGGGGAGGGGCATGTGCCTGCAGGGCAGTAGAGATCACAACAGTGAGCAGAGCGGTCATGGCAGGCATTGTGGGATACTGGTGGAAGCCAGTTATGTCAACAACACAAATAGCAGCATCTACAAACCTTGCCGCAAAAAGCTTTATGCCTCTCGTTGAGGTGGTTTTATTTTGTTGGTAAAACAGCAGTTTTGCCACCAAAATTAGCTTTGTAGTGTGTAAACCTCCCCTGTTTTCTCGGCAAAAGCTGCCTTTTGCCAACAAAACTTTGCAGTGTAGACAAGGCTGACGTCATGTTACTGATGATACTAGGGTGACCAGACAGCGAAAATCGGAACTGTCCCTATAAAACCGGGACATCTGGTCACCCTAGATGATACAGATTCTGAGGCAGGCTGTTACAGCTCGTTCCAGAGGAGCAATGCCTGTGCGCTCATGAGGCTGGATGCTGACACACTGGATCAGACGTTGAGGCTCAGCTACACATACTCGCACTAGCGATGAGAGCCTAACAGTACGTCTACCCTGCGGCTGGGAGCGTGCTTCCTAGCTCGGCTAGACACGCACTAGCGCTGCTTCGGCTAGCATGTTTAAAAAGCAGTGCAGCTTTGGGTAGCTCGGGTGGCTGCTTGGGCTAGTACACACCCAGCAGTTCCGGGTGGGTTTGTCAGCCAGCCCGAGAGGCCACCCATTGCCACCCCTGCCAAACTGGTCTTTTTAGCACGCAGAGAAAGCACACGTATGTCTGCCTGAGCTGGGAAGCAGGCTCCAAGCTGCAGTGCAGATGTCCCTAACAACCCTCAGAAGAGGCAACTGTAACCCACAGTGGCTCTTTCTCTCCTTCTTGTGGCTGGATCACTTATAAAGCTTTATGAGTCTACTACTGCAGCCGGCTTAGCGGCACTGCTCGTCAGCTCAAGCATTAGCAGCTGCTGCTTTTGGAGCCTGAGGTCTTGGGTTCAGTCCTTGCAGGTGACCCCCGAGTCTTGTTATAAATGGTGCCCAGAGAGGGATTTGAACTGCTGTGGTTCTCGGAAGCTTTGGGATGAGCTTCCCTAGCCAGGAGCAATGGGGAACTAACACAGTGCGGCTCTTTGTCATGCTCGGTAGTTAAACCACTTAAAGAACTTTCTTGTGGAACTTCTCCTGCCAGGGAGCTAGGAGGTGATGAGCGTGTGAAGACGGGTTACAATGAAGTTGTAGTGCTGCTGCGGCACTAATGCAGGCCCAGGGTGATGGTTTGATGTGGTCGGAGAGTTGCCTTTGGATCTGACCTGGCGGAAGCCTGGCTCAGGGAAGCTGTGTCAGCAGACAAATCAACATTGCCTCTTCCCAACAGCTGCTTCCTCCCCACCCCTAGTGATGTCAGCCTGGGATTGGGTCTCTGATTGTCAGTGGGCCTGACTGGCTTCTGGGGAGGTTCACAAGAGCCATGCATCCTCGGCCCTGCACAATGTCCCAAGCCGGCACAGACTCTACCCAAAGCCCCTCTCCCATGCTCACCAGCAGGCAGTTTTCCTCCTTCAGGCTGGTGCAGCAGTGCTGTAACTCCTCCAGCGCCCTCAGGAGCTTCCTGTTCTGCTTCACCAGGTAGCTGTAATCAGCACAACACTACGGAGGAAGGGAGAGACAAGCTAGCACATCACTGCCACTTTGCAACGAACTCAGACGGACACCTGCCCACCCCTACTGTCCTGCACTAGCCTCACATCCTAGGAATTCCTCCTAAAGGCTGAAGAATAGCATGATGGGTGTGGGCAGGAAGGACAGCGGGAGCTGGGATGGGATGGGATGGGAGGTTGTTTGGGATGGTCCCCAAACTTTTTACCTCATGCCCTCCCTTACTCCTGTCCATGCCCCTCCCCTCCCCCCCCACCCGGAGCCGGAGCTGGGAGTGGGGGATGTGGAAAGAGGGGTCAGGAGGCCAAGGCGAGGCTGGGGCCACAGCTGGGGGTGGGGGTGGGGCAAGGAGTGCTGCCCATGAATGTTCCTCCCACGCCCCACAGTTTGGGGACTTCTGCTGTAGGGGGAGGTGAGATGGGATGGGATGAGAGGCTGCAGGGGGAGAGGGAGGGGTGGGATGGGAGGCTGCAGGGGGAGCTGGGAGGGGGATGGGAGGCTGCAGGGGGAGGGGGATGGGATGGAAGGCTGAAGGAGGAGCTGGGAAGGGGATGGGAGGCTGCAGAGGGAGCTGGGAGGGGGATGGGAGGCTTCAGGGGGAGGGGGTGGGATGGGAGGCTGCAGGGGGAGGGGGATGGGATGGTAGGCTGTTGGGGGGACCCCGCCCCCTGCTCCTAGGGTGACCAGACGTCCCAATTTTATAGGGACAGTGCCGATATTTGGGGCTTTTTTTAGTATGGGCTCCTATTACCCCCCACCCTCTGTCCCGATTTTTCACACTTGCTGTCTGGTCACCCTACCTGCTCCTCCCCTTCCCCCCTGGAGCCCAGCCAGGGAGCCCGGAAAGTTGTGGTCCACGCCTACTTCCCACAGCTGCCCACGCGGCTCTTCTTACTCCGACCTGGCTCCAGCTGAGGGGTGGGGCCTCGGAGCCATGCCCACCATGGTAAGAGCCATGTGGGCAGCTGTGGGGAGCCTGGATCCCTCCACCTGGCCTAGGTGGGGGACCCGGGGGCAGGGACACAGGCAGGGGGCTGCTTTCAGCCTGCCCCCCCCGGTGCGGGGGTGGGGTCTTGGGAGGGCCCTGGCCCCCCCACTTGTGGGAAGGCTCTGCCACCCCTGACTTGAGAACAGAGGAGCAGCTCAACCAATCTGAGCTGAGCGCACTTTGGGCAGCATCCGCACCTCCCACTGACTTCCTAGCAGCCCAGCAGAGTCCTCAGCTCCACAACGAGCTCCTTCTCCCTCCACCATGTAACCCAGCCAGTGTCCACACAGCCTGATCCCCACCCCTGAATTCTGTCATGGTAGCTTAGAGCCACCCCTAGGAGCAGCGATCTGCCAGGCAGACGGAGGGAAGGTTATACTCTCCGTGTGACCCACAGATGGGCATGGGGCTCTAGTGGGGGCTGCTGGACATGGACTCTGGTGGGAGATCAGTGACTCCTGGGGGAGCAGAGTCCTGGCATGGGAAGCATGGGGGATAAGGACATGGGGGAGCAGCGATCCAGGGGGGTGGGAGCAGGGCCGGCTTTAGCAGGTGCGGGGCCCCACGCCGGGACGCAAATTGTCTCGCGCCCCCCCGCCCCAACTCCGCCCCGGCCCCGCCCCCTCCCTGCCCCATTGGATCCCTCCCCAAATCCCTGCCCTGGCCCTGCCCTATTGGATCCCGCCCCAAATCCCCACCCTGGCCCCGCCCCAGCCCCGCCCCCTCCCTGCCCCATTGGATCCCTCTCCAAATCCCTGTCCCCAGCCCCGCCCCCTCCCTGCCCTATTGGATCCCTCCCCAAATCCCCGCCCTGGCCCCGCCCCCAGCCCCGCCCCCTCACTGCCCCATTGGATCCCTCCCCAAATCCCCACCCTGGCCTCGCATCTTCCCCAACATGCCGCATTCCTCCTCCTCACCCCTCCCTCCCAGGCTTGCGCTGATCAGCTGTATGGAGGCGCAAGCGCTGGAGGGAGGGAGGGAGGGGGGAGAAGCAGGACGTGGCTTTTTTTTTTTTTTTTTTTTTCCCGCTCCGCCGGCAGCCCCGGACGTTGCAGGGCCCTCTTAGGCACGGGGCCCCCTTCCAGGGAATCGGCTTAAAGCCAGCCCTCGGTTGGAGGGCATGTCCTCCTGACCCCAACAGCAGCTCCATGCCAGGTTGGGCTAAGCAGGGATTTCTATGAAAACAGCCTGGGCAGCTCCTCAGCTGATGTCAACTGGCACAGCTCCTTTGACTTCACTGGAGCGGCTTGACCCCAGCTGCCAATGTGACCTTTAAACGTCACTCCCGCAGGAATCGGGCCTGGGGCTGTTGAGGGGGGGCTAGATGCAATCTTAATGGATGGGAAGCAGAACAGAAATGCTGTTGTTGGGGCGGGGGGATTGCTAAAAACGGGAAAGGCTGTGTCTCGGGCCCAGCAAGGCAAAGGTGCCACCAGACTCCTCGTTTATTGTGTTTGGGGCCTGTGATTCCCTTCAGACTCCCCCCTGCCCGGCAGTCTCTGAGATGCACTGAAGATGGTGTTAACTCTCGTTGCTGGGGAAAAGTGATAGTTGGTTTAGGTTGTCGTGAGTTGTTGTGATTGATCCCTTCAAACCAAAACAAGACTAAACACACACAAAATGGGGAGTGGGGAGACAATGCTAGGCAGAAAATGCATCTTCTGTCTTTCTGTTACTCTTCTGCTTGCCACCTCACTGCTGGGAAACGACAGTCCCACCTCATGGGCTCATTGAGAGAGCGGGCAAAGGCTTTACTTCAGCTTGGCTTCCTGGCCCCAGCCCCTGGTCATGTTGCAAAAGGTGCATGTGTCTGTGGCAAGCAGCGGGGGTGAGCCCCTTTGTTCGGTCTGTAGCTGGAGATTCTTGAAGAAGAGAAGGAATATGTAGGAATTGTTTGCAAAACATAACTTGAATTTCAAAATGTCGAAAACGACAGCAGATCTGTGTATAGATATGGATATAGATAACCCTGTGGTTTTGGCTTCCTGCTACTAAGCAGCCAGCCGCAGGCATGCCACAGACAGCAATGTCCTGAAAATGACGTCTGAGCATGCAAGCTGTCACCATGTCAGCGTCAAGCTTCTGACTGGCTACTCACCACAGCAAGCACAGGCCCTGTGAAAATCTGCCCAAAAGCTTTTACCAGCAGCACCTAGGAACTCGGAGGCGGTTCTGTTTGTTGCTTGGAATACTGGGTTGCTGTTGTTACAAAGCTAGCACCCTGCCAGTCCATAGCTGTGCTTTGTAGGGGCGTCATAATGGAATGTTCCTCAGTTACTGGAGAATTGGTTAAAAACTGACAGTATATAGCTGGTGTTGGCAAATGCCTGTGAAATGGCTTCATTACCCCTTGAGTGGCTCTTTAACAGTTTCAATGTTGTGCTGATAGGTCAGGCAGGCTGGAAGGGTTAGATCCCCTCCCAAGGAAGACTCACCAGGCTGCAGCAGCCAGCTGTGGTGGGAGCCTGCAGGAAGGGTCAGAACAGGGATAGGAAGAGGTGGGCGGGTGGACACTAAGACCCAGGGGTGCCCCAAATTTTCAGGTGCCCTACGCAGCCGCTAAGGCTGGCCCTGGTGGGAGGTTCTAGACGAGCATTCACCACCTCTTTGGGGTGCACTGGCTGGGGCTCCTTCCTGCCATAGAACTGCAGGGCTGAGAGGGCCCAGACGTAGCCTCTTCTCCCGAGGATGTGTTTGCCCTGCCAAGACAGGAGGGACTGGCTAGACTTCAGGCTACACTTATTAAATAGTCATTACTAGAATGAAATGGCTTTTATTTTATTACACATGCCATTGTTTACCACAAACAATAATGCAGCCTCGTTCCAGGCCATGCTAATATTCCTAAGTGTTTATGGCACGAAATGCTTCCAGACTAAGCTTTTCAAAGGAACCGAAGAGACTTAGGCAGCCAGAGCCTCCTTGAGGCTCCTTTGAAGACCCCTGCCTCGTAAAGGAATTAAGCTGGGATTTTCAATCTGCCTATGGGAGTTAGGAGCATATATCTCAAGTTCACCCAGTCTCAGAATTTGACAGCGAACTAAACAGGTCAGCGGGGGCAGGGGAAAGAAGCAGTGCATGAGTGCAGCGATGCAGCTGCGTGTGTTCTCAGGGAAATTCTAGGGTAATCACCAGCAGTACAGGGACACCCCCTCTCTCAGCCTTTCTTCTAAAACCATAGCAAAATTGCATAAAATACTAACCATTATACAAAAGTGACACACTGCAAACTCTCCACAGCCCTCTAAGCAAATTAAAACATCACAATCATTCTGCAAAAGAGCTGGCACAGCCATGCAAGGAACAAAAACAGAAACTTCCTTTAGCAATTCAATGTACCCCGAAAAGGAGCACAGGCCTTTTCCACTCATCACAAAAGCAAGGATGCAGTTACTTTGCCATCTCTGTAGCAAACAGGACCAAAAATGAAATCTCTGATTTAGTCATTCAAAAAATCTCAGTTAAAGAAACATTTGCAAAATGTTGCCCAGCAAAAGCTAAAAGGATCAGTAAAAATATAAGAAGCCTATTATAGCAAGAAATGGGTCATAAAATATAGTTTAATTACAGCCAAAAACCAAAAAGCCCACAAAATTTCCAATGTAATTTTAAAATCCCAACAAAATAATTTTAAAAAGCCATTTGTGGAGTGTTAGCGCAAAATCTGCAAAGGATCCCAGTACCCCATCTTAGTCCCTGCTCCTGCCATGTGAAACAGCTGGGCAGAGCCCTGCAACCATATTGAGTCCCAGTAACCTCCATGGTAGGCACAGGTCTCTGTCCACTTGCTTCACATTGTAGGAGCAGGTCCTTCCAGTTGGTATTCCTGTGTCTGTCCCTTATACACTGATACAAACAAACCCAGCCAACAAACAGAAAGATGACAGTGAAATAAAGAATCATCGTAACTGTGTTAAAACCCCACAAAGTTCAATCAGATTTCAAACAATACAATAAACAACAAAAAAGCGAAACAATATGCAAATGAATCTGGCGTGTTGCGAAACGTTCAAGAACACAGCATGGTGCCTTCAAACACTCATTGTTAGAACTGTTTTTTTCCGCAGAAAATTTTGAGTGTCAGAAACTGAACGATTTGATTCAGAACTGCCAGTGTCGCGGAGCTCTAGTTGGGGGTGGCTAATGCTGCCATTCTCTCATCATAAGGTTGCTCATGCAACCCAAATTCAGATTCCTTGTGCATCTGGAGTCCTAGCACAGTGCCCCTGTCACAAGCACCTTCTAGCTAACTGACCAGGTCACGCTCACCACAGAAGTGAGGAAGGTCCAGTTCTGTTCAGCTGAATCAACAGGGGGAATTTCAGTAAAACCTACACTGACATTTAGCCAAGACAATGGGGTTTGTGTTCCTACTTCTGCAAAAAGCATCACAAGCTCTTCTTATTCACATGTGGTCACAGGAAACATCACCTCCAGCAGCCTCCTTAGCACATGCTGCTTTGCTGGCACAGTAAAGATGCAAAGGCCCCTTGGGGAGCTGACAGAGGCAGACTGCTCTGCCCTCTTCTACAGATCAATGGGTCCTTTCCCGAGAGGGGCAGCAAGGCAACCTGATAGCCTCTTCCACATTGGCCTTGCCGTGCTCAGGATCAGGTAGGCTGGTTCAGAGTCCAGGTAAAGGACTGAGGAGTTAATGTGCCCCTAAAACTGAGGGGGAGAGACAAATAGGGAGGATTAAATGTGTGAACAAGGAGACAGGGACATCTCACCCGGAACCATGACCAGTTCCAATTCACTGACATTGGAGCAATTCCTCTCCATCCAAACACTAGAACAGCAAATCTAAAAGAAAAAGTCTTAGCAGTCAGGCAAAAAGACAATGACACAGAAACACCTCAAGGTTGCTGTCAAAGTCAGATCAGAACTGCACACTGTATTCCCTAAAGTGTCATTTTATGTGCTGCTTCATCTCTCACAAACTGACCCAAATAGAACAATTTCAAGAGGTGACCTGAGGATCCCAAGCAGTTTCCTTTCTCCACAGGGCAAGCCTGCGGTCATCCAATGCTGAGACAGAGAGTACTTTGAACACTCTTTCCAACTGCTGATTACCAGCTGAATACACACAAGTGGAACAAGTTTTCCCTAACCCCCGAACACGAGCAGGCCTCTCTACTTGGGTGAGCTCCTCATGGGACTTTACACAGTAGACTATGCTGCTTCTGACAGGAAGCAAGATGCCTGGACTGTTAACAATCTAGCTCCAACACCAGATCTTACTCAATAAGCAGGGCCGGCTCCAGGCTCCAGCTTGGCAAGCAGGTGCTTGGGGCGGCCACTCCGGAGAGGGGCGGCACATCCAGCTATTCGGCGGCAATTCGGCGGACGGTCCCTCACTCCCGCTCGGAGCGAAGGACCTCCCGCCGAATTGCCGCCGCAGATTGCGATCGCGGGTTTTTTTTGTTTTGTTTTTTTGTCTGCTTGGGGCGGCCAAAACCCTGGAGCCAGCCCTGTCAATAAGAAACTACTGACAGTGACCATTACAATCTGATACCTTCCTACTTAGCTATTCAATTGGTTTTGTTTCTTTGTCTGCTTTCATAAAAAGCACTAGAAAATTCCATTGCAAAGCCAAACACTCAAAAGTTAGGAAATGCCAGTATTAACATTGCCTGTACAATCTTAATTCCACTTCTTTGTGTGTATCCATTAGGAGAAAGTTTGATCACAGATAGCTTTTTCCCAACAGTTCCTCTGTCCCATTCAGTGCAGAGTTGGAAGGTGTGTAATGAAAGGCTGAAGTCTGCTTTGGTCAAGGCTGGTCTTATGCTTTAGGCAATGGAAAAATGGATTGTCCCCTGCCTCTGCCACAGATTTCCCATGTGATCACTGGACAAGTCACTTAGCTACGAGGAGAAGCGAACCCAATTGAGATTGTTTCATTTAGAGAAGGGACGATTAAGAGGTGATGAGAGGAGTAAAGCATTTAAATGACCTCAGGATTATTACAGTAAACACTATAATTAAGCATGCCAAACAATTTCCTTTACAATAGCCACTTTTCACATTGTTATACGTCTTGGAAACTCCTTCTGAACAGAAATTTTACATGTTTGGTTTCTGTCGCAAGGTGGTTTTTTTGTTTGTTTGTTTTTTGTAAAATTTGAGCAAAATCTATCCAGTTTTTGAGTTATAATAATTAATTATAATATATGGAGATATCCTATCTTCTAGAACTGGAAGGGATCCCGAAAGGTCATCGAGTCCAGCCCCCTGCCTTCACTAGCAGGACCAAGTACTGATTTTGCCCCAGATCCCTAAGTGGCCCCCTCAAGGATTAAACTCACAACCCTGAGTTTAGCAGGCCAATGCTCAAACCACTGAGCTATCCCTCCCCGAGTGAGCAAAAAAAATTGCTTTCCTATTTTAAAACATTGTTCCAATAGGGTTTTCCAGGACCAAAGGGCAGAAACAGCTGTGCCTTTAAATCTGAGATTAATCCTGGACATATTAGTGAATATCTAGTATGTGTTTTACTGCACTTCCAAGCACTCGTACAGTGGTGAATAATGAATGTCTGAAAATCCAGCTGGGTGCCTGGGCAGTAACGTATGCCACTAAGGCACCAATCATGCAAAGAATCATGCCGAGTTTTGTGAGTAGTTCCACTGGCTGGGGTGGCACAGGCTAGCCGCCTGGGTACAATCCTGCCTGACCCCAGGAGCTGCCACCATGGCCACGCTGCTATTTTTAGTACACTAGCTTGAGCAGAGCTAGCATGTGTCTGTCTACCGCACTGGAAAGCGCCCTCCCAGGGGCAGTGTGTGAAGTTAAATATGTACATAAGTCTTTGTGGGATCAGAGCCTTAGGTTTAAGCTATCGTAGGAACTCTGGATATGAATGGTGTATCAGGTAACAAGGGGAAAGGGCTGCTAAAATGCTCAGTCAATAGGAATGCTTCTTACAAATTAAAAACACTTAGGAATTAAAAATTCTAGATAATTCGTAAATGACATCCTCATTTTTTCTTCAGATTGCATTTGTATGTAATATAAACGGAACTTATGATCATACACTGGCCCTTTCCTCTGTCAAAATTTAAAGACAAAGAGAGAGACAACAGAAGCTAAAAAACATAAAGTAGTAGTCTTGTATGTTGGCTCTGCTTTATCCGGAGATTGGCAATAACTATTGTTGAATCAGCTAAATATCTGGTTTATTATATCCTTTTTTGTTTGTTTCTTTCTGTTTTATTTTTGAAAAATGAATCCAGAATAAATATAGATAATAAACTGTTCTTCACCTCCAGCTAATCTTCATTATAAACCCAATTGCTGATAATACCTTGGGCAATGGATTGATTAAATTGAGTGTAACTCAGGTGTCCCCTGAGCAGTGGTATCAAATCCGTGGCCTTCGGGCTCTGTCCAGCTCACTTGATGCATTTATATGGCCTGCTTCGTATTTTCAGAATCTCAGGTTTCTTTTTAAAACAGCAGGCAACTGTCTAGTCTTCCCAAAGCAAACCGAGTGTAACCACCATAGCGACATTCCCTTAGGGTAGGTTTCCACTTCAAACGCTACAGTCGCCTAGCTACACCGCTGTAGCGCTTCAGTTGAGCCACTCGCTGCAGTGATGGCAGGGGCTCTCCTGTCGCTGTAGTTAATCCACCTCCCCGAGAGGTGGTATCTAGGTTAAAGGAAGAATTCTCCTAACCTAGCATTGCTTACATAGGGGGTTAGGTTGACATAGCTGTGTAATTTTCACATCCCAGAGAGATGTAGCTAGGCCCATGTCAGTTTCCAGTGTAGACCAGCCCTGAGTCTGCGGACAGCCTGCAATGGTGACTCTGAGAGATCTGATCTCCCATCCCCATTAATCTCATTGGAGTGTTAACTCTAGGGCCTGATGACATTTGAATGTAACCATTAACCATTAAATTGTTAGCGGATGTAATGGAGAAGGAGGTGGGAGTGAGGCTGAGGCCAGGTCTACACTACTGCTGTGAGCAGGGGGTTGGACTAGATGACCTCCTGAGGTCTCTTCCAACCCTAATCTTCTATGATTCTCTCTCAGGGGTGCACAATGTAGTTATACAGACCTAACCCTTGTGTAGACAGCGCTATGTTGGTGGGAGAGCTTCTCCCATCGACGGAGCTACCTCCTGTCATGGCTTAGGAGCATCTTCACATAAGTGCTACAGTGATGCAGCTGGGCCAATGCAGCATTTTAAGTGTAGACTTGCCCTCATAGCACAGAGGCATTGGGACTTACTGTGAGGAAGGGAGTGGAGTGGGAAGAATCGAGCAGTGACACTCAAAGACAGAGCAGAGGGAGATGAGGCTGGGAAGGAAGTGAAGCAAAGGGCAGGGGCTTTAAAGGGCAGAATATTTTCCCAGGGAGTAATGCCTAACGCCCCAAAGAGCTACTTACCACACAGGAAATAATGCTAAAGGGTTGGCTGTACCTCCTTCCGTGAGGTTCTTTACACAGTAAAGTGCTGCTCTGAAAGGCTAGTTACGACTTTTGACCCATGGACCCACTGGGAGCTTCGCAGTGGTCTGAGGACTCTTAAATGTACACCCTGCCCCACAGACCACCAATAAAAATATATTTCTCCCCCCTTCCCCCTGGCAGGATGAGTTGACATTCCCACCTAGTGCCTGGTACGGCTCCAAGGAAGTCAACGGGAGTGTTGCTAGTCGCATCAGTGGGTGCAGGGTGATCCTCTGGAGCCCAGGGGCAGTCAATAGATCTATCATTTAGTAACACTCTGGGGCAAGCACATTCACTCCCCATTGTTTACCTCTTTCAGGAGTGTTGAGACAGTGTGTTGTTCTGAGCAGGCTGAGGTCAGTGTGGACTCACCTGTAATATGAGAGCATTGGCACACCCAGTAGGTTCAGGGTAAACCTTTTGCCCCCCACAGTCAAGGTGTTCAGAGATCTGAAGGTTGCTTCCCAGGAGTCATTTACATTGTCAGCTGTCAACTTGGAATGTATGGAATGGTGCAGTAGTGCTCAAAAATCTGTGCATGTAATGGCGTCTCCATAACAGTGTATGAGTGACAGTGACGGGCAATCAGAATTGGAGCATCTTACATGTAGATCTGGATTCATTTTGTTCAAAGGTTAAGAAAAATAGCACTGTCTATTCAGTATGTTGTACTGCATTTGCTCGCAAGTGTTGCCAATAGAGGCTTCAAAGGGGTATTAAAGTGATCTCTGCCACTGATTATCTGAAAGGGGACATTAAGAATGTTATGATCTCAAGCTCAGGGTATATAACTTGGGCAATGCACATGTGAATGTTTTCAAGGAAGAATAGGCAGTTATCTGGGTTAGGCCACCAGACAAATATTACGTCTAATCAGTTCTTCCTCAGTGTGTGTGTGTGTGTGTGTGTGTGTGTGTGTGTGTGTGTGTGTGTGTGTGTGTGTGTGTGTGTGTGTGTGTGTGTGTGTGTGTGTGTGTGTGTGTAGGGGGGGGAGGTGTTTAGTGCCCACACGTAGGAAGTGTCTAGCATTTAGGTACATATGGAAATCTGTAGAAGGTAGATTAGATTTAGTTTTGAGCTGTTCAAAATTCAGTAGTGTCTTATCTTGGACATAGATGACACTGACAGTCCTTTAGTGGCTCATCTTTTAAAATGAGCAGCTTCCTGTTCTGGAGGAGAGTCTGGCCCAAAGGAAGCACATGTATCTAGGACAACCAGTGTACTTGGTAACCTTTCTCCATGTTGGCAGAGTGGCTCCTACGGGATGGTGTTGTCAGATCCCCTGAGGGATCTGCTCCATTAATCAGGTTGGAAAGAAGAGCAGCCTGCTGCTGTGTCAGATGCTGTCATGTGGGGCTGTTGTTCTGAGTTTTAGTCAGGGGCGGCTCCAGGCACCAGCACTCCAAGCGCGTGCCTGGGGCGGCAAGCCGCGGGGAGTGGCCTGCCGGACACCGTGAGGGCGGCAGTCAGGCTGCCTTCAGCAGCATGCCTGCGGGAGGTCCGCCGGTCCCGCGGTTTCGGCAGCAATTTGGCGCCAGGTACACCGAAGGTGGAGGACCGGCGGACCTCCCGCAGGCATGCCGCCGAATCCGCGTTACCAGCGGACCTCCCGCAGGCGCGCCGCCGAAAGCCGCCTGACTGCCGTGCTTGGGGTGGCAAAATACATAGAGCCGCCCCTGGTTTTAGTAAAATATAACCAGCTCCAAACACAGAACTACAGCTGCTCGGCTGTAGCATCCCCACTTGGGGAGGTTAACTCCTGCTCCTGTTTTCTGTCGCTGGAGCTTCAGCAAGCAGATTCTTGGTCTCAGATGTTCCTCTTTATTACGCTGATTCAGTCAAACATACATGGGTGTGATTTCCTAAAGCACTCAGCTTGGGACCAACTCTCAGCGCTAGTGAAAATCCTACCAGATGTTGGTACGTTATTCCACCTCAGGTCTTGAAATGAGGGATAGTAACTAGGGAGCAGATCTGGGGTTAGTTCAGTTAAAACAGGGGTATTGGTCCCCACAGCAATCCCTGAGGGGATCCTCCACTTTGCAAATTACTTCAATAGCCTTGCTGGCTGGGTTCATAGGAGAATCACCACTGACTAGATCTGGTCATATTGCTCAAGAACTACCTCCAGCGCTGAAGGCCTGCGAGACACACATCTGGAATGGAAGTATGTATTTCACCAATATAAAACAGGATGTTATCTGTCAAGAGCACAATGTTATGTTCTTTATCATGGACTGTGTTGCCCTAAATCTCTGGAGAATCTCTGATGACTATTGCAAGTAGTTAAAGAGAAAGGGGATGAAGTATGTCCTTCCCTTGTGCTGCTCCTTAGAGATAGAGGCTCTGACTTCAAGTTCAAATAAAGAGCTTCATGTGGAGAACTGCAGAAGAGTTATAAACTGGTGTCCAAAATTACGTCTCCGGCACTATACAAAGATAGTTCCAAAGAACCTTATAAAATGTTTCATCAGCGTGGGTGGATAACGACAGAGCTAGAGAGAGGTTTGCTGATATCTTATTGCCTAGATTAATGATATTGCTCCCAATATGTACAATCTTCTGGCCTTTTATCTTTTGTCAGGAGTGTGGGTATACTGGTTTTCTAACGTGAAGTGGGCAATTGTCCCTCTTTAAGGAAGTTATAGAACTTTTGAAGTACCTGAGACACTAAAAACTCCTGAACAAATGTGTACGACTCACTGCTAAAGCCATCTGGTGCTGGAGACTTGCCATTTGGAAAGGCTTGAACAGCATTTTCAAATTCATCTGTTGGTATGTCTGCTTCAAATTGTACCTTTTTATCTTTTGATATTCAGTAATTGCAGGATTTTAGGAGACCTTAAGTGTGACTAGAGTTTTCAGTAGAATTTTTAAATGTCCAGTGACGTGGGCTGTCCAGCCTGAGAGACCTTGGCTCTGATTTTACAGCGTTGCTGAGTAGCTGCAGCTCCCATTGACCTCAGCTGAAGTTGTGAGTGCTCAGCACGTCAGAAAATCAGGTCTGAGGTGTTTCAGGTCGGCATCCAGAAAATAAGAAACGCACACCGTGGCCAGGCCCACCCCCCAAAGCACAGAAGCCACGCCAGCCACAACTGGTACCCAAACGGCAAGGTTTTCAGAACAGAATCAACTTCTGCGCTCCCCCAGCAACAAAACCTCCCAGGGTGCATTACGGGGCCAGGCACTCTGATGGTGGACCCCCTGCCCTGCAGAAGCACATGTTTGGTTTGCAGAAGGCACTGGTTACTGCTGGTGACAGCAGCCCTGTTAGAGGACAAACAACTTCTATTCCCAGAACAAGCACAGCACACACAACCGCATTATAAGCTTCACCTCACCATGCCCACCCACATGCCCCAGCCCTGACCTGGAAGAACCAGCCCTCAGACAAGAGGGTAGCATCCTCTCTGTGCCCATTCACCTCCCAGCCTCCGCTAGCATTATTCTGTGACACAAGCACCTGCCTGCTAGGAACTGGATTGAGAGACCACATTTCACACAGGCCAATCAAGTATCAGTATCTGTTATCGCTTGATAGTGAATTACGCTCCAGTGACCTAAGATGTTAAGTTGTGACTGCCATCGAGGGAGCAATCCAGGGCCGCACTTGATAAGCTTTAACCATCTTGTGTTTGACATCAGGATGAGACGTTTAACTCTTTCCCAGTGGGAGACACACTAACTCTGCTGGAACTCTGACTCACTGCACAGCAGCAGCGCCCACGGCTACTGACAACCAAGGACAGGAGAGGCAACTCCCAGAATGAGAGGTGTGCATGAGAGGAGGCGAACACACGGCATTAAAGGGGTCACCCAGCCAAGTGTCTGCAGGATCCCTAGGGGGGTACCCAGGCAAGTAGTCTGCAGAAACGTACAAGGCTGGGAGGGTTCGGGATTGTATCTGTGCAATGACTGCTATCACTGAACCTCCTCAGCAGCTAATGGAACAAGTCCCCTGCTAGGAGCCAGAGCAGAGTCAGAGCCTCTATAAAGCAAGCACCGAGATGGATGTCTGATACACTGAACAGGGATTACCCACGGCAACATCAGAACTAGTCATCTCCTCCCCACCTCACACACAGCCCTGCACCCTCACTGTCCCTCTGCTTCCAGCCTGGGCTCCAGGACCCTGCAAGGTGGGAGGGTCACAGAGCCTGGGCTCCAGCCCGAGCCCAGAAGTCTACACAGCAATGAAACTGCCTCGCAGCCCAAGCCGCACGAGCCCAAGTCGCCTGGCACAGGCCAGCCATGGGTTTTTCTTTGCTGTGTAGACATACCCTTAGTTTTACTGCAAGTAAACTCGCCATGGTCAGCGATCTTACCTCACAGTAAACTGAAGTTCCTGCTCTTCTCCATGCTTAGCTACCCCAAGGTAAAAACCGCATCTCTGTGAGTTGTGAAGACAGGGTCTCCAATACCTTCTCAGGGAGTCAGCCAATTTGCATTTGCCAGATCAGGGGCTAATGAGGAACAACAGCACACCAGAGGTGCTCAACTCCAGTGAGCACAGCAACTAGGCTTCCAGCAGCAGCTTCCAAATGCCCTTTCTCCCCTTCTGAGAATACGTCTACAGCATGACCTGGGCTTGTGATTCCCAGCTCGTGTTCTCACACTCACACTCTCTCTCCTTCAGCTAGTGCACTAAAAACAGTAGCATATCTGCACAGCAGAGAGCAGTAGCACGAGCAAGCCAGGATGAGTACAAACCCGCCTCCACCCCACGGGTACCGTGCTACACTCGTTCCACTACAATTTTGAGTGTGACTCCCTAACAAAGTGAACTTTTCAAGTGTTTGCATTAAACAGGGCATTCAAAAAAACCAAACAAGTTTGAAGTGTCTAAACTAAAGCCATGCCCCTTTGCACTTAATTCGTTTTCACTTGCAGTTTCTCTAATGTGCCAAACCTGCCACTTCCCCAGAGAGTTTTCCAGGAATACAGGGTAGACATGTCCTGAATATCTACTGTAAAACACCCAACCCCTTTTCAGGCCTTCTCTGTCTATCACTGTAATAATGGGCCCAGACTCTATTTTTCCCCTTTTCAGAAAGCCTGGCTGGGCCATTCCCGTGTCCCGTGTGCTGCCATTGGTGGGGTTCTCACAGTAATTCCTGGATTCCCCAAGAGGACATGGAGGGAGTGTGACGTGTCCGGGAGAGGAGGGAACTTACAAACTGTGGAACGCTGTTGCCCTGTACCCAGGGAGATGCTGGGTGGAGTCAGGTACTGTACTGGCTGAATGATGCCTGGGGTTATCTGCAAAGCGTTGTGCAAGTGCCTGAGGCCAGTAGACTCGCACCGCATCACCTCAGCAGATAAAGGACATCATGGAAGAAGCTTCCAATTAATCCCATCACACTCTCCAGTTTGAAAGCCAGGAGCGAGGAGAGGCTGCAGTGACAAAAAGATCTACCTTCCCCTTTGCACTGCACAGTGACTGCATCTGCTGAGAACCAGCACACCCCCACAGTCAGCAGCCCCAGGTAGCTCTCATCCAAGCTCCACAAACCATCCTCCAGCACTGGCCAAAGTACAGCCAATTGGAGATCCCTGCAAAAGGGCAACCAGCTAGACAGGTGCCTTCACTTTCAGTCCTCCAAGCAACGCACACAGTCATTCCTCGGAACTGACCTCAAGCCCACAGCAAAGCTTTACCGAGCGGGTTCAGTCATGGAGAGACAGCCTATGCCTCTCTCCACACCAAGTCAGTGTTGGCGTCTCATCTCACAAGCACCCCAGCTGACACACCAACATGAATCTCTTTCTTTAACTGAAACGCATGCGGCAGGTCCCCACCTGAAAGCAAATGGCCTTACCTTGGAGGATCCATCTGTCTGGTAGTGTCTGAGCCCCTCCATTGCACACTGAGGCCTAATGCTCTCCAGAGGTTGCATTGGCACCTCCCATTGGCCTGGGGCCCACAGGGAGCTTTCCTGGGATTGCACCAGGACTGACTGGTTTCTGACTTCCGCTAGACCAGGCTTTGGCACCCCAGGCGTCAGTTCAAGAACTACTCCGTTGCCAGGATCCACCAAAGGGGCTCCACCTTCTTGCATATCTGTTACCAAGGCTGAGTCCTGACATACAAGAGCTTCAGGGACTACGCTGCTGTGCCATGCCGGACAGCCCTGACATGGTGACAGCTGTAATAAGTCAGCATGTGGCTTCATTTCTTCCTGTTTCTCCATGTCTTTCTGTGGGGCAATGTGCTTCTCTCAAAAACTGATCCCACCCTGTCTATGGCTAGGAATTTTCTGCAGCCACAAAGCTCCAGAGGACAGGATAAAAACCCTGAAGGCATCACAGCCTGAGCACCGGAGAGAATCCCGGGAACATCTTGGGCTGCATTTCTTCACTGCTGGGATAAAAGGAAATGGAAGAGTCTCTCTGCTAGGAAAGGGTTACCTGGCATCATCCTCATTATGACCTGTCAAAGGTTTTGCAGACTGAAAATCCACGGTGTGAGCTCCCCCTCCTTCCCATCATACAAAGACTGCTAAATGAACTGCAGAATATCAGGGTCTGTGTTCTCAGCTGCAGATCCTCAATGCACCGGCTCTGTCATCACTCAGCAGGGTCTCCGGTTCTCATTCCCAGAGCAAACAGCATCCAGCAGGCCTGCTTATTTATTCAGGGTCTGATGCTCATCGGCAGCTCTGTGCTACGGAGGCCTTGTCCGATCTAGTGCTTGCCTCATACTCACACACACTGAAGCGATGACGTAAGTGGAGGGGCTGGTAAAGTTGTCAGCCCTTAACAGCTCCAAGGAATCCTTCCGTGCTGCTTGCTAGATTTTTCCAGTGCACGCTCCATTGCCAGCTGTGGAATCACCAAAATCACCAGCACAAATAGTGCAAAGTCATCAATATTAAAATGGGACATGCACCTAGTAGGACTGTGTAGCTCCTGTGAGCCCTCCAATAGGAAGAGACTTCTGGTTTCCATGGAAATCATGCTGGAATGGTGTGTTTGCTGCCTATTGATTAGAGGTTAGGGTACTGCAATACAGAGCTGTCAGATAACATGCATTTCTAATCCACAGCTACCTCTGCTGAACCAAAATTGACAGCATGCACCCAGAATCCCTACTGGACTCAGAACCAAAGAGCCCCTCCCACCTGTCATCTCAGTCTTTAATCACTTTCTAACTCTTTGGCTGAAGCAGCTTTGCATTTTGACAGCTGGGGGATAGGTGTGGGTAACCGCAACTGCAGTCCAATAATACAGAGACCTCCGCTGGACCAGCAGTCACAGCTCCACAGCCCAGTCTGGCAGTCTGTACAGAATGCGTTGAGGACACAGAGTCCTTAAAGAGATCACCCAGCAGGGAATGCACTGCATGACAGCAGGAGTTACTCTGTTGTCAGTAAAATGCATTCCCAGATCAGCTCCCGCATGAATGGTCAGTTCCTACAGGAGGAAGCCGCACAGCTCTGCCTTCAGCTGCCTCTCCTGATAAAACTGATGAAGCTGATGGCTCTAATCCTCTAATCAGAGGGAAGATTCAGACGCTTCTCATCTTCCCCTCTGGCAAGCTAAAACTCCTGCCCACCCCATGTACTAATTATGGCAACCATAGAGCAGTACTAACCAACGCACCCTAAACCATTGTCTTCTAGGCTAGCTACACAATTCACCCACATCAACCAAAGGCATGGGGTCTGCTTGAAATCCCCCTACATTAGGAAATTCAGAAGGTAAAACCTGGAAAGCTGGGGTTCTGAAGAGAGAGCCGAGAGGATGCTGGACTGCAAATTAGACAGGAGTTCACAGTATAACACAGAAGTAAAATAGGTCACTGCAATTTTTGAGCACTTATTCAGAGACATCACATAGCAGAGCAGACAGATCTTGTATCTATCTTGTCCACCTATACATTTCAAATACAATTCAATTCAATGAAACTTTATGGGCAGGACAAAGCTATACAAGTATTGCAAAAGTGTAAGAAAAATGCCAGTCCCTTCGGGTCTCTGTCAGTCCCATGTACGACTCCCCAAGGATGGGGTCACATGCTGTATTTAGCACTGATTTCCGGGGTCCAGTTGTGATGAGAGCCCATTCCTGACTCAGTGGTAGATTACTCTGTAGGTTAGTTCCATCTCTGCCATCTCTCTCCATCTCCCAAGGCCACCTCATTCCTTAACAAGGCGTCTTTTATGGCTCCTGATAGTTTGAGGAAATCTCTCCTTTGCCCTCTCTTGTACTTGGGTCAGTGGCGCAAAGGAGTCTATCCTCTGAGTCTCTCCTCTGGCCTGGTGACTGCACAGTCTCTCCCCTGTTCATTTGGACTAGGCTTTGTGTCCCCACTTTCCACCTCTAGCTTGTAGTCGCTATTCTGCGTTTGGGGCGAGTCAACCTTAGCTTTGCACACCACTGTGGAGGGTTTCTACTAGGCGGATTGTTCTGTGCAGAGACCTGGAGCCCTCCAGTTCACTGATGCTTCTGATTTGTTCTTCCCAATATCTTGGCATTTTACATGCTGGTTGAGCACCCTTCAGTTTTGATTGTTTGCTTCTCTGCTTGGGCATTTTTGAAAATACAGCTAGGCACCTATCTGCATCTTCAGGTGCCTAAAGACCTTTGAAGAACATGGCCCAAAGTCCCTGAAGGCCACGTACCAGGAGCTGCTCTAAATGAGTCTATCAGCAAAGCTTCCAATGGCAGAGGAGTGAAACAGCTAATTGAATCCCATGGTAGGGCCCCACAGAGACACTACTTGCTATTATTATTGTAAGCGGGTTTCACAGGTTTCACCATACCCCTAAGGGCAGCTAATCATCAGGAGCCCTTACTCAGTGTCCCTCTGCTTTGGCTGCAGTGGGTTTCAGCAGCCTGGGTTCTTAGCTGCCAGCTGGTGGTGCCTCACCTGACTGTTTAAGGGAATCAGGAACCTACCTTGCCTCCCTGTGTGGTTTCCACTCTCCCTGACCCAGTACTTACCCCTGTGACTAGCCTGATACCTCGTACGTACACTCTTCTGAACCTCTGTAATGGATGAACCAGCAACAACCGTCCACTTTATTTACAAGGGGAAATATAGAGGAAGCATATCAAGGGAAGGGGAAGATGCATTTGGAGTGGGTACATCAGTAACACCATACAACCCCCAACTAGCACAACACCAGCGTGGATTTCCCTGGATTCACGAATCCAGCTTACTCCACACCAGTGGGCTCTGGGATGTGGAGGAAGCCACGTACCTTGAGGAGGCATTGCAGGCCTGAAGGTGCTCGGGTGTGACGAGGTGACTAGGGTGCCAATTCGCTCAGGGGGCCAACCTCTCTGAGGCAGCAACAGGCGATTCAGTGGGGAAAATCCCCATGGAGTAGGGGTCCTCTTCAGTGTTTCTAAGATGAGTTGCTCTCTCCCAGAATAGTTTGGCAAACCCCCTTTCAGGGCGAAATAGGCAACACCCCAGGCAGGGGGAGAGACCGTCCGGGGGGTTGCCTGCGCTGCCCTCAGGCAGGGGGAGACAGGCGGGGGGTCGCCCGCGCTCCCCTCAGGCAGGGGAAGACAGGCGGGGGGTCGCCCATGCAACCCTCAGGCAAGGGAGACAGTCAGGGGGTCACCCGCGCTCCCCTCAGGCAGGGGGAGAGAGGCGGGGGGTCGCCTGCGCTCCCCTCAGGCAGGGGGAGAGAGGCGGGGGGTCGCCTGCGCTCCCCTCAGGCAGGGGGAGACAGGCGGGGAATCACCCACACTCCCCTCAGGCAGGGGAGACAGGCAGGGGATCGCCCGCACTCCCCTCAGGCAGGGGGAGACAGTCAGGGGGTCGCCCGCGCTCCCCTCAGGCAGCGGAGACAGTCGGGGGATCGCCCGCACTCCCTTCAGGCAGGGGGAGATAGGCGGGGGGTCGCCCGCGCTCCCCTCAGGCAAGGGAGACAGTCAGGGGGTCACCCGCGCTCCCCTCAGGCAGGGGAGACAGTCAGGGGGTCACCCGCGCTCCCCTCAGGCAGGGGAGACAGTCGGGGGGTCGCCTGCACTCGTTTAGGCACAGCTGTCCTCCTCTCATCCCCCCTCTGACTGGCTTAGTCAGCCTTCCTTCCCCCAGGGTTTGCCCAGTCACGAGGCTCAACACCCTTGGCGACGTGAGCACACTGCAGTCTTCCCCATCTCTCATCTACCCGGCAACAAGTGTGGTTCCCCCTTTCATCAGACCCATTAACTTGGGTTACATTATTATTGTAGTGCCTGGGTATCTCAGCAATGGATCATGACCCCATTGTGCGAGGCACTGTGCAGAACAAAGAGACTGTTCTTACTTCTAAAGAGCTCACAGTATAAGAGACAAAGATGGGTTCAGACAGATGGGGGAATGCAAGGAAACAAAACCCCATATTGGTCAGCACAATGAGTAGTGGTCTCAGCACAGCAGCAGCCTAATTGTTGTCAGGTTTTTATTATTTTTATTCCAGTGATGCCCAGAGATCCTGAGCAGGAATAGGGCCCCCGTGTCAGGCCCTGCACAGACGTGTTGTAGGGCACAGGCCCTGCCCGGACAGCTTTAAGACAAGACATAATAAGTGGCTTTAACAAACAACAGCTAGAGAAGGGAGGGGATGCGAAGTGAAAGGCTGATAAGATCATGTGGTTGCAGAGGCCAGTGTGTGTCTAGAAGCCCCTGCTCTTGCATGTTTCATTTTTCAGTTACATTGACTTGTGCTGTTGTTTTCCTCTTTGCCTGTTTCCTTTTGGTTTGTTTTTACTTTTATTTGCTCAGTAGACTCTGATCCTGGCTGCCATTGTTATTGCCTGTTCTTCCGGCAGCTGCCACCCAAGGCACACGCTCCCAGACAGGGCCCTCTCCTTGGGCCTCCTGCCCGGTGGTCTGGGGAGAGGGTGGGGGTGGAGCGGATCCTTGCAGAATTCCTGGTCCAATCATGCAGCAGATTCTAAAAGTTCAAATTCCAAAACCGGGGTGCGCTGATGTGAGGGTCGGGGGTGGGGGGCGTGGCTGGGTTTTCCTGCCCACTTCCTTCCAGCAGCTCCCTGCTCCTAAGGTCCAGCTCCACTCCTGGGAATCGGGGACACTCCTCTCCCAGCCTGCATGGCAGGAGGGAGCATTTATAGTGGTGCACACCCTGCTGGAGTCTGGAGCCGGGGGGAGCTCCTGGTAGATTCTCCCACCTTTGCCCTGTGGCAGCAGCTCCTACACTCACAGATGGGATGTATCTTGTGACTGCTGTTGGATTGTCTGAGCAAACTGGAAAAACAAGGGTTGCTTTGACCTGCAAGTCAGGAACTGGGGGTTTATCAGGCCATATAGCAAGCGAGTGAAGGGGGCCTATTGGCAGGAATGTTACAGGGGTTCCATCGTGCACAGACTCATCTTCCAAGACTGAGTTCACTACCCTGTGGGGAGACCCCTCCCCATTTCTGTGTCAGAGACAACGTCTGCGCAATGCTGGATGATTCTGCAACAAATTGCCACACGCCCTGTGCTTTGTGTAAAACTCAACACAGCACACGGTGCTCTGGGGAAATGCAAGCCACAGATGAGCTCTGGCTGTGGACACACTGGCCCAGGAGGTGTGAGGGGCTGGGCTGCCTGGAACATGGCCTGAGGAGCCAGCTGTTATATCATGAACCAAAGAGATGCACTTTGTCATAGTCTGGCCGTCTCCTGGATGTAGTAGAGGCCATCTTGGCCCCAGATATACACTCCAGCATGCTGCTTGTGAGTCTGGTGCAGGGCACAGCCTCAGTGTCCTTCCCTCACCTCCACCCACGTCCCTCACAGCATTTGGCATCACCACATAAAATCCAACATCCTCCTCCCTTCCCCCATTCCTCCATCCATTCGTGTGCTCCTAACTGCAGGCAACAGCACCACAAAGTGAGCTCAGGGGGCTGAGTCTAACACCTGCTGTCTCAGGTCATCCCGCCTCACATCAGTTCCCTTGCTGCCAGCAGTTCCCAATCCTCTGATCTCTGCGCCCCCAGCATCCCTCCATTGTGGGAGGGCATGACTATGCTGGGACTGGAGGTGTAACGTCCACATCAAGGAGACATGCCTGCACTAGCGCTGAGCTAACTAGCCTGCTAAAAATAGCAGTGTGGCTGCGGTGTCACGAGCAGCTAGCTGCCCCAGCTATGACCCTATCCGAGACCACAGGCACACACTCGGAGTGGCTAGCCGCTCCCGCCACACTTCTATTTTTAGGCTGCCTGTTTGATCAGAGCTAGCATGGGCCTGTCTCCTGGAGCTGGAAATTACACCTCCAGCTCCAATGTAGACGTAACGTTATAGGGAAGGTCTATGGGCAGTGCTGCTGCCTCAGCTACTGGGCAACACGTAAGGCCTCCCACACAGGGCCCATCTGCTTCCCACACAGGCAGGTGCCAGCCACTGCTGTCAAATGATCCAAACCACCATGTATAACGCGAGTGTCTTGGTGAAAGGCTGCACCATTCCACTCTGCAGGGGCTGCTTGCTGCACTTCAGGCACTCGTCATATCACTGTTGCACTGCTAGGATGGTGCTGCATGTTCCTTTGCCCTTGTGGAGATGAAAGTTTGCTGCCCTGTCCCTCGAGCACTGTGCACGTAACCTCCCCAAATGCCCTATCCACCTTTTCGCTTTCCCAGCTGCAGTTAGTGTTCCTGGACATGGGACTGCCAGTTGAGGGCCCTACTGGGGACTGCGGTTTCCCCTCCGCCCATCCATGCTTGTGTGGAGTGACAGCCACCCTGTTAACCAACACAGCAGGGACTGAACTTGAGCCCTTCAAAGCTGAAGACATGAGTTGCTACAGTTTGAGCTAAAGACTCCATAGAAGGGGCTGTAACAAACTCACGTTCTCTGTGAACCCTGCCAGTGCTTCCCCTGCAAGATCCAGAAGTCAGGTCTTTCTGTTCCCTGTTTACAATTCTGATGCAGCTCCCCCTGCATCAACAACATTGAGTGCCGTATTGTAGGCCGGCCTTCAGGAAGCTGTCAGGGTCTTTGACACTGGGGGTCTCACAAGAAAATTTTTGGTGGCCTCAGAGTGTGTCGCTCTGACAATTTTTCCTAAAATACTTAATCAATTTTAGGAAAAACAAAGAAATATGCACATAGACATGTCCAAATCATTGTATTTTATGTAGATTTTTACAGTAGCCGCAATAATAAAAATAATGTACAGTTGTTTCTATTCTTTACTGGTCCTAAACAGAAGAGAAACAAATAACGTGCTTGGCATGTTCTTGTCTTTTTTGTTGTTGTTTCTTTTGCTTTTTGGTTGCTTTTTTAAAAAGACTTGCTAGCTAGTAAGTCTGTTTCTGTGAAAAGTGATGTTTGTTAACACTGCTTTGCTCCCCCCCCCCCAGAAGCTATGGCCACACGAAAAGCCCCTGGTAGCCACGGTGGCTGCATTTGAGAATTGGAACACCAAACGGTTAGGTGCTCTGCTAGTTGAACCCACAGCCTCCAGTTTAGGTGCCCAGGTGCCTACACAACACCCGGGGAGAGTTAGGCACCTACGAAGGGCAGTCACAAAAGCCAGTGGGCTGAGCAAGGAGCTGTCTAAGCTAGCCAATAGAAAATGCTGAGACAGGTGGGCATAAGCCCTGCCCCCTCAAAGGGACTTTGGCACCTAAGTCTGGGTCAGAGGGAGAGGGCCAGATTCACAGCCACAAGCACACTCCTGGAGCTTAGCCCTAAGCCAGCTCAGCCCTTTCTCAAGAAAACTCCAGGTTGTTGAGGCACTGACACCCTAAAACCCAGTAGGTTAAGCCCTTGGCTGGCATGTAGGAAACCTAGGTTCAAATTTCCACTTTGCCTGAGGTTTGAACCCAGCTCTCCCATGTGCCCGCCCTAACTACTGGGCTACGGGGTGTTTGGCAGGGAATCCCCGCTGTGGAGGCCGTTCCACTTTGTATAAAGTACTTATGAGTCATTGGAGCAGGGAGTGGAATTTGAATCTCCCAGGTGAGTCCCCTAACTACTGGGCTACAGTCACTCTTGCTGTCTGGCCCAATGAATTTTGCACATGCCCAGCAGAAATGTAGGGATTTACTGCTGGAAATATAGAGTTAGGCAACAGCTGAACTGGGGCTTTTACAATCTAAATTTTGGACTTAGGTGGCTGAAGTAACAGTTGGGAGTCTAAATCCCTTTGTGGCTCTAGCCTCGTGTGTCTAATACAGAGCAATCAAGACTGTATTCAAAATAGTGACAGTGGCAGAAGAGTCATTCTCACAGGGCTGTCATCAGCAGAGCAGCAACAGTGGGAGGGTTCTCAGAATAAAGCCCAGAGAGGACAAGGCCTAGACAGTTCTTGGGGCACATCCCTAGGGTTTGAAGAGTAACACACCCACAGAATGCCCCACTCCCTCCCACTCTGCTTTGGCTTCTTGGTAGAAGAGCAGCTCTGAGCAGACCGTGACAGCCGCTTCCATTCAGTATAGACCAGCCAAGGCTCCCAAGGAGCTCTGGGTGTGCAGGTGGAGGGGGGCAGCAGCGACCTGTGAACCCTTTGTAGCTCTCTCTTTCTTTCAACTCTCTTGCAAAATAGCCTGTGGAGAACACTCACTGGAGGGTGTCCTCACTGAGGGCCCAATTCACTTCAAATTTGGTTAAAAATAAAATTCTGCCCCAGACTTAACCTAATTAGTGCTGAGCCCAGAATCCTTTCACTGGCGACGTAGAGAAAGGGAGTAAAATCAGGCTTCTAGTGGAAACTCAATTGCAACTTTAACTCTAGAGTGACTGCCCACACTCGATAATAGGCACGTAAACACTGGACCCTTTATAGTGCAAGCTGGGGCACAGTGCCCGCCTGCGTGGTAGATTCCCAAGCGTTTGTGTCTGAACTGACGCTGGTAAGTATCTTTCCTTGGCTTTGTGTTTTATACAAATATAGCAAAAAAAGTCTACAAAAAAAAATAAAACATTTTATTGATTAACCCCCTCCTATCCCAGCACCGTACATCATAATGAAACAATTCAAAACAATTCAAAAGACACATCAAACAAGACCTTAAAGAGACCCAGTCAGCTTCCACACTGCACTGGAGCCTGCAGCGTACGCCCTGAGCAGTTATACGAACGCTGCAGGCTGCTGTAGCTCAGAGAGAGGAAACACATTGCTCTGCTTTCTGTGCTTGGCAGTACATTGTGTGTTGCCTGTGTCCTGCCATTGCAGCCAGGCGTTAGCCTCAGTTATTTATGTCGGCCTGTCACACTGTAATAGGGGCAAGAAAAACATTTGTCAAAGCAGGAGGATGTGGCTCTGGGCCCACAAAAGCCTGCCTGGGAGCTGCAGCACCTACGCTCACATCTCTAAAGTCTGCCTAGATCTAACCCATCAGCAACACTTCACTCCTGGAGCCTGGTGTGTACAGGGTGCACCTCACCTTCCCCCCCACCCCATAGGGAACTGAATACCCTTCCCCTAGCACTTCCAGTGCACTCCCAGCTCTGCCCGGGGCAGCAGTTGTAGCTGATCAAACTCTCCATATTTAAGGAGTGGAAGCAAAAGAGACTGTGGAAAGATTCAGGAGCTAAGCATGGACTCTGGGGCACTATTAACACAGGCTCCAGGCGGAGCGCAGCCCAAGTGCTCACAGGGCTTCCCAATCCATGATGGCCATGGCTGCAGCAATCCGTTCCAGCGGTGGGTGCAGGCAGTCGCGTGTCCTGGTGACTGTAGTGCGCTCTTCTCCGTAGCCCACAGTACACTCATCCATAAAGTAGGAAACACTACACCCTGCAATGCTGTTTAGTAGTGCTTTCTACTTTATGGGTGACTGCACTGTCTCTCAATCGCCGTGCAGCTCCTCTTCAGCCCATCACAGGCTCTCTTCCTCCAGCAGGTCCTTAGAAAGGCCGAGTGGCAGCCAGGACCCATCCCCCACTCAGACAGGAAAACAGACCCTGTGGCCATCACAGGGGCAGATTTACAGCTGCTTCCACGTGGCAGCTAGGTTTTATAATGGAGCAACAGGTCTATGAGGCTGCTTTCCCAGGGCTAACTATTCTCCCATAGAAAGAACAGGAGTACTTGTGGCACCTTAGAGACTAACAAATTTATTAGAGCATAAGCTTTCGTGGGCTACAGCCCACTTCTTCGGCCCACGAAAGCTTATGCTCTAATAAATTTGTTAGTCTCTAAGGTGCCACAAGTACTCCTGTTCTTTTTGCGGATACAGACTAACACGGCTGCTACTCTGAAACCTATTCTCCCAGAGGAATCAAGATATTCTTGGCCACAGGAGACTGACTCACCCCCCATCCTGGCCCCTCACTCTCCCGGTCCCAGCCAAAGGAGACTCTGCCCTGCGCCCCAGCCCAGCCCCTCATGTGCTGTGACTGCAAAAGGCTATTTTCGAAACCTTTTCCCACTGATGCGAACTCCAGGTCAGCTCAGCAGGTTGTGGGAATGTGGGTTGGTGCCCCAGGTAAACTTGCCACCAGCCTTTTACCCACATGGTCGTCAGAGCAGCTGCCTGCTCCATGGAGGGGAGGGATGAGGGGCCTTCCAAGAGACCTGGAGCTTGCCCCGCACTCAGCTCCCACTATTGCGCCAACCAGGGCTCTGCCTGTGTGTGAGGAAATGTCCCCAAAAAAGCTGGTGTGGCTGAGGCTCTGCTGATTCATTGATGGCCTTTTCCCCAGGCAGCCCTTACTCTAGGGGGCGACAATGGGAAATTCCCCTTATTAGCAAACTGATTGTTTGGAGATAGGCCCTAGCGCACGAAACCCAGAGCCTGAAGCCAGCAAAGCAAACACAGCGTCCTCTTGGAGCAGGAGCTTTGGAAGCAAGCAGTGGGGGAACAGCCAGCTCCGGGTTCCTAACGATGTGGGACACACAGCCAGCCAGCCTCCCTCCTCCCCCCCACTCCGGGTTCCTAATGACGTGGGACACACAGCCAGCCAGCCTCCCTCCTCCACCCCACTCCGGGTTCCTAACAACGTGGGACACACAGCCAGCCAACCACCCTCCTCCCCCCCCACTCCGGGTTCCTAACAACATGGGACACACAGCCAGCCAGCCTCCCTCCTCCCCCCCCACTCCGGGTTCCTAACAGCATGGGACACACAGCCAGCCAGCCTCCCTCCTCCCCCCCAATCCGGGTTCCTAACGACGTGGGACACACAGCCAGCCAGCCTCCCTCCTCCCCCCCACTCCGGGTTCCTAATGACGTGGGACACACAGCCAGCCAGCCTCCCTCCTCCCCCCCACTCCGGGTTCCTAATGACGTGGGACACACAGCCAGCCAACCTCCCTCCTCCCCCCCACTCCGGGTTCCTAACAACGTGGGACAGAACTAACTTCACTACAGACTCTGCCTTATCAATTTGGGGGAAATATCCTGCCTCCAATGAGCTTGTTACCAGGTCCCTGCTGCTGGGAAAACGCCCTCGCTGAGCCTCACTCACGGACGCACCTGCATTAAGAGCCCTAGGCAGGGACATGGGCAAGGGGCCCCCACTAGCTCGCCCCAGCTGCCAGCTCCGCCCTGGTTCTAGGACCCGTCTCCAACAGTCACTGACAGAACTCTGCACTTCTGCTTTTGACACTTCCTCCCTCACTGCCTGTTCCCTGGGCCCATCCTCCCCTTTCCACAGTCTAAACCAGACCAAAGAAGGTGGTGCAGGATAAATATGATAAGTGCAGCCAAGAGCCCCCTGAGTCCCAGCACCCAATGGGCACATGACCACGAGGCAGCCCCAGCTCCTGGCATGCACATGGCCATCCAGGCAGTCCCCAGTGGCACACATCTACCCAGGCAGCTTCTGGTGGGCACATGGCAACCCAGGCAGGCCCCTGTTCCTGGCAGTACCTAGGCAGGCCCCATTCCACCTGCTCACAGCATTAGCTTAAATAAAGACTTTCGGAGCTTCGGCAGGGAACCTGCCAGCCTCTGCCTCGGGGGGGGGGGGGGGGCTTTCTTACCTGGTCAGGTGCTGTCCAACTGCCTCACATCTGGGTCTCAGAAACTGGGCACTGAAGTGGCCTCTTTCAGAGGGAACAATTGACAGTTAAAGGGTAAATGAGCAGACGCAACCCAGACACTGCACTTGATTGGTGCTCCCCAGTCCCCATTCTCTGGTGTGCTCATTCTCTCTGCAAACGCACATACACGCACACTCAGACAGTCACGCACTTTACACACCCCTTACAAGGGCTATTGTCTGGACTCTGAGCAGCACCCAGAAAGGCAGACCTTCCCCTGTGAAGCTGCAGCATCACTGTCCAGGGAGTTTCCTCGTGGACAGGGTCATTAGGAGAGTTCTAAATACATTACCAAATTCCGCCTCGTGCATGATGAGCTGTACAGGGTAAAAACCACAATACAAGACTGTCAATTGTCTACCCGCTGCCTCTGCTGCTGCTGCTCAGGGTGCAGCATGTTGCACTCATGGTATCTCAGGAGGAATGGACGCCCCCACCAAAGAATGAGCCTGCTTTTAACCCCATCCTACCCACGTGGGTTCAACCACAGGAAGAGCCGTAGCTGCTAGAAAGATAACGTGTGTAGCTGTCCCACCCAGTGACACTCCAGCAGTCTGACCGCAGAGTATTCTCAAGCGACAGCTACACAGAACCGCTGCTACTGCAGAAAAGACTCACAGGAAGCAAGAAACACTGTTGCAGTCACAGCCATTTAAGCTCTTTGGAACTTTGCCTTTCAGAGCAACAAACATGTTTTTTCCAAGCATCTGCTTTCCACAGGCCCTTAGTAACTGACACCCCCTTCCTTTTGGGTTTGTATCCTCAGCTAGGCATTCTCCTTCCTTGACCTATGAAGTCCCAACAGAATCACCAGCTGGATGACTCGCCAGAGCAGCATGGCCCGTAGGTGGGTGAGCAGTGCAGATCCTGCAGTGTGGCGTCCAGTGACAAAGACGAAGCACAGCAAGCTAGAGATAAGGCCTTTTTCCACTGGTGCCTCCAGTTCTTCTCATTCCCAGCCGGGAGCTGGAGTTAACTTTAGATCAGTTTGCACTTGAAGCACTAGTTCAAGCACATGCACCTGTTGCAAGTCATGTGCACCTGGCACAGAGCTGAAGGAGCTTGCAATGCCAGCACGAGGGCCAGAGCACCAATCTTCCAGAACACAGACTAGCAGCCTCAAAGGGGATGTTGCACCATTGCTGGCGGTCAGAATTACTTAGGGATACAAGGAAGATGGGGCAGGTAGATTGCAATGGCATGTCACTCACTGAGGTCCCAGTCTATCACTCTCACCCTGGCTCCATTCTTTACTCCACTGATTTAAATGGGGTACTTCTGGAGTAAGGTATTACTCAATATGAGTATGGGTGACAACACTGGACCCCTATTGAATGTGTCCAAAGGTACTCAGGCTACCCGAGGCAGAAGTGGACTGGAGATAAAAGGTTTAGAAACCTGACCTATGAAGAAAGATTAAAAAAAACTGGGCGTGTTTATTCTTTAGAAAAGAATACCGAGAGGGGACCTGATAACAGTCTTCCAGTATGGTAAAGGCTGTTATAAAGAGAAAAGGGATCAATTGTTCTCCATGTCCACTGGAGATAGGACAAGAAGTAGTGCGCTTAATCTTCAGCATGGGAGATTTAGGTTAGATATTAGGAAAAACTTCTCAACTATAAAGGTAGCTTCTAAGGGAGGTTGTAGAATCCCTGTCACTGCAGGTTTTTAAGAACAGGTTGGCCAAACACCTGCCTGGGATGGTCTAGATATACTTGGTCCTGCCACTTAATGTCCCTTCCAACCCTACATTTCTGTGATTCTATGGTTCTATGATTGATGAACCGGAGAGAGTATTCCAGCACCCAAAAGGGGTCAGGAGGCCATGCTGGCTCCTGAATTTCTGAGCCATATGGCAGGAGTGATGTTTGGGAAAGGGGAGGAGTTTGTTATAGACTCATAGACTTTAAGGTCAGAAGGGACCATTATGATCATCTAGTCTGACCTCCCGCATGATGCAGGCCACAAAAGCTGACCCACCCACTCCTGGAATAATTCTCTCCCTTGACTCAGCTGTTGAAGTCCCCAAACCATGATTTAAAGACTTAAAGTTGCAGAGAATCCTCCAGCAAGCGACCCCTGCCCTATGCTGCGGAGGAAGGCGAAAAACCTCCAGGGCCTCTGCCAATCTACCCTGGAGGAAAATTCCTTCCCGACCCCAAATATGGCGATCAGCAGAACCCCGAGCATGCGGGCAAGATTCTCCAGCCAGACCCTCATTGACCATTGATACTAATTACTAATTGTTGCTCTCAGTTACATGAATTACTGTAATATTCATTTAGGCAGGGAGCTGGAAGCACCTCAGTAGACTTCTAGCAGCAGAATACAAGGCCTAAATGCATTTCCTAGTGATCCAGACTGTCTGACTGAGCTTTCACCAACACATCAAGGAGGAAATAGAAAAATCCAGATGTTCTAAAGGAATGAAATCCAGGACCCCGTAATGGTGAACAATGACCTGGGGCCAACAGTAGACAAAGCAAATTAGATATGGATTTGCAAAGGGACTGGGAAGTTCAGGGGACTGGAAATGGGATACAGAGCCTTCTACTTCACACTCCACAATCTGAATCCATGCAAGGCTAGAAGTGATTGAGAGCTGTCACCATCTGACAGACATATAGGGAGAGCCCACATGACAGTTTAATAATCTCAGTTAAGATCTTAGTGGACATTCCACATCACAAAATTGGTGCCATTTGGCAACCTTCTTGACATCTGCAGCAAAGAGGCCAAGGACTGAATGGGAGTGGAGCCTTAGCTACCCTTCCTTCCCCAGAGGAGGCCTGTTTAAGTCAAGGTTGAGGCACATTGAAAATGCATTGTGGGGAAGTTTTTATTGTCATTGCCTGTGCTGTATATTAAATATGTGCTTTGCACCAGTAACTAAAGGGTTAATTATCTTTGAGTCTGATGCACATGGGTTATTGAAGCCATAAAGTGATTGTTATGTCCCTATTGGCTATTAAAAGAGCTTGGGTATACAAAACAATGTATTGTTGCAACCAATGTACTAAAACTAGTGTTTGATAAAGGGAATTTTTGACATCATATATTCAGACTTTTGTAAACAATGCACAACATACTGATTTTAAAAAAATCAGCACATACTAAATGGATTAAAAACTAGCTAACTAATAGATCTCAAGAAGTAACTGAAGGGGTAATAGAGGTAACTTGATGTAATATATTTAAACTTCTGTAAGGCATGTGATTGGTTCCACACATTTTGCTTAATAAACTAGCATGATACAGAATCAATTAAATGGCATACATTAAATGGATTAAAAACTGGCTAACTTATAGGTCTCAAAATGTAATTGTAAATACGGAAGTGTAATCTAGCAGGTGTCTTTCCAGTGGGGTTCCACATGGATCAGTCTTGACTCTGGGAATGGCTGAGCCATTACAAACATTGACTCTATCTCCCCATGTAAGTACTCTCACACTTCTTATCAAACTGTCTGTACTGGGCTATCTTGATTATCACTTCAAACTTTTTTTCTCGTACTTAATTGGCCTCTCAGAGGTGGTAAGACAACTCCCACCTTTTCATGCTCTCTGTATGTGTGTGTATATATATCTCCTCAATATATGTTCCATTCTGTGAATCCGAAGAAGTGGGCTGTAGCCCACGAAAGCTTATGCTCAAATACATTTGTTAATCTCTAAGGTGCCACAAGTACTCCTGTTCTCTTGACTCTATGCAATTTAACATTTTACCAATGACCTAGAAGGAAACATAAAATCATCACTGATAAAGTTTGCAGATAGCACAAAGACTGGATGAGTGGTAAATAATGATGTGGAGAGGTCATTGATACATAGCAATCTGGATTGCTTGGTAAACTGGGCACAAGCAAACAATATGCCTTTTAATACAGCCAATGTCTAGCAACAAAAAATGCAGGCCATACTTTCCGGATGGGGGGCTCTATCCTGGGAAGCAGGGACTCTGAAAAAGATCTGGGGGTCATGGTGGATAATTAGCTGAACATGACCTCTCTGTGTGATGCCATGGCCAAAAGGGCTAATGTGATCTTCAGATGTATAAACCGGGGAATCTTGAGTAAGAATTGGAATGTTATTTTACCTCTGCATTTGCCACTGGTGCGACCACTGCTGGAATCCTGTGTCCAGTTCTGGTGCCCACAATTCAAGAAGGATGTTGATAAATTGGAGAGGTTCAGAGAAGACCCACAAGAGTGATTAAAGGATTAGAAAACGTGACTTACAGTGATATACTCAAGAAACTCAATCTATTATCTTAAAAAAAGAAGACTAAGGGGTGACTTAATCACAGTCTATAAGTACCTACTGAGGGGAACAAATATTTGATACTGGACTCTTCAATCTAACCGACAAAGGTATTACAAGATCCAATGGCTGGAAGCTGAAGTCAGACAAATTCAGGCAGGAAATAAGGTTCAAAATTTTAACAGTGAATAATTAACCTTTAGAACAATTTACCAAGGATTGTGATAGATTCTCCATCACTGGCAATTTTTAAATCAAGATTGGATGTTTTTTCTAAAGATCTGCTTTATTCAAACAGGAATTCATTCAAGGAAGTTTTCTGGCCTATGCTATGCAGGGGGTCAGATTAGGTGATCACTGGACCATTCTTGCTTTATAATCTACTAATTGTAAATGAGAACTCATCATCCAAAGGACATTTCTAGTGGGGTTCCACAGGGATCGGTGCTTGACCCAGTGCTATCCAATATTTGTATTGAGATCTGGAACAAAATGTAGAATCATTACTGGTAATGGCACTGCAGATGGCACAAAAATTGGTGAAGTAGAAAACAAAGAGAAGAACAGGTCAGTTTTTCAGAGTGATCAGAATTGCTTGGTAAGCTTGGCTCATTTGAACAATATGCATTTTAACCCAGCCGAAAGTAGATTTCTATATCTAGGAACCAACGATGTAGGTCACACGTTCACGATGGGGACTGTAGCCTAGAAAGCAGTGACACTGGAAAGGGCTTCGGGGGGAACCAATTGAACATGAGCTCCCAGTGCAATGCAGTGTCTAGGCAGGGTAAATGATTCCTGGATGTGCAAACAGAAAAGTATTGAGTAGGAGCAGGGAGGTGGTATTATCTCTGTATAGGGCATTGACGAGACCATTACTGGATACTACATCCAATTCTGGTGTCCACACTTCCAAAAAGGATGTTGAAAAATTGGAAAGGGTTCAGAGAAGAGCTACAAAAATTATTGGAAAACTGGCCTTACAGTGAAAGACTCTCTGGCTGCCCAGCTCTGAAGGCAGCAACTCAGAAGTAGGGGTGGCACGGTATGGTATTGCCACACTTACTTCTGCGCTGCTGCTGGCGGGGCGCTGCCAACAGAGGTGGGTGCCAGGCCAACAGCCACCGCTCTCTGGCCACCCAGCTTTGAAGGCAGCGCAGAAGTAAGGGTGTCAATACCCCCTTCAACTCCCTTTTGGGTCAGGACCCCCAATTTGAGAAACGCTGGTCTCCCCTGTGAAATCTGTATAGTATAGGGTAAAAGCACACAAAAGAAAGACCAGATTTCACGGGGGAAGACCAGATTTAACGGTCCGTGACACGTTTTTCATGACTGTGATTTTGGTAGGGCCCTACCCATAGCTGTACCGGATAGCAGGAGGAAAAAACTTCACTGATGGATGTCACTCACATCGGCAGCTCTGCCGCTGAGTACAAGTAAGGAGCAGATTAGCACCGGTGGCTTTTCAGAGTATAACTATAATCTTACTTGGAAACCTAAAAGCGTTTTGTTCTGTGTAACTCAGAGACAATGAGTGCTCGCTATGTGTTCTCAACAGCATGTTAGCCCAGTAGCTAAAGAGTTAATTATCTGTATTTGTTGCAATGGCATGATACATGTTGGCACCAAGCGTGCACCTGTGTTAAATTAACCACTGTAAAGACAGTTCTCTTAAGAAGATGCATTTTGGGGCACTTTGAAAAGCCAGCTTTAAACAGATAGCTCTTCTCAGCCTAACTATGGAAGTCACTCTCACTAGCCTGGCTGGCCAGCTGATTCAGTCTTACTCCTTGGAGACTTTTTGTGAAAGTGAAGCATCTGCTAAGACAATCCAACTGGGAGTTTCATAATTATTCAACACACAGCCAAGTCCTGGTGCTGTGGATAAACTGTGGACTCCCGCCCCCTGGTCACAAATCCAAATGGAACATTCCAACATTTAGTTTTGAGCAGACTCCTTTGCAAGGTGATGTGGCAGTGTAGAAAAGCCAGGGTGACTGTTCATCACATCCCAGGGCAGGAGGGGAAAGAGCCACTCTGGCAGTGCTGCCTCGGCTGCTGTTGTGTTTATTAGTTAGGTTGAATTAAATCCAGGAGTATGTGAACTGGAACAAACTATAATATCATGACTAGTGTGGAGAAAGTGAATAGGGAAGTGTTATTTACCCCTTCACATAACATGAGAACTAGGGGTCACCCAATGAAATTAACAGACAGAAGGTTTAAAACAAAGTATTTCTTCACAGCATGCCCAGTCAACCTGTGGAACTCATTGCCAGGGGATGTTGTGAGGGCCAAAAGTATAACTGGGTTCAGAAAAGAATAAGACAAGTTCCTAGGTGCATCAATGGCTATTAGCCAGGATGGGCAGGGACGCAACCCCATGCTCTGGGTGTCACTAAGCCTCTGACTGCCAGAAGCTGGGACTGACCAACAGGGGATGGCTCACTAGATAATTGCCCTGTTCTGTTCATTCCTGCTCATTCTGCCACTGTCAGAAGACAGGGCATTGGGGTAGATGAACCATTGGTCTGGCTGTTCTTATGCTGGGAGTCCAGGTATAGCAACACTAACCCGCAGCGGGCTGGAGGTAGCCATTGTGGGGAAAGAGTTAAATAGAGTGACACAATTAACTGAGCGATGGAGAAACCCACCCATTTGTTGTTGCTGCCACCACCCTCCCTCTCCTGCCCTTCATTTTACCTTGATCCCTCCCAGCAGTTTTCTCTTAAAATCACCCTGAATCCAAGCATCAGACTCTTGGACCCGGATACGGTGATTGCTGCCATGCAGCACTCAGCTTCTGACCCTGCCTAATGCCCCCAGGGGGCCTGAGTCAACTGGAGGGAGCTGGGAATCTGGAGCAGGGGAGAGGGCCACTCCCTGGCACAGTATCCACAAGACGATCCAGAACAGCTCTCCTGGGGCTCAAAGAAGAGGGAGAGGGGCAGCAGCAGTCTAAGCTGAGGGCAGAAGCCAGGGGAGCCTGTAGTGGAGGTAGCAGGACATGAAGCAGACAGCCAAGGAGATGTGATGTTTTAAACTCCAAGAGGGTGGCTCTGAGCTGGCTGATACGGCAGCTGGGGAGCTGATGAATTGCTGGAGCCCGGGGGCACAGAATGTGAGTGAGGCTCCAACTAGAGACAGTCAAGCACACTGGTGACATCGAAGTGATAGTGCAAAGGTGATAGTGGGCAGAGCTACTGCACAAGGAGAAGGGGATTCTGAGTCAGAAGTGATGGATGATGCTAGCACATGGGGAGCTGGAGATGTCCTTGTTGATGCTCCTCTTGCCCTGGAGACAAATCCTACTGAGGTGTTCACCTGAAGGTGATGATGCTAGAGAGGGTGGTGTAAAAGGCACCAGAAGCTCTGGACAGCCGCTGTCAGATGAGAGCAGAAAGGAAGGTTACTGGGGTGATGGCCTGGAGGGAGAAGGTAGATCAAAAACAGCAGCAGCAGAACTGAACCTGGTGGTGTAGCCAGGGGGTTGATAGGCAGGCAAAGCCACATGGCACAAGAGCCTGGGGGTGGGCAGGCTCTGCACCAAGGAGGCCCAGGGTGTCCATGACCTGGGGAGGGAGCGTGCACTGGATGGGTGTGCAAATGGGAGCAAGGACTGCAGGCAGCCCCGCAAAGAGGGGCAGAAGTCCTAAGGGCCTCCCTGTAGCTCAGCTGAGATGACCCAGCTCCCAGCCAAGTGCCCTAGAGCTCCAGTAGGGCAGCTCCCCCCTTCTTGGTTCCTGTGCCAAGCTGGGCAGTCAGTAGCAGATGCAAGTACATCCAAACATGGCGTCATTCACTGCAGTTGAATGATGCCAGCAGGATAGGGCGGCATTACAGCCCATTGAGTTTTCACTGTCCCTCCGTGCTGCTGCCACACAGCGCTGCAGGCATTGCCAGACAGGAAGCTGGAGAGCTGAGTGCCCCAGGAGGAGACACGTGGGCCTTTTCATACTTGCAAAGATGTGGGGGAGGGGACATCTTTTATTGGACCCACTTCTGTGGGGACAGGGACAAGCTTTGGAGCTCCACTGAGCTCTTCTTCAGGCCTGAAAGCTTGTCTCTGCCCCCAAGAGAAGTGGGACCAATAAAAGATGTTCCCTCCCCCACCTCGTCTCTCTCCTGTCCTGGGACCCACTCGGCTAGAACAACGCTGCAAACAGGGATGTGGGAGTCGATTTGGATTTTCAGGAAGAAGAGAATGGGGGGAGTGTTGCATCTCCTCTTTCCCATGCCCTAGTGGGCAGAGTTAGAGGTGATTTGAAATTTTGGCAGGGGGGGGGGGTCTTCAGCTCCTATTTCCCCACCCCAGCAGCCCTTGACAGTGAGTCTGCCTCACTGCTCCCTTCCCAATGTTGGCCACTGCACCCAAAAGCAGCAGCTCAGGCTGTTCTCAGTGGTGGCAGATGACAGAACAAGGAGCAATGGTCTCAAGTTGCAGTGGGGGAGGTCAAGGTTGGATATTAGGAAACACTTTTTCACTAGGAGGGTGGTGAAGCACTGGAATGGGTCACCTAGGGAGGCGGTGGAATCTCCTTCCTTAGAGGTTTTTAAGGCCCAGCTTGACAAAGCCCAGGCTGAGATGATTTAGTTGGGGATTGGTCCTGCTTTGAGCAGGGGGTTGCACTAGATGACCTCCTGAGGTCCCTTCCAAACCTCATTTTCTCTGATTCTCTGATTCTGTGACAGCTAGTTGCTTAAGTATTGAAACAGTTAAAAGTGTTGCCATTTACATTTAGATTCATATATTTAAGGCCAGAAAGGACCATTCTGATCACAGGCAAGAGAATGTAACCCAGTGATTACATCAAGCCCCTACATTCTGCATATCTTTTAGAAAAAGACAGACACCCAATCCTGATGTAAAGACTCCCATTTATGGGGACTCTACCACAGCCCTTAGTGAGCTGCTCAAAGGGATGGTTAGTCTCTGAGCTTCATTTCTAATCGGCAATTGTCTTTTTGCCTCGTGTGCTAGATTAAAGAGCCCTGTGCCATCAGAAATCTTTTCCCCATGGAGACACTTATACACCGTGACCAAGTCACCACGTAACCTTGTCTCAGTAAGTTAAATAGACCAAGCTTCTTAAGTGTTGCACTGTGAGGCAGGTTTTCCAGACTCCCTATCATTCTTTCGCCGGTCTCTGAACCCTTTCCAGTTGTCCAATGTCCTTTTTGAAGTCTGGACACCAGAACTGGACACAGTATCCAGCTATGATCTCACTAATGCTGTGTACAGCTGCATCTCTCTACATCTACAGCCGCGTCACGCTGGAAGCATGCATTCAGTCACTTTCCATCTTCACCCCAAATCCTTTTCAGAGTCACCACTTTCGTGGGTTCAGTTCCTATGCTGTAAGTGTGAGCTGGGTTCTTTGTACCTTTATCCTTGTTAGAGTCCAAAATTACCAGCCCATTGAGATGAGTGGAACAGCTCCCCGCTTTCAGCGCTATTGCTTTAGGCTTGCTGCAGACTCAGGCAGACAGGCATTGCATCAGGTCACCACAGTCCCATTCAGAAGTTTTCTTCACATGCATATGGACTAGAGACAATTTTTAAAGTAAAATAATATCACGGCAGCCTCTGAACTATAGGGAACGCAGGGCATGGCTCTTAGCACATGTGACTGGGCCATGGGCCAGTCACTCTCTTCCTATGGGGCTCAGGGGGGACGTGAGTGGTAGGGCTCCAGAAGGGCTGTGGGCAGCACAAAGCTGTTGGTGTCAATGCAGGGGCCAAAGGATTAGTCAGTGAGGGGGAAGGGCTCTTCTCAGCCTGTGCAGACAGGTTGCCGAGAAAGCTCTGATATTTCTTATCTCTCCCTACAGCAACTTCCCCTCCTTGCCTGTGGTCACAGCTCACTCCTGCACTCGCAGGGGAAGTAGAGATCCTGGCCCAGCTGCCTTCTAGCCCACTTTTACTCTGCTCGGTCTTAAAGAAACACTGCTCCATTTCAGTATCGGTAGCTCACTGGAGGCACTTTTATTCAGAGGTGCCTCTGCCAGCCAACTGCCCAGCTGTTTACTCATAAGAACAGAAGAGCGGCCCTACTGGGTCAGATCAAAGGTCCATCTAGCCCAGTGTCCTGTCTTCCGACAGTGGCCAGTGCCAGGTGCCCCAGAGGGAATGAACAGAACAGGGAATCATCAAGTGATCCATCCCCTGTTGCCCGTTCAAAGCTTCTGGCAAACAGAGCCTAGGGACTATTCAAAGCCAGCTCAGCACCTGTTGACAGTGTCCACCAATGCTCCACATCCAACGTAGTTCCAAAGCATACACCTAACCTAACCCCCAGCCCGAGATCCAGCCTGCATGCTCCAGTCACAGCCTTGTCTTTGCTCTGATCACTTGTCCTGAGCTAGTCATCCCATTGCACAAAGCACACAGCAAAAGCAGAAGAGACCAGAGACCAGTGCCGGAAATGGGGAAAGACCTGGAGAGAGGCTATACAATGTTGTTAGAGATGAGACAAATGCAGGGGACATGACAGGGTTGTAAAACAGTCAGTGGCATAAGGAAAGGGAATCAGGTGTTCTTATTTAGTCATTTATTTACTCTCTCAGAATACTAAAACATTGGGGTACCCAGTTAAGGGAAATATTCTTTTATGCAATGCATGACTGACCTGTGGAACTCACTGCCACAAGATGTCACTGAGTCAGAGATATTAGAAAGTATCCCAAAAGAATTAGATGTGTATATGAATAATAAGAATATTATCTGTGTTACACAAGGTAGAACAAAGTATTATAAGGGATATCAACATTCATACATCATGACATAAACCAACTACTAACTCTGTAAACTCAGGAAGAAACTTCTTTTCCTTTTCCTCTGAAGTATCTGGAAGTAGCCAGTGTTTAAGACAAGAAGATGGACCACTGGTCTGACCCCTATATTCCTGGCAACTGACTGCTGATTATACAAACATAACAGGGGACACTTTTTAAAATCAGGAATTTGCAAAATTCCAGGGAAAATCCAATTGCCAGCTCTCTGATGAGGTTGCAAAGGCAGAGCACATTCAGCAGTTCCATAACAACATCCCACTGTCCAGCTGACATCTCACCACAAGGATGAGAGCAGCAGCCAGGGCCACTCCAGATAGAGAGATTTGGAGGCAGTTTCTGAAGCATGTGTAGATGCCAAACTCTGAGTAGTGAGCAACTGGAAACAAGAGCTGAGTGGTAGGCCTATGCATCTCGAACCCCTTGTGTCTCTTTCTCTGCAGGCTCTGGATGACAGCTGGGTGAGTTATTGAAGGGCAGGAGAGAGACCTTTCCCCAAACAAACCTGGGAGCAGCAAATGGGAAGAGGCTGCCATTGTGTGCTCTAGAATCCCTGTGTATATAAAAGTGTCTAGCCCTGGTGGTTGTGAAAATAACTTTCAACATCTCCCGGCTGTACCCCAATGCAACAGTGTCTGCCTGAGTCTGAAGGAGATGTGCATTTGTCTACGTTACTTGCTAAATCTGAACCCTAATGACTGCATTACCATTGTTAACGATTTCACAGCTAATCAAAGTAAGCAAGAAGGGAGAGAGACTTCATACCTCAAAGGTCTGTTCAACCTCCTGTGAGCGATGGCTCAAGTTAGCATTATGAGTGGGTGGAGCTTGGGTTGTGGAACTGATTTTTTTCCAATTTGCCCCCTGAATAAATGGCGGGTAACTGGGATACAGAACACTGCCAAGAATCCAAGGGAGTCTGACACAAGCGATGCTACTGGGGAAAAGCAGAGAGTTGGCCCAGGTGGTTTCCTCAGAGGGCCGTCTGCTGCCAAGGGAGAGCTAAGAAAAGAAGGCTGAAGGCCACCTGCTGAGAGGAGGCGTTTGGACAAGCACAGCAGTGAGCTGTCTTCTGCAGTGGAAAGTGACTGCTGCTAACCTCCGCTTCAGCATGTGGGTTAAGGACTAGTAGGGCTAGCTAGGCAGGCTAAACGTGGGAGAGAGGTGAGGAAGGGATAGAAGAGCATCTACGATCATGCTGAGCCTGGCACAGGATGCTAGTTGAGTGTGTGCGCACATGTGTGTATGTTCGTTCACATCACACCTGCTGCAAGAGAAAGCTACAGCCTACCTGCTCAGGAGCGGTCAGTAAGGCCCAATCCAAAGGCTCCCTGAAGTCAGGGGAAAGACTCCCCTCGGCTCCAATGGGGGTTTTGATCAGGACTAGAGCTGAGTGCCCAATTACAGACACCTTGCAGAGGGGTCAAGCACCATTCAGAGCTGGGAGCACCCAGCACCTCTGAGAACCCGGCCCAGGTTGTGTCATGGTGGGTCCCCAAAAATGGAGGGCACCCAAACTCAGTGGCCACATGTTATGCAGGGGCTAAAACTGTCAGCAGGATCCCACAGCCTGGCCTGCTTCACACGATGCTGCAGTACTCAGCCATCTAGGCCCCTCCGGCATTTCCTTTACATTGCAACAGCGGTGCCAGACTTTGGGGACAATCTATGCAGGGGTTTGGTGCCAGGCACAGCCGCGTACCGGGCCATTCATGCTGTTCAGCTGTCAGCGCCCCATCCGAGTGTGATTAATAAACACGGCCCGCTGAATAAGTGCCTCCGATGGAAACATCTCGTGGCTGAAACCCCGCTCTGCTGCTCTTGCTCCGCTAATCACTAACTGACTTTCTCAGAGCCGCTTGTGACCCTCCCCTGAGCCAGCAGCTGCCGAGCTTAGAATTAGTCCGTTAAAAAGTGAGTCAACTAGAAACTGACAAGTGAAACACACTGGGCTTTGAAGGCAAATAAGAGCGTGAAACAAAACCTCAAAAAGCGAAGTGACAAACCCCAGCGGCAGGCCCAGTCAAGGGAGGAAAGGGTTAATACGGGAGCCCTGGCATGCCCATATATAGACAAAACTGACACACTCTCCACCAATGGTGCAGCTGCCAGGCTGTGTTCGGAGCTCGCAAGTCAGACGGTGCCCAAGGTGGGGGAGGGAATAGCTTCGACTGGGCCAGCTCCCGCAGGTGAGAGACAAGCTTTGGGGCCAGCCAGAGCTCTGCCTCGGTCGGGGCAGGTGCCCCCACGTCACAGCAAATGCCAGGGGGGACAGATGGATTAACACAGTAGCTAACATATTTCAAGGGACCCGTCAAGGTGAAGTGGCCTGTTAAGACCCCTCCAGCCATAGGGAGGAAAGGCCTGGGGACGGGGGAAGCAGCTGGGGGGTGGCAGTGGGTTATAGATTGTCGGACTAAGCCATAAATCCAGTGCTGTCATTTTCCATTTCACCTGCTGTAAACAGACTGAGCTGGGCATCTGGAGGGGAGACAGGGCAGAGGTGGCTTGAGAGGGCAGCAGAGAGGAGGCAGGGCTATGGAAGGCTCTTTTTGCCCCATCCTTCCTCTTCAAGGGTATTTCAAAACAGGCCTTTCCACTGTTAGCAGGGACTGGCTCCTACACGTTTGCACATTAAGGGCCAATCCTGACTGCTTCCACAGCACCATCACCTGTGCCCACCACTTCAGAGGCACAACTAGCTTTCCTAGGACTGCGCTGTTTCTCCCTTGGGCTGAGCTGCTCCCCCCCAGTTCTCATGGCACCTCAATGCTGCCCTGGAGCCAGCATCTCTTCCTGGGGCGATGGGTGCTGCAGGTTTCCCCCGTGCGGCTGCAGGCGAGCTCTTATTCTGGAACTGAGTTCCCACGTTGTCCTAGCCTGGGGCACAGCACCAATCTGAGAAGGGAAGGGAAGAGCACATTCTACAGCTCTGCTGAGCCCTGGCTGGAAGAGGGAAGGGGCTCTGACCCCTGCTGCTAAGGAGAAGCCACAGGAAGGATCCCAGCCTTTCCACTGACCTCAGGGAAGAATCAAGAGGCAGTGTCCCCGGCCGCGGCTGCTGAAGGCTGTAGGGTGTTGTGGAAACCTGGAGCACAGCTGGGGAACTACTGAAAGACTTGCCAGAAACAGACAGGACTAGAGGAGCTTCATCACTGCCCTAAATGCCAGAGGTGCAATGGGAACATGATGATGATGAATATAAACAAATAACACAAGTCTGTAGGGACAAAATTAGAAAGGCCAGGGCACAAAACGAGATCAAACTAGCTAGAGACATAAAGGGCAACAAGAAAACATTCTACACATACACCAGAAGTAAGAGGAAGACCAAGGACAGGGTAGGCCTGTTACTCAATGAGCGGGGGGAGGAGGGGAATAATAACAGAAAATGTGGAAATGGCAGAGGTGCTTAATGACTTCTTTGTTTCGGTTTTCACCAAGAAGGTTGGTGGTGATTGGACATCTAACATAGTGAATACCAGAGAAAATAAGGTAGGATCTGAGGCTACAATAGGAAAAGAACAAGTCAAAAATTACTTAGACAAATTAGATGTCTTCAAGTCACCAGGGCCTTATGAAATGCATCCTAGAATACTCAAGGAGCTGACTGAGGAGATATCTGACCCATTAGCAATTATCTTTGAAAAGTCATGGAAGACGGGAAAGATTCCAGAAGACTGGAAAAGGGCAAATAGAGTGCCCATCTATAAAAAGGGAAATAAGGACAATCCGGGGAATTACAGACCAGTCAGCTTAACTTCTGTACCCGGATAGATAATGGAGCAAATAATTAAGCAATCGGTTTGCAAACACCTAGAAGATAATAAGGTGATAAGTAACAGTCAGCCTGGATTTGTCAAGAACAAATCACGTCACACCAACCTGATAGCTTTCTTTGACAGGGTAACAAGCCTTGTGGATGTGGGGAAGCAGTAGACGTGGTATATCTTGACTTTACTAAAGCTTTTGATACTGTCTCACATGACCTTCTCATACACAAACCAGGGAAATGCAACCTAGATGGAGCTACTATAAGGTGGGTGAAAAACTGGTTGGAAAATCGTTCCCAGAGAGTAGTTATCAGTGGTACACAGTCATGCTGGAAAGGCATAACGAGTGGGGTCCCACAGGGATCAGTTCTGGGTCCAGTTCTGTTCAATATCTTCATCAATGATTTATATAATGGCATAGAGGGTACACTTATAAAGTTTGCAGATGATACCAAGCTGGGAGGGGTTGCAAGTGCTTTGGAGGATAGGATTAAAATTCAAAATGATTTGGACAAACTGGAGAAATGGTCTGACGTAAATAGAATGAAATTCAATAAGGACAAATGCAAAGTACTCCACTTAGGAAGGAACAATCAGTTGCACACACACACAATGGGAAACAACTGCCTAGTAAGGAGTACTGCGGAAAGGGATCTGGGGGGTCATAGTGGACCACAAGCTAAATATGAGTCAACAGTATAACACTGTTGCAAAAAAAAAAAAGCAAGTGAACATCATTTTGGGATGTATTAGCAGGAGTGTTGTAAGCAAGACATGAGAAGTCATTCTTCCACTCCACTCCGTGCTGATTAGGCCTCAACTGGAGTATTGTGTCCAGTTCTGGGTGCCACATTTCAGGAAAGATGTGGACAAATTGGAGAGAGTCCAGAGAAGAGCAAAAAAATGATTAAAAGGTCTAGAAAACATGACCTGTGCGGGAAGATTGAAAAAACTGGGTTTGTTTAGTCTGGAGAAGAGAAGACTGAGGGGGGACATGGTAACAGTTTTCAAGTACATAAAATGTTGTTACAAGCAGGAGGGGAAAGAATTGTTCTTAACCTCTGAGGATAGGACAAGAAGCAATGGGCTTAAATTGCAGCAAGGGAGGTTTAGGTTGGATATTAGGAAAAACTTCCTAACTGTCAGGGTGGCTAAGCACTGGAATAAATTGCCCAGGGAGGTTGTGGAATCTCCATCATTGGGGATTTTTAAGAGCAGGTTGGACAAACACCTGTCAGGGATAGTCTGGATAATGCTTAGTCCTGCCATGAGTGCTGGGGACCGGACTAGATGACCTCTCAAGGTCCCTTCCAGTCGTATGAGACTATAATGATGAGAGTTGTTACTGTAAGACAGAGGTTTTCAACCTGGGGCCCGGCGGATGCCTGGGGCACCGCAGAGTACATCGAAGATTTCCAAAAGGGGTCCACACCTCCATTTGAAAATTTTTAGGGGTCCACAAATGAAAAAATTTAATGGGGTTGCCAGGGTTAGACTTGCTGGGGTCTGGGGCTGGAACTCCACCCTTTGGCTTTGGCCTCCCCGCCTGGGTGGGCTCAAGCTTCTATATAACCCTCCTGGGGTCATGTAGTAATTTTTGTTGTCAAAAGGGGGTTGCAGTGTAATGAAGTTTGAGAACCCCTGCTCTAGTATATTTGTTTCAATGAAGTGCACCCCCTAGGGGCCCCTCAGAGAACTGCACCAGTTCATGGTCCATGCTGCATACTGCCTCGGGGCATGCCAGCAGCTGTTGGACGCAGGTATCCACTATTGAGAAGTTTTCACAGTAGAACGTGGGCAGAGCCAAGCCTAGGATTGGTAGGACCCCTTCTCTCCCCCTCTGCACATCTTAACCACCAAGGCACCTGAGCCACCTTAGACTTCATTTCTGGACCGTGCTAAGCATAAGCAGCTCACATTGGCTGTGAAGAGTTGTGAGTACCTAGCATCTAGGCAAATCAGGCCCTTTTAAGGTGTCTCAGCTTCAGCACCCAGAAGCAGGGACCCCGAGAATCAATGGCCTATGCGGGAAGTTTCGACTCAGAAGTCTAGCCAGGACTTGCAAGGTGGAGGACGGGGCTGCCAGCAGAACCGAGGCAGTTCAGCCTTGTGTATGGTTTTACCTCTGAAAGGAGTGAGTCCCTTCGCCCTGGTTCTCCTCCAGCCTCTAACATCAGCAGCTCACCCCCTGGGTCCTCCTCGTCCTCCACCACCCTGTTTAGTGGGGGACCCACCCTATGCTCACCCTGAAACCGATAGCGGGCTGATCTTACTTGAAAGCATGGCTTCAGCCATCGTCACTGGTGACTCACGGAGAGCGCTACGCCCAGGTTCTGGGGCCTGCAACGTGTAGGAGGTCAAACTAGATGATCATGATGATCCCTTGGAGTCTAAATTGTTCAGTTTATTCACCAAAAAAATGCAGTTTTGGTCGACCTGAAACTATTTGCAAATTTGAGCTGCTCACGTCAAGCAAGGAAGTGTGTTTCAGAGCTAGCAGAGTGGGCTTGTCTACCTGTCCCCTTTATCACTCTTAGCTCAGTGGTTAGGCCACTTGCCTAGAAGGGGGGAGATCCAGGTTTGAATCCCCGGGCTGCGGAAAGGACTTGGGGACCGGTCTCCCCCACCCACGTGAACAGCCCAACCCCCAGGCTGTAAGCTGTTCTGCTGTCAACTGCTCCTCTAAAGCTGTTCCATTCGTTGGGCCAGAGAGACCAAGGAGGACACTGGAGCTTGGTGATTAAGGCACACGCATGGGAGATATGGAGTCAAATCCCCCTTCTGATTCAGGCAGAGAGAAAACTGGAATCCACAGCTCCTGCCTCCCCTGTGAATGCCTTAACCACCAGGCTACACAGTCCTTCTGGCGCTCTTTGACCCAAAAGAGAGTTAAATGTTTATACCAAGCAGCAGAGTTTGAACAGAAGAGTGCGAGCCACCCACCCTAGAATAGCCTTTTGGTTAAGGTGCTCACAGAGGGGAGCTGAGTTCCAGTCCCTGAGCCTCCCACATGCCTAACACATGGGCAAAAACAGACCCAGGTGGTTTGCTGCCTGAAATGACCTTTCCCCAGGTGTCAGCAAATTCCAAACATTTTCAGAACCAAACCAAACATTTTCCCTGAGTTTTCGGTTTGCTTACTGAACTAAAAAGTCATTAATTTGCCCAGCTCCACTCCCAGAGCCACTTCTTTACTCAGAACCTGCCCCCTTCCATCCAAATTGAATTCTCTCTCTCCCCCCCCATCGTCGTCTAATGCATGGCCAGCCAGCAAACAACATTATGTGCAAGTGGAGCTCCGAACGTCCCCCACTTGCACCCGTCTCTGTTACATTGGTGAGTCCCTCCCTGCAGCTCAGGACCATCACCTGGGCATCACCTTTGGCTCAGCACATGCAGGCTCTGTCGAAATCTTGCAGCTTCTTCCTACGCATTTCAAATGCCCGACCCGTCTCGTCTGCCCACCCCCACAAAACCCTTGTCCAGACATTTGTCATCTCACATCGTGACTACTGCAACTGTCTCCTCTTGGCCTCACCAAGGGCAAAATCCCTTCCCCACCATGCCCACACGAACACTGCTGCGAAGATCAGCTTCTTTGCCTCTCCCCCTGGTCCCTCTTCCCCACCACATTAAACATGCTACTTTCAGGCCATTTGGGACCTATTCTATCCATCCTGTCACCTCTGACACATGACCAAGCCCGAGCCCCCTCCCCTCTGCCAGCAATGCCAGCCTTCATGACCCATTCGACCAATTCCCCAGCAAACACCTATGCTGTGCTTTCTGCCTGGGCAAAGCTTCCCATTACGATCTAACACTTCTGCGTTGTCCTCCTTAAACTCACCTTGCCCCAATGCCTATGCGGCACCCTTCCTTGGCTAGGCCATGGCAGGCTGGGACAGCTGTTCGTAAAGATAATCACTGCCCCATGCCCCCGGTTGTTTTACCCACCTGTTGTCATCTACGGGACTGTAAATTCCTGCTGCTTTGGTACATGTGCGTCCAGCACCCAGCACAATAGGGCCTTGATTCCTGGCTGGGGCGCGAGGTGCTAGCGAATGCTAATAAACCTGTGTCTGACTGCTCAGCACCTGGCCACTCAGCCGGGACAAGGGGGAATGTCTTACCCCTCAACAACACACAGGTGACGAAGGGAGAAAGCCACAGGATATGCGAGGTGGGTGGTGAGAGGAGAAGCAAACAAGGAAGGATGAGAGCAAAGCAGGAGAAGAGCAGGTGATGATTGGTTATACCGACTGGATGTGAGCACACAGCTAACAAGTACGATCCTCACAGCCAGGAAAGCATTTGCTAGACGTAGCCCTTGAAGGAAAATGTCAGAGTGTGGAGAGCACAAGGCCATGCTCAGCCCTGCCCTCCTGTTCAGTTCACTGAGTGCAGTCACTTCCACACACAGATCCTCCCCTCCTAAACCCCAGCCAGAGGGGGCTGCGAGAGCACCGAGGACTCCCAATGGCCTGCAGGCCAACCCAAGATATCAATCTCTCCTTACAGGCACTCTGTGCATGCAGCTACAGCCCTGATGCTGCACGGAGCTGGAACTTGTGAGGAGCAAATGTACGTGGGCGGCCAAATAAGGCAGAGGCTGTGTGTGAAAGTGGGCGAAAGGCGGCCCCTTGCTCTGTAGCAAGTGCAGGTGGTGGCTGCTTGGCTGGGCGTTCCCCAGAGCTGCCGGCAGCTGCTTTTGGAAGAGACATTCTGCACTTTGTAGTTTTGGAAACTCACTTTTCATGACCTGAGGCAGAGCTGGGTATCAGTTCTTGAAACCTGTGCAGCAAAATCAACTCACTCACACTTCCTGCCCCCAGCCCAGGCCCTGGGTCAGCACTCTCACGCCACACAGGCTCAGGCTACCCAGAGACCAGCCAGGCTGCTTAGAGCCAGTTCAGACAAGGCTGACACACGCATACCCCCGGGCTTGGCTGAAATACTCCAGCAGCACTCCATGTAAGAGCAGAGTAGGAGCTTCTGTTGGCTGACTGCAGGCTCCGGAGTCCCCCCCAAACGACTGGGATCTCTCTTTCCTGTCTCCTGGCCGGGATACATTACAGGTTCTTCCAGCTGCCTGTGTAATGGGAAACCTCCATACACTGCCACCCTAATCCCCTCTGCAGACCAGCTCTGGGTACGTCTCTAATTCCCCTGCCCTTAGCTGTACAGGCAGAGCAGGTTTGGGGGGAGGCTGCTGGGAAGAGAGATGATTAGTCTTGGCCTTTGCAATCGGGTGGCCATTTGAATAGCTGTGCAGGGGCCCCCCACTTCCCTAGAACTAGCCCAGAGGCTAGCGAGTCAGTAGGCAGCCAGTACTGCCCCATCTGCCCCAGCATGGGCTAGGGAGCTGAGCTGCAGGCAGTGGGGCGAGCACGCTGGGAGATGCCACACTCCATCAGTATCACCTAATGCCCAGCATAGCAGTAGAGGACATGCTACTGCTGGAAGCCCCATGAGCTGCACCAGACAGAAAAAGCCAGTGCCAGCCACTCTGAGATCCCCTGGTACTCAATACATTTGCCTGAGCCTCTTAGCCAATTGCCAATATTGGCTGTCAAACTTCACTTTCCTCCATTCCCCTTGCTGCCTCACCTAGATACAGGTTGCTTCTTCGTGTCCTGACACGCTGCATTGCTGTGCCGTTAAACAGCTGCCAGGTATCACTCCAGAGGTGGCTGCATTGCACTTGTGGAAGGAGGAGAGATTCCTGTGCTGGGTTTGCGAAGTTCCCCACTCCCATATACTGTACACCCCACTGTTGGGCTACAGCCCACACAACCAACAATGGAGAAAAGGCTCTTCCTGTCTCTCCTCCACTTGCCAGCAAGACCCTTCCCTGGCCCATTCCACCCTGAGCACACCAGACTGCCCCTATGCCCAGCACTTGCCAGCCTACTCCATACACAGATCCACCAGGGCCCAGCCAGCTTCACTCTGCTCCATGCACCCAGCAGCAGGGCAGGACAGACAGAACTGGGGAGGGAGGCAAGACCCCTAGCCTGGCCCTACTCCCAGGCAGCCAACATGGGACAACAGCCCGGGCCAGCCACCCCGGCTCCTTGGAAGGAGCGAGTCTCCCTGTCAGTAAGCAGCACCCTAAGGGCTGGGCTGTTGAGCCCTCGGGGAGGGCTGGGTGCAAGGGGAGCCTCCAGCACAGAGCCTGAAAGCTGGGAAGGGTGAAGTGTAATTGGCAAGTCAGAGGGAAGCTTGCCTGCTCCCCCACTTCCCTCTGCCAGAGCTCAGCAAGGCCCACAACGAGGCTGTGGCACCCCCATGTGGCAGCTAAAAAGGGTCAGCAGTGAGGCCCTCAGCCAGCAGGGCTAGGACCAAGGAAACATGGTCCCCTAACCCCAAGCACAGAGCCCACCTGAAAGCCAACTCCACTGAATCCCCTCCCCCCACTCTGATAACTCAAACCACCTGCATGTACACTATGAACCTTGAATACTCTCCCCACACAAGCTTCCCCACAAGATGATGCTGGTAAGCCCCAAATCCCACCCCAGACACGACTGACTCTGGCTAGCCTGAACCCTCCCCCACAAGCCCCCTCAGCCCAGACTAAACCTAACTTATGCTGCCCAGAAACCATCACTAGCTCTCCCCAAGCTCCAAGGTTTAACCAGGACCAGGCGTCCCAAGATCAGCCCTTTCTCTAAAGCAGCTCAGCCCAGCAGTCACTGATGCAAAATATTCTCCATGGACGCTTTTCACATCACAGTTGCAATTAAACTGAATTTCTTACAATTTCACTATTCATTGAGAATTGTCTCTTGGGCAGGAATTGCCACGCTGGATCAGACCCGAGGTCCAGCATCCTGACTCCAATAATGGCCAGAACCAGATGCTCCAGAGAACAATGCAAGAACCCCACAGTAGGTTGTTTCAGGGAAATCGGGCCCCGGGAAGGTTTTTCCTAATCACCATCAGTCAAGCATCTCCCAGCGCGGGGCCAGACTAGCCTTGGGCCAGATGCAAACATTAAAATGAAGAGGCTTTTAACTCCACACATTAGGGTTGAAGGGTGCTCAGCACGTTTCATTTTCCTGTGGGGGATGGTTTAGGAGACACCCAGTTCGAAGCTAACTTAAATCCCCAAAGCACCAGGGTCATACCACGATTCAGAACCCAACTTTCATCCGAGTTTTGTGGTGGGATGTGAAATCACCGGCAAAAACCCAGAAACAGTTGGCACTGGGCATGTCAGAAAGGAGCCTTTTTAAATCTCATGGGCAGGAATACACACAGAACAATGTGACAACCTCAGAAAGCACAAGGATTGATATTCATGGAGTTACAGTAGAGATTTAGAACGGAAATGTGAATGTAGCCATCATTAGGCAGAGGTTGAGTTGAGATTGGAACCTTGGTCCTCTAAAAGCATATAGGCCTTGGCCTCAAGCGAAAACATCCATCTGCCACACATCCAAGTTCTGTCTAAGCTGCAATCAGCCAGTAGAGGGCCACATGCTCCCACACAGGTAGGTGTACATACACAGGCACACACTGCCCTACCCTGGAGCCAAAGAAAAAACATCTCCCATCCTGCCACCCTTGGTTTGTATAAGGTCCTACCCATCCACAGATACTGTTAATAACTTTCCCTTGTGATAGCCTCTCTTCAAATGAAGTCAACATGTTCATTTTCAAGGAGTTTTAACTCACAGGAAGTCTGGAGGGAGAGTAAGAAACCATCACAGAACTGCCGACACAAACACCAAGACGCAAAGTTTCAAACCGGGGAAATGTGAAGAATCTCTCTGAGCAATGAGCTAAATGCCTTAATGACTCCGCACTAGGAGTACCCCTGAAGTCACAAGGCCACGTACCCCTAAATCACTTTGGAAAAATCTGACCCTCAAATACATTTTTCTTCACTCTTGCAAAAATATTCTCCTCAGTTTAAATGCAGCAACTTTCAGGCAAAGCAAGTTTTCCATGCTCAATTGATAGGATGCAAAAATAGGGCATTATAATGGACATTGATTGGAAGGTTAGTTCCAGAGGGGAAGGAAAATATGATTCACATGGCTAATTTTTATGAGCTGCCAAGTGCTTTGGCAGCTCTAATGTTTATAAGTCAGAGACCGTCCCATCCCCAATGGTCAGCAGCTCTTGCTGGACAACCATGGAATGAAGAGGAGCAAATACAGAAGTAACATGAGCAGCATTTTCACAGGAGACAAATAGGGGAAGAGGAGTAGGGAAGTTCTATCTGCCTGGAGGGCAGGGCACCGGTGAGAGCACAGGGGACTCTGGAGTCCAAGCTGCATGGAGTGCGGGGTGTAATGTGTGTACACACCCCTCACCTCTCCCCTTCACGGTGTCCAAGTGCTACCCCAAGCCAACGGGAGTCCCTGTACCCCTCCACACAGCCCCATCTACGGGCCTTTTTCTTGCTCGACATGCCACAAAATCCTCAGCACCAGCTTCACCTCCTGCCTCCAGCTTGTGCTACCCAAGCACACAGGGAAAGCCTGCTTGTGACCATTAGGAGCTACTGCACTATCCAGTGCTCGGTAACGTCGTCCTCCTCTCCGGCTCCCTCCTCCCTTCAGCACCTGGCACTAGAGCTTCAGCCATTAGACTGCTCAATAGTGCAGAAACGAGGCCCCATCCCAGTGAGCACACCGATTCCCATCTGGCCCAAGGTGCAGAGAAAGGGGTGGCAGTTGCAGAGTCCAAGCCCAATTCCAGCCTGCAAAGGGCAGCAACCAACCAGACCAACTCCCATGGTGAGTCCCTGCATGGGGCCCCAGCCCTCCTCAAACAGACTGCTAGGAGGCTGGTGCAATAGGTGATTAGGAAAAGAAAACAGATGCCTGTGACCACATTTTTATTGGGAATATTTACACAAAACAATCCCCCTCCCATGGCCCCTCCCCCACACAACGTCTGGTTGACCTGCTGCTTCTGAGAAACTCAGGGTGGGGGAGTCTGTACAATGCTCTTAGAGAAACCCTTCATCATACACAGAGGTGTTCCTGCCAGCCCACTGCTTCCCCCATCCCTGGCCCCTGGGCTCAAAGATTCTCCATCTGCTGGGTGAAGAGAGAGGGACCATAAGAATCCAGATAATGCTTGAGAGGCTGGGTCTGATCCAAGCCCCCACTACCACCGCCATCAAATTAGGAGTTCCTGCTCCCCTCCCTCCCCCCCCGGACTGAAAAGCACCAGAGCTGCTTCCTAGAGCAGTCTCGGTACCCCAGCCGCTCTGCAGAAAAGGAACACTGGCCAGGTGCTGGAGACTCCTCCACGTGGTGCAATGACAGCTTAGGTTTTTATGGCTGTGTCTCGGGATTTGTAGGCCACACCTCGGCTCTTCAGCTCCCGCACAATCCCTGCAACAAAGAGACAAACAAGAACTTCAGTGTCACTGGGAAAAGGGAGACTTGGGAAATCTGGTGGCTATGAGCCTACTCATCCTACCCCAGGTGTAGGCCCTCACCCTGTCCCCGTTCCCATAACGCCCAAAGCCTCACTAACACGAATTACTCTGTTCACATTCCTTGTGAGGGGGCAAGTCTCAGCCCCATTTTAGAGATGGGCAGCTCAAAGGGCCCATTAGATCATCCAGTCTGACTGCCTGTAGAACACAGACCGTTACATGCCACCCAGTCATCCCTGGATTGGACCCAGTAACTTGTCTTTGACTAAAGCACCTTGCAGAAAGGCGTCCAGTCTGGATTTGAGAACATTGAGACCAAGAATTCACTGATCCCTTTGGCAGGTTGTTTCAGTGGCTCATCGCCATCACTGTTAAATATTTGTGTCTATTTCTACTTTGCATTTGTGTGGCTTTAACTTCCAGCCACTGGGTCTTGCTTGGCCTTTCTGCACTAGATTAAAGAGCCCGTTGGCATCCAGTATTTTCCCCCCATGTAATTAATTCCTCTGAACCTTCTCTTTGACCAGCTAAACAGGTTGAGCTCTTGAAGTGTCTGGCTGCAAGGCATTTTCATCAGCCCTCACATCATTTCTCTGGATTTCTCTGCACCCTTTCCAATTTTTCCAACATCTTTTAAAAAGTGTTGATTCAACAACTGCAGAGTCTTCCAGTATTGTCTCATCAATGCTGTATACGGAGGTAAACATCACCTTTCTAGTCACTACTCCTGTTTATGTATCACAGCTCACATTAGCTCCATCTGCCCCAGCATCACACTGAGAACTCAGGATGATTTGCTTGTCCACTTTGACCCTTAAATCCTTTAAAGGCTCAGTGCTCCCATTAGTAGGTACAGCCTGCATTTCTTCTTCCTAGATATGTAACACTGCATTTCATCATCATCTCCTTTTTTCCAAATGCCAACACTGGGTAGGGCCAAGGTTTGAGCAGATTCCAACCATGTCAGTTCTGAGCTGCCCTCTGAGTCTGTTGCCTGGATGGCTTCACCTCCTATCTCCTTGACCATCCACAGTTTCTCTCTCCAGGCACTTTTCCATAGAGAAGAATTTTAGGCACTCAGCAGGGGGTCACTCTAGCAGCATGGCCAAACACTGAAGCTTACAGAGCTCTGTGTAAGCTTGACAATTTCTCTCTCTCACCCACAGAAGGTGGTCCAATAAAAAGATATTACCTCACCCACCCTGTCTCGCTAATATCCTGGGACCCACACAGCTAAAACACTGTCTGCCCAGTCTTCGTCATTTACCACTCCTCCTTTGTCTCACCTGCAAAATTGATCAGCAAGGATTTTATGTTTACATCCAGATCACTGATGGAAATGTTGCAGCATTGGGCCTACCACCTAACATTTTGGTGGAACCCCACCAGTAACAGCTGCATTTGATGATGATTCCCATCAGCAACTACTTTTTGAGATGGTCAGTTAGCCAGTTTGGACTCAGTTTAACACATGCTCTGATACTGTATAGTTCTCTTTTTAAAAACAGAGATCAGAAGGATGTGTAGTACTAAATCAAATGCCTTACAAGAATCTAAGTAAATTACATCGATGCACTTTTATTAAGCAAACATGTAATCTCAAAATGAAATCAGGCAGAGAGGGACAAAACTTGCCTAGATCATACAGAGAGTACACGCAGAGCTGAGAATAGAATTCTGATCCTCCCTCCACCATGTGTGGATTCAGGTGAGTGCCCCTACACGGGGAGACACCATCCCACCACCCTTTTAAAAATCAGGAGAAAAATCAGCGAGATTACCTTGGGGCAGACGACCAGTTACAGACACTGCATACACACCAGGCTTGAAATTACCTGAAAGAGAGACAGACAGACAGCACACACACTGGCTTATTCTCCACATCACCATCCAGGCAAGAGAACGTAGCCCTTGGTAATTTGGTGTGTTGAATTCCCCCCACCTCCACCCCCAATTCAATGGTAATAAGGGAGGAATACACTAGAAGGGAGTGAGAAAGCACTTTTCCCATGGAGAGTAAATCACTGTGTCTTTAAAGGACACCTGCTCAACAACAGAGCACCAGGCAGGACTCCACAGCCCCACCTGAAACTTATCCAACCTCCCTGGCCCTGCGGGGGTGGTGAGGAAAGCTATTGCTGCTACCTGAACATTCGTCAGAGGAAAATAAGCTAAAGTATAAGAGGAGAGAGACACACTCACTGACTCGCTGCCACTTGGAGACCCAGCTGTCCTCAGGGCTCATCATAGCAATAATCCTGCAGAAGAGAAGAGGATTAGTGCACAAGGCATGTTTCTGACTGCAAGCCTCACCACACAGCACAACCCAGACTAACCAGAGGTAGGATGAAGAGCAAGTCAAGACCCCCTCCTCTTACATTCCCCAGCACTTGGCAGCAGAAGGGTCATGGATACTAGCAGCAAAAATGAAGCCCTCTTCTATGGTGTCACCATGTCAGAGCTCCCTCTGGCAAAAGATAAAGGGGAGGAGGGGGAAGTGTGGAAACAGGAGACTCCCATTAACCCTTGGGAACGTACCAGCTCCTGCAGGTTGACAGAGACATGTCTGCCTTGACCAGTCAGATCAGACACTTGAGACTCCACTATCTATACACATGGTTGGCACTGCTGCCTAGAAGTCAAAGGCAGGTTACCGTATACTCTTGAGGGCATTCTGCACCAAAAAATTAATAATTCTGTGCACAATATTTTAAAATTCTGCACGTTTTATTTGTCAATAAATAAATGCAGCGGCTCCAGCACGGCAGTGGGGAGCACAGGGCACTGGCCGCACGAAGGTGGGAGATCACCCTGCAACCCCCTCCCTGGGATACGGACTCAGCAGTGATGCTGCACCCAACGCTGACAGCACAAGGCCTGGGGGTCTGGGTGTGGAGATTGCAGCGGGGAGGTCTGGGTGCTGGGGGAGTGAGGGCTCAGGGTGGGGCATCAGGTGGGGGTTTGAGTGCAGGGAGCTCAGTGGAGGTGCAGGAGTGGGGGTCTGGAGGCAGGGGGCTGGGTGCAAGGCGGCTCCAGAAGCAGGGGTTGAGTTTCAACGGGGTGGGGTATATGGAGGGCTTTGGCCTTCCTGATTACACCCCTGCATGCTCAAGCAATATTTTTATACTCCTCCCTAGTCAGCTGTCCAAGTTTCCACTTCTTGTAAGCTTCCTTTTTGTGTTTAAGCTCACCAAAGATTTCTCTGTTAAGCCAAGCTGGTCGCTTGCCATATTTGCTATTCTTTCTGCACACTGGGATGGTTTGTTCCTGCACCCTCAATAAGGCTTCTTTAAAATACAGCCAGCTCTCCTGGACTCCTTTCCCCCTATTAGCCTCCCAACAACAGCACAGACCTCTTTCACTTCAGCTACAGGAGCAAACGGAGGGGAGGATGGAGAGAAAGGGGGAGGAAAACACAAACACACACAGGACAGATGGAGAAACAGTTATTCTCTATATGGTCTGGCTCAGAGGGACAACACACTTTGCCAGTGGGTTACACAATTCGTGAAGCAGCAGTGGAACACTGGGAAGGAGGATTCTGGATTTCTATCCCTGGCTCGGAGAGCAGAGTGTGGGCTAGTGTTACAGACAGCATGGCCTGGCATAACATAACATAACAGCACCCCTGTGTCTGACCATCGAGGGAACTGAACCGTGGACCTCTGGATGTAGCAGCAGCAGGAGACTTCACCACATTGTGTAAGCGTGGGCTACACAAGCACATGGAGGTGTTAGTGCTACAGAGCATTGCTGGTGCTGCAGAGTTGTTAATGCTGCTGTTCTTGGGGTTAGCTGCACTAGCAGAGAGTGCAGCTTGCTGATTCAGCAGACAATGTTGTTCATAAAAAGGCCACAGGCTCAGCTCGGTGGTGAAGGTGCTTGGCCAGGTTTATTGTCAGCAAAGCACAGTACGAGTGCCTGGCCAATGGGTCACAGGGACACTGACACACATATGACAAGATAACAGCTCGGTCAGCATAACAGGATGCTGTCCCCTCAGCCATTACAAAGTGTCCCCTTCTATAGTTTCTCCTTTTATACAGTGATACAAACAAGTTACATCTGACACTCCAGGTGTTGTTAGTTACCGCCCTTCTCCTTGTACCTTCTAGTTCCAACAAAATACCCTTATCCATTATCCTGTCATCCCCTCCTTATCTTACGAGAGGTCGATGTGGTCCTGTACCACCTCTTGAAAATGTGTTTACATGGTTATTTGAAACCTTTGCGTGTTCTTGTACCATCCTCTCCGGTCAGAAACGGGCTTACTTGGTGAGCCAATACCGGGTGTGTTACTATACTGCCAAGGCCTACTCTGGTTCATACTGTGTGTTATGTCTAGGGCTCCAACAAGGCCTACACATGGGTCCGGTTGTTCCTACTGAAGGCTGTATGGAAAAATTTTACAGACTTGGCTCGATTATCTTAGAGACATGGATTCTGTTGCCAGTTTTGCCAGAAGTGAATCTGTGCAAGCGTTAGCTCATCTGTGAAAGGAGCATACGATAGTTATCTCCCCCAAGGTAACAGTCAGAGACCTTGGTTAAAGGAACAGAAATAGTAGCAGCTGTCAGTGGAAGAGAGGGGACTAGAACTCATGGCCCCCTCACTCACCTCTCAATGCATCCTCCCCTAAACTACAATGCACAGTGTGGGGCTCTTCCCCATCCGCCAGCCATCTGAAGGCAAGAACTTGTTGCATTTTCACAAAAGTTCCTGCAGCAGGGGGACTGATGATAAATTAATTATCAGCAATGTAATTAATTAAGAGAACTGACAACACTTATCAGCTAGTTGTGCTAGAATTCTATTAATTATTTCAACCAGTTTAACAGATGCAAAGTAAGGCTCACTGGTTTGCAATATTCCAGATCATTCCCAATGTATTTTTTAAACCATTAGTACATTTGCTACCCTCCAATACAGCATGAGAATCCAAGGGGCTGCATATTAACATGGCATACATTAAATTGATTACAAACTGGCTAACTAATAGGTCTCAAAATGTAACTGTAAACAGGGAATTGTCATCCTATTGGGTGTGTTTCCAGCAGGGTCACAGAGATTCTTGGCCCTACACTAATTAACATTTTTACCAATGACCTGGAAGGAAATATGAAACCATCACGGATAAAGTTCGCAGATGACAGAAAAATAAGGGGAGTGATAAATAATCAAACAGGTTACAGATTCAGAGTGATCTGGATCTCATGGTAAACTGAGTGCAAGCAAACAATATGTGTTGTATGCATTTTCATTTAACTGCAGTAGAACTAGGAACAAAGAACGTAGGCCATATTTACACAATGGGGGACTCCATCCTGGAAAGCAGTGACTCTGAAAAAGATTTGTGGGATAAGGGTGGATAATCAGCTGAATACAAGCTCCCATGGGAAGCTGTAGCAAAAAGCGATAATGCGATCCTGGGATGCATAAACAGAAGAATCTTGAGTAGGGGTAGAAAGATTATTTTACATCTGTATTTGGCCCTGGTGCGACCACTGTCGGAATACTGTGTCCAGTTCTGGTGCCCACAATTCAAGAAGGCTGTTGATAAATTGGAGAGCGTTCAGAGAAAAGCTACAAGAAGGATTCAAAGATTAGAAAGCCTGCCTTATAGTGATAGACTCAAAGAGCTAAATCTATTTAGCTAACCAAAGAGAAGGTTAAGGTGTGACTTGATTAGTCTACAAGTATCTACAGGGGGAACAAATATTTAATAATGAGCTCTTCAATCTAGCAAAGAAAGCTATGACACAATCCAATGGCTGGAGGTAGATGCTAGACAAATTCAGATGGGAAATAAGGCGTAATTTCTGAACAATGAGAGTAATTAACCATTAGAACAATTTACCAAGGATTTTGGTGGATTCTCCATCACTAACAATTTTTAAATCAAGATTGGATGTTTTTCTAAAAGTTCTGCTTCAGGAATCACTTTAATGAAGTTTTCTGGTTTGTGTTCCACGGGTCAGACTACTACATGGTCACAATGATTCCTTCTGGCCTTGGAGTTCATGAATCTGTATTATTCAGCAGGGTGGCCAAACTGCGGCTTGCGAGCCACATGTGGCTCTTTTACAGTTAAAGTGCAGCTCGCAGAGCCCCCCATACCCCCCCATTCTCCACCTACCAGGCTGGATGGGGGGAGCTCAGGACTTCTGCCCTGCACCAGGATGGCTGGGCTAGGGGCATCTGCCCAGAGGGGAGAGAGGTTGAGGAGCTTCAGCCCTGCGGGAGGTGCATGCCGGGGTTCGGTGGCTTCAGCCCCACTCTTGGTGAACCTTCGAGTCCCAGCAGGTGCCTCCCGCGGGGCTGGAGCCCCTCGCCCCTCCACCCTGCTGCAGCGCAAGAGCCACGAGCCCTGGCTCTCAAATTTCTGAAGACTATCACACGCGGCTCACATGGTCAGTAAGTTTGGCCACCCCTGTTATACAGTCTCCTGTCTTTGCTCATGCTCAGCCTTGGAAGCATCCTTAAGATGACTAGAGGCAACCCCATCCTCAGTTCTCTTCTCAGGTCCTTAAAGTTATCCTTGGTTTGTTTAACCACCTTCAGATGTGACACTTGCTCACGTGGGGGCTCCCCAGCTGGAGGATGCTGTTCTCCTTCTGTAAGCAACCGTGGGATGCGGCCATGCTCCTCGTTACAGAGCCCCAATCCAACATCTCTGGCTTCCACTCCCATTGGCAGGCACCTTAGCCTCTGGCTAGACCACTAGGAAGCCTCAAGGTACATCTACACTGTGATAAAAAACTTGCATCACCAAGGCTCTTAGCCCGGGTCAACTGACTCGGTCTGCAGGGCTAAAAACTGCAGTGTAAACATTCAGGGTCAAGCTGGAGTCCAGGCTTCACCATCACAGGATCTCAGAACCTGGGCTCCAGCTCAAGCATCTACACTGCAATTTTACAGCCTGGCAGCTTGAGCGCCACAAGCCTGAGCCAGCGGACCCCGGCCAGTCATGGCCGCGCCTAGACCAGACCCTCAGCCTCGTGTCAGTCGTGTGACATGCTGGGCCAAGCCCAAGGGGGAGCAGCCTGGCCAGGAAGTGCTAGAGCTGGTGTCTGGTAGCACCCGAGTTCCCAGAAAGTCCCCGTGGCCCCCAAGCTGCCTCGCCCCGGGGCTCACCCATCAAAGGAGGAGCTGGTGCAGTCATAGACCATCTCACGGTTGCCCTTCATCTGCAGGTAGGCGTCGCAGTTATCGCACCCGTCATACTCGAACTGGTCGATGGTCTGCGTGGCAGGAAGAGAGGGATCAGAGCCTGGGATCCCCGCGCGTGTCCGCGCTCGGCCCACCCCCCGCGTGTCCCCTCTAACCGCGGCCCACGCGTGTCCCCTTCCCCCCCGTCCTGGCACCTTGACCAAGGAGCAGAGCAGACAGGCCCGCAGATGCCGCAGATCCTTAGGCACCGTCTCCAGCGCCATCACTCGCCCCACCCCCAACGGAAGAAGGAGAAGCCCCCGCGGACCATAGATATACACAACAGAACGGCTCGGTCACTTCCTGTGCCGGACAGGCGGACTTCCGGTCCCGCGCCACTCTCGGCGCAAGCGCAGAATGCTTCGTTCCCGGGTGGGAGAGGCGCGAGCAAGAGGACGGCCCCTCCTCCGCGCGGGCGGGGCTTGGCCACGGGCCTGACCTCGCTTAGCAACCGGGCCCGGCTTAGTGCTGACTCCGCGGCACAGCCCGGCTATGGGGAACCGGGACCTGCGGCATCGCTCACTTCCCGCAGCCCCATAGAGCCCTGCGTCTGCCCCCCGCTCTTCCCGCCTCTCTGCGCCCCCAGCAGCGCCACGGGGGTGGTGCCAGAGGCGGGATTGAACCCGGGACCGCATTCGACATGTTTCCAGCTTGCACTAAAGAGCTGGTCTCGCAAGCAGTCAGGCCACGTGCCCCGCCGCTCGGGCTGGGTCCGGCGCCTAACACCCGCTCCACCAGACCATTCCCCCCGCTAGATCAGCCGCTGAGGCGGAACCCCTGCAGCTTCAGACGCTTTGCAAAGACTCTTGCTAATGGAGCTGCAGGGGAAACTACGGACACCCGTGTAGACCAGCCACTGGAGTAGGACTTGATATGCATTTTCCCAGCGAGTTACTCAACTGTTTATTAGTCAATAGTAGGTTACTGGGCCCAGATCCTCCATGGAAGTTAGGACAAGTGACCTTTGAGCATCTGGGCTTTAGTGACCAGGAATTTTGGAGTCTGTTACTGGCTCTGGAAACTCTGTGTGTGGCTGGAGAAGAGAAGACAGGTCTCCAGTTCATTCTTCTGGCAGCAAGCCAGAAATACCCTTGCCTGAAGGAAGGGGAACAGTGCACAAGTGACTGGTTTCCGCTGAAATGAATCTGGCTTCTTTCCTCTGGCTCTTTTGGAGTACGCCTGCACTGCAGTAGGAGGTGTGATTGCAGCATGTGTAGACATACCTGAGCTAGTTTTAATCGAGCTAGTTCAGGTACCAATAGTAATGAAGCTGTGGCCGCACAGACTAGCTGCTGAAGCACAAACCCACTAGGGAGCCTGGGTATGTACCATGAGCCTCTATGGCCTGTGCTATGTTAGCTTGTAGCTGGTTCATAATCCTCTGTGTAGTCCAGCCACAGGAACATACAGAACCACTCTGTGTTAGTGGGGGTGATGCACAATAAAAAGTAAATTGCCATACTGCTCAAAGCCTCAGTCCTTCAGCTAATTCTCTCCTTTTTCTTTCTTCCTGCCTCTTTTCCTTTACTTTTCAGCTTTTGATTTGATTCACTTTTCTTTCCCCTTTCTCTGTTTAACTCTCCCATCCTCATCTAATGCCCTTTCTTCACCTCCTCACTTTAGAGTATCAGGAGGGGAGAGATGAGGAAGCCATTTTGTTGCCCCAGGAACATGACTTGTCCTGTCTTTTTTCCCAGGAGGGGGATGGGAAGCCACCAAAGGTACAGTAACTCCTCACTTAACATTGTTTCGTTGCTGATCAATTAGGGAACATGCTAGTTTAAAGTTGTGTAATGCTCCCTTCTAACATTGTTTGGCAGCTGCCTGCTTTGTCTACTGCTTGCAGGAAGAGCAGCCCGTTGCAGCTAGCTGGTGGGGACTTGGAACCAGGGTGGACCGGCAGCCCCCCATCAGCTCCCTGCTCCCCTAAGTTCCCTGTGCAGCAGCTGCCCAGCAGGCTAGCAATTGCAGCTGTCCCTCCCCCCACTGCCATGTGCTGCTCCTGCCCTCTGCCTTGGAGCTGCTCTCCGAGACTCCTGCTTGCTGTGTGGGGGGAGGGAAGGGAGAGGGGGGCTAATGTCAGGGTGTCCCCCTCCTTCCGCTTACCCCATCTTCCATAGAGCAGGGGGGACACACCAGGGCTCAGGACGGAGGGAGCTTGCAGCAGCGGTGGTCTCAGCAAGCTGATCTAATTAACAAGGCCGTGTACTTAAAGGGGAATGTGCATATCTCCTTCCATTCCTGCTGCCTTGTAGAGTGAGAGTTAACCCTTGAGGGCTCAGCCAATTGCTAGTTCATCATTTAGCAGTAAGGCAAATTTCCCACCCTCTGACTTCTCCACCTCAACCAAGCTTCACAATCATCATCACTGTGTACCAGTATTAAATTGTTTGTTTAAAACGTATAGTGTGTGTGTGTGTATGTATGCATATAGTTTTTTGTCTGGTGAAAAAAAATCCCTGGAACCTAACCCCCTCATTTACATTAATTCTTCTGGGGAAATTGGATTCGCTTAACATCGTTTCGCTTAAAGTTGCATTTTTCAGAACATAACTACAATGTTAAGTGAGGAGTTCCTGTATCTGAAGAGGGGTGTCTCTGTTGTGTCTGATTCCAGCTCCTACTCATTGCAAGGAATGAGGGGTTTGTGACATTAGTTAATGTTTGTGCAGTGCTTTATTCAGGCTACTGGAGTTCCTGGAAATCAGCAGATTGCACAGGCAGCTAACACAGAGAACTACAGCTTGGGCTTGTCAGGAGGCAGAAGCAATCCTGCCTACTGTGCTATCTTCACAATGCTGGCTGCCCGAGGGGCGGGGGGAGGGAGACAGCTGGGCCAGGCTCCCAATAACCATCCCCCAAACCTAGCACACAGCTCCAGTGGCCCATGCCCCCTTGAGACACTACATGTGGGAGTAGATCCCCCACATTCTGGTTGTGGGGGAGAAGGGAGAGAAAGTGAGCCAGGGTGGTTTTCACCCCGTCCACACCCACACCTTCAACAGTCAGCAGTCCCTCTCCCTGATGGGCTAACCAAGTTCTTCTGTTACCAGATAAGGTGCTAGCAGGCAGTACTACAGGTTCAGTTCCTACTGCTGATGTGTGTTGTTACATTTGTACACAATAGCATTTTTTTTTAAACAACTAGATTACCTAGAAGAAAACTACATTGAAAGAACATTATTTAAGTTGAGTATCAGAGGGGTAGCTGTGTTAGTCTGGATCTGTAAAAAGCGACAAAGAGTCCTGTGGCACCTTATAGACTAACAGACGTATTGGAGTATAAGCTTTCGTGGGTGAATACTCACTTCGTCAGATGCATGTCATCTGACGAAGTAAGTATTCACCCATGAAAGCTTATGCTCCAATATGTCTGTTAGTCTATAAGGTGCCACAGGACTCTTTGTCTTTTATTTAAGTTGCAAAGTCTAGCACCTGAAAGTTAGGAAATGCCAAATTTAGGGTTGCCCATGCAACCTTAATTTGCCTTCTTTGTGCATATGTATTGTGGTAGAGTTTTTAATTACTTGGTCACATATTATTTTTCCTACAAGACCTCTGCCTCATTCAGTGCACAAGTTGGGTTCACAAAAGGACAGAATTAAAGTTGCACAGGCAACCAACTTTCAAGAACTTGCCTTTGCTCATGCGTGGACTGTACCTCCTGCTCCCACCTACAGCTAGGAGCTTGGCAGTGTTCTTCTCATGAACATCAGAGGCCAACATGAGATCATTTGAAATAATTTATTTCTGTGGAATTGGAAGGAGGCACCTTCTTAGAACACAAGCCTCTGATGACTGTATATAGAACAAAAACACAAGAACAGACCTGATACGTGGATAAATATATTAGTAAATAAATATATTTCTGAGCACATCACCATATTCAAACATCTTTGTTTCCATCTCAGACATAAATATACAGATTTGCATATATAAAAAAACCTATTCTTCCTTTTTGGTTTGTAATTTACCCAAAACACCCAAGAGCCTTGCAGAACAGACTCAGCAAAAACTAAAAACCATGTTCACATTTCAAAAGGATCTGAGCTTTACAAGCCGAAGGAACAGAGGGCTGTTTGCATGAATGAAGGAGGCTATAGACACAGCTCCGGGAGCTGTGCCTGCTTGGGGCTCCTCTCAGTGACACTGGCTGTCCTGGGAAGAGGCTGTAACTCAGCTGCCAGGGGCTCTGGGGAAGGGCTGAGGGTTCAGCAATGGGTAATGCTCATTTGAGAAGCTCTGGCTTTCACTTCTACTCCGCTCTCTTAGGGCAAGGAACGAGCGCTTAAACCCTGAACCCCTGCCTTGGACAAACACTACCGACATTCAGTGCCTGCTCCTGAGTGCTGCTGAGCTCCTGGGAGTCTCCTTGGAGTTACAAGTCCATTTGGAGGTGCAAGTGTTCAGCACATGTCAGGATTATTTTTCATTGATTCTTACATCACCTCCCCTCTTAGATGGCTAAGGAATCTATTCCTCCTTTTATTTAATAGTCGCTTGGATTAACTCTTCCAGACAGAGCTCTTCCCCTTCTTCCCATTTGATAACCCATATGGACAGAACTGCAACCCCTCCCCCATCTAAACTACTTCCTAGATCTGCTCTCCATGCCCAGAGAGATCCTGAGGCTTTGATAGGTTGGTTTTTGAAAGAAAAGTAGCAGCATAAGGCCAGGAAATAAAAACACTTTAAAGTGGGAGCTGCCCAATGCAGCCCACCTAATACTGCAGTACAGAGCAGCAGGGGTCCTTTACTACAGAGCACACATTCCACTGGGCTTGGGGCTTACGCCAGACAGAGTCCTCCTAAGGCAGGGGTTCTCAAACGGGGGGTTGGGACCCCTTGGGGTTACGAGGTTATTACGTGGGGGGTCAGCCTCCACCCCAAACCCCGCTTTGCCTCCAGCATTTATAATGGTGTTAAATTTGTAAAAAAGTGTTTTTAATTGATAAGGGGGGTTGCACACAGAGGCTTGCTGTGTGAAAGGGGTCACCAGTACAAACGTTGGAGAACCACTGTCCTAAGGGAAAGAGATGAATACTATTAAACTGCGAATGAGAGGCCTAGTCTTTCAAGGTGCCGAGTGGGCTCATCAATGGGGGTTTAGCTCTGGGGTGGAAGTCTGCACTATGCAGGATCCTGCCCTTGGTCTGAAAGCAGCTTGGAGTTCAGGGCCCTCCTCTTTGTTAAGACAATTGAACAGCATTTGGCTGGGGCATGTGATGAACTGCATAAGAAGAGCCATAGGCCAGCATGCACCGTAAGCAGAATCTTGGGAATCTAGGCCAGCTCCTGCTTTTACTTCTAGTTTAAAGGTGACCTGCTTGGGGGGAAGGGGGGATTGGGCTTGTGTCCTTTTCTTTCTTCTTTCTGATGGAGAAAGAAAGCCTGAAAGGATTAAGATACAAATCTGTTTTTGACCTTAGAAATCCAGACCCTCTCCATGCTGAAAGACTCTGCGGTTGGCTGGAGAACTAGTGAAATGATGATATCACAGGAGCCAACAGAATGAGAGCAGACAAACTGGGGGAAGAGCTTTTGGTTAGACTGCACCCCTCCCACACCCAAACTCCCTCCCAGAGCCTTAGGCAGGTGTGGGGGGTGGGGTGGGACTTGGACCCATTCTGGGCACCACCAAACATTATACAAACCTGCTGCCCCTGAGCGCAAACACCTCATGGTAGCAGCTGTGGGAAAATCTGTCCCCACATTAGGTCTCGGCCTGGTCTCTCCTACAGTAGAACATCAGAGTTACGAACTGACCAGTCAACCACACACCTCATTTGGAAGCAGAAATACACAATCAGGCAGCAGCAGAGATAAAATAATAATAATAATAAAGCACATACAGTACAGTACTGTGTTAAACGTAAACTAAAAAAAAAAGGGAAAGCAGCATTTTTCTTCTGCATAGTAAAGTTTCAAAGCTGTATTTTGAAATAACAACCATAATGTTTTGTTCAGAGTTAGGAACATTTCAGTGTTACGAACAACCTCCATTCATAACCGAGGTGTTCATAACTCTGAGGTTCTACTGTAGTTAGAAACTGGCTTCAGCCCTGAAGCGGGGGTGGGGGGGCTTCTAGCATTTTCATTAGCATGAGAACACTGGATATTTCTCATGTACATATAACTGTCCAACCCTAGTTTGAATCTTGCTAAGTCCTTACATGACTTTTTGTAGCAGCGAGTTCCACCGACTAATTATGCATTGTATGAAAACGTATTTTGTTTGATCAGTTTTGAATATCACACTTTTAATTTCATCAAATGGCCCCTTGTTCTTGTGCTGTAAGACAGGGAGAGCAGAAGCTCCTGATCTCCCTTCTCAAGACCATTCATTAGTCTGATCTGTCTCCTCTCTAAGGTAACAATCCCATCTTTCCACTCTCTTTTCACATGAGTTTTTCCAGTCCCTGATCATTCGCATCACCCTCGCCCTCTGAAACCCTTCACTTCCACAATATCCTTTCTGAGAGGGCTGATCAGAGCTGCACCATGTCCAGGGGAGGCTGCACCACTGAGTTCTATAATGGCATTATAATAGCTTCCTTATTATTCTCAGTGCCATTCTGTATGCATCTTCTTTGCTTTTTTGACCACAGCTGCACACCGAACTAAGGTCAAATTTAATATGCATATCTTTCTAACAGATCTGCTCTAGCTCAGCTCTAGAGCAGTGTGATTCTGGAACAGCCTTCCAAGAGGAGTAGTGGGGCCAAACAACATCACTGGTTTTAAAATGTAGATTGATACATTTATGAATGGGATTATCTGACAGGCTTGGCTGCGATAGCAGGGGACTGGAGTCAAAGACCTAGAGGGTCCTTTCCAGTTCCCCAAATGGGGGAGGGATAGCTCAGTGGTTTGAGTATAGGCCTGCTAAACCCAGGGTTGTGAGTTCAATCCTTGAGGGGGCCACTTAGGGATCTGGGGCAAAAATCAGTACTTGGTCCTGCTAGTGAAGGCAGGGGGCTGGACTCAATGACCTTTCAAGGTCCCTTCCAGTTCTATGAGATAGGTATATCTCCATATATATTAAGTTCTTATGTTGCAATAAGAAATCATGGGCTTGATGCAGGACTCACTGAGTGACGTTCTCTGGCTTGTGTTATACAGGAGCTCAGATTAGATGATCATAATCACAATGCTCCCTTCTGGCCTTAACACTTGTGAATCCATGAATTCCTGGATTTCTAAGATAAATACAAGCAACAACAAAAAAACCTCCCCAATTTTTCCCCAATGTCTCCATCAGAAAGAAGCTAGAAAAGGACACAGCTGATTTTGAAGAATTCTTTTGCAGGTCACTCAAAAGAGCTTAAGTTTCCAGAAATGTTAGTTGGGATGGGGCTCTACTGAGCATTTACTGTCCCAGATGCTTTCCCGGGGACTTCAGTGTGCGTCTCACTGTGTCATGTGATGATGATGGCAATGATCACGATGAGGAAGGCAGAGAAGGAGGACCCATGCTGGCTCATGGATGAAGAGGATAGTCTCTCATTTCTCCATGATTCCCATGCTTTCCAAAAAGATGCTTAGAGAGGCTTTGAAACATGCACCACAAGTGAGCTACTCAGCACAGTTACAGGGCTGGCCTTTATAACTACTTTGATAATTAAGCAAAGACTTAAGTGATGAATGAGGACTCTAATAACATTTCCAGGTAACGTAATGGATTCTGAGAAGATTCTCAGCCCCAGCTCTTTCCTGGAAATGCTAGCAGAATCCTGAATGTCCTCACTGCTCCTCCAGCTGGATCCTAGTATGGGCAAAAATACAAGTTGTCCCCACCCTGGCCTCAGCTGAAGGATAGTTAATTGCCAAGTGGCAGGGACCCTCAATTCCCACTGCAGTCAATGGAAACATCTTGCAGGGTCAGGACCTAAGAGAGCTCCTGCAGTGTAGAAATGGAAGAGAGTATCTTGTGCTTAAGTTTGAGAAATAAGAGTATTCAGGGTTAGTGAAGTAGGCTGGCCTGACTTTGACCTAAGTGAGGAAATGAAAAAGGCAGGAGCTATTTGGCTATATAATGTCATCTCTGCAGCTTTTAGTCTCATAGGTCTGCTCATTTCCAAAAGCCTCCAAACTCCCACAGGTTTGTGACCATGCCAAAATACCGGTTTATGTCTACCCAGCAGGCTCTCCAGATAACGAACACTGGACACAGGGTTGGAATGAGTAAGTCCATGCCCCCAGAGTGTCTTCTGATCAGTGTGTGCTGTCCGTGCCTTAAAAAGAGAGAGGAGTGGTGGTTTTGTGTGACCACAATATAGTAAAGTGGGCAGGGAGCAGGCAGGAGGGGGCATCATGGAGGTTACCAGCACATTTTGTTTCTCAGTGTGGGGCAGACTAGGACTGATACTACACTACCTGCTCAGAGATACAGGAAATAAGTCACTGATTCCAGTTCTTGTTCGTTTCCTGAATGTTTTGTCCACTCTGGCTCTCTGTAGTATGCAGATGAGTTCATCTTTCATTAAACAGAATGTTCGTACACATCTTGGATCTCCTCCTTGGATCCTGCATTCAAAAAAGAAAATGTAAGTTACAGGTATCCCAGCCCCCAAGGCCCAACTCCAACGGGGTCTTGATCCAGCAATAATATGGAGAACAACAAATGCCCCCAGCTTCCTGCCAGCATGTCCTGGGGGAACCTTCCTGTCCCCACATGCATAGTCAGTCTAACCTTCCCAGGTAATGAATAGTCCAAGCTATAGCTAAGGATAAAACCAAACTGCTCTTATAAGTGCCTGGTTCGCTCAGAACTTTCTGAAACCACTTACCCTGGATGTGACACTTTCCGGGCTTTGCGCCAGCACCAAAGGGGTTTCGGTTGTTGGTGTTTTAGGGAGGCTGAGTTTGTTTTAATTTGGAGTAAAATACATTGAGCCATTTTTGAATTATTAGTGATTGACAATAACAATTATTTGTATACCCAGAGTGCCTCTGACCACACCCTCCATGCCCTGGGCTGTACAGCAGAGTAAACTTGACTGCAGTACAAGGAGTATACAAGTTCTTTGTGTGTGGATGCAAGCGGGTGTGTTGTGTGTCAAGAATGTACTGGGGGAAAGCTACATGGAAAGTTGTGTAATTGTTTCTGAGTTGACAATGAAGTCAAGCCCCAGCAGAGGCAGAGTTTGAGCATGAACTCCAGGCTTGGGTGCTCTGCTGAGGTAGTGGTAGGGCCTGACAAGTGCCCATTTCTCTCTGAATTATCCAGGCACTGCATGGTTTACATAGACATGTTTCAGCCTATGGTCTGCTCACAGACTATTTGCCAGGACTATTGCTTCAAATATTCACTATCTCTGCTGTGTGACTAGGCACATAAATCACATGGGATTGTTTCTCCCCCATCACTGAGTGACTCGCAAATCATAGAATCATAAAGAAGATTAGGATTGGAAGATTAGTGAAGACTCAGGAGGTCATCTAGTCCAACCCCCTGCTCAAAGCAAGACCAACCCCAACTAAATCATCCCAGCCAGGGCTTTGTCAAGCCGGGCCTTAAAAACCTCTAAGGATGGAGATTCCACCACCTCCCTAGGTAACCCATTCCAGTGCTTCAGCACCCTCCTAGTGAAATAGTTTTTCCTAATATCCAACCTAGACCATCCTACAAGGTGCTCTCACAATGGATATACAAGTATGTCCAGAACAAATGCACATCTGTCCGAGTCTTTACAACGTTCTCCTTGCCCCACATTTATTGAGAATGAAAGGAAACAGTTGCTTGTCTTAATATTTGTGGAAAGTAAATACAAAAGGTTGTGAAACCTGTCACAGCAAATTCAGTGTCTGCAAATACATCACTGCTTTGGAAATGGGACCAGACAGATTAGAAATACAGGCAGAAAATAAGCAAAGAAATTTAGCTTGAAAAAAGCAGCTACTAGATTTGGGGAAATTAATCCCAAACAGTTGCAATGCAAAAGGAGTGCTCTGTCTCTGCATATATGTACATAAATAGATAATAGATGAGGTGCCAGTAGGTAGTGCTCAAAAATAGGCAGCCGTGTTCCTGGGTTTTGCAGGACCAATAAAACCTGTTGTTAAGCACTGCAGATTGTTTCTCATATGCGATATTTAAATGCAGCTCGCAATGTGGAGTCAGAGATTTTACTTATCAAATTCTACTTTGTGGCTGACCAGAGGCCCTGAGTCACTTTGGCATTCCATGCCCATCTGCAATGCCAGTGCATGGGTCTGTCTGTGAAGCAAGCATTCTACGGCCTCCTGGACAAACGCTGAAGCAGCTGCAAGGCTGACATTCTCTCGTGTCCCATTAGTGTCGCCCCAGGACAGAGAAGTGTCCACACACAGTCCAGCTTCACAAACCAGACCAGGAAATAACTGAAACACCGTCAGTGCTTCTGCTTTGGTCAGAATCAAGTGACAAGCTGCGGCTGTTGGAAGCGATGGATGATGTAATGATCTACAAGGTAGCAGACAGTTCCAGCCTGTAATAAAGGAGCAAATAATCAATATGGGGATTTTTGTAAAGGTCTTGGATTCCTTCCTGGAGAATATCACTTGGAAATCAGCCCTAAAATGAAACTGCTCCATGCACCACACAGAGTAGCAGTTCCTATGAAGGAAGAACTTAAAAACCAGCTTGACAACTTTGTGGAGAGGGGAGTCTAAAAGAAAGTTAAATGATTGACAGACTGGACAGCAGTCCAGTAGCTATTAAAACACTAGACAAACTCTGGTATTCACCCCATACACCTCAGTGAAGCTCCAAAACTCTCCCATTGTACTTTCTCAGCCACTGGAGGGATCCTGCCCAACCTCACAATGGAGCTGTTCTAGTCAGACACTACAGATGGCTTCTGGCAGGTGAAACGTGTGACAAACATCTGGACTCCTTTAGGCAGATATAGACGGCTGGGAAGGCCATTTGGCATTTCTCTGTCTCCAGAAGAGCACCAGGGATGTCACCATGAAGTGCTAGAGGGACTCAGGGAGTTGATGTAATTGCAAATGGCATATAAGGGCTTGTCTACACAGCCCCACAGTGTGGACTATGGGGGTGTGAATTGCAGTGCACACTAAAATGTTGTCCTGTAACTGCCCCCATGTAGACCCTGCTAGCATGAACTAAAATGTACCTTGTTTGCATTACCGTCGTCCTGTTTCAAGCAGGACTGTTTTGGCTGTAGAGAATTGATTGTAGAGACACCCTCGCAGAGGCTAATGCTGAGCACGATCATGTCCTGATTGCGCTGTTCAGCAGAGAATGTCTAGTGAGCCTGAAACTGACTAATAAAAAGCGAGTCTGTGCCTTCTACCTGTGCCACATACCAGACACCTTTGAACAGCAGAGAGCTGAAAACCAGACTGGAGACACCTCAGGCAGTTTGGGAAATGGCCATCCAGACTGTCCGGATCAGAAGGAAGAGGTGGTGGCTCTTTAGTATTCGGGAATATTGGAGATACTTAGAAGAAAGAGAATCGACTTGCTGTGCAGTAACTGAAGTTCTTCGAGCTGTGTTGTTCACATATGTATTCCCCTCAAGATGTGTATGCATCCATGTGCTCTCGACTGGAGATTTTTGCTAGTTGTGTCCGTTGGTCCATGCAGGTGCCCTGAACACCCTCATGCCCCGTACCGAGGGCATAAGGGGTGGAGCTGGACCAACTGCCATTTCAGTCCCCTCTCTACTGCAGACCTGCAAGGTGTAATAGGACGTTGAAGCAGAAGGGAAGGAGGGAGGGTCATGGAATAGACATATGAAACAACACATCCCAAAGAACTCCAGTTACTGTTCAGGTAAGTAACTTCCCTTTCTTCTCAAGTGATTGTCCCTATGTATATTCCACTCATGGTGACTCCCAAGCAATGACCTGAATAAGAAGGTGGGAGCTTGGAGTCTTAACCAAACAGAGACCTTTACTGAAAGAAGCATCCAGTCTAGATGCCTGTATCACAGCACAGTGTCTAGCAAAGGTATGTGTGGATCCCCAGGTGGTAGCTTTACAAATGTCTGCAATGGGGACATTTTATAAGGAAGCATCTAAAGCTGCCAGAACTCTCATGGAATGGGCCCTATTATTTGGTCATTATAATTTGACTACCTTGTAGCACAAATTGATACATTACAAAGCTCATTTTGTCAGCCTCTCTGGTGATATGGGGTTTCCCTTCATCCTTTCAGCACAGAAAACAAACGGTCTTGGAGAAGACCAAAAGGGTCTGGTCCTCTGAAAATAAAATGCTAAGGGCCTTTTAATGTCTTAAGTGTGTAACTTGGCTTCACCACGGTTAGTATGGGGGTCTGAAAAAAATATGGGCACATGGATGACCTGATTTAGATGCAACTTAGACACGGTTTTTGGAATGAACTTTGGATATGGTCTCTGCGATACCTGATCTGGACAAAAAATGCACACTGGGGGTCCGCCCTCTGAGCACCTAGTTCACCTACCTCATTGCAGATGTTATTGCGATGAGGAAGGAAGTTTTCACGGATAAGTGCTGTAAATAGCATGTAGTCAAAGGTTCAAAACAGGGACCCATAAGGCCTGCTAAGACTCCATTTAAACCCCAGGGGTTCCCGCATGGAGGAAATACTCTCACTTTTAAAAATCTGGTAGTGGTAGGATGGGAAAACACAGTATATTCCTCTACAGCTGGTTGGTGGCACTAACAGCAGCTTGTGCATTCAGCATCACATTACAGTCACAGCTGTCCATTCACCAGGATTACAGAACACACTGGCAGATAGATCTGAGCAAGAATTCCTTGACAGACCATGAACGGGAAATAAGACCTGAAATAACTGATTGAGACACCTGTGTTCTTCAGGAACAGCATATACTCCAAGATCAAAGGAATTTTGGCATCCAAAGGCATTAGGTGATGTTCACACCAAACGACAAATATTCTCCACTTTGAATTACTAAGTCTTTTTAGTGAAGACTTTCCCGCTATTGATTAGTATGTTATGTAGTTCAGAAGAACATTCACTTTTTCTACTTCTGACATCTATCCAAAGCCCATGCAGTTTCATGGAGGGTGTGTAGGTTGCGATGTTGGATTAGATTGTTGTTCTAAGATACTAGGTCTGGGTTTAATGGTAGAAGTATTGGTGGCAACTCGAATGACATATGAGTTGTGGGAAGCAATACTGTCTTGGTCATACTGGAACTATCAAAATAATCTTTGCTGCATCCTGCCTGACTTTCCGGAGCTCAAAGGAACTGGTGGGAATATCTGTATCTGAGCATCTGAACATGAAATGAGCAGTGCAGCCCCTAGGGACCCCACACTGAATCCCCATATGGACTAGAAAGTTGGGCATTTCTTGCCCTCGTGCATTGCAAACAAGTCAATTGAGGAGAGATCTCACCTCTTGAAGATGAACTGAATCATTGAATACTTTATTTCCCGTTCATGGTCTGTCAAGGAATTCTTGCTCAGATCTATCTGCCAGTCTGTTCTGTAATCCTGGTGAATGGACAGCTGTGACTGTAATGTGATGCTGAATGCACAAGTTCCAGTGTTGCCCTGCTTCTCTGCACAGGGTTGACAAATCCCCTCCCTGCCTGTTTACACAGAACATGGAAGTTGTATTGCCTATCATGATCTGAATGGAACAACCCCATATGAATGGCAAGAACTCCTTGAAGGTGTTTTGGATTGTTCTGAGCTCCACAGTATTTATGTGGAGTTGAGACTCTTGAGGCATTTGCCTGCACTAAATGATGTTCCAGGTGGTCTCCCTAACCCAAAGAGCAGCATCTATAACTATCATCTCCATTGAAAGGAGCAGGAAGCAAGGGACTCCTGTACCTATGCTGAGGGGGGTCTTTCTACCAACTGAGTCAGAGTAGAATCTTCTGTGGGATTGTTAGGAACCTAGCCAATTTGTGTTGGTTTGGAATGTAGACTGACTTCAACCAGTTCTGCATACATTTTAGGTGAAGTCTGGCATGCAATGCTACAAAGATGCTAGAGGCCATGTGTCCTAACAAGGTGAAACAAATGCTTGATGTTGTCTGAGGCACCTTCTGCAACTGTGTGATCAGACTTGTCATCATCTGGAAACTGGGCTGAGCCAAATAGTCCATCAGGGCTCTGCTAAATTCTGTCCATTGGGATGGTACTAAGGGCAGCCTTTTCTGCGTTTACCTTTAGGCTCAGGGTACTGAAGAGATTAAGAATGGTCTGGATGTAATTCTGCATATCCTGATGAGACCTCTCCTTGATGAGCCTGTGATCCAAATATGGGTGTACTGAGAATGGATGAGGAAGGTAGGTGGAGTGTAAAACTGGATCACATAACCAAACATTAGGATTTCTCTGACCCATTCCTCTGATGTTATGAGGTTCCCAGAATGATGATATGTAAAGAGAAGGTTTCCAATGGGTGTTAGAGCAAAAGATTAATAGGTTCCAAGGCCAGAAGGGACCATTGTGATCATCTAGTCTGACTTTCTGTATGGCACGGGCCAGAGAACTTACCCAAAATGATTCCTAGAGCCGATCTTTGAGAAAAACATCTAATCCTAATTTTAAAACGGTCAGTGACGGAGAATCCACCAGGACACTTGGTAAATTGTTCCAGGGGTTAATTACCTTCACTGTCAAAAATTTATATCTTATTTCCAATCTGAATTTGTTTAGCTTCAACATCCAGCCATTGGATATTATGCCTTTCTCTTCTAGACTGAAGAGCCTGTTATTAAATATTTATTCCCCATGTAGATACTTATAGATTGTAATCAAGTCAACCCTTAACCTTCCTTTGTTAAGCTAAATAGATTGAGCATTTTGAGTTTATTGATATAAGGCATGTTGTCAAATCCTTTAATCTTCTTGTGGCTCTTCTCTGAACCCTCTCAAATTTATCAACATCCTTCTTGAATTGTGGGCACCAGAAGGGGATACAGTATTCCAGCAGTGGTCGCACCAGTGCCAAATACAGATGTAAAATAACCTCTCTACTCCTACTCAGGATTCCCATCTATGCATCCCAGGGTCACATTAGCTCTTTTAGCCACAGCATCCCACTGTAAACTCATGTTCAGCTGACTACCACAATCCCCAAATCTCCTTCAGAGTCCCTGTTTCCCAGGATAGAGGCCCCACCCCCCCATCATGTAAGTGGCCTACGTTCTTTGTTCCTAGATGTATACATTTATATTTAGCCATATTAAAACGCATATTGTTTGCTTGTGCCCAGGTTATCAAGCTTTCCAGATCACTCTGTATCAGTGACCTGTCCTCTTCATCGTTTACAATGCCCCCAATTTTTGTGTTACTGGCAAACTTTATCAGAGTCATTAGCAAACTTTATCAATTTATGTTTTCTTCCAGGTCATTGATTAAAATGTTATATAATGTGGGGTCAAGAACCGATCCCTGCAGGACCCCTCCCTGGAGGCATGCTGCTTGCTGATGGTTCACTGTTCACTGTTCTTTTGAGACTTCTCAGTTAGTCAGTTTTTAATCCATTTAATGTTTGCCAATTATCTGGACCTACTGATTTAAAAATATCGAACGTTGGTAGCTTCTGTATAACATCCTCCAGAGCTACCAGTGGAATGGAGAGTGTTATCAGTATCCTATGATGCGACTATATCATCTGCTTTTTCTCCAAATACAAAACAGAAAAATGTATTGAACATTTCAGACTCTTCTGCATTATTATTGACAATCCTGCCATTTCCATCTAGCAATGGACCAATACCATTGTCAGGATTCTTTTTGATCCTAAAATATTTAAAAAACTCTTTTTAACTCTGCTGCTCATAGATTGATTTCTTCCCCTACTTCCCTTATTAATTTTCTACACTTCCCAACTTCTGATTTATATTAATTACTATCAACATCCCCTTTCTTGTGTGTGGTGCGTGTAATTTGTTTCCCCTCTGTGACGGAGCAGGGAGTGGGGCGGATTGACCTGGGGATGTTGCAGGGGAGTTTTACTGGGACTGTCTGCATTGGGGATGGGAGAGCAGGGGGTGACTTCACTTGACGGATGATACCTGAGCCTGTAACCTGAGCCGGGAAACTGGACAAAGGCTGGAGGAAGAGCCGGGGAAAGGCTGGGTGAGACTGCTGGAGGGGGTTTCAGTTTGGAGCGGTCTGGGGAAACAGAGGGAACCCCAAGGCTGGGTTCTAAGTTCCCTGCCCCCCACACTCCCCAGAGGGACCTGACTGAGGGGTCCTGGTTGTACCTACAAGCTCTGTTTGGGACTGTGTTCCTGTCGTCTAATAAACCTTCCATTTTACTGGCTGGCTGAGAGTCACGGTGAATCGCAGGAAGTGAGGGTGCAGAGCCCTGACTCCCTCCCACTCTGTGACACCCTCTAAACCAGATCGGGTTTTATAACCAGCACAGCCTTCTTCCTCAGTTGCGGAAGTGTGGCTTTGTGAGCATCTAAGAAGGTGTTCTTAAATGATTCCCAATTATCATTCACAGTTTTCTGATTAAATTCTTCCTCCCAGCTGAGTTGGCTCATAATTATTTTCAGCTTTGTGAAACTAGCCCTATTCAAGCACCAACTATCTATACTTACTGGTCTGGACTTTATTCTGTTTGCACATTATAAATGTGATCAAGTCATGATCACTTGTACCTAAGCTACCATTAATTTTAAGTTCTGTGATCAGTTCCTCTTTATTTGTTATGACAAGGTCTGATAAAGACTTCCCCCATGTTGTCTGCAACACTTTTTGAGTAAAGAAATTGTCATCTGTAATCTTTAGAAATTCCAACAATTTTGCTATTACTTTTTGAGTCTTTGGCTAGCTGTTCTTCAAATTCCTTTTTGGCCTTCCTAATTATATTTTTACACTTCATTTGCCAGAGTTGATGCTCCTTTCTATTTTCCTCACTAGGATTTAACTTCCACTTTTTAAAGGATGCCTTTTTGCCTCTCACTGCTTCTTTTACGCTGTTGTTTAGCCACGGTGGCACTTTTTTGGTTCTTTTACAATGTTTTTTAATTTGGGGTATACATTTAAGATGAGCTTCTATTATTGTGTCTTTAAAAAGTTTCCACGTAGCTTTCAGGGATTTCACTTTTTGCGCTGTACCTTTTAATTTCTGTTTAACTAAATTCCTCATTTTTGTGTAGTCCCCATTTCTGAAATTAAATGCTACAGTGTTGGGCCGCTGTGGTGTTTTCTCTGCAAGAGGGATGTTAAATTTAATTATCTTATGGTCACTATTACCAAGCGGTCCAGCTACACCTCTACCCCGATATAACAAGAATTTGGATATAACGCGGTAAAGCAGTGCTCCGGGGGGGAGGGGGGAGGCTGCGCACTCCGGCGGATCAAAGCAAGTTCGATATAACGTGGTAAGATTTTTTGGCTCCCGAGGACAGCGTTATATTGGGGTAGAGATGTATATTCACCTCTTGGACCAGATCGTGTGCTGCACTTAGGACTAAATCAAGAATTGCCTCTCCTCTTGTGGGTTCCAGGCCTAGCTGCTCCAAGAAGCAGTTTTTTATGGTGTCAAGAAATCATGGTATCATGGATCTCAATGTGTCAGGTGGGTATTTGCACAATTTACTGCAAAATGTGAATATACCACATCCTCCACATCGCAGCATACATGGTAGAAGGACAAGGACAATTCTGCTGACACAGCCATTGTTCCTACGAGCAACTAGGGAGCAGTTGCATCAAGGGATGGCCCAGGTGCTTCAGTGTAACCACTCACTATGGCAACGGCAGGATTCCTGTGTTGATCCTAACAGTGCTCCAGTAGCTGTCCCACAATGCTCCTGTCCCCACAAGAGTGGTCACTATAGTCACAATTTTGCACTTGACTGCCCAGGGACCACAAATACCAGAACCCCACCTTCCCCCTTTAAAAACCTCAGCATGTTTCGAAATGCCTTTTTCTGGTTGCCTGCCTTGGAAAACACACCTACTAGCCCACGTTTGTAAGCATCTCACCGTGCCAGCTCAGCACAGACAGAGCTATACATAGACATGCTCCTGCCTACAAGTCCTGGATCTCCTTGGCCTGTGTGGGAGAAGAGGCTGTGTAAGCCGTTAAGGAACAGCCAAAGGAATTTAGACATCTGTATGCACATTGCACAGGGGATGCCATACTTGGCACAAAAGGAATGAGCAGCAGTGCCAGCTGAAAGCCAAGAAACTTCAGCAGGCATATCAGAAAGCAAGGAAGGGCAACAACAAATCTGGGGCCACTCTGCAGACTTGCTGCTTCTACAATGAACAGTATGCCATACTTGGCGAGGACCCTACCAGCACCCTGAATGTGATTGTGGACGCATTGTTAGAACTGGGCGCAGAAAAACCTTCAATGCCCAGTGAGAAGGAGGCGGGAGGGGGCACAGAGGGGGATGCAAACCATGCTGCAAGCAAGGAGCTGTTCAAAACTCCGCCAAAATCAAGCCAATCCCACCAGGCAAGAACAGAGGAGCCAGATGAGGAAGAGAAAGGGAACTCAGCTGAGTGTATGAAGTGCGCAACCCTGCATATCGATGGCAGTAGAAGGGACTCAGTCCAGGTGACGCTGTTTCATATCCAGGGTGAACCCATGATCTTCCTCAAGGACAGGCAAGCATACCAACATCTTGGCCCACCCATGGGTTTCCGCATCCAGCAGACACCTGAGGATACCATTGCAGAGATCCTACAAGATGTGGCCAGGATCGACTCCTCCCTACTGGCACCATGGCAGAAGATCAACGCCTTGAACACCTTCCTGATCACCCGTATCTCATTCGTCCTGAGGGGATCAGCCGTGCCGAAGGTACCTCTGAACAACGCAGACAACACCATCAGGCAGCTAGTGAAGAAGTGGATGTTTCTTCCCAGAGAGCCAGCAATAAACTGGTGTACATCTCACACAGGCAGGGCGGCGCCAGCATCCCTCAAATGGGTGATCTGTGCGACGTTGCAGTGATCACTTACACCTTCTGCCTTCTGATGTGCCCGGACGCCATGGTGAGGAACATTGCAGAAAATGCCATGCAGGATGTCATCAAGAAGCAAATTGCCAGGACTCCCTCCAACCAAGATGTCGCCACCTACCTTAGCAGCTCCCTGGAAGGTGAAATTGGAAGAGACTGGGAGACTTTGCTTCACTCTGGACTCGTGCCCACAACGCTACACGACGACTGGAGAAGCATATCGGCTGCCGCTGGACATGGTGCGAGGAATGCCAGGAGCTGGGAGTCCTGGTGCCACAGATGAAGAACACGGACCACACAATCGTCACTCCAAGAGCCAGAACCATGCTAGAGAGGACCCTGAAGGATGCCATCCACTGCCAGTATGTGGAAAAACTGAAGTGGAATCCGGACCAGGGCAAGGTGTTCGACGTGACGTGCAAGTGGGATGCCAACAACCACTTCCTCCCTGGGGGCAGCTTCACCCGCTTTGCCGACTGGAGGTTCATCCACAGGGCCTGGCTCAACTGTGTTCCACTGAACGGAGCTGTCCGCCATGGGAATCGGGACAAGCGATGCAGGAAGTACAGCTACGCCAATGAGACACTACCCCACGTCCTGTGTAGCTGCAAGCCCCATTCCAGAGCCTGGCAGCTGCAACACAACGCCATCCACAATCACCTGGCCAGAGCCATCTTGCCACCCATGGGGAAGGTTGCTGTGAACTCCACCACCCCGGAACGGTCAGCCAACTGCAACCGGACATCGTCATCACCAACAAGGACCAGAAGAAGATCATCATGGTGGATGTCACAGTGCCCTTCGAGAACAGCACCCCGGCCTTCCATGATGCCCGAGCTTGAAAGATGGAGAAATACGCCCTTCTGGCGGACACCTTAAGAGCTACGGGTTACCAGGTTCAGACACACACGCTGATCGTCAGAGTCTTGGGCACATGGGACCCCAGTAACGAGTGAGTGTTGAGAGAATGCGGAATCGGTCAATGCTGTGCTTGGCTGATGCGGCAACTCATGGTGTCAGACAGCATCAGGTGGTCGAGGGACATCTACATAGAACACATCACCAGACACTGGCAATACCAGGAGGGATGAGCTGGAGTGCCGATGAGAAGCACAGTAAGGAAAGTAACTGAAATACTTCCTTGATAGATTGTATTTTCTAAATGGACAACCTACCCTAAATTCTCAATTACTGAGGCACAATCTTCACTCATTGATATATTTTGTTTCCCACAACCACATCTCTGTACAACTTTTCATGAGTGATGGACCCAAATACTTGGATGCTAATATCTAAACTGTATTGTTAAATGTATTCACCTAAATCTGGGTTATCGCTGATTATGTACTATATGTATCTTATGACTTTTAAAAACAAACTTTGTTTTTGTGGATAATGTAAGCACTATACCCAGATGTACAGATACTCTTTTCTCAACCTGTGTATTATATAATTTTAACATTAACTTTAATAAAAATTTAAAATCTGTTCCTCACAGGCATCTTTGTTTCCCTATTCATTGTTCAAAACCTCCCTTCCCTTCGTCCCTATTTTAAAGTGGTGCCCACCCCAGCCACATGTTTAGAGAGCAAAGAGAGACTTTGGATTCCTCACTTTACTTTTAAAACCAGCACTGGGAATCCAATTCAGGTTAATGCTTTGCAATTAATATCTAGTTCATAGAATCATCAACTTGCCCCTTTAATCAACTAGTGCATGTTAGGCAATAAATTCAAATAGATTAGTGCGGCAGGCCAAATTCCACAGTCCACACAGATCAGGGTCCTGTGCTCGGTTAGTGGTAGAAGAAAGGTAGAGGTGGTGTTCACTTTGGCTGTCTGGGCTAACGGGGCCACAATTCTCCTCATGCTCAGTACTTTGTTTGAACAGGGAATTGTCCCTTTTATCCACTTGAACAACCTCAGTGAAACTTTCATGGAGATACTCTGCAATCCTCTCTGGAAGGTTTCTAGGGATGGCAGCCTTGTTTCTTCCCCGGGATAGGAGACATCCCCATGCCACTCTGCGATGAATTCAGCTGGCAACAGAGCAATAAACAGTATAGTGGGATATGGGCCAGTGCAGCCTTGGGACGCCAGTAGCAGCTGTGTTCTCTGGGCTTTTGTCCTCCTCAGGAGCAAGAGATACCAACTGAAACCACCCTGCACGTTCCATATTCTCATACCCCAGGGACACCCAGCATCTAAACCTCCCAAGCAACAGTCTGTCCAAAGACCCCCTCCAATCCTTGGCAACTCCATGGCATTGCTCTGTATAGCCCCAAGCATAACAGGTGGCAGCACGGAGTGAATCCATACCCCCAGCACTCCATGCAAGGCGGAACTAGGAGAACCATGACTATACCGACACTGACCTGTGACAACTGCAGGATCAGCCAACAAGAACAGTGCAGTACGTGTGTTTACCATGAATGAAACATTTGAAAATGTTTTTAATATGTAAATATGTATGTTTATTATTTTACTAAGCTTTTATAAATATGGGTCACCCGCTTACAGAACTGCTTCAGTGTTTCTAACTTGTTTATTTGCACTTTAGCTTCGTTTTCTGTTTATTTGCACACAATAAAGTTTTATTTTCTGAAACTCAGAGTCCAGTTTACACCAAGCAGACATGCCACATTACCGAATTCACAACGGGAGTCAAGATCCCACCCATAGTGAAGGTCTATACACACGAAGGCACAACATTTCCCAAAAGCATCACACAACATTTCTATGGCTGACTGTTATAAAGTTCTTTTAAGGCCTCCCTCAACCTTATGGCTCCATAGTTGGTTTTTCTACTAGTCTGGCTGTTCAAATTCAGCAAACAGCTGGTCCACCTCATGCCACCCTGCCAGTAGCCTTTCCCCCTTTACCTCATGATAGTATTATATAATGCACAGCGTGCTGCAACAATCATAGGAATGTTTGCCTTGCTGAGATCCAATCTAGGCATTAAACATCACCAGTGAGTTTGGAGTCTCCCAAATGCATATCCAATGGTCATCCTGCACCTGCTCAGCCAGGAGTCGAATCTTTCCTTGGTTCTGTGGAGGTGGCAAGTGTATAGTTTCATGAGTCAGGGGGAGCAAGGGATATGCTTGGTCCTCCAGAATCACTGCGGGTATTTCAATATTGCTAATGTGAATGAATCAGTTGAGGAAGAATGTCCCTGCTTGCAAGTTTCTGAACAGTCCTGGGGAGGGATAGCTCAGTGGTTTGAGCATTGGCCTCCTAAACCCAGGGTTGTGAGTTCAATCCTTGAGGGGGCCATTTAGGGATCTGGGGCAAAAATCTGTCTGGGGATTGGTCCTGCTTTGAGCAGAGGGTTGGACTAGATGACCTCCTGAGGTCCCTTCCAACCCTGATATTCTATGATTCTTCAAGTGTCAGGCACCTTCCCTGACTAGCCCACATGGACATCAGTGAAGCATTCCTGGTGATCCACTAACACTTGTGTAACCATGCAAAAGTAGTCTTTTCCATTTACAGAGTCACTGGCCAGGATCTGTGTGCTGCCTGTCATCCCACCACAGTTCAGAAACACCGTCGCTGCAAATCCATCTACTTACTCTTCCCTGCACATTGCCGAGAGTCACAGGCCTGCACAGCAGGAGACAGTTAATGACCTTGCACGTTTGGATGACAACAGCCCCTGCTATGGAGTTTCCAAATCTGATCTGATTGCCCGCTGCAGAATAGCAATCTGGCATTGTAAGCTTCCCGAGCACCACCGCCGCTTGCTGTTGCACTGTCAGTGCAGGTCTTATTGTGGAGTCCCTGTGCCAGAGAGCTGGAGCAAGCTCAGCGCACAGACCCAGGAATGTGGCTTTTCACATCCCAAGGTCCTGCCACCACTTGCTCATCATCCCAAACCTACGTGACAGTGCCACCCCACCAGTCAGGACTTGGTTCTCCGGCCCAGAAGCGCCTAGCTACTATGTAGAGCTGCTCCATGAACCCCAGCCACAACCTGACATTCTGATTTACAGTATCTGTTATCCTGCCATTGGCCTCGAGTATCTCATTTTCCTCACAATGCCACCAGTTGTAGCAGTAACTGCTGAGGTTCTGCAGACAGAGCAGAATCATACGTCCTGTATTAGCAATGCTCATGAAAATTGTGCTGAGCTGTGCAGGGTGCATGCTTCTGCCAGAGAGATGTCAGAGACTAAAACGTGGTGTGCAGAACTGTAGGAATTTTTAAAATGGAGTGAAAGTTATGGGATGGAATAAGCATTCTGTATTGGAGAGAGTGGGATTGTGGGAATTTGAGCCCTATTCCCAGAAATCCCTGGATGAATAGCTGGTATCCCACAAACAACTGCGAAAATGTCCGGATGGCAGTGTAGGGCATGCTGTGATACCTACCTATTGATGCAACCACCTCTGGCCGCAAGCAGCCAAGTGTGCACATGTCCAAGTGCAATACAAAAGTCGGTGGCTCTAAGCCAACATAATTTATGTTGACCAAATTTTGTAGTGTAGACACAACCTAAGAGTGTATTTACACATTATCAAGTACATTCACAATTGACATACATCAGTCAGCCAAAATGTGAGCCTTTTATTAATAATCTGAATGTGTCTCCAGAGAGACTCCACAAAGTAGCCTCTGCACAATCCAGGTAAACGAGAAAGGAGGAATGTAATTTATAGACTCACAGAGTTTAAGGCCAGGACCATTACATCATCTGCATAACTCAGGCCAAAGAATTTCACGCCATTACCCCTGTCTTGAGCCCAACAACTTGTGTTTGTCGGAAGCATCTCTTCCAGAAAGGCATCCAGTCTTGATTTGAAGACACAAAAAAAGACAGAGAATCCACCAACCAGGCAGTTTTTTTCCAATGATTAATCACCCTCACTGTTAAATATTATGCCCTATTTCAATTTGAATTTGTCTGCATTCAGCTTCTAAAAGCTCAGATGCTGTCAGCTGATTTATAAGACAGGCAAAGGGATTTATTAATCATATATGCTATTAATTAGAGCTTTAATATTGTAATGCCATTGGCCATTATCTTTGAAAACTCGTGGCTATCAGGGGAAGTCTCGGGCGATTGGAAAAAAGCAAATATAGTGCCCATCTTTAAAAAAGGGAAGAAGGAGAATCCGGGGAACTAGAGACCTCACCTCAGTCCCTGGCAAAATCATGGAGCAGGTACTCAAGGAATCCATTTTGAAGCACTTGGAGGAGAGGAAAGTGATCAGGAACAGTCAACATGGATTCACCAAGGGCAAGTCATGCCTGACCAACCTGATTGCCTTCTATGATGAGATAACTGGCTCTGTGGATATGGGGAAAGCGGTGGACGTGATATACCTTGACTTCAGCAAAGCTTTTGATATGGTCTCCTCAGTATTCTTGCCAGGAAGTTAAAGAAGTATGGATTGGATGAATGGACTATAAGGTGGATAGAAAGCTGGCTAGATTGTCGGGCTCAACGGGTAGTGATCAACAGCTCAATGTCTAATTGGCAGCCGGTATCAAGTAGAGTGCCCCAAGGGTCAGTCCTGGGGCCGGTTTTGTTCAACATCTTCATTAATTATCTGGATGATGGGATGGATTGCACCCTCAGCAAGTTTGCGGATGACACTAAGTTGCGGTGGAGAGGTAGATACGCTGGAGGGTAGGGATAGGGTCCTGAGTGACCTAGACAAATTGGAGGATTGGGCCAAAAGAAATCTGATGAGGTTCAACAAGAACAAGTGCAGAGTCCTTCACTTAGGACGGAAGAATCCCATGCACTGCTATAGGCTGGGGACCGACTGGGTAAGCGGCAATTCTGCAGAAAAGGACCTGGGGATTACAGTGGACAAGAAGCTGGATATGAGTTAACAGTGTGCCCTTGTTGCCCATATTGGGCTGCATTAGTAGGAGCGTGGCCAGTAGATCAAGGGAAGTGATTATTCCCCTCTAATCGGTACTTGTGAGGCCACATCTGGAGTATTGCATCCAGTTTTGGGCCCCCCACTACAGAAAGGATGTGGACAAATTGGAGAGAGTCCAACGGAGGGCAACAAAATGAACAGGGGGCTGGAGCACATGACTTCTGAGGAGAGGCTGAGGGAACTGGGCTCATTTAGTCTACAGAAGAGAAGAGTGAGGGGGGATTTGATAGCAGCCTTCAACTACCTGAAGGGGGGTTCCAAAGAGGATGGAGCTCGGCTGTTCTCAGTGGTGGCAGATGACAGAACAAGGAGCAATGGTCTCAAGTTGCAGTGGGGGAGGTCTAGGTTGGATATTAGGAAACACTATTTCACTAGGAGGGTGGTGAAGCACTGGAATGCGTTACCTAGGGAGGTGGTGGAGTCTCCTTCCTTGGAGGTTTTTAAGGCCCGGCTTGACAAAGCCCTGGCTGGGATGATTTAGTTGGGGATTGGTCCTGCTTCGAGCAGGCGGTTGGACTAGATGACCTTCTGAGGTCTCTTCCAACCCTAAGCTTCTATAATTCTGATGTCTGAACTCTGAAAACATCCATTCTCAGTTGTTGTCAGTAGCCTGGGGCAACGTGTGGTGTTTATATGCGCGTACACACACACACACACACACACACACACACACACACACACGTCTATATATGAACCCTGAATTGTACAATCCACTGTTCAGAGGTTTGCTAAAAGCAGAGGTGACTAACTTACCCTGATTGTGTTGCAGAGTTTGGCAGGGGAGGTAAAGACTTGTGTTGTCTTCTGTGGTGCCTGTCCCTGAGAAATCAACTGGATACATGGGTTTCCCCTCCCATTCTGATAGGTCCTTGTCCTGCTGCTGGGACTCCAAGTTGGAGGGCGGGACTCGGCACTTCCAAACCACCTGAGAGCCTGAGCAATAGGGCATAGGGGCCGTTGGCAACAGTGGCTGAACTTCTGGGGAGCAGCAGTAGCCAGGGGAGTGGCCATAGTGAATGTGAACATTGCAGTCTTTGTGCACGTCTGAGTCCTCTGAAAGGTGAGCCAGAACAGGCTCCGGGCGGCACTTCCGTTTCCTTCTGTGGTGACGGCTTTGTAAGCCATGTTTCTGTGACAGCGGGAAAGACAATGGACCAGCTGCTCCAGCTTGCCTACTGGCCACCCAGCTGAAGTCAGACCCGTCTGCAGAAGAGGAGAGGTGCTTTGAGAGGTCAGGTCCCTGATGCACACAGGAGACCTGTCCTGACAGAGATGCAGCCTGGGACATTGGGCTGCTTTCAAGAGGCTGTTTGCAGTGACGAGTTTTCTCAGTCCTCTTTTGTGTCCGAGCACTGGGCACAGCCCCAGCAAACCGGGGCTTACGCTGGCTGGGTTCCTGGCCTGATCTCCCAGATGGACACTCTAGGTCTTTCCTGTAGTGATGGTGCCTGTGGTGGTGATAATGGACATGACTCAGTATCTGATTCTTGGCTAATGCAGTGCTGCCAGTCTCCTTCAAGTCCAAAGACCTCGGCCTTGGCTCCCCCGGAGGCTGCAGCTGCTCCTGGCCATTGTCAGTGGAGCTACAGTACACCCAGGGGTCATAGTCACTGCTCAGGGAGCTGCGGAAGGTGGAGCAGCTGCCATGGGTGCCTTGGAGGCTGACATCTGTGCAATTCAACATAGAGTCACTGGAGGAGCCATGACAGGGTCCAGAGCTGGAGTCACTGCCTGGCCCATCAGCCAGGTACCCACTGTGCTCTGTGAGATAGCTCTCCCCTGAGCCACTGCTGTTGTGCTGTCGCCCATGACTGGTTCCCCGACGAAGAGGGGCAGCGTGGTGCTGTCTCGGTACTACCGCAGTCCTGAATCCCAGGCAACGGGCCTGGTGCTGAAGTGGGCAGGTCCTGTGAGAAGATGGCATCTGCCCACATGCTGGAGATTTTCGGTGCTGCTCATTCCCTAGGCCTTGGGCTAGAGAGGGCTGATGGCTGCATGTGGCCCTGGAGCCCACTGGCCTGTATGGCAAATAGTGCATGGTGCTGAAATCCAACTGGGAGAGCTCTGGGGAATGGAAGAAGGGGTTGCCATGGGGGAGCTGCGAAGCAAAGTTCCTGAGCCGCCGCTGGGGGTGGGCCTCTGGGAGGTGATACAGGGCGTGTCCTGGGTGTTGCCGGAAGAGGTGAAGCCGCTGCCCAGGTTCCAGATCCTGGGAATTCTGCCTCAAATGTGCAGGCTGGGCAAAGGCAGCCCCCTCTAGAGAGACAGAAAGGGCATATCCACTATGTATTTGCATCCCATCCCACGGTAACCTGGCAACCTCTCCCCAGAACCCCGCCCACACACCCAGTGCCTGGCAACTAATCTCCAGTGCCTGCCCCCACTCACCCTATGCCTGGCAACCCCTCTCCAGTGCCCCGCCCCACTCACCCAGTGCCTGGCAACCCCTCCCCAGTGCCCCGCCCCACTCACCCAGTGCCTGGCAACCCTTCCCCAGTGCCCCGCCCCACTCACCCCATGCCTGGCAACCCCTCCCCAGTGCCCCGCCCCACTCACCCAGTGCCAGGCTGCCCCTCCCCAGACCCCGCTCACTCGTCCACCTGCCCTGACCCACCTCTCTTCTGTGCCTGATACCCAAACATTCCCTGTCCCCACCAGCACATGGGGACCCTTTTACTGCTTCCCATACAGCCTGATGAGCCTTCCCCTAAACCAGTGCCTCTGGAGACCTTCAGAGAGCTGCACACACAGGTGTGGGTGCAAGAAAACCTATTCGGTGCTGGTTCACAGCCATGCATCTCCCTCACACACAAATTCCCTCGCATGCACACCACAACCCCCCTCCTCCCACGCACCACAAACACTCTCCCCCCCAGACACATAACACCACCCACCCCCACATACACACGACGCCTTCCCCACACGCACCACAAACCCCACACACATAACACCCCCCACACACGCCACAAATCCCCTTCCCCCATACCCAAACAGCCACACACACCACACCTCCCCTGCACAAACACCCCCACATAACACCACACACACACTCCACAAACCCCCTCGCCCCACACGCACTCCCAAACACCCACCCCCACACACACCATGCCCTCCCCCACACCCCCCCACATCCCAAACACCCACATACACACCACAACCCCCCACACACACAACACCACAACCCCCCCACATAACACCCCCCACACACACCACAAACTCCGTCCCCCACACATACACAAACACCCCACCCACACCCCCAAATACCCACATACATACTACACCTTCCCCCCGCACACGACAACCCCCCTCCTCCGACACACATAACATCACACACACACACACCACAAATACCCTCCCACACACACCACAAACACCCCACACACAAAGACACCACAAACACCCTCCCTCCCACACACCACAAACACCCATCCCCACACACCACACACACACACACACCACGAACACCCCCACACACACCACAATTCCCCTCCCCCACCCACCCACACTCTTGCTGGGAGGTGCTTTTCATGGGCGATTTGGCCCCTGCTGGAGCCCTACCAATGATATTGAACATGCAGAGCGGGCAGGTGTGGTGCTGCTGCAGCCAGGGGTCGACACACTCTCTGTGGAACTCATGGGAACAGGAAATAATCCGCAGCTCCTAGACAGAGACAGAGAGAAGGTTTGAGTGGGCAGAGCAAGGTCCCTGGAGGGAGCTGGATTTGGGTGGGGAGATGTCTCTCTCCCTGCTCCATGGATCAGCCTTGATCCCACACTCTGGGCGCTTCCCAATGTATAAAACAAGACCACCGAAGCACCTCTAATGCTGCGAGCTGGCTCTGAGCATACCAGCCCATGCAGTGTCTAAGCTCTGGGGTCCGAGTGGGGCACACATTGAAAAGCCCTCTGGAGGAATGCCCTGTCAGCAGACCTCTGACACCGAGGGCTCCAACAAAGGCCCCAGTGCTGAGTGCAACTGGTGCAGCACCCCTTTGGGAGAGGCATTGCTCAGGGAACCAGGCCCCAACCCGTTAGAAGCTTTCCCCACACCCACAGCTCTCCCTGCAAATGTCCTGGCAGCCAGGCCAGGCCATGGAGCTCTGGAGTCACCTGGTCCTGGAAAGATACAACTGATTCATAGATTCCAAGGCCAGAAGGGACCATTGTGATCATCTAGGCTCACCCCTCCACAAGACAGGCCAGAGAACTTCCCCACAATAATTCCTAGCGCAGATTTTAGAGAAAAACATCCCATCTGGATATAAAAATCATCAGCGATGGAGAATCCACCACAACTCTGGGTAAGTTGTTCCAATGGTTCATTGCTCTCACTGTTAAAAATGCACGCCTTATTTCCAATCTAGCTTCAGCTCCCAGCCATTGGATGGTGTTACTTTTCTCTAAAAAAGAACAGGAGTACTTGTGGCACCTTAGAGACTAACAAATTTATTAGAGCATAAGCTTTCGTGGGCTACAACCCACTTCTTCGGATGCATATAGAGTGAAACATATATTGAGGAGATATATACACACACATACAGAGAGCATGAACAGGTGGGAGTTGTCTTACCAACTCTGAGAGGCCAATTAAGTAAGTTTTTTTTCTCTTACTTAATTGGCCTCTCAGAGTTGGTAAGACAACTCCCACCTGTTCATGCTCTCTGTATGGGTGTGTATATATATCTCCTCAATATATGTTTCACTCTATATGCATCCGAAGAAGTGGGTTGTAGCCCACGAAAGCTTATGCTCTAATAAATTTGTTAGTCTCTAAGGTGCCACAAGTACTCCTGTTCTTTTTGCGGATACAGACTAACACGGCTGCTACTCTGAAACCTGTCATTACTTTTCTCTGTTAGCATGAAGAGCCCCATATCAAATATTTGTTCCCTGTGATCAAGTCACCCCTTAACCTTCCCTGTGTTAACTGATTGCCAGCAGGGGAGCCACGCGCTGTGCCAGCATCATGTCTGAAGGATCCCAATGGCAGCGTGGTGCAGTGACAAAGGCCGGGATACCTGGATAGCAGCCAGGTTCACACACCCAGCGAGAGGATCACCTGAGCATCCTGGAGCAGCCTAGGACAGACCCCCAAAGGACGAAGGCCCATAGTCTCAAAGAGATTTAGGCACCTAATTCCTGATTTCAATGGGAGTTGGGTGCCTAAATCTCTGTGAGGCTCTGGGTTTAAAGCCCTCACAGGCCCCCTCTCCCATGCTGGTGCAGTAGGCAGCAGTGCTGTGCTTGGGCAGGCTTGCTCCAAAGCCCTGCCCCACAGAGCACACTGCTCCTTTTGCCATTTACAGAGAGTCCTGCACAGCTGTGCAGCCCCCCTCCCAACGGCACCTCTGCCTAGAGAGTTCAGAGCCGTGATTGGCCAGACTCGCTATCTGGCTTCCAGCCTACACATACAGCTTGTCCTACCTGGCCCTCGCTGAACTCCTCCAGACAGATAGCGCAGACGGGGGCTGAGCTGCAGCTGCTGGCCGAATCCCTTAGGGCGGCCTGTCGGCACCGGGCCTGGTACTTCCGGATGGCCAACTGGCTGATCGCCTGCATGGTCTGCTGCTGCAAGGAGTCCTGGGAGAAAGGAAAAGAGAGCTAGACTGAAGAGAGGACTGGCCCCTCCTGCACAGCTAGGACAAAGAGACACATGTTCCACCAAATTGCCAGATGTGAAAAGCGAGGGCTCTCCTTTCACCAGCCACGCTGCAGCATCAGGTCTCTGCACCCTACCTGGCAATAAAGGCAGCTGAGACAGACAAAGAGACCTGACAGTTATTCAAGGCAAACCATGCGGCAGCATGACCTAGTTGTCAGAGCAGGACACTGGCCTTCAGGAGACCTGGCTTCTATTCCCGACTCTCCCCTGACTTAGGTTGTGATCTGGGCCCAACCTTCCAAACATGCCCACTAATTCGGAGTCCCTGATGTGGCATGGCGCACCCAACATGAGGTTGAAAATTCAGGCTTTAGCCTCTCTGGGACTCAGCTATATAATGGGAACAATGCTACTCCTCTTTGGGAAGGGGTTTGAAGTCCGCAGGTGAAAGGCCCTACATCAGTGAGCTGTACTGTTACGATTAATGTATTGATGAAAATGGGTTCTTTAGACACATAAGAATAAATACAGTGTCCACAGTTTCCACCAGCTGCAATAAAACAGTGAGGACTCTTAATCCTCACACATAAAGGCCTAAGCTAATCACCTGCTCGACTCAAGAAGGAATTTGCCCCATGGCAAATTAGGGGCAATCTGAGATTTTACAAACTAGCCATTGAACCCTGAACTAGATGAGTCTGTGGCGACTCTTCTGCGAGCCAGGAAGACCGAATGATGCTTTGTCCCAGGGCTGGATTACCCAATAGACAGACTAAGCACGTGCTTAGGGCACCAGCAAAACAGGGGGCACCAAAAAAATGAGATTAAAAAAAAAAAAAAAATTGATATTTGATATTTCAAAAAAAGCATCGAAATAGTCATCATGGGAAAAATCAGAACTTTGTTAGACTTCCTTACACTCCACTACACACTCTTCCCCCATTTTTCTGTTCTCTTTTTATTACTTATCCCCACCTAAACCAGGGGGGCGTCCTACTAACATAGATTTAAATAAAGCAAGGAAATCAGATCCTGTCATGTATTGCAATAAATTTATGTTTTATTATTGATATATTCTTCTGAGTTATACATACTTGATTCGTTTTTTTCTTTCTTATATATATATATATATTATATATATACATAAAAATAGTGTACGTTGTGTAATTTGGTTTTTTTTTAAGTTCAGATAACTGAGATAAGGGGCAGGATGAAATGTAACCAACTGAGTGGAGCACAGAAATGTAAACTGGTGGAAGAAAAGAAACAAAAAACTAGTGAAATTTTCCAAAATCTTCCAAAGCTGACATTTTTCAAAGTGAATCCATCAGAAGCAACATCTTCTCTCAGTAGCACAGACATCGTTCCAAAGCCTGTAGGCGTTTCAGAGACTGACCATTTTTCTATTGGTGAAACAAACACCATTCCAGAACATGTGGATGTGTCAGAGACTGTAATTGATCATCCTACTCCTGGTGGTAAAACAGACATTGTTCTAGAAGGTGTGGATGTGTCAGAGACTGAACCTGCTCATGCTGTAAATAATAGGAGAAAAGATCCTGGTATGTGGGTTGATTTCAGTACCGATGATGTAGCTTACTGGATAGATCGTGGACCAAATGACTGTCAACACCACACTGGGCCATTTGAGAAATCACGTTGGACTTTTACCAATGGCAAACAAACAAGATATTGTCCACAAAAACATATTTTTCGGCATGAAAGCGAATGGTGAGAAATACACTCGAGAATGGCTACTGTATTTACCATCAACAGGGTGAATGGTGTACTGTGTACCGTTTTGTTTGCAAACTTTTTGCATATAAACCTTCAACATCCCGGTTTGCTGCAGATGGATTTAGTGACTGGCGGAATACTGTTTTAATTGAACAACATGAAAATAGCACTACTCACAGAGATTCAATGTTGACATATTTAAATCGAAGTCAGGGCTTTGGATTGACACAAAAATTGGAAGAACAAATTAAAGGGGAGCGTGAATACTGGCAACATGTCTTGCAGCGTGTTATAGCTGTTATTCAAACATTAGCTGAACGTGGTCTGCCTTTCCGGGGATCAGATGACACATTTGGATCATTGCAGAATGGAAATTTCTTGGGATTGTTGGAGCTTGTGGCTCAGTTTGACTCATTTTTAGCAGGCCATATCTCAAAATATGGGAATGCTGGCAAAGGTAACCCATCATACTTATACAAGCCAATATGTGATGAACTCATTGGTCTAATGAGTGACAAAGTTCGTTCAGCTATTGTGGATGAAATAAGTACTGCTGGGTACTTCAGTTTATCTGTTGACTCTACACCTGATCTTTCACATATTGATCAATTGAGTATTGTACTAAGATATATGTCTCCCACAGATGGAAAACCAGTTGAACGATTTATAACATTCCTCAATTTGAAAAGCCACACTGGTGAAGAAATAGCAAATCAAGTACTGCATTATCTGTGCCAAGTTTGCAAAATAGATTTCTCAAAGTGCAGAGATCAATCTTATGACAACTCTGCCAACATGTCAGGGCGTTATCAAGGAATGCAGAAGAAGCTTTTAGAACAGAACAAATATGCCATATTCATACCATATGCCATATTCATAATCATCTAACATTGATGATTACTAACTGCTCCGCAGAACGCTCTTTTTCTCAGCTGAAAAGAATATAAAACCCTCGGAGAACAACAATGTGTCAAGACAGACTTGATTCACTTTCCCTATTGTGTATGGAAGCGGACATGCTTCGTCGAGTTAGCTTCGATGAACTTATCCAGAATTTTGCAATCAGAAAATCTAGAAAGAAGCTATTTTAATTTCAGCATAAATGTAAGTTTTGTGTCATTTTGAAAAATAAAAATTTATTTTACGGTATAGTATTGTTTTTATTTTGAATGACATATGGGGGGGGGCACCATAATTTTTTCAGTGCTTAGGGCCTCTAAAGGTCTTAATCTGGCCCTGCTTTGTCCTCTCTGTTGAGTACAAGTGTTGGGCTATTGGCCCCTTACTGAAACGTAGTGGTTTTTTGGTTGGCCCCCTAGCAAGGAGAAAGGGGACGGGCTGAAGAGGAGTCAGGATCCTGGGACTGACAGGTCCCCAGGGCCAATGGGGAGAGGCCAGCACTCCCAAGTCAGCAGTTAAGAGCCCAGGGCCCATGTTCCCTGTGAGCTGGAGCTGCCGGGGCAGAGCTGGGGAGCCAGAGCAGCAGCCGGAGCGAAGCCCCAGAGCGATAGTGGTGGGGTGAGTCTCCCACTGTCACAGCAGGGTCCTGTGCATCAGTCTAGGCCCTAGGGAGAGAACAAGATACGGGCCCCTTCCAAAAGTCTACCGGGAGGCCATTGAGCACCGGAGCCAGAGGGGGACATGGCTGGCTGGGAGGGCACTAAGTGCCAGCCCTAGAGGGGGACATGGCCTGGGAGGAGGCCGAAGCAAAGGTGCAGAATGGGTTCTGTCACACCGAGTCCAGTCCCGTCTGGGGGCAGTGCCACACCGGACTCATAAATTTGTTGCACTTTAGAGGCTGCTGCACTGAACTGTACTCAAACCAGTTCCTCACCGTGCTGACACTGTGAAGGGCTCTTCGATGCCCAAGGAACAGTTTTGGGTGCACAAATGTTTAAGTGAATTGCAGGGATTGCAGGTTAAAAGGGTAACACGTGCGGTAGGTGTGTCCAGGCGTAGGGGCGCCTCTTCCCTCCTTAGAGTTGCCCATGAAGAGACTGAGGTGAACACCCAGGAACCCCTGGTCTCAGTCCTCCCCGTGTGATGCGAGTCCTGTTCACACAGGGCCAGGAGGGAAGTGCAGGTGGGCAGAACCGGGGTGAAGTTAATCAGGGCGAAGTGAATCAGGGCAGGGACTCAGATCCTTTCGTCACTCGGTTCAGCCAGGGTACTGTGGACATAGAGAAACTCCCCTACTAGGGTCGGACAAATCCCCTGCTTACACAAGGTTGATGAACAGTCAAGATTCAGATAAGTAGCTTTTGAGACATGTGACTTGGAAAAAACAGGACTCCATTTGAGTGCAAGGGTCCCTGTGGCCGCACCCCAATGCAGAATTGATGGTTATGGCTGTGAACATCTTAACTATGGAAAGATCATCTCACTTATACAGCCTGAGGATGGAATATCACAAAAGTCTGTGCCACAAAACGAAAAACTGCCTGTGATGATGTAACTATAGATTGTTTCATAAAACACATGCACAAGGGGCAGATTTACAGTTGCACACAAAACTTTATTTTTGGCAGTCCCTAACATAATTTTTGCATAGAATTTTTGAAGTCGTTTCTTTGTTTGTTTGTTTAGAAAACTGAAAAAGTAAAGACTTCCTTCATCAGCAACTGTAACGACCTCCCACATGGGCCATCAGGGGATTTGGAACTCAAACTCCAGATCCATAGCACAGTACAGCACACTCCTCTCCCATTTGAGTTAAATGGGTTTCCAGTAGCTATGCACCAGCCATCAAAGCAGGTCACAACACACACTTTGCTTGTGGGTTACCCAACTACAGTAACTCCTCACTTAAAGTCATCCCGGTTAACGTTGTTTCGTTGCTGATCAATTAGGGAACATGCTCGTTCAAAGTTGTGCAATGCTCCCTTATAACATCGTCTGGCAGCCGCCTGCTTTGTCCACTGCTTGCAGGAAGAGCAGCCCGTTGGAGCTAGCTGGTGGGGGCTTGGAACCAGGGTGGACTGGCAGCCCCCCTATCAGCTCCCTGCTCCCCTAAGTTCCCTGTGCAGCAGCTGCCCAGCAGGCTATCAATTGCCAGCAGTTCAGCTGTCCCTCCCCCCCACTGCCATGTGCTGCTCTTGCCCTCTGCCTTGGAGCTGCTCCCGGGAGCATCCTGCTTGCTGTGCGGGGGAGGGGGGCTAATGTCAGGGTGTCCCCCTCCCCCCTGCTCCTGCCCCCCACTTACCCCATCTCCATAGAGCGGGGGGGGGGACACGACAGGGCTCAGGACAGAGGGAGCTTGCTCACAGCAGCTGCTGTCTCAACTTGCTGATCTACTTAAAAAGGCAATGTACTTAGAATGGAGTCAGCATACTTAAAGGGGCAATGCACATCTCTCTCTCTCTCACACAGGGTGTGTGTCTCTGTCTCTGTCTGCCATGCTGTCTCCCCTCCCTCCATTCGTGCTGCCTTGTAGAGTGTGAGGCTACATTAACAACAATGTGTTAATCCTTGAGGGCTCAGCGGATTGCTAGTTAATCATTTAGCAGTAAGGCATTCCCTGGGAAATATCCCACCCTCCGACTTCACCACCTTAACCAAGCTTCACAATCATCATTGCTGTGTACAGTATTAAATTGTTTGTTTAAAACTTATACTCTGTGTGTGTGTGTATATATATATATATATATATATATATATATAGTCTTTTGTCCGGTCAAAAAAATTTCCCTGGAACCTAACTTCCCCTATTTACATTAATTCTTATGGGGAAATTGGATTCGCTTAACATCGTTTCGCTTAAAGTGGCATTTTTCAGGAACATAACTACAACGTTAAGCGAGGAGTTACTATATTTGATGAACAGCAGTAGAATGCTAGTAAGCAGGACTCCTGATTTCTATTGCTGGCTAAGGAAGGGGGACGTGGTCTCAAACGGCTTTGTAAAGGTATGCAGGAACCAGCTCATTTTACAGATCAGCTAGCCTTGCACACAACTTTACCCTGAGTTCAGGGCCGGCTCTAGCAAAAAAAAGCGCCGCCCCCCGAGCCTCCCCCCTGCCGAGCGCCGCGCTCCGCGCCGCCCCCCCCCGCCGAGCGCCGCGCCGCCAGAGCCCGCCGAGCGCCCCGTCCCACGGAATGCCGCGCCGCACCGCCGGAACCCCCCGAGCACCGCGGCCCGCGCCGCCCCCCCACCGAGCGCCGCGCCGCCGGAGCGCCCCCGCCCCCCCCCCCGCCACCCCAAGATTGGCCGCCCCTTACCAGGTGCCGCCCCAAGCATGTGCTTGGTTGCCTGGTGCCTGGAGCCGGCCCTGCCTGAGTGGCACTGTGATGTTTGGACAATCACAATAAAACCTGGGCTCCATTCCTAGGTCTGTAAGTGGTGGTATTGTGCAACACATCAGCTACCTTGTTTATAAAAGGGGAAAAGATACTTTTCTGTCTCCTAGGGCATTGGTTTTCAAACTTTTTTTCTGGCGACCCAGTTGAATCGTAGAATCATAGAATATCAGGGTTGGAAGGGACCTCAGGAGGTCATCTAGTCCAACCCCCTGCTCAAAGCAGGACCAATCCCAACTAAATCATCCCAGCCAGGGCTTTGTCAAGCCAGGCCTTAAAAACCTCTAAGGAAGGAGATTCCGCCCCCCCGCCCCAGGTAACCCATTCCAGTGCTTCACCACCCTCCTAGTGAAATAGTGTTTCCTAATATCCAACCTAAACCTTCCCCACTGCAACTTGAGACCATTGCTCCTTGTTCTGTCATCTGCCACCACTGAGAACAGTCTAGATCCATCCTCTTTGGAACCCTCTTTCAGGTAGTTGAAAGCAGCTATCAAATCCCCCCTCATTCTTCTCTTCTGCAGACTAAATAATCCCAGTTCCCTCAGCCTCTCCTCATAAATAATGTGCTCCAGCCCCCTAATCATTTTAGTTGCCCTCCTCTGGACTCTTTCCAATTTTTCCACATCCTTCTTGTAGTGTGGGACCCAAAACTGGACACAGTACTCCAGATGAGGCCTCACCAATGCCGAATAAAGGGGAATGATCACGTCCCTCGATCTGCTGGCAATGCCCCTACTTATACAGCCCAAAATGCCATTAGTTCCCAGTTCCCGGCCAATGGGAATGCGGAGTCGGTGCTCAGAGCGGGGGCAGCACACGGAGTCCCATGGCCCCCCTGCCTAGGAGCCAAACCTGCTGCTGGCTGCTTCCAGGACGCAGCACGGTGTCAGAACAGGCAGGGACTAGCCTACCTTAGCCGGGCAGCACCGCCGACGGGACTTTTAACGGCCTGGTCGGCGGTGCTGACCAGAGCCGCCATGACCCAATGCCTGACATTCCGTGACCCGGTTCTGGGTCGTGACCCGCAGTTTGAAAACCACTGTCATAGGGTAGGGGTACAGAAGGGCTATAAGTGCAAAGAATTAATGGCACTAGAATTACTAATGCCAGTTGCTGGAAGAAAAGAGACTAGAACTCATAGGATCTTGGCTGCCTGCATTTCCCCTGTGCAAGCAGAAAGAGGAGAATCTGGTTTGCCCAAGCCCCATCTGAAGCACTAGCTATGGCCCTGGCACATGTTAGAGGAGGCTGAGTGGGGCGCAGCTCAGTGCAGGTAGAACATTCCCAATCTGGTTGCAAAAGTTCTGACATTGGGAAAAGCTCCTAGTTCTTTTATGGAAAACAGCTGCACCGTTTCCGTTCCAACTTTCAAAAATGTCCAACCTGAGGCAGAGCCCAGACATGAGGAATTTCTGCCTGAGGTGAGTGTTGGGCTACCTCAGCTCTAGGCGTCGCTGCTGCTCCACCTGCAATAATCGTATAATACCCCAAATCTCAACTCCTCTGGGACTTACTTTTCTGGGTACTGAGCTTTCCGTTCTGCTTATCTTTGCTGCTATGTGTCATTTCACTAGAAGACGTGCAAGCTTATCTTTCTATTGAGTCAGAAAAAACTGGTTCTGTCAGAAATGGGGAAGTGCTGAATCTCAGGGCAAGGGCGGGCGGTGTTCTTTGTTCTTTCCATTTTCTAGTGGATTACACTAAAATGTAGCTATTTTTATCTGAGTTGTGGTTGTGGCCAAGGAAGTGACTCAGGACTTTGGGTGCCCAAGCTCAGATGCCTTAAACAGGCCTGGATCACAGAGGTAGCTGCTTAGCCCACTCTGAAATCCAGGCCCATTTCAGGTGTCTCTAGTCACATGTCACTTCTGGATCTCTAGGCCAACAAGGTATTCAGGAACTGGGCTGTCAGGAGTGACTTTGTTATCCTGGAAAAAGGAGAGTTTCCAAATTTGGAAATATTTCTGTACTTGGAAGGTCTTTTATGTAATGTATTGGTTTTCATCCCAAACACTAAAGTATTTCAATCTCTGTAATGTTAGAACTGGCCAGTGACTTCCCCAGGCACCGAGGACAGGGTTAGTTAGTGAGCGGGGGAATTCAGGGCACTTTGCCAACATTTGTGTAAATGGTGCCTGCTCGGGAGAGCTGGTTGGGAAGGTGCTGCAATGCACAGGTACAGCAATGTCTGGGGTGAGTGCAAACCACATATGACGCGACTGGTTCCCAAAACCCAGGGCTGGAGTGTGGCTGCATTGAATCACTACAGGAACCCAGACTGCTCACATCATTTGAGCTGCAGGCTTGTCCCTGCAACGGGACGCTCGCCTTGTGTAGACAGGTCTCCTCTTTCTCAAACACACACACACACACTTTCTCTCACTCTTGTCTCTGCCCCATCACGCCCTTCCTTAGGCTGTGTAGAAGGAGCCCCCATTGCTCCCCTCTTGCTGGTAGAACAGCCTGGTTCTGAGCTGTCGCCACACGGTCTTACCTGAGTCCTGTTCCAGTGACACTTGGTGCGAACGACAAAAATCAGAACGATCACAATGACAGTGCTCAGCACTGTGAGAAGAATCCACACATCATAGTCTGGCTGTTGGAGAGAGACAGAAGATCTGTTACCCTGGTGTCTGTGCCTGGTAAGAATGAGAGCAGGGCAGGCTCCTGATCTCTTCATGATCGTTACCCTTCAGACATATGAGGGGTGCCCGGCCAGACCCACCCTCCCGGCTCTTCACAGGGAAAAGAAAACCAGTCTGAGGTCCTCTCTGCAAATCTCAGCCAGCCCCTCTTGGTGTCTCAGCTCGCTATGCTTTGCTCTGCAGATCAAAGGGCCTGAGCCTGGTACCAGATAAAGAGACAAGACATTTCCTTAGATGACTTGGGAGGTTTCAGAGAGAAATTGCCAATGAGCCGAAGGGGCTTTACAACCTTCACTAGCCGTGGGCAGCCTGAGCCACAGAGGAGGAAGAAGGGCTCCATCTGGCTCTTGCAGAGGGCCAGGGTGTCACCTCCCATGGAAGGGAGGCACAGCGTTGCTCCAGTGCTGGAAAGATTGACCTGGAGTGGAAAGGAGAAGGCGGGTATGACATGTTCCTCACCCATGCTGGCTGCTCTTTAACCTCAATCTTCACATGTGCTTCTCGATTCTTGTTCACGACGCCCATCAGAAGCTCAGCATCATGGCCCCGGATCAGAACCACAGGCTGACTCAGGCCCCTGGGTTTCCTCAGCTGCAAAGAAACAAGCTTGTTCATGAGCTGGCCCAGAGCACAGCCTGAGACATGGGTGTGATGGAGATTTACCAACACCCACCATCGAATATGGTGTGGGGGAATGAGGACTGCTGCCCAGGACAAGAGCTACAATCGCTGCCCAGAACCCATGACATGGTATATTTATTATTGCCCTTCTGCGCCTCCGTCTGCACCAGATGGAAGTGACTCATCCACCCACACCCTGGCTCCTGCCCACCTCTCTGCTCTTGCCTCTACTGCTCCCCTCCCTGCCTCTTTCCTGTCCTTGTCCCTGCCTCTTCTACAGGCACTGCTTGTCTCTTGCTTTCCTCTTTCAACCTCTTCCCCAAAACCGATAGGCTTCACCTCAGAGAGGGGATGATGCTTCATAACCCTTGCAAAAAAATAATAAACACCCTGGCATGTCTCACTGCCTTTACCCCACCTCCTGTCTCCCGCACCGTACGTTGTCTGTCTCAGTTGTAAGCTGTTTGGTGCAGGGCCTTTGCCTTTATACTGTACCTGCAAGTAAAATGTCTAGCCCAATGCCGGACCTCAGGAATGAGTGAATGAATCCACTATGAAAAGTAATGGGGCCAGTGCCCGTGATCAGTGCCACATTCCTTCTTGTGTACAGTGAGATGGGCACAGTCTCTCTAGCCCAAATCTGAGCTTTCTTCGCTAATTCACCTACATTTAATTGGAACTAGATTCTGGTTAGTCGTTATTTGACATAACTAATGCTGCCTGCCTCACGCCCAGTTCAGCAAAAGCAAGGCCTGCTTCCTCCCATGGAACTAGTGGAGGCTGCTCTTAGACTGCACTTGTTACGCCCTGACACAATGTCCGTGGGGAAGGGTCTAGTGTTCTTCTCACTAAAGCAAAGTGTTCTTTGTAGCCAACAGCCACGTTAGTTTATACTCACTTCCCGTGACTCTAGCACCACAGAAAGTGGAGCCTAGTCGTACCTATAGCCTGCAGTTCTCGTGCCGCTTAGCCTGGTGCTATTTTGACTGTAGGCCAAACACTAGCAACCATCATTGACCCCCATTTACACAACAATAACAGCTACTCCACACAGGTCTGAGACTTGCTCCATGCCATTATTCTGTCACATGGGGTGGGAGGAAGCAGCTCCCTTTGTGTGAGACCAACGCAGTTGATCAGCAGCAGAGAAAAGAGCCGGCGAACCCTGAGCTCTTTGCACACAGCTGGAGTTCAGAAGTCTACTTGGATTAATTCTGAAGAGCAGCAATCTCTCCTGAGACTGGATTGTCCCACACCCTCCCACTCCCAAGTCCAGCTCTCTCCAGGTGTCTCCCTACCAACCATGCTCTCTCTCTAAACACCTGATGTACCTCCTTGTGCCCTGACGCTCTCTAGGGACCAGATGTCTCCTTAGGGAACAGATGCTCCTCAGTGACCCTGGGTAAAGTCAGTGTTGTAGATGTTTTACCAGTTGTGAGAGTCTATATGGCTCCCTCATGGATAACGGTTCGGCTGCTAGCATGAGGACTTGGAGGGACTGCACTTGGCAAACTCGATGCCGGAACAGTTTGGCTGCACAGAGCAGGGATTGTGTGCAGAAATGCCTGCTTGGACATCTAGTTGTGCGATGGAGCTACCCCATTAGGGAAAGGCTTTGTGCAAACTGGGCTCTCCGTGTTCAGGATGAGCTGGGGAAAGGTCTCTGTTCTATGGTAGGTGTACTGAATGGAGGAGCCAACCTGCACCATCACCCCTTGCCTCAACCCCAGCTCTGTCCCTCCATTTCTGCAGGTCGTGGCTGGTATGGAGAAGGGGGAGCCTGGACTGGAGCTGTGTGTATTTCAGGACAGGATGGTATCACTGAAGTTTTCCTGAAGGTATCAATAGCATTTGTACCTGGTCAGCAGCGCTTTCATCATCTGTGATGTCGAAGAGGATGGCACGAGCCCCCCGCTCCCCTGCTAGTTTCGCCTGTCCAAAAAAACAGACCAAGAACATGAGTGGATACTTCATGCTGCACTTATGTGTTTTGCAAGGCTCGCTAGCCTAGCAGCAAACGCACAAGATCCAGAGGTTAGAAGCTGAAGTCAGCTAGAAACAAGACATGATATTTTAAAAATGAAGCAGTGACCCGTTGAAGTAGCTTCCCAGGCATGGAAGATTTTCCATCACTTGGAGCCTTGAAATTGAGATTGGCTGTCTCTAAAAGATCCACTCCAGCTGGCCCACAAGTGAGGGCCCAATGCAGGGCTTGCTGGGTGACGGTCTCTGGCCTGTGCCATGCAGGAGGTCTGAATGGCCAATCAGTGGCCTTCACATCTCTGATTGTTACCGCAGGAGACTTTGTACAGTGTGTGGCTACAGCATGATCTCTCAGAGCGTTTGTCTACACTGCAGCTTTGCGTGTGCTTCCCAGTCCAGGTAGATGGACACATGCTAGCTCTGCTTGAGGGAGTGCGCTACAAACAGCATTGTAGCTGGGCTTGCATGGAGGGCAGCTTGGGCTAGCTGTCCGGGGGTCCAGGCGGGCTTGTCCCCCAGCAGCTAGCCTGAGCTGTCGCCTATGCTATCCTCGGCTACACTGATATTTCTAGCATGCTAGTTCCAGCAGAGCTAGCATGTGTCTGTCTACCCCCACTGGGAAGCACACGCCCAGCTGCAGTGTAGACATACCCAGGGTTATATACACCCGTTAGTTCCTAGGTCTCCTTCGTGCCCATTCCCACATTTGCATCAACACACAAATGTACCAATACTCTACAGTACACAGTGTCCAATGCACACACAATTATACACACATGGACACACTCACTTAGGCATCATCACAGCACATGTGCAAACACATGTGAAACACACATGTACATGTACCCAGACATTGTCATGTTTACGTATCCATGCACACATTCATGCTTTAATACTTATAACCGTGCTCACATGACACCCACTCACTTACACACACACACACAGCCATGCCTGTCTGTACACATGCGCATGTACACACACACACTTACACATATACACACACGACTGCAGGCATGCACACACACAGCTATGCCCGTGTCTGTACACATGCACACACACATATACATGTATACACCTACACATGTCTGCATGCACAGACACACATTTCCTTGCGCACACACACACACACGCACTTCATCGTTTCTTCTGATGCTTTCAGTCCAGCACATCCCCACCCCCCTCAGTGCTGAGCTGGGTTTACATCCTGCATGCTTACATGGTGCAAATACGGTGATAGGATGTGAATCCACTTGCTTTCCCCTCTTCCATATAGAAAGCCTCATTTATCCCACAAAACTAAGGGGGAACTGGATCAGGGTTATTGCACATGAAAAGATCAATGGGGCGTTTCAGCTTCCAAAGAGCCAAAAGAAGGGAGGCAGGATGGTGCAGTGGTTAGGGCCCAGGACCTGGGTTCAAGTTCTGACTCTGCCATACAGTCCGTGTGTGACCTTGAGCAAGTCACCTAGCTGCTCTGTGCCTTAGTGCTTAGCTGTGCAGCAGGGTAACAGCCTTGCCCTGCTCCCAGGGGCTGTCTGGATACACTCATTAAAGCCGGTGAATCACTCATGTACTATGGTGATGGGGGCCATACCCTAGACAGGAGAAAGAAGAAAAGAGATTGTCAGACACCTCCACCTCCTGCCTGTCTGCCCTGCCCGCTGTGCCTGAGAGGGGAACAGGTGAGATGGAGGAATAGGGAACTGACCTACCACCTGAGAGAGCAGGAAGGAAAGCACCAGCAAGGGCTCCATCTACGAGAGCGCGGGGAGAGTGTGGTAAGGAGCACGAGGAAGAAGAGCAGCAAGACACCATCAGGGAGCAATGTCCATATGGCAGAGTGAAGGCTGCTTTGGACTAGCCAGTGGGATCTGTTACAGAGGCACATTTCATTGAGCGCTCTTCAGGGTCCCCTCCCTGCATTTCCAGGCAGCTAAGAGGTGTTTTTAATGGCTGCGCTCTCTGGTACAGTTGAATGGGAATGTTACGTAACAACTGTAACTCAACGTTGTCAGTCATTTGGGCTGTTTGTAGCTGGGTAGAACGTCTCACTCAGCCTACATGGAGAGCTCATTCCAAGTCACACTCTCCAGCAAATCTCAAAGAGGCTGAAGGGCCAAGCTAGAGAGCGGGGAGATGGAGAAAGGCACTGAGGTTTCAGTGGCTCCCTCTTCTGTATCCAGGCACTGCCAAATAGAAACCCCTGGAATGGCAGGAGGGGGCCCCTGCCTTGGGAGCCCAGTACGGGCCTCACAGTCACGAAGCACCCGAGTGTCATCTCCTAGGACCCAGCTGGAGAAACAGAGGGGCTGCCACTGGAGTGCTCTTATGGGACCTGATGTGCGAGGGATAAGGGGAAGGGTGAAGCTGTGTAAATCATTGCTGGATTGAGGGGGGTGGGAGCAAAGTGCAGAAGTTGCTGGTTGTGGAGGATCATAGTGTGGGAGGCTGTTGGTTTGGGGGGATTCCAGTACAGAGGTTTCTGATTGGGGGGATGGCAGTCAGGCGGTTGCTGTTTTGGGGGGATCACAGGGCAGGAGGATGCTGGTACCGGATGAGATCACAGTGCAGAGTTGCTGGTTGGGAGGGATCACGGTGCAAAGGTTGCTGTTTTGTGTGTGTGTGTGTGGGGGGGAATTGCAGTAAGAGGTTTCGGGGGGGGGGGGTTGGGCAGGGTAGGGGGAGGATTGCAATGCAGAGGTTGCTGGTCCGTGGAGGATTGCGGTGTTTTGGGGAGATCATAGAACAGGAAGTGCCTAGTTTGAAATGGATCACAGTGCAGGAGGTGGTTGGTTGGAAGGGGATTGCAGTGCAGAGGTTACTGGATCGGGGGGGGGGGTCGCAGTGCAGAGGTTACTAGTTTGGGGGGATTGCAGTGCAGAGGTTGCTGGTTTGAGGGGGATTGCAGTGCAGAGATTGCTGGTTCAGAGAGAGATCGTAGCACAGTGGTTGCTGGTTCGGAAGGGGATTGTAGTGCAGAGATTTACTGGATCAGGGGGATTGCAGTGCAGAGGCTACTGGTTTGGGGGGATTGCAGTGCAGAGGTTGCTGGTTTGAGGGGGATTGCAGTGCAGAGGCTGGTGGCTCGGAGAAGGATTGCAGTGCAGTGGTTGCTGGTTTGAGAGGGATCGCAGTGATGTGGCTGCTGGTTTTGGGGGTATTGCAGTGCAGATGTTGCTGGTTCAGAGGGGGGTCATAGTGCAGCAGTTACTGGTTTGGAGGGGTCACAGTGCAGAGATTACTGGTTCAGGGGGGATCACAGTGCAGAGGTTGCTGGTTCGGAAGGGGATTGTAGTGCAGAGATTTACTGGATCAGGGGGATTGCAGTGCAGAGGTTGCTGGTTTGGAGGGATCACAGTGCAGAGGTTGCTGGTTTGGGGGGATTGCAGTGCAGTGGTTGCTGGTTTGAGAGGGATCACAGTGCAGTGGTTGCTGGTTCAGAGGGGTATCGCAGTGCAGTGGTTGCTGGTTTGGAGGGATCGCAGTGCAGAGATTACTAGTTCGGGGGGATCGCAGTGCAGAGGTTGCTGGTTCAGACGAGTGTCACAGAGCAGAGGTTGCTGATTTGGGGGGATCGCAGTGCAGTGGTTGCTGGTTTGGAGCAGGATTGCAGTGCAGTGATTGCTGGTTTGGCGGGATTGCAGTGCAGAGGTTGCTGGTTCAGACGGAAGTCGTAGTGCAGCAGTTACTGGTTTGGAGGGATCACAGTGCAGAGGTTGCTGATTTTGGGGGATCGCAGTGAAGAGGTTGTTGGTTTGGAAGGGGATTGCAGTGCAGTGATTGCTGGTTTGGGGGGATTGCAGTGAAGAGGTTGCTGGTTCGGAGGAGTGTCGCAGCGCAGAGGTTGCTGATTTGGGGGGATCGCAGTGCAGTGGTTGCTGGTTTGGAGCGGGATTGCAGTGCAGAGGTTGCTGGTTTGGGGAGGATTGCAGTGCAGAGGTTGCTGGTTCAGAGGGGGGTCGTAGTGCAGCAGTTACTGGTTTGGAGGGATTGCAGTGCAGAGGTTGCTGGTTTGGGGAGGATTGCAGTGCAGAGGTTGCTGGTTCAGAGGAGTGTTGCAATGCAGAGGTTGCTGATTTGAGGGGATTGCAGTGCAGTGGTTGCTGGTTTGGAGGAGTGTTGCAGTGCAGAGGTTGCTGATTTCGGGGCGGGGGAGATCGCAGAAGGGACTAGATATCACCTCTGGTTTCTCACTGAGCTCCTTCCCCAACACTTGGCTCCAGAGTCCTCCTCAGCAGCAGGCAGGAGGCATCTGTCTCAGTGCACACAGGCCTAAGGCGATGTGGTAACTGGTCATTCCCTGCCCCTCAGAACTGCTCTCCCCTACATTCAGGAGAAGCACCACTGACACTGGCCTGTGAAGGGCATTGTGGCCTTGACTCTGCCCAATGCAGCGTTACAGAGTCCCCCATAATTTACCCTCACAGTGTGGGACATGATTGCCCACCCACACCAGTTGTCACGGAGGCACCGGACCGATGCTCTGAATGAAGCCAGTCAGGATTGTGGTTTAACATGCCTCCTCTCTCTAAGCTGTCTCCAGGACAAGAAGCCTATATGGCTTGGGCCTTCCTGCGTCTGACCTTGGAGCATTCAGCCGCCCCGTTCTCACCGTGCGCTTCCTGCAGCAAATCGGCCTGGATGGGACTCTAGGGAAGCCAAAGGGGCCTGCACCCCAACTTCGCAGTCAGACATGACTCTCAGCCAGCGTGTAAAACAGAAGGTTTATTAGTTGACAGGAAGACAGCATAGAACAGAGTTTGTTAGCACAGAAAGCAGGAGCATTCAGTAAAGTCCATCTTTGGGGGAGGGGAGCCCAGAGCCAGTGCTCTGGGCTTCCCCCTGGGCCCGAAGCTAGCTCAGACTGACTTACTTCCAGCTGCCCAGCCCCCAACACACCCGTTGCCTCTCCACCAGTCTTTTGTCTCACTTCCTGGGCAAAGTGTTACCTGGTCACAACCCCCCTCCTGGTTCTCAGGGCATCAGCCATCGCAGCTGGAGCCGCCTCACCTGTCCCCGAGGGTCTCAGCAAAAGTCACACACCCTTATTCCCACCAGCTAAGCACTGGTGTAATACACAGGGAAACTGAGGTACACACAGTATCCATGCAAAACAGTAAGACTCACATAGGCTCACATACAACATAAGGAGGAGAACCCCACTTTGTCACATCTCTCCCCCCTTTGAGACCGAACTGAGTGAGGTTACTTTAGCCAGTGACGTGGCAGCTGAAAAAATACTATCCTGCTAATGACCCCGTTATGCCTACTGGTAGGTCCAGTCTCACTCTCTCCCCCATCTTGTTCCACCACCTTGTGCTGTCGTCAGCCACTGCTCATTCACCTTTCTCCCACCCAGACAGCTGAGTGTCTCTGGCTCCTGCATTACCCTGCACTAGGCTTCTCCAGGCTGTCTTTCAAAGCGCAGAATGAGATCTCCAGCCTCCTGGGAACTGAAACCTGGCTGAGTGCAACGTGGGCCTCTGGCTCTGAGCACTGGAGCAAACCAAGTGGGATCCCTGGCAAAAGTTGTTGTTGGAGTCTCTGATATATGCCATCATGTGCCAGCAATGCCCCTCTGCCATGTACATTGGCCAAACCGGACAGTCTCTACGCAAAAGAATTAATGGACACAAATCTGACATCAAGAATTATAACATTCAAAAACAAGTAGGAGAACACTTCAGTCTCCCTGGACACTCAACAACAGACTTAAAAGTGGCAATTCTTCAACAACAAAAACTTCAAAAACAAACTCCAACAAGAAACTGCAGAACTGGAATTAATTTGCAAACTGGACACCATCAAATTAGGCCTGAATAAAGACTGGGAGTGGATGGGTCACTACAAAAACTAATTTTCCCCTGCTGATACTCACACCTTCTTGTCAACTGTTTGAAATGAGCCACCTTGATTACATTGATCTCATTAGCACTACAAAAGTGATTTCCCCCCTTTGATATTCACTTGTCAACTGTTGAGAATAGCCCACTTCCACCTTAATTGAAATTGCCTCATTAGCACTGACACACACCCCCCCGCTACCCGCCCCACTTGGTAAGGCAACTCCCATCTTTTCATGTGCTGTGTATTTATACCTGCCTCTGTATTTTCCACTCCATGCATCTGATGAAGTGGGTTTTAGCCCACGAAAGCTTAGGCCCAAATAAATTTGTTAGTCTGTAAGGTGCCACAAGGACTCCTCGTTATATGAGAGTCAGTTTGTTTCAATGATTCTTCCTGTGCAAATGTAAAACAATGAGGAATCCAAGATGTGTCCGCACATGGGGCAGACATGGCCATGTGTTTTTGCCACAGCCTGCTTTCTTCACTGACGCTTCTCTTTGGCTCTTTCTGTTCTGCTGTTCTCGATGGCTTTAACCACAGACCAAGAGGTCTGCCGCCATTCTGATCTGTCAGCAGCAGCAGCTTCCCATGTATTCGGGTCAACTTAACCGGAGTGTCCATATATCATTTTTGTTGGCCTCCCAGCATATGTGCTCCTGTTCACAACTGTCCATAAGACCTGGCTTTGGGGAGTTGTGTATCATCCATACATATGAGGTGACCAACCCAGCAAAGTTGTGTCTGAACGCTAGTCAACAGCACTGGTCCAGGACTTTAATGCATAATATCCTGTCCAACCACTTCATGTTACAGATGAGATGCAAAGAGTGCATATGAAAACACTCTAGTTGCTCCTGCTTTAGAGAGTCCATGTTTCACAGCCATAGAGAAGAGTGATTAACACAACTGCACAATAGACACTAATCTTGATGTGAAGTCGAATGCCTCTCACATGCCACAGGTGGAGACTAAGTCGACCATAGGCAGAACTGGCTTTAGAAATGCACTGCGTCATTTCATCATTGGTCATAGCAGTGTCAGATAAAGTGCTGCCAAGATAGCAAAAGTTTTCTACAGCATTAAGCAGTGTGTGATCCATTGGGATTTCGGGAGCAGAATACATTTTTGCTAGAGCAGGCTGGTAAAGCTTCTGTTTTCTTGAGACTGATAGAGTCCAAATTGCTTTGCCAATCTAGATTCCTTGTAAATACCCCAGCAACGCGTCACTAGTCAGGGGCTAAAGGACGCCCTCTGCTCCAGCCCTTACAAATGGGGCATGCACACATGGGGGAGCAACACACACAACTTGGAGGGGGCAGGGAGAATTCAGACATGTGTGAAGGTGGGGGAAGGTCTCACACACACACATAGATTAACCCTGTTGGGTGGTCCTAGCACTGAGTTCAGTAGGATTCCATTGGCATGACAATGTGTCACCAAAGAGTAACAGAGACAGACCTCGCTAGGCTCTGCCTCAGTGGGTAGGATCTGCCTAGACCACGGCACTTGAGATGTGGGTCCTTGCCTCCATTGCCAGGAGGATGCATTGCTGACCAAATGGGAGGTTGCCCCATAATGTGATGTCATCTCTAGGGTTAGCCTAGACCATCTAGCATATTTTCAAACAAGACTGTCCTTATATCCGCGCTAAGGGCAAAATCATCTCTCACAACGTGCTGGCTCCAATGTGACTGTCTACACGGTTCTGACACTGCTTTGTGTCTCCCAGTTTCCATATCTAGTTTGTGGTCACTTGGTGAGAGTTGGCTTTAACTTCGCATATGTCACTCTGGTGAGGGCTCTATTATTGCAATAGTTCTGTGCAGGGAGCTGTACCAGATCAGCTTGCGGGGGGTTGGGATGTGGAATTCCCCAGGTATTGTAGATTTATAGGTTTTGCTCGGATGTCTTGAACATTTCTGGGCTTTTGGTGGGTGGTTTGTCCACTGGCCAGGAGGGTGGAGTTCTAAAACCGGCAGGTGATGCTACAGGAGGGACACGGCTCTCATTGGGATGCAAGTTTTGGCTCTCTGGTGCTTTGTGGGTTGGTGAGTGCTTGCTACACAGACTGCACAGGGGCTTCAAGTGTGTGTGGGGGGAAGGAGACAATGGGGTTGCAGATCTGGCAAAAATATCATTTAAAACTCAAGTCAGGTCAGTAAGGGGCATGCTCTCGGCACTGCCTTACAAAGCTGCTGCTCCCAGATTATGCTAGACCTGCCACTTTCCCCAAAACACTTCAAGCACTGCTGCACAAGCCTCTCTGCTCACTGCACGCCGGCTGCACTTCCCCCCAGGACTGACAGAGACAGCTACGGGTGTGAAGCCCTCCAGGGTCAGGCATTAGAGGCCACTGTCCCAGGAACTGTGACACCCCTTGGAGCTGTTCCCTGCCAGCCTCGGAGCTGTCTTTGGCAGAGAAGTAGTTAATGGCTGCCTCTTGTGGAAGGAAGGAAGGAAGGAAGGAAGGTGAACAAAGTGCAGAGCAGGGATAATCTTACTCACGCGGGGTGCTTTGATCTGAGCGTCCTTGGGAGAGCATGTGCAAGCATGTATCTGCCAGAATTGCTACAACAGGCTTCACAATTACAGTGTGTGCCTCTAGCTGAGGGGCCAGAGGTCAGAGCCAGAGCTTCCCAGCTGTAAGATCAAAGGCAGCACTCCTGCCCTGTGGCTGCCCTGAGGTCAGAGGCATTCCCCAACCCAAAAGAGGATGTTACACAGAGTGTGTGCACGTTCAGCTCCCTCTTCCTCCTGCCCAGGCACATCCCTCCCTTCTCTCCTGCTTGGGCTGCCGGGGCTCTGGAGAGCAAGGAGCAAGGTTGGAGCACGGTTGGGAACTAAGGTGGCAAATCAGAGGCCAGGGGATTAGGGTTGAAGGCTAAAGATCAGAGAAGGGATTGGGAGCTCTAGGGTTTGGTAGAACCAGATTGGGAAACTGGGCGGTGGAATAAGAGGCTCAGAGCAGGCTCTGGATCAGGGAGCGGAGTCATCAAAGGATCCTCAAAGGTTGCCAGTACCTGAGGACAAACAGGACTTTCAGGTAGTGAATTTCACCCAGTGGGAACCAGTCAGCATGCACTGGATAGCAATCACTTTTATAAGGATTTTCTCCTGTTCAAGACAGAGAAGATGGAAGAAGCAAGTAACCGGCTGGGCAAACGATTCTTGACAAATAGCTTCTCTGGCAAAGGTGATTGTTGGGCATTTGTTTGTTATTCAAAATCATTTGACAAATCTTTGCTGCAAACACTTAGGCCAATGGGCTTCTCACAAATCATTGGCTGCAACTTACTGATGTTATCCAGGCCATGTTATTGGTCCCTTCAGCCACATTCCAGTGTTGGTTTCCATGTCTGAATGGCCTGATTTCCAGTCACTCTGGATGCAAATCCATACTGGCAGGAGTAGTCCTGAAATTCTGGCTTGCTGTCGCCATCCTTGGAACAAAAACTCACTCACCGTCACAGAAAAGAAACACACAAGAATGGCTGCAAACACAAGTGCAGCAAAGGGACAGGTGAATAATTCCTCACAGTATCTGCCCAACTCTTCAATTAACGCTTCCTGTGCATCTTCATCACCTTGGCTATTGATTTTCAGGTTTGGATGCCTCATTACTGGAAGGAGTTCAGAGAAGAGCAGCAGGACTGATCAGGTGGCTGGAAGGAGTGACTCACAGGGCAGGTCTGAAAGGGCTGATTGTGTATTGCTTGGCTGAGTGACAGCGAGGGTGGAGGTCATGATAACATTTTACAAAGGGCTATTCTTATCATCATTTATATAGTGCTGCAATTATATCTGCAATGCTCCACCACAGGAAACAAAAGCGAGAGCCCCTTCCTCAGACAGCATGAGCTGCTACAGTACAAAATACCCCAGCACAGAATGGTGTGCGGCTTGCACCGACACGATGCTTCCCGCTTCCCAGAACAAGGAGTCCCGTGGAGCGAGAGGATGTGTGTTGACTACAGAGCAGGAGGCTGTTCCACCAGCGGCATGTAAGGAGTCAGGATGAAGGGGAAGAGAGCGATCAAGAATGAAGCTTGGGAGGACTGTAGAGCAGGGAGAGGTTTGGACAGTGGGCAGAGCCTGCCGGCTGATGGCTGAGTAGCTTGGCCCTGATGGGGAAGCCGGCGAAGGGCCTGAGGGAGCTGGGGAGGCACAGTCTGAGTGGTGCACAGAGACGTGACCTCTGCCAGCAGAGGGGAACTAAAACCTGATTTACTGAACGCTGCTGTGGACGCATCTGCCCATACGACAGGGCTGAGCTACACTCGTTGTTGGGCTTCTTTGATTCAGGGCCCCACTTTGTGGGAGCCCTTGTCACTGCCAAATGCCAGGAGTGAGGTTTCATAGACCAGCGCAGGGAGAGTGACAGTCATGTTAACTGGTCAAGCAGGATCTCAGGCAAAGTCCAGCCCTAGTCAAATTCAGTCCTGAAAGCAAAATGTAGCCCCCAAATGGGGCAGTGCCTCACGAGAAGAGTCATTCCCTGTGGCCTCCGACAGAGCCCAGCACTGCTGACTTCCCCTGGCAGCAGGAGGGAAGGGGAGGGGGTTATGATGCACCCTGGCAGTCCCCCCCCAGCCAGTGGGAGGAGGGGAGACCACAGCAATCCCCAGCAGCCAATGAGAGGGCAGAAGCCAGCCAGGCAGACAGGTGCAGAGGCCGGGAAAGCCAAAGGAGGAGCGAAAGGCTCGGCCTTACAGGGGGTCTCCCGGCCGCGGCCAGCCCAGCGCTCCAGGCCCCGCACCTGGCCTGTCTGTAACGCCGGCCTGCAGACCGGCCTCAGGTGGGGACAATCTGCTCCTCCTGCCACAGCCTACCAGCCACAGGACACAGCCCAGCTCTCCGGCCACCGCCTGCAGCCGCAGCCCTGCAGCAGCCCACAGCGGCTCGGGATTTGGATCCAGAGACCAGACCTGCCTGCAACTGAGCCCGCGGGTTCCAAGCTTTACAGACTGTCAGCACCGTTCAGGGAGGGAGCGGGGGGCTAGTCCCTCTCCAGCGATCCCCGGGGAGGGCCTTCTGGCCTGCACCGCTCTCCTGACCGCTCAGCCAGAAAAGGACCCTGCGTGAGTCCCCTGGAGAACAGGTAGAGCGGTCGTTAGGGCTTAATCTTGCGGCAGGAAAGTACATGGCATCTGCAACAGGACAAGACCTGCACTGCCAGGTCCCTGGATGATCAAGTGTGTTTCTAACGGCATCTCCTCACAGGCCTGCAGCGTGTCCCCATGTGCACCCCCAGGTACCTGGGGGTCAGACAGAACAGAGGGGGAGACACTGGTGGGTTGGAACACTGGGGAGTGTGTGGTCACATGACCTAGTGCCCTTGCCAGCATCGCTTTCAGTAATTAACACGCATTGAGACATCTTAATCATTTAAATCTTTTAATAGTGTATAATTCTCTGTAATCAGACCCTTATATATAGTTCCTAGTTATTGTCTTTAGTCTGTTTGCTTGTGTGAGTTGAGTTAAGTGGGGTAGTCACAGCCTTACTGTGGTTAGCCCCTCGTCTCACTGTTCTCAAACTGGGGGTCAGGAACTCTCAGGGGGTCACGAGGTTATGACCGGGGGGAGTCGTGAGCTGTCAACCTCCACCCCAAACCCCGCTTCACCTCCAGCATTTATAATAGTGTTAAATATTTAAAAAGTGTTTTTAATTTATTTGGGGGGTCTCACTCAGAGGTCTGCCGTGTGAAAAGGGTCACCACTACAAAATTTTGAGAACCACTGCTGTAGGCACAGCTAAGTAGCTTTATTCTTAGCACACCAGGAGGAGGAGTCGGGCACCTCCCAGCAGCACCATGAGATGAGCCCAGGCAACAGAAAAGACTGGAGGTCCCCTCTCCTGTTTTCACATCAGACAGGTCCTAAGCCAGCGCCGAAAGGGGACTTACAAAAACAATGTTTGCAACACACGCGAGTGACTCTACACTGGGCTCTGCACTTACCCCGAGACCTAGTAATGGTAAAGAAAGTAGAGTTGCATTTGCTTCAGGAATGTTATCACCGTGACACAGAAAGAAAGGACCAGTAACAGGACAGGAAGAATTAGTATGTTACTGGGCAGAGCTACATTGCTGAACTTCCCCACCTGATCGCTGTGCACCACAACTAGTGTTCCCGTCCAAAGGCTCAGCAAAAGCCATCGCTATGGGCACAGCCCTTACCTAGGGGAACTGATTTCAACTTCCAAAGAAAGTATCACCTGGTCTGAGAGACTGTTCAGAACTGCTCAGCACCCACAACAGGGGCAGATTTTCACAGAGGCTCAGCACGTCGTTCTCGTACGAAAATTTTGCCTTAAGTGTCACAATGGGAGCTGCTGGGTGTTGAGCACTTTTTAAAATCCCTTTATTTAGGTGCCTAAATGGGAGCTGGGCACTTGACATTCCAGGTCCGGCTGTGGGTGCTGACCACTTCAGTCTGGCTCTAAATGCATTTAAAATGCAGCCCCATGCAACTTCCCCAAAGTCCCACAGAAAGGCTATGCCAGAGCCAGCAACAGAACGCTGATCTGTTGCTAAGGCTGTCAAGCGATTAAAAAAATTAATTGCAATTAATCGCACTGTTAAATAGTATTCTATTATTGTTTATTTAAATATTTTTGGATGTTTTCTACATTTTCAAATATATTGATTTCAGTTACAACACCGAATACAAAGCAGACAATACTCACTTTATATTTATTTTTATTACAACTATTTGCACTGTAAAAAAACAAAAGAAATAGTATTTTTCAATTCACCTAAGTACAGTCGTGCAATCTCTTTATCATGAAAGTTGAACTTACAAATGTAGAATTATGTACAAAAAAAAACTGCACTCAAAAATAAAACAATGTAAAAATGTAGAGCGTACAAGTCCACTCAGTTCTACTTCTTGTTCAGCCAATCGCCAGACAAACAAGTTTGTTTACATTTACAGGAGACAAAGCTGCCCACTTCTTGTTTACAATGTCACCTGAAAGTGAGAACAGGCGTTCTCATAGCACTGTTGTAGCTAGCATCGCAAGATATTTACATACCAGATGCGCTAAAGATTCATGTCCTTTCATGCTTCAACCACCATTCTAGGGGACAGGCGTCCATGCTGATGACAGGTTCGGCTCGATAACAAGCCAGAGCAGTGCGGACCGACGCATGTTCATTTTCATCATCTGAGTCAGATGCCATCAGCAGAAGGTTGATTTTCTTTTTTGGTGGTTCGGGTTCTGTAGTTTCCGCATCGGAGTGTTGCTCTTTTAAGACTTCTGAAAGCATGCTCCACACATCATCCCTCTCAGATTTTGGAAGGCACTTCAGATTCTTAAACCTTGGGTCGAGTGCTGTAGCAATCTTATCTCACATTGGTACCTTCTTTGCGTTTTGTCAAAACTGCAGTGAAAGTGTTCTTAAAATGAACAACACGTGCTGGGTCATCATCCGAGACTGCGATAACATGAAATATATGGCAGAATGCGGGTACATACAATTCTCCCCCAAAAGGTTCAGTCACAAATTTAATTAACAATTTTTTTTTTAAACAAGCGTCACCAGTATGGAAGCATGTCCTCTGGAATGGTGTCCAAAGCATGAAGGGGCATACAAATGTTTAGCATATCTGGCACGTAAATACCTTGCAATGCTGGCTACAAAAGTGCCATGCGAACGCTTATTCTCACTTTCTGGTGACATTGTAAGTAAGAAGAGGGCAGCAGCATCTACTGTAAATGTAAACAAACTTGTTTGTCTCAGCAATTGGCTGAACAAGAAGTAGGACTGAGTGGACTTGTAGGCTCTGAAGTTTTAAATTGTTTTGTTTTTGAGTGCAGTTATGTAACAAAAAAAAATATCTACATTTGTAGGTTGCACTTTCAGGATAAAGAGATTGCACTACAGTACTTGTATGAGGTGAATTAAAAAATACTATTTCTTTTGTTTATCATTTTTACAGTGCAAATATGTATAATAAAAAATAATATACACTTTGATTTCAGTTACACCACAGAATACAATATATATGAAAATGTAGACAAATATCCAGCCCAGGGCCCCACGCCCTGAGAGGGCCTGAAGCCCGGAGTCCCATCCCCTGAGCAGAGTTGAAGCCCGGAGCCCTGGGGGTCACAATTTTTCTAGGTGGGGAGGTAACGCTTTTTTTTTATGTCCAAAGTGGGTCGGCAGCACAAAAAGGTTGAGAAACCCTGAGTTAAAGTGCAAGTCACCAGCTAGTGCAGAGGAAAGACGAGCCCCCAGTGCTCTAGAGCAGCAGTTCTCAAACTTTTGCAACCCGAGGACCCCCATTTTGATTTTAAAAAATGTGGGGACCCCCAAAAACCCCCACTCAGCCCCTGCCCCACCCGTTCTCTGAAGCCCCGCCCCTTCTCACTCTATCCCCCCTTCCTCCATCGCTCGTTCTCCCCCACCCTCACTCACTTTCACCAGGCTGGGGCAGGGGGTTGGGATGCAGGAGGGGGTGTGGGGTGCAGGGTCTGGGAGGGAGTTTGGGTGCAGGGGGGGGTTCAGGCTCTGGGCTGGGGAAGGGGGTTGGGGTGCAGGAAGGGGTGTGGGCTCTAGAAGGGGGTTCGGGGTGCAGGGTCTGGGAGGGAGTTTGGGTGCGGGGGGGGTTCAGGCTCTGGGCTGGGGAAGGGGGTTGGGGTGCAGGAGGGGGTGTGGGCACACTGCTCACTAGCAGAAGAGGGATCCAGGATGGTGGACATTTGCCCTGGGTAAACTGGGGGCAGAAAAATCTGTTACATTCTCTGTTGCAAAGATCCATCACATTAGCTTCACTAATTGGACATAGGACTTGGCTGCCACAACTTGCATCACTTACCAGTGTGGGGCTTCCTTATATCCTAGATAGCTTTGGTCATGGAACCTCTAAGCCCTGCCTGGACAGACTCAGCAAGCAGCAAGCATTGGACCTGACCCCTCCAAGCGCTGAAGCCAAGAGGTGTTCTCTGCACGTCTACAGGATACTCAGTGCCTAGTGGCAAAGGACCCACTGAAAGAGGCCAAGCAGGAAAGAAAAGGGGCAGCACCCAACTCCTCAGCTGAGCAAGTGAGGAGCAGAAAGGCATAATTCCCCCTCTCACAGCGAAAAACAACATAACAGACTAATCATTGAGGACAGAGTAAAACTACAGAAAACAGGCTATAAACATCAGAGGCCCAGTGCTGTCACCTGACTCATGCTGATAGTACCTTACGCCAGTGAAATCAGAGGGACGCCTCGGTGACTATGGTACAGCCTCATGTGAGTGGGGGATGGAGCGCGCAGGACTGGGCCCATAATGGCTAAGAAATAAGTTGCAAAGCAGAGCCCCTCCCAGAAGAGAAACAGTCCATTCTAAGGTTGCAAAAGACACTCGTCAAAATAGGGTGTCTCTACATTGCAAGCTCTCTGTGCAGGCCCTTCATTTCACTCACCCTGGAAAGCTCGCCTGCAATGCTGCGCACAAATGTGAAATAAGAATAAATTCTGTATAAAAAACTAAGTGAGGAGGCTGTCAAGGTTCATAGAATCATAGAATCTCAGGGTTGGAAGGGACCTCAGGAGGTCATCTAGTCCAACCCCCTGCTCAAAGCAGGACCAATCCCCAACTAAATCATCCCAGCCAGGGCTTTGTCAAGCCTGACCTTAAAACCTCTAAGGAAGGAGATTCCACCACCTCCCTAGGTAACCCATTCCAGTGCTTCACCACCCTCTTAGTAAACTAGTATTTCCTAATATACAACCTAGCCCTCCCCCACTGCAACTTGAGACCATTGCTTCTTGTTCTGTCATCTGCCACCACTGAGAACAGTCTAGATCCATCCTCTTTGGAACCCCCTTGCAGGTAGTTGAAAGCAGCCATCAAATCCCCCCTCATTCTTCTCTTCTGAATACTAAACAATCCCAGTTCCCTCAGCCTCTCCTCATAAGTCATGTGCTCCAGACCCCTAATCATTTTTGTTGCCCTCCGCTGGACTCTTTCCAATTTTTCCACATCCTTCTTTTAGTGTGGGGCCCAAAACTGGACACAGTACTCCAGGTGAGGCCTCACCAATGTCGAATAGAGGGGAACGATCACATCCCTCAATCTGCTGGCAATGCCCCTACTTATACAGCCCAAAATGCCATTAGCCTTCTTGTCAACAAGGGCACACTGTTGACTCATATCCAGCTTCTCGTCCACTGTAACCCCTAGGTCCTTTTCTGCAGAACTGCTTCCTAGCCATTCGGTCCCTAGTCTGTAACAGTGAATGGGATTCTTCCGTCCTAAGTGCAGGACTCTGCACTTGTCCTTGTTGAACCTCATCAGGTTTCTTTTGGCCCAATCTTCTAATTTGTCTAGGTCCCTCTGTATCCTATCTACCACTCCTCCCAGTTTAGTGTCATCTGCAAACTTGCTGAGAGTGCAGTCCACGCCATCCTCCAGATCATTAATGAAGATATTGAACAAAACCGGCCCCAGGACCGACCCTTGGGGCACTCCGCTTGAAACCGGCTGCCAACTAGACATGGAGACGTTGATCACTACCCGTTGAGCCCGACAATCTAGCCAGCTTTCCATCCACCTTATAGTCCATTCATCCAGCCCATACTTCTTTAACTTGCTGGCAAGAATACTGTTCCAAACAGAACCATTGAAAATTCAAGAAAATGCTGCCATAAAGCTCCGTGTTCTGCCTTAACGCTGCCCTCTTGTGTGTATGCTGGATTCACAGAGTTTAAAGCCAGAGGGGACCACTAGCGCCTGTGGTCTGACCTCCTGTATAGTACAGGCCATCACGTTTCACCCCGTTGCCCCTGTATAGGGCCCAATCGTTTGTGTTTGGCTGAAGCATCTTCCAGAAAGTCGTCCAGTTTGGATTAGAAGACACCAAGAAACAGAATCCACCACTTCCTTTCCAAACTGGTTCCAACAGTTAATCCCCCTCGTTGTTAAGTATTTGTGCCTTATTTCCAATTTGGATTTGTCTGGCTTTAACTTCCAGCCCCTGAGTCTTGCTCTGCCTTTCTCTGCTAAAGAATTGCAATACCAGCTTTCATTACAGGGCCACAGATGATGTTTTCCGGGGATCTTGCCTCATTCAGTGCACAGGATAAATGGTGCAAAATACAATCCTTGCACTGCGAAGTGTGGCCCTAGTGGCTGTGGCTGACGTCTGTTGGGCACATAGAACTGACTGGAGCGGGCAGGAGAGCACACAGCGTGTGTGGAAGGGCAGCAGCGGGTGGGGAGTGGGTAAGCTGTGGAGAGGAGCAGGGTTTCCTTGTGATGCTGGCTAAGGGTCACCTGTCCTGAAGAACCAAGGCTCAGATTATGAAAATGTTACACTGTTTACAAGGCTGTTCAGTCCCAAGTGCCATGAAGTTTGGATACCAGGGCCAGCCGGGCCCCCAGGTGCAGGAACAGACTGGCTCAGAGCCCCTCCAATGGGAACAGAAACCAGGTCAGTCCTCCTGCCAAGGGAACAGAGACTCCTCCTGCATTCCCCTTTCTTTCTGCCTGTCCCTTTAGTCCCCATGGCCCAGGCCGTTTCCGTTCAGCGCGTTCATGCACATACCTTGTTGGCCAATGACAGACAGGGGTGCAGATCTCGATCGGGCCGCTCGAGTTTGACAATAGTGATAAAGCCGGAGCCGGTGTGCTCGTCCTCACTGGTGTTACACAGAGACAGCGGGTGGAACTGTGGGCACAAAGGAGGAGGGAACTCAGATCTCATTGAGCACAATGGGCGTGTCAGTTTTTATTTTAAACAGTGGCCATCCTGCTAGGTCTAGGTAGTGTGCGGGATCCCTAAGCTGACATGCAAGGAGCTGAGCAGGGTCAGGCAATTAGTCCAGTGACCAGGTGGGATTTACACACTGTGGCGTACCCCTGCCCACAACCAGTACACCAGGCCATGCCCGCCGATCTCAGCCATTGCACAGCGTATGGGAAGAGGGTCTCCATCAGCCAGGAGCCAAGCCCAGGGGGGGTGCAGGTGCCTTTGCAGATCAGGTCTCACTTAGAAACTCCTTCACAAAGCAGCAAACTCCAGTGCATTGCCCAGTGCAGTGAGAGCTGGGCTAATGAAGCCTGAGGTAGGGCAGGAGCCTGCTGCTCTTCAAGCTTTGCACTCACTAACCAGCCTTTGCTGTTTGGCCGGAGTTGGAGGCAACGCTTCTTAAGTGGGGTGAGTGCCCAAGAGCGGCAGTGTGGGCGGGGGATGAGTAGAAAAGCACCGGTTACCATGCCCTGGTGAGTCAGCTCAAGGGGTCCCACAGCAGGAACTGGAACGCCCGGCTCAATCCCCTACAGGCAGCACATGCTCTGATTGGAACTGTTCATCCAAAGGTCCCAACATGCTTTGCCACTCTCAGTTCTTCCAACCACCCACTCCCCAGGAACCAGGTCGCTATCATCACCCCATGTTACAGAGGCAGGTAGGGGCTTGTCCAAAGTCACAGAGTCAGTGGCAGAGCCAAGGGTAGAACCCAGGAGTCCTGATGGCTGGTTCCCCCTACTCTGACCACTAGACCACTCTGCCTCAGATTAACGGCTTTTAACTGTTCTGGAGCATGGGACTAAAATCGCATGGAGGCAGCCTCCCTCCCTCCCCAGTCCTGGACCCAAAGCCACACAGACCACATGTATAAAGGCAAATTGCCTTTGAGTTCGCAACCGCGTCAGTCACTGAGGCAAAACCGCTAGAGACCCACTGGGACCAACTCCATCCCTGATATGCAAACTGCAGCTACAGACAACTCCCGGTGCGAATCAGCCTCGTGAGAGGATGCAAGTCACTGGTGCCTCCGTGGCTTGGTGGGCTCCCACCTGCAGAGTGGCCACAGAAACCCAGTGCTTGTTATCCAGCCGTGCAGGAACAGGGACATGAAGGGGGTGTAAGGAACAGAAGGGCACAGCTGCATGCATTCTGGGGCCATAAGGCATGGGGCCAACTCACAACAGCCTATTGTCTGAGATGCACATCCTGCCTCTTGCCTGGCCAGAGTTATGTGCGACAGGGGCCTGTTTCCCACTCAAACTCGCTGTACCACCCTTCATGTGTCTGGGATCCAGCCAGGCCACCCAGGGCGCTCAGTTTCGTGTCTGGCCACCTATGAATCAAGCCATTTTTTCTCATAATGACATCCCAGGAGGTCACTTGTTGCTGAGAGTAGAAAGGAAGGATGGTCTTGTGGTAAAGAAATTGACTAAATTCAATCCTTGGCTTTACTACAGCCTTCCCATGACCTTGGGCAAGCAATCCTATCTCGCTGCACCTCAGCTCCCTGTCTGTGAAATCCTGCCCCACCCCCGGGTGTTGTGTGGGTAAATTATTGTGGGAGAGGTGCTTAGATGTTATGAAATAAGAAAAGTGTCTAAATATGTAGGCTACTGGAGAATAAAAGCTTTTTTAGCACACTAAGACATTGGAGTAAGGGAAATAAGTGGGAGAGTTCAGTGAACAAACCACAAAGAATGAGGATGATTATGAACTTGGGCAAGATTCTCAGACCTGAGGGAAGGTTGCCAACCCTCCAGGATTGTCCTGGAGTGTCCAGGAATTAAAGATCCATCTTTAATTAAAGATTATGTCATGTGATAAAACCTCCAGGAATACATCCAACCAAAATTGACAACCCTACCTGGAGTGTCAATATAGCTGCATGCAAAGAAGGCTTGTGTGATCCACAGCAAATTCTGCTGCAAGGGCCTTGCCCTCTGTGGCATTCAGTGCTGCAGATTCTGCAAACTTAAAAGTAGGAGGATGAATCCTGGCCCTGTACACTGCTGTAACCAGCCAGCTGGGGGAGAGTGCCCCAGCCCAGGCACTGCCTCTCCCCCATGCAAGATACAAGCCCTCATGCGGGGGGCATATTGGGGGTGGAGCTAGAGGCAGAAGTGGATGGCGGCATAGACAGTACATGCTCTACTCTGGCCAGAGAAGTTGCCATAACTTGCAACCTGCCTGACGGCTGTTGATTTCTGAGCCTTTAGGTGAGTGGTTTTCAAACTTTTTTTCTGGGGACCCAGTTGAAGAATATTGTTGATGCCCACGACCCAACATAGCTGGGGGTGAGGGGTTCAGAGTGTGGGAAGGGGCTCTGGGCTGGGGCCGGGGATGAGGGGTTTGGGGAGCAGGAAGGGGTTCCAGGTTTGGGGGGCTCAGGGCTGGGGCAGGTGATTGGGGTGCGGACTTACCTCCGGTGGCTCCTGGTCAGTGGCACAGCCAGGGTGCAGAGGCAGACTTCCCGCCTGTCCTGGCACCGCGGACTGCGCTGCGCCCCGGAAGTGGCCAGCAGCAGGTCCGGCTCCTAGGCAGAGGTGAGCAAGCGGCTTTGCACGACTCTCACCCACAGGCACCGCCCCCCCCCCCAGTTCCCCAGAGCCGGTGCTCGGGGCAGGGGGCAGCGTGCGGAGTCCCATGGCCATCCTGCCTAGAAGCCGGACCCGCTGCTGGCCGCTTCCGGGGCACAGCGCAGTGTCGAAACAGGTAGGCACTAGCCTGCCTTAGCCAGGCAGCACCACCAATGGGACTTTTAACGTCCTGGTCGGCGGTGCTGACCAGAGCAGCCCAGTGCCTGACAGACCATGACCCAGTACTGGGTCACAACCCAAAGTTTGAAAAATGCTGCTTTAGGTTACACCAAGATAATTTTCAAGCTTTTCTCGGCAACCAGGAGGGCTGCTAGAAATGTACATTTTAATGAAAGCTGAGATTCCCACACAATTAACCAACTCTAGATCTTGGGCCTTTAAGAAGAATACCAAATATTGGGACACTCACAAAAAAAAAAAAAAAAAAAAAAAAATCACCGGAGTTGGCAACACTGGGGACATAATAAAAAGATGTAACAATTAATGGTGTAGAGATGATAGATTGAGAGCACATAATGAGAACAAGGGGAGCATTCGATAATATTGAAAGGCAGCAAATTCAAAACTGAGAAAAAGAAATACTTTTTCACACAATACATAACTAAACTGTGGAACTCACTGCCACGGGAAGTTATTGAAGCCAAGAATTTAGCAAGATTCAAAGGACTAGACGTGTATCTGTATTACAAGAGCATCCAGAGTCACAATAGTTAATGCTAAAAGAAGAGTTTTGGAAGAAAGAGAACCCCAGGAGATACACCCTTCTGGTTCAGGGCTGATGCCGATCTCGGACTTTGAGGGATCAGGATGACACATTCATGGGTACAGAGTATTCCGCAGCTGCTACTGTGGGGTTTCTGCGGCTTCCTCTGAAGCACAGTGCTGGCCACTGTCAGCCAAAGGGCACTGGATTAGATGGACCTCAGTTGTGAGGCAGGCTTGGAATTCCTGTGTTCCTACAAAATGGGAGTGAGACTTTGCCAGCGGAGAGTGCAGTGGGGAAAACTCCTAGAGTAAGGAAACAAGGAATGAAAAATAAAAGAGAAACAACTGTGAGCATCTGCTGCAGCCCACAAAACTGGTGGAGAAAGAACAAAGCAGACCTGCACCAACTCGCCCAGCGCAGCAATCCCTGCTGTGCTCATGGATCACAACAGAATGAAACCAGCATCCCTGACACCCCAAACTCTGGAAGGACATGATCAAAGCCAACCATATAATGAAAAGGAAATAAATTACAGTCACCCAGGCCCCTAACTTACACCTCTCCCGATGGAGAGCTCTCAATCCCCTCCCTTCCCGAGGCCTCCTATCCCAGCCAGGGCTCTTTCACTCCCCCAGGGTTTTGCCTTCCTCTCCCTCCCATGTTAAGGATACAAAAAACAAAAAAACAAAAAAAAACCCTACATTTTTGATTGATGATTTAATTATTTGCTCCTAGAAAACTTGCCAATGCATTCGATTAGTTCCATGTGCTGCCACCTGATTCCTCATCCCTGCCTCTCCAGGTCACCCTCCTCCTGGCATCCTCCCCCTCCTCCACCACGAGGCTCTTTGGCCTCCCATTCAAACCCTGCAGAACACCGCCCCTAGCGACTTACTGGCTTTGCTCGCGTTTCACCTGGCCCCCTCTGCCAGCCTGGAATGCCCCATTTCCTTACACCATGCCCCCGAGCTCGCTGGAGCAGGGACTGGGTCTGTCCTGCACCCAGTATGACGGCCCCACCTGGCAGGGCCTCTGACAGCTTCCCTCAGCTAATAAAACAAAATAATAGTCAGCATCAATCATCATCATCTGGGCTGCCCAAAGAATCACCTAAAGCCGCACACGATAGTCTAGGTCACACAGCCACTACCCTGGGTGTGATGCTACAGCACTCAGATAGGTAAAGGGCTGCTTAGAGGGCTGGAATGTGGGGTGCCCCTCCTGGAGGCTCAGGAGGAGGGGAGTTTCATGGGGCTCAGTATTGAGACAGGCCCATTGTACCATTTTTATTAATGATTTAAACAAGCTACCTTCATTTCTAGGCGACGTTGAGACTGGTGGGGGATAGGGTGCCAAGGGCACTGTGGTGATGGGGTACCTGAACCAGCTATGAAAATACTACAGCAGAGGTTTTCAAACTGTGGGGCGCGCCCCCTTACAGGGACATGGAGGAACATTCAGGGGGGCTCGCGGCGATGCCAGGTGGCTCGTGCCAGGCTCGCACGGTGGAGCCGAGGCCAGCTCCCATGGGGGGCAGGGAGGGAGTGTCACCTCCACCCCGACTCACCTCAGCCTTGGGCCTCCCAGATCCTAAACCTGCTGGGCTGCCAGCACTGATTCGGGAAACCCAGAGGCCTGCTTGTTTGTGTCCCAACCTGCCTTGCCTGGATGGGCCCAGCCCCAGGGGAGGAACAGTACAGGCTTAGTAAGAGCCAGGCCAAACTTTCTCTTGCCCTTGAGAGAGGCTTGTGCAGTGGCGGGTGGCTGTGGGGGGGGGCTCCCTGAGCAGGAGCATTGCCAGGGGAGGCCTACAGTCCCTTTGCACTGGGCTACTGTGCAGTGAGGGTTTCCCTGCTTGGTGTTTAGCTCTGTAAGATCCACATGGCACTAATCACCCCCAGCCCCAGACTAGACAGGGCTGGGCCTTTCCCCAGAATGCCAGGACAGCAGGCCAGGAGTGGCCCAGCCCCACTGCTGCACTGGGCCTGGTGATGCTGGCAAGGGCCAGGAAACCAACGATGACCCCAGGAAATGCAGAAGATCGTCCCTGGGGCTGGTGGAGCCCTGGGACCAGAATGCTGCGGGGAGAGGCCTGGAGTTCCTCTCTTCCCTGAGGGCAAGCAGCCAACCCCTTGACTGACTCAGCCCCTCAGGGACAGCAGCGACCTGGCTTCCAGGGTAGCGGGAGGTAGGGGGCTGCTGGAGCCCAGCACTCTGCTGTGTGGGTCAGTGACTGTGACTGCAGCGCTTGTATGGCCCATTGTTATGGGAGTCCCCTGGGGCCTTGCACCATGTCCCCACCAGGCCTGTCCAAAGCTCGCTGTGGCCTGATCTGTTCTTCCAGCCCCTAGCTCCTGGGTGCTGTAGCATGCAGGTGTTTCCATAACCCGCCTGGGCCAAGAGCCACGGGGCTGCTTTGTTACAAACCAGTGCAGCAAAAAACACTGGGCAGTTCAGGATCCCAGCTATCCTGGACATGCTCAGATCTGATCACTGAAACCATTGCACTTATCTGGCCCATTCTCTGGAACCTAATGGAAAATGAGGGGCCCTGTAAACTGAGCTGCCGTGTCCATCCCTGGGCCTGGGGGCTGACGCAGCTTATGTGCGAGCTAGAGAGAACTCCAGGGGAGGTTCACTTCGTGCACGAGTGCTTCTTTGCTATGTGTGGCTTGTGTAATTGTGCATGAGACCCTATGATGAGAACGAGATGTAAGTGAGATCAGAAGGAGTGCGGCAGCTTCTGGCTCTGGGTGAAACGAGCCTATTCACTCCTGTATTATCGCTCTCTGCTCGGAGCTGCCACACTCGGAACGGAACAAGGTAAAGTTCCCTGCTGAAGCTCAGAGGCTCCCTTAGCGTTCCTCTAAACCTTTCAGAATAAGGGCAACATTCTGCTCTCCGTCACCCACGTGTGAATCTAGTGCCCCCCACTAAAATACATTTCCCCACTGAGGTCACCAAAATCAGAGCTTGGCCCTTTGATCATACTGTTATAGTCATCAATAAAGTGTAATGAATGAATTTCTGTGTACTAATCTACGGGAGACTGTCCTTGAGAGTCAATGTACTTTAGGCGGAGGACTTGGGGGAGCTGAGAAAATTAACAAGTAGTTATTGTTCTTAGTCCAGTCTCCATGGTAACAATGATAAAATCTTTTCCCCTTTATTTTGGAATGCCAGCCCCCAATCTTGGAAGAGGCCTGTGATGGCAAGTTGTTTTGCACCTTGCTTTGCTGTGCCCATGAAGCCTGTTGCAATGAATATTGTGATAGAAAACTTGTACTGATTTGTATGAATAAGAGTATTGCCAACCTCAAGCATTCAAAAATCATGAGTTAGATCCCCCCAAAATTATGAGGTTGCCTTAAAAATCAAGAGGATAAGTGTGGGGTAATTTAAGTGTAGAGTAACTATATTACTCCATTCTCCATCATCCTTAGCACCCTGCAAATACATCATGGGAGTGCACAAACCATCACTGCTGTCCCTGGATCCTGCCCCCACAGTGATAGGTGCATTTTCTGATTGCATGTAACGTTCCTGCAATCCAACAGTGCCTTAATTCCGCTCCTGGTGAATCGGTTCGCCTTTCATCTCACACACATTGTGCAGTGCACAGCAGAGCACAATAATGCAGCTGGTATTCACAACACTGGCATCCAAATGGTTCTGAAGGTAGCAGCATCTTGACTTCAACCTTCCAAATGCGCATTCCACCTGACCATCGTACAGCTACTGAGCATGTAACTGAACCTTCTTTGCCAGCCTCTGAAGTCAGGGAATGGTTTCACAAACCATATGTAATGATCCTCACTCGGGGGGTAGTTGATAAGGGAGCATCACCTAGTGGTCAGGGCTTAGACCCAGGACTTGCTGGGGGGTTGTTGGTAGGGGAGTGTGAGCTCTGCCTCTCCACCAGACTTTGACCCAGAGCCCTTTGAGAGCTGTCAGTGATCTGACAGCCAGGGTTGCTTGAGGCCACCCTCCCTGGACAGCTTCCTATCACTCCCCCCATCCTGCGATTGTCCCAACGTCACCGTCTGGGTCTAGGCAGCATGAAGGGTGTCTGCTCACCACAAAGCACCTTCTGGCTGCTGCCTGTACCAGGGTAGTGCTCTCTCTCTCTCCCCCCACCCCCGTGGCACAGCCCCCCTCCTGGGACAGCTCAGTCCTAAGACTTTGCCCTGCTTCTCTCTCAGGCTGTCCCTGCAGCAGGTCCTCCCTTTCCTCAGGAAAGGACCTTTGGGCAGTGTGACAAAGCTCTGTCCTTGTCTCCATGTGTCCCACATTTCCTGGCAGATTTTGCTAGCCTCAGAGGCTCACTGTGACCCTCCACATAGCCCTTCTCTCTCTAGAGACAAGGATCACAGCCTACTGAGCCATTTTCATCATACGCCAGCGAGGGAGGTGAGGAGAAGCTATCCCCCCTTGCAGTCTCTGTTGTCTCAATCTCAGTGATTAATCAGGGGGATAAAGAGGGGAGCCCAGGCCCACCCTCTACTCCGGGCTCCAGCCCAGGGACCCTAATAATAGCAGCTAAGGTAGCTGACCTTTTAGAAACAAAGACACGTACAATTCCCTGGGCTACTTCCCCACAGCAGCCCCCACTTCCTCAAGCTCCACTTCACCCTTACCTCAGGGCCTCCTTCCTTGTGCCTGATACGGTGTGTACTGCTGTCTCTCCAACAGCGCAACTTCCTCCCACAGCTCCTGACATGCACACCTCCCTGACTAACTGGGAGGCTTTTCACTAGTTTTAGCCAGCCCCTGATTGGCTTCAGGTGTCCCAATCAACCTAGCTGTCTCCACTGCTTTCTGGAAGGATCTTAATTGGCCCCAGGTGTCTTGATTAACCTGGAGCAACTGCCATTTGGTTACCATGGTACCAGGGATTTGTTTAGCCTGGGGCTAACATACCTGTTCCTCACTACTTTACTATAGCCATCTGGCCTTGCCCCATCACAGCAGTTATCTAGGGGACAGAGTCTGTCTGTCTGTCTGTCTGTCTGTCTGTCTTCCCTCTGCTCTGCTCTGCTAGAGTTGCAGGTCTGCTCTCTTCCCTGGTCTGCCCTAAGTGAGCTGCTCCCCTGCCTTTTAACTCCTCTTCCAGTTGGTGCATTTCCTACAGGTGTGGCAGGGTGGGGCTGGCTGGGCCCAGAGCAGTTCCTTAACCCCTTGTTATCCAGTGTGGGGGTTGTACACCCCATCACACCATGGCAGAAGGGGATACGTGAGGTCCCCTAGAACAGTGGTTCTCAACCAGCGGTATGCGTAACCCAGGGGTACTCAGAGGTCTTCCAGCATCAACTCATCTAGATATTTGCCTAGTTTTACAACAGGCTACATAAAAAGCACTAGTTACGTCAGTACAAACTAAAATTCCATACAGACAATGACTTGTTTATGCTGCTGTATAAAATGTAAGTACAATATTTATATTCCAATTGCTTTATTTATTAATTATATGGTAAAAATGAGAAAGTAAGCATTTTTTCAGTAACAGTGTGCTGTGACACTTTTTGTATTTTTATGTCTGACTTGTAAGTAAGTAGTGTTTAAGTGAGGTGAAACTTCGGGGTACGCAAGACAAATCAGACTCCTGAAGGGGTACAGTAGTCTGGAAAGGTTGAGAGTCACTGCCCTAGAATAACTGTGGAGACAGATTCCATTTGTAACAATGTCATCAAGAGGGAGTAAGGTCCCTGCTTGTTCATGGAGTGGAAGTTCTGATCTTTGAAAAAAACCTGACATAAGAACATAACATAAGAACATAAGAATGGCCCTACTGGGTCAGACCAAAGGTCCATCCAGCCTAGTATCCTGTCTATCAACAGTGGCCAGTGCCAGGTGCCCCAGAGGAAATTAACAGAACAGGTAATCATTCCCAATCGCTCATTCCCAGCTTCTGGCAAACAGAGGCTAGGGACACCATTCCTGCCCATCCTGGCTAATAGCCATTGACGGACCTATCCTCCATGAATGTATCTAGTTCTTTTTTGAACCCTGTTATGGTCTTGGCCTTCACAACATCCTCTGGCAAGGAGTTCCACAGGTTGACTGTGCGTTGTGTGAAGAAATACTTCCTTTTATTTGTTTTAAACCTGCTGCCTATTAATTTCATTTGATGACCCCTAGTTCTTGTGTTATGAGAAGTAGTAAACAACACTTCCTTATCTACTTTCTCTACACCTGTCATGATTTTATAGACTTCAATCATATCTCCCTTTAGTCGTCTCTTTTCCAAGCTGGAAAGTCCCAGTCTTATTAATCTCTCCTCATATGGAAGCTGTTCCATCCCCCTAATCATTTTTGTTGCCCTTTTCTGAACCTTTTCCAATTCCAATTTTTTGAAATGGGGTGACCACATCTGCAGACAGTATTCAAGATGTGGGCGTACCATGGATTTATATAGAGGCAACATGATATTTTCTGTTCACCATACACCTTGCCAGTACATCCCACATTGGTGCCCCTGAACCCGCCTCTGTGGTTGACCAAAGCCTGCATAATGATGGAGTATTAGCCTTTATAGTTTGTACTCATTTGCTCCTTTTGGAGAAAAAGTTATGGGTACGTAAGTCCCATCAATAACCCCAGTGCAGTTTTGAAAGCCCAGTCTCTCAAAGCTGGCACTTATTTCAGTAGCATTGTTTATGCCCACCACTTTCGGGTAAACCACAGTCCTGACCTCCTTGCAAACTTCCAATACCTGAACCCCCACAGTTGACTTGCCAACAACATACTGGTTTGCCATGGACTGGTAGCAGTCTGGAATAGCCAGCTTCCAGATGGCTATAGCAACCTGCTTATGGACTGGTATGGCTTCCCTCATGTGTGTCCTGGTGCTGAAAGGTCAGTGCATAGTGCTCACACAGGTCCAGGAACATTTGCTTCTTCAGGCAAAAGTTCTGGAGCATCTGTTGGTCATCCCAGGTCCACAGAACAATGTGATCCCACCAGTCTGTGCTTGTGGCCCTGCTCCAGGAGCTGCTACCTATGGAGAGTCTGCAGCACTGGCAGCAGGCATCAGCTGCATCAACTGGGCTGTGGATGCCATGGCTGTACTCTCCTCTCAGAGCTGCCTTCAACAGGACAAATACTGAAATCTCCACCAGCACCTCGCAGATGCTCTGTCTGAATCCTGAAATAGCAAGGAACCTGTCACCAGTGCTGGAGCCACGGGGCTGACTCCTGTGGCAGGGAATATGCAAAATGGCTCAGCTGGATGTGTTGGTGGGCTAAGAGCACTTCAGGCAAGTGCCGTGGGAGGGACAGACAAGTTCTCCCACAATACATCACAAATCAAGCTCTGGAGCTAGTGAGGGTGCTAAGAATCCTGAAGCCAAAGCTTCTGACACGTCTGCATACTACAGTATGGATGTGCTGGCACAGGTATGAGGCGTCCATAGCAATCCATTGTGCGTACTCACAGGTGAACCTTACAATGAACAGGTTTGCAAGTGTGGGTCACATGGACTCAGGTTTACTACACAGTGTAGACAGACCCTGGGGGCAAGGTTAGAGGGCTGGTTCCACCACAGGCTATGCTGAATTCCTGAGAGGCGAGCACATTGCTGGGATTGCTCAGGAGCTGGGATGTACTCTTACTTGGGGATCAGCTGGTAGGGCTGCTTGGAAGCTCTTTGGGGCAGGGTCTGTCTCTTTGTTCTGTGTGCGTCTAATGCTCAGCACAATGGGGCCCTGAGCCTGTCTGGGCCTCCTTGGCTTACCACATGATTAATAATTGCAAGTTGCTTCACCAGCTCCCAAAGGGGCTGGGTGTGTGAGTGAAATGCTAGCAGTGGAGTGAGAGGGGTGATGTAAGAATCCAGCCAGGAAGCCAAGAGGGCAGTTGTTGTGGGATTAATGGTTAGGATAATGCAGAGACCCTCATTTTTATTCTATATTGTGAGGGGCCAGTTGTGGGTCTGTTTGTCCCTGTGGTCTGGCTAAGCTCCCTTGCCAAGCAAAGGCGCTTTGCACAGAAAAGTTCTGCTGTCGGTCTGTCCCTGTCCTGCCGGGTGGTTGCTGGCACAGAGGGTGTGCCTGACACACTAGCCAGAGCAGGTTAACATGAGAGCACCAACAGGGCCGGCTTTAAGGCGATTCAGCCGATTCCCCGGAATCGGGCCCCGCAACGTCCCGAAGGAGCTGCTGCCGAAGTCCTGCCACTGTCTTCGGCGGCATTTTGGTGGAGGGTCCTTCCTCCTCGGCAGCGATTGAGCTGCCACCGAAGACAGCGGCGGGACTTCGGCGGCAGCTCCTTCGAATCGGGCCCCGCGGTGCCTCAAGCCGGCCCTGAGCACCAACAGCAGCAAAACAGCAGGAGTATTGGCCAAGCTCAGAGCCCCCTATTCCCACTGAAGCCTATTCATGTGAGGACCTACTCACTGACGTGTGTCAGACAATCTACAGCTGACCCTAAATGGACTGATTGGCTCAGAACTAAACCACGGGTGGAATCAGTGGAATGGAACTAGCCAAATCCCCAAATGAAATTAGCAGAGGCTAAACCTGCTGCCAGGTAGCCACTGGGGCCGAGTCCCAGAACGTGATTTGCACCTTTTCTGACCACCCCTCTGCCTCGCTCTCTGAGCAAGCAATGGCCACCATTCAGGACTGCAGGAGCAGAGATGTGGCCGATGGGCCCATCCCCCGTCCCAGGCAGAGCCTATGCTTTTCTTTTAGAAGCAGGTTTTTCCACAGAGCTCAGCGTGTCAGGGTCGAGTGGACGTTGGGTCTCAGACACTTCTGAAAATCTGGTCCTTATAATCTTGAGTGAGACAAAAACTGGGCAGAACCAGTTCTTGGCTAGTGAGCCCCAGAATCCACTCGCAGGGGAAAAGCTTGGACCTATGCTCCCGACCCCGCACCATCTCAGTGAAAACTCAGCCAGGGAACTTTCTAGGCTGGACCTGGGTATGTCCCCTGGCTGCGGCCAGAGAAGGCTTAGGGACACCGCCTTTGGAAAGGAAAATATAATGGGATACAAGCAGTTTCTCCTCACTTATTCCAGCTTCAGACATGGCTAACGCTCTTGTAATGTACGTGCCCTATCTGGAAAGTATTTCAATACGAAATAGGGACTCAGGAAGCTGCCGTATGGCCAGCCAGAACTCCTTTGTCTGCATGCAGTGGGGAAAGCAGAGCTGGAGGCAGCACCACCGGGAACAGCAGGAGATTTCCACAGAGCTTTGGAAGGGAGATTTGTATTTGATCAGGAGCAGAGGGCTGGCTCAGTGTGTGCAGCCAGGGACTATTTACGTTGTCAGATACAGAGCTGGGGCAATCTCCTGTCACTGTCCCCAGTAACTCCTGTCTCTCTGGTCTTCCTGCTGTGATGCCATAACACCTGGTGGTTTCTTTTCAGAGTGATCAAAGTGGCAGCACCCAAGGATTACAGACCTGCCCAGATCATAGCACTGCAGCTTTCAGGTATTCTAAACACAGCTTTATAATTGCCTTGTGTAACTTACATGTTCGTATAAAGCATTGGTTGCACTCAGGTTCTGCACCAATTTAATTGTATAGTAGCAAAAGCATGCCAGTGAAATAGGGGCAAAACTTCTGTGCAGACAAGGCCTAAGCGAGTTCCTGGCAGCTGTCTAAGGCAGTAGTAATAATCATGGTCGTGTCCTCTTAAAGCAAAGCAAGTTGAGAGGGGCAGAATGGAGAGAGGACCCAGGATCTCCTCAAAAGCAAAGTCCAGTTTCAAGGCAGAAAGAATGCTGGAGTCAAGGTGAATTTGGCAGAACTGGAAATAAGGAGGTGGAACCCTGTGGGAGCCCTCTCCTCACTGCAGGGCTGAGTGCCAACCCCAGCGCCAGCCTTAGCTGAAGGAATTAGAACCCCAATGATTGACGCGTGTCTCTCTTAGTTACTCTTCTGCTTACACCACCTGAAGAAACACTGCAGCAGCTCCATCTTAGGACTGGTTGTCTCCTCAGTACGTTTCTCCCTGCTGTGTCCACGGGAACTCGCTTCCTCAGACTTCCCCAGTTCTCTGAGCTGTGGCCACAATTGCAGTCTGCCCCAGGAGACACGTGCAAAGCACCTAGGTCAGTTCCTAACTCTCACTAAGCACTTCTCTGCATCTTTAGGTGCCTAAATACCTTAAGGAGTCAACCGTGTGTCATTCAGGCCCTTTGTTGGGTTTTGCCTCAGCCTTCAATAAGGATGATGACATAGCCCATGCAGGCAAAAGTAGGCTGGATGATTGGAATGAGTGTATAGAAATGGAAATTACCACATCAAAGGTGGAAGCAAAGCTCAAAGAGATGTATGCACTCAAGTCAGGGGCACCGGATAATCTCCATCCCAGAACACTGAAAGAACTGGCACATGAGATTGTAAATCCTGTAGCAAGGAATTTTAATCAATCTATCAAATTAGGAATGGTAATGTGGGCGGAGAATAGCAAAGGTAGTACCTATATATAAGACAGGGGGAAAATGTGATCCAGGCAACTACAGTCTGATCTCAGTAGTATGCAAGGATTTAGAGCAAATTGTGGATGAAAGACCAATTAAAGACATGGAGGTACATGGAAAATGGGAGAAAATGCAACATGGCTTTATCAAAGGTAGATTGTGCCAGACTAACATGAGCTCTTGCTTTGATAAGATAACTGATTCTCTAGATAATGGAAGTGCAGTAGATCTAATATAGCTGGACTTCATCAAAACGTTCAACAAGGTACCAAATGGGAAATTATTAATTACACTGAAGAAAATGGGAATTGGGACAGGAACTGTATGGAGGGTAAGGAGCAGGCTGAGAAAGAGAGGGCACTGAGTTGTGCTGAAAGGTGAATTACCAGGCCAGACGGAGGTTGCCAGTGGAGTTCCTCAGGGGCTGGTCTTGGGATCAAGCTTACTTAATCTTTTCAGTAGGAATGTGCCTTGATGCTCTAGCTGGGGATTTCCTGTCTGAACACTCTGAACCTCACCCAGATTTGTCTCCAGGCAGGTGACCTCTCTGGCTCCCCAGCCAGGCAGTGCCTCAAGGAGCTCTTCCTTGGCACCCTCATACAGGGAGTGTTGTGAGACTCAAGCAGTGTGGCTGATTGGTTCTGTGTATAGTGTGGGCAAAGCCCAGTCCCTCACAGCCTTCCTGCCAGCATTTCCCTTCCCACTCTCATGCTGCTCCGTGCGGAGACGCACAGGTAGGCCCAGATTCTCCAAAGGGCTCCGGGGCATCCAGAGTCTTTGGACAATACCTGACACCTTCTAGTCCAAAAACTAAGCCTGTTCACCAAGGTGAAACACACCCTCCACCCACACCAAAGCCATGCCCCCTGCATTTCAGAAGACCGAACCAGCTGTGTTCTGCCAATTTCGTATAACGTAGCCCCCCAATCTCTCCCTCCTACTAATCCCCCCCATCTCGTCAAACTAACGCAATCACCCAATGGGCGTTGGAATTTAACTGCCAGAAGGCTGTACCTACAGAGACTGATGTGAACCAGGAGGCCCCAGTGTCCAGGCCAATGCCCAAGAGAGAGGCCAAACTCAGCTGAAGGGGAGGGTGTTGGGATTCCTGCAAGGGTGCTGTTCCTCAGCCCTGCCTGGGGGCGCCATCTATCATGCCAGTCTCCACCTGGTCGATATGAGGTGTCTGATAAATGTGTCCCCCGCCTCATCATCCCACTCCCTTTCTGGCTGCTGGGAGGGAGAAGGAGCATTTCCTCTCTGCTCCAGCTCTCGCCCCACAGCCTCCTGGCCTCTGAGGCTGGGTGGAGGGTCTCTGCTAAGGTTCTCCTCCCTCAGTATCGGTTTTTGAGCTTGGCTCCTCAGAGACTAGCTCCACTGCCTCCACTGCTGCTCAGAGCCCTCCACACCAGCACCTGAGTCCGGTCTGCTTGCTCTGAACAGCAGCAGTGAAACCAGACATGACTCTGGTCAATGTCCAGTCTGCTGCAGTGTGGAAAGCTGAGTCACCGAGGAGGCACTAGGTGAGCTGTTGGCAAGCTCAGGCAGACGTCTCTGTGCCACTCACACTCAGTTGCCATTTGCTGGCTTTCTTCACAGCACAAAGGGCTACAAAGGAAAGACTGTAGCCAAGAATGTAACAAAGCTGAGTGCCTCCAGATGCGGACGCCATTCAGATAGAAGAGCTTTCTTCCCCCCACGCAGCCCCAAGGGCAGCGGATGCTGTATGCTCCATGCTCTGCCTTCTGCTGCAGAATTTCCACCAGAGGTCACAGAAGTGAGGAACCTCGTCCTAGAGTCTGGGCCCAGTTTACTGACCAGGGCTTCCCCCGCGATCCCTTCCTCATGGACATGCCAGCACTCAGCTATCCCTCCCCTTTATTCCAGCCCATGTCCAAGGCATTGCAGCAATTCTGCACACCCAGGTGGGCTGCACCCACAGGCTGGGCCTGGGAGCCTCTCCTGTGCCAGCAGTTACAGCCGCTTAGTACGAATGGCATTGTCTGCTGCCCCCTGCCAAGGCTCTGGCTGATAGGGGATCTGCTTGTGTGCTCAGTGGCAGTAGGGGACAGCTATTGAAAATGCCAGGCTGGGGCAGAGGAGTCGCTGGGGCAGGGGAACCTTGGGACAACAAACACAGAAAGCATCCTGCCAACCCTAGAGGGCCCGAAGCAGAAAGTCCAGGCAGCCTGCCAGAGGTGCACTGAGGAGCTAAGCTTCAGGGCTGAGACACCGCTGTGTCAGGCACTTTAGAAATACCTCAGCCCCACCTGACTCATTTATTTCCACCACCTGTTGTGTCTTGTCACTAACCCAGATTGTGAGATCCTTGGAGCCGACAGAGAGAGAACGTCCCTGCTTATGTGCATGCAGCACCAGGGCAGTGAGGCCTGAGCCCTGGCAGAGGTCTCTCACTTGGCTGTGCTGTAAATGTGACTATCACTCAGATTTCCAAAGGGCAGGTGAATGCATTCCCTGCTCCCCAGGCTCCCTTCCAGCAGGGAGCTCACACTGGCCATCTCTGGCTGGGCAAGCCCACCACAAGTCCATGGCAGGAAATGTACAGCAGAACTACATGGCCACAGAGCCATGCTGCTGGTCTACGAGACAACTGGGTGCCTAACTGGCGACACAATTGCATCGTGCACCTGCATGTTGATGTGCCAGACCAGTAAAGCTATTGTGAATACTGACTCGGGGCCTGGGCCTGGGGAGAAGGGGGTAGACATCCCTTCAGTCTGTGGGACCTCTCAGGGTAAGTCTACAACCCCGCAGCTGGCCTGGGTCAGCTGACTCAGGTTTGTGGGGTGTGGACGCTGGGGCTGAAAAATTGCCGTGTGGACATTTGGGCTCAGGCTAATGGGCAGTTTAACTGTGCTGGAGGTATTTGGGCTCGGGTTAGAGCCCGGGCTCTAGGACCCTGTGAGGGGGGAGGGCCCCAGACCTACACAGCAATTTCTAGCGCCATAGTACGAGCCCGAGTCAGCTGATCCAGGCTAGTTGCGGCTGTGCTGTGACTTTTATAGCCATGTAGATGAACCCGGAGTGGCACAAGTGGCAAAACTGCAGCCTTTTCCTTTTTGCTGTGTTGGGGTGTTTGATTTAGTGCATGTGCAGAGGTGTGTGTGTGTTTCAGGGCAGGGGTAGGGTTGCCATGCATCCCGGTTTTCGACGGGAACGCCTGGTTGAAAAGGGACCCTGGCGTGACAGCGCAGCAGGACTAAGGCAGGCTCCCTGCCTGCCCTGGCTCTGCATGGCTCCCAGAAGCGGCTGGCATGTCCCCTCTCCAACTGATAGGCTCAGGGGCAGCCAGCGAGCTTCGCGCACTGCCCCCGCCCCGAGCGCCGGCTCCCCAGCTCCCATTGGCCGGGAACTGCGGACACCTCTGCCTAGGAGCGGACATGCCACCGCTTCCGGAAGCCACCTGAGGTAAGTGCTCCCTGGAACCCATGCCCCACACCCTTTCCCACGCCCCAACCCCCTGCCCCAGCCCTGAGCTCCCTCCTGCACCCAAACTCCCTCCCAGAGCCCGTGCCCTGTACCCCAAACTCCTGCCCCAGCCCTGAGCCCCCTCCTGCACGCCAAACTCCTCATCGCTCGCCCTGCCCCAGAGCCTGCACTCATAGCCGGAGTCCTCATCCCCTCCCGTACCCCAACCCTCTGCCCCAGCCTGAAGCTCCCACACTCCAAACCCCTCATTTCTGGTCCCACCCCAGAGCCCGCACCCCCAGCCCTCACCCCCTCCGGCACCCCAACCCCCTGCCCCAGCCAGGTGAAAATGAGCGAGTGAGCGAGGGTGGGGGATAGTAAGCAATGGAGGGAGGGGGATGGAGTGAGCAGGGGTGGGACCTCGGGAAAGGAGCGAGACAGGGGGCGGAGTAAGGGTGTTTGGGCAATCAAAAAGTTGGCAACCCTAGGCAGTGGTTGTCTGCTGTCCAGTCTCTACCTCAGGTGTTTGTACAGCTCCTGCTCCCATGTAGCTGAGTGTCCCACAGTATTTCTGGGGTTAGGCCTCACCCCACCTGCAAGGCAGGGCAGGGCAGGGCAGGGCTGTTAGCCGCACTTTACAGATGGGAGCTCAGGCCCAGAAAGCCATAAGTCTTGTCTCTAGGGAACCTTTGCCCAGTAATACTGATCTAATTATACAGGCCTGGCTATCCCAGAGACACGCCCCCACCACGTGGGCAGGCTAAGTCTGATGTCAGAGTGTCTTCTTTCGGTGTGGGTACCCCCTTCCTCAGTGACATAAACTAAGGCCTCTTATACCAGCGTAAGCATGACCACACAGGAGTTATAACAGCAAGGCCTTATTGGCTTGAAGTCACCCAGTAGAAAAAACCTCTCGCCCCTAGCCAGGATCTAAGTGACTGGTGGCGTCTGGGTCAGGGCAGGGAAAGAAACCCAAGGGAGGCGTGCAGCCTCATCAATGGGCCATTTTCCCTCCTCTGCCCACTGTCAGTAACTGTCGTGTGTCACTCTGCCCTGAAGGACAGCTATAGAAGAAGGGGGCAGGGGTGAGGGACTATTCCAGAAGAGGGGGGCAGAAGAGAGCCCAGGGGAAGAGGTGTGGGACTAGCAGGCTAGTGGCAGTGTTGCTACGAGGTGCTGTGGGATGCGGCCAAAGCACGGGGGCCAGGGAAGCTAGGGCAGGGATAGATGAGCAGGAACAGAGTGAGCAATGGGTCAGCACTAACTGTAAAAAAGAAGAGAAAGGCATGAATTGGGAAGAGGTTTGAGCTGCCTGTCAGTTTTGGAAAGAACGGGAGTTGACATGGCAGAGTTTTAGTCTGAAACTGAAGACAAATTGCTGCTTCCTGCTACTGTTGGGCATGGAGCTCAGCTCACAGGGCATGGGGGTTTGTAAGTTACATGCATCAGGTTTCAAGGCCTGATGTAATAACAAACACACCTTACTCACATCTGAGTCACTGACAAACATGCACTCAGATAACAGGGACATTATTCTTAGAGAGAAACGCTGGAGTTCTACCTCCCAGGGCAAGTGAGAGAGAAAGACTGAAACATCTGCCTCCAGACATCCCCGGCACCTGGGGGGTGGCTTTGGGTGTGAAAACGTTCCACTCTGCTGCTGTGACAGCCCAGGGATGCGCGCACGCACACACACACACACACGCACACATACACTTTGGTGCTTCCAAGGGGGCAGGAGTTGCAGAGGGTTTCATTTGACAATCAACCCCCACGCTGATAAATGCTGCTCCTTTTCTCTTTGTTGGCAAAGGCCTGTGAACAATAGGGAGGAGGAGCTCTTCACACAGAGGTGGGCAAACTACAGCCCATGGACCATATCCGGCCCACGGGACCATCCTGCCCAGCCCTTGAGCTCCCAGCCAGGGAGGCTAGCCCCCAGCCCCTCCCCTGCTGTCCCCCCTCTGCCGCAGCCATGCCGCTGTGCGGGCAGTGTGGCTTGCGCCCGCCCACCTCCCAGGCTTTCCAATAAGCCAGTCTTGCCACTCTGAGCGGCATGGTAAGGGGGCAGGGAGCGGGGGGGTTGGATAGGGGGTGGGGGTCCCGGGAGGGGGTGGTCAGGGGACAAGGAGCAGGGGGGGTTGGATGGGTCGGGGGTTCTGAGGGGGGCAGTCAGGGGGCAGGAAGTGGGAGGGGACGGATAGGGGGCGGGGGCCAGGCTGTTGGGGGAGGCACAGCCTTCCCTACCCAGCCCTCCATACAGTTTCGCAACCCCAATGTGGCCCTCAGGCCAAAAAGTGCCCACCCCGGCCTAGCACAAATCAGGACACTTGTACCATAATGGCGCCTGGGGGATCTGACTGGTGTTAGAGGTATTTGTTTGTGTGCTTCACTGTCCCAACCACAGCCCTAGAAGGAAACTTCCCCTGGGGCAGGTTATCCCAACTCCCCACCTGTGGGGGGCTCAAGCATCTGCCTCTAATGCACCTGGTGGTGCCAACGACTGGAGACAGGATGCTGGGCTACATGCGCCCCTGGTTTAATGGGTCTGGGAATTGCTATGCCCCTGGGTTTCCAAGGTGAACTCTCCTTGCATCAGTGCTAGCTGCCTCTGCAGTCACCCCCAGCCAGCGCCATGCCCCGGCCTAGCCACCCCGGAGGACCCAGCAAGGCTGGGAGGGGAGGGAGTCATTTCAGGCAGCATGTGGAAAAATACAGGGAATGGCACAGAGGAGCCTCCAGGGGTCACCAGAGAAACATGGGTGGCTGGGAGGGGCCGGCCCCTTGGCTTGCTGCAGGCGGGAGTCTGGGCCTGGGGTAACCTCTGCTGAAGCTGCCAGGTGGTGGCTGTGGCGGGGGAGGGGGAAGGCATTGTCTGACTCCAGAATCACATCCACCCCCACCACCCAGGCCTGCTTTCCTCGGCCTAAGCCAGGTGCAGAACAAAAGGAAACGGATGATTTAGTTATTGCTCCCGCACAGAAGGTTTGAAGGTCAGTTGTTCAGAGCAGGCTCCATTGTACAGCCAAGCTGGAGCTGCAATCTGCACAGCAGGGGCCATTACAGTCCGGCTGCCTTCGTGCGGAGAGATGAAAGGCTTTTTCTAATGTAATAACTGACGGCCTCTTCAGTGCCGTTTGAACTGTTTACAGACCGAGTTAACGATTACAGGCAATGTGTATCTTGGCGGGCTGCCCAAAATTCCTACCCACCCGTCAGATACTATCAAAGAGCCCTTCACTGCCTGCTTGGAGCCCTTCCAAAGCACCGCACAGAGATGCCGACACAAAAGGAGGAGTGTTCAGTGGGCACTCGGAGGCCCAAGCTAAAAAGTTACAGTGTCAGCTCTGGCCGGGGCCGGGGGTCTGAGCCTGGCTGCCTGAATCACTGGCTCAGGACAGATGGAAACACCTGTGAGGTCACCTCCCCAAGTCAGCCAGCAGGGCCTCGTCCGACAGGCCATTACCTAGAGCTGCCCACCCTGGGCTCCAACCACTTACTGGAGGAGAAGCTCTCAGTGCCAGGGTTTCCTGCGCATTCAGCCTAAGCTTCCCCTTTCTCAGTGTAAACTCACTGCTCCCACGCCTACCCTCTGTTACCAGCCTCAGGAATTCCTCTCCCCTCTGGAGCTGACCCATTCGCCAGCAGTGTCCTGCCCCTGCGATTGGACTGCTGTGCATTGTCCGTTCTTTACACGGGCAAGGCTGCTGCATTAGCAGAAGTGGTTCCACAGCTTAAAGCCATTCCTGCCTAACACGTTTTCATCACCCTTACGCCTGGTTGTGTGGCCAGGCCTATGGGTAGGGCCCTATCAAATTCACAGTCCATTTTGGTCAATTTCACTGTCAATCTGAAATTTCACAATGTTGTAATTGTAGAGGTCCAGATCCCAAAAGGAGTTGTGTGGGGGTTGAAAGGTTATGGGGGGGGGAGGGGTTGTGATACTGCTACCCTTACTTCTTCACTGCTGCTGGAGGCGGCGCTGCCTTCAAAACTGGGTGGCCAGAGAGCAGCAGCTGCTGGCCGGGAGCCCAGCTCTGAAGGCAGAGCCACGGCCAGCAGTAGTGCAGAAGTAAGGGTGGCATGGTATGGTATTGACACTTTTACTTGTGCGCTGCTGCTGGCGGGGCGCTGCCTACGGAGCTGGGCGCCCACCCCCAACAGCTGCCACTCTCTGGCCACCCAGCTCTGAAGGGCGAGCAGAAGTAAGGGTGGCAATACTGTGACCCCCCTGCAACTCCCTTTTGGGTCAGGACCCCCAATTTGAGAAACTCTGGTCTCCCCCAGGAAAGTGGTATAGTATAGGGTAAAAGCACACAAAAGACCAGCTTTCACGGGGGGAGACCAGATTTCACAGTCTGTGACGCGTTTTTCATGGCCGTGAATTTGGTAGGGCCCTACCTATGGGAGATTAGGCAAAACTGTCTCCATCATTACTTGCATCGACAAACTAGTTTAGTCTGGGTTAAAAACCAGGCCCTCGGTCTCTGGGGCAAACTCTGGAAATATTCTGCTGAATTGCAGGGATGGAAGCAAGGACCTGACACAGCTGAATAACACAGAGCCACATTTAGGCAATGCTGAGGCCACACAGTGAACAGCACAGGAAACACCAATGCCAAACCTAAGATTGAACGTTCAACCATAGGGCCCATTCCTTCACCCACTGAAAACCGTGGGAGTTTTGCCACTTACTCTGATGAGAGGTATCAGCCCCTTGTGCTTAGGCATTACTGCACACAGCCAGGAGCACTGACAAGTACTCAAATACGAATGTTGGATACAATGCTTCTCCAACTTAGATACAAACATGTAGCATCTTGTAATGCCGTTGTGTCACTCCCTGTACTCCAGCTAAACTCACAGAAGACACAATGCAAACCCCTAGAGTCCTCGTGCCACCCGGGTGCAAACCCCTAGAGTCTTCATGCCACCCGGGTGCAAACCCCTAGAGTCTTCGTGCCACCCTGGTACAAAGCCCTAGAGTCTTCGTGCCACCCCGGTGCAAACCCCTAGAGTGCCTCTGATGCAATAAAGTCCTTGTGCCGCCCCAGTGCAACCCCTTAGAGTCTTCGTGCCACCCTGGTGCAAATGAGCCCTTGTGCTGCCCCAGTGCAAACCCCTACAGTCAGTTGTGCCACCCTGGTGCAAACCCCTAGAGTGCTCATGCTGCTCCAGTGCAAATGCCTAGAGTTGGCTGTGCTCGCCGGTGCAAACCTCTAGTGTAGACACATGGCTCCAGTGTAAATGGCGCTTGCAATGGTGTGGTTTACTCTGGTCAATTATTTATGTAATTTGTACAGTGCATGGTCTCCACTGGGGTCTACACCAGTGGAACTACATCAGTGCAGCTACACTGGCGAGAATTCCTCTGATCTAGACAAGCCCTCACTCCAATGCACTTGACTCTGGCATGAAACTTGGGCAAGCCGCAGAGTACGAGTTAGAGTTCATGCTGGGGCAGCATGTCTCCACTAGGGATTTGTACTAGTGCAGCTATGTCTCTACCTAAAACTCCGATGCAGCTATGCCTTTAGGGATGCAAGTATCCAGATCTGAACCCACAGTTCATCCCTAGGAACAGAAAATGTGGGTGCATATTTTACCTGCACAAACTGAGTGTGACAGATATGTCAATTTACTGCAATATCAATGAAAAACCTTATTGAATTAGGTTTAAGTATCCTTGGAATCCATTGTATTAAATGCAAAAGTTATGTATTATTGAGGGCCGGGATTGTATGTAACCTCTCTAGAGGGGAGATATGATATAAATCCTGGGACATATTATAAACCTCAAATGACTACACTGAACAATGTGCCAGACACAATGGACTTTTGGGATAAACAGTGTCAAGTGGTTTGCCCCTAGGGTGAAGTGAATGCAAATTCTCCACATCTGGTTATGCAAAAACCCAGCCTTTTGAAATTACATCATGAGGGGAGAACCACTGTCTGCTGATCACCTGTTCATGGAGTCTCAACACTAAAGGCTTGAGCAATATCAAGGAAAGACTAACCTATGCATGGGATGTTGTTCTAAGCGAAGGGTGTTATGAATTTGCAACCACAGAACTAACCCCTAGGTGGGGTTAGAAGGGCTAACTCCTACAAGAGCCCTGATTGGAGTTGGGGAATGATCTCTGGTGAGCTTATCAGCATGCAGGTAAGTTCTTTTATTCTTTTCTCTGTAATGCTGTCACTATAAGAATAAATGTGCTTGCTAAGATAGAGCTGGATGGTAACTTGTGACTGCTGCCAATTACAGCTGTTCTTAGTCTTCCGAGAGAGAACAAAGTGCAGATGCTGGCCTGAATAGGCAGTCTGGCTTGCTGGGAATATCACAGTGTAGGCAGGTAACTGCATCCTGGGAAAAAACCCAGTCAGAAGAGAGTGAGAAACATAGGTCCCTACCCAAGAGCGGTGACAGCTGAGGAGCCAGAAGCCTAGTGGGGTTCCCTTGGCCGACCACCAAGGGGAAATACAGGTGCAGTTGCCTTGAGCTGTGAGACTGAGCAAAAGGTGTTGGTTCCCAGGACACAGGCATTGCAGATTGCAAGAAATGCATTCTGTGCTAAGGGCTGTCGGGCACATGCTGCCATTGCTGTCCAGGTACCATGGCCCATACCAGCTGGAGTCAGGCCCTGATGGCTGAGATTTCTGAGCAGGCACAGGAACAAGTCAATCGAACATTGTTTGGCTTTTCTGATGCATTTCTTTTTCCTGGGAAGGGAATGAGAGGGGAGATGGCTGAAATGGCCCATAGGAAGGAGTGGATGTCTTGCTGGATATAGGGAGATAGAAATGTGGATGCAAAGGGCATTTCACTGTGATTTGACTCAATAAAACTATTTGAAATATAAAATCAGTTCCTCCTATACTAACCAGCCAAGACCTGAGTTCAGGCCCTCGGGGTTCTGCGTTTCCCTCACTGCTGTGGATGACATCATTGACACCTAAGAAGCTGAAGGAATGAAGGGAATGCAGTTCCTGGCTCCCTTAGGTGTTGAGCTCATCAGCTACAGCAGGAGACACAAAGAACCAGGGGCCTGGGCTCCAGTCCTGGCTCAGCAGCTGCCTTTCACTCCCTTCACTGCTTTGAAGGCCATGTCCTCACACAAAGTTGCACCAATTTAAATAAAAGTGGTTTTGTTACCGGCTGCAACTCCTGTGATGGTGGACAGGGTGGGTAAGGGAGTCTCTTTTACTGGACCAACTTTCTGTTAGTGAAAGAGACGAGCTTTCAAGCTACACAGAGCTCTTCTTCGGGTCTGGGAAAGGTACCCTAAGGCCTGGTCTACACTACGAGTTTAGGTCGACTTTAGCCGCGTTAAATCGAATTAAGCCTGGACACGTTCACACGACGAAGCCCTTTCTTTCGACTTAAAGGGCCCTTTAAACCGGTTTCTTTACTCCACCTCCGACGAGGGGATTAGCGATAAAATCGGCCTTAGCGGGTCGGAATTGGGGTAGTGTGGACGGAATTCGACGTTATTGGCCTCCGGGAGCTATCCCACAGTGCTTCATTGTGACCGCTCTGGACAGCACTCTCAACTCAGATGCACTGACCAGGTAGACAGGAAAAGCCCCGTGAACGTTTGAATTTCATTTCCTGTTTGCTCAGCGTGGAGAGCACAGGTGACCACGCAGAGCTCATCAGCACAGGTAACCGTGATGGAGTCCCAGGATCGCAAAAGAGCTCCAGCATGGACAGAACGGGAGGTACGGGATCTGCTCGCCATATGGGGAGATGAATCAGTGCTAGCTGAACTCCGAAGCAGTAAACGAAATGGCAAAATATTAGAAAAGGTCTCCAAGGCCATGAAGGACAGAGGCCATAACAGGGACGCACAGCAGTGCCGCGTGAAAATTAAGGAGCTACGGCAAGCCTACCACAAAGCCAGAGAAGCAAACGGAAGGTCCGAGGCAGAGCCGCAAACATGCCGCTTCTACGTGGAGCTGCATGCCATTCTAGGGGGTGCAGCCACCACTACCCCAACCGTGTGCTATGACTCCCTCACTGAAGAAACACACAGGGAAGCGGGTTCGGGGTACGAGGAAGATGAGGATGGAGATAATGTAGATAGCTCACAGCAGCAAGGAAGCGGAGAAACCGGTTTCCCCAACAGCCAGGATATGTTTATCACCCTGGACCTGGAACCAGTAACCCCCGAACTCACCCAAGGCGTGCTCCCAGACCCTGAGGGCACACAGGGGACCTCTGGTGAGTGTACCTTTGTAAATATTACACATGGTTTAAAAGCAAGCGTGTTTAATGATTAATGATTAATTTGCCCTGGCAATCGCGGCCAGTACAGCTACTGGAAAAGTCTGTTAACTTGTATGGGGATGGAGCGGAAATCCTCCAGGGACATCTCCAGAAAACTCTCCTGGATGTACTCCCAAAGCCTTTGCAAAAGGTTTCTGGGGAGGGCTGCCTTATCCCGTCCGCCATGGTAGGACACTTTACCACGCCAGGCCAGTAGCACGTAGTCTGGAATCATTGCATAACAAAGCATGGCAGCGTATGGTCCCGGTGTTTGCTGGCATGCAGACAACATCCATTCCTTATCGCTCTTTGTTATCCTCAGGAGAGTGATATCATTCACGGTCACCTGGTTGAAATGGGGCGATTTTATTAAGGGGATATTCAGAGGTGCCCGTTCCTGCTCTGCTGAACAGAAATATTCCCCGCTGTTAGCCACGCGGTGGGGGGGAGGGGTGAAGTGATCATCCCAGAGAATTGGGTGTGGGGGGGAGGGGAGTTAGTTGGGTTTGTGCTGCATGTTAACCCTGAAACCGCAGCCCCTCCTTTTACATTGCAAACCCATTTCAAATGGCCAACCCAACGGGTGCTTGGTATGGGAAATGAGAGCGCTACTGTTTGAAACCATTCCCACATGTTAAGAAGGTTAAAAAAGCCAAAAGACTGTGTCTTACCATGGCTGCCTGCAAGCCGAAATCTGTGGCCTGGCACTGCGTGAGTGATCTCTCACACCAAACCGGCAGGCCCTCAATATAAGAGGAAAAATGCGACCTTGTAACGAAAGCACATGTGCTGTGTAATGTGAACAGCAAAATTTAACGTGAAAGAGTGTACCCATTGTTCTCTAAAATGTGTCTTTTTTAACCACCTCTCCCTTCTCCTCCACCAGCTGCAAATGTTTCTCCTTCACAGAGGCTAGTGAAGATTAGAAAGAGAAAAAGGAGGACGCGGGATGACATGTTCACAGAGCTCCAGATGTCCTCCCACGCTGACAGAGCACAGCAGAATGCGTGGAGGCAGTCAATGACTGATTACAGAAAAGCACAATATGAACGAGAGGAGAGGTGGCGTGCTGAATTGCGGGATGAACAGAGCAAGTTGCGGGCTGAAGATGATAGGTGGCGTCAGCTTGCAGACAGAAGGCAAGAGTCGATGCTCCGGCTGCTGGAGCATCAAACTGATATGCTCCAGCGTATGGTTGAGCTGCAGGAAAGGCAGCAGGAGCAGAGACCGCCGCTACAGCCCCTGTGTAACCAACAGCCCTCCTCCCCAAGTTCCATAGCCTCCTCACCCAGACGCCCAAGAACACGGTGGGGGGGCCTCCGGCCACCCAGTTACTCCACCCCAGATGATTGCCCTAGCATCAGAAGGCTGGCCTTCAATAAGAGTTAAAGTTTTAAACTGCAGTGTGTCCTTTTCCTTCCCTCCTCCCCCACCCATCCCGGGCTACCTTGGCAATTATCCCCCTAGTTGTGTGATGAATTAATAAATAATGCATGAATGTGAAGTAACAATGACTTTATTGCCTCTGCAAGCGGTGCTCGAAGGGGGGAGGGGAGGGTGGGGTGGTTGGCTTACAGGGAAGTAGACTGAACCGGGTGGGGGGGGGGGCAGAGGGTTCATCAAGGAGAAACAAACAGAAGTTTCACACACCGTAGCCTGGCCAGTCACAAAACTCGTTTTCAAAGCTTCTCTGATGCGCACCGCGCCCTGCTGTGCTCCTCTAACCGCCTTGGTGTCTGGCTGCGCGTAATCAGCGGCCAGGCGATTTGCCTCAACCTCCCACCCCGCCATAAATGTCTCCCCCTTACTCTCACAGATATTGTGGAGCGCACAGCAAGCAGCAATAACAATGGGGATATTCTTTTCGCTAAGGTCTGAGCGAGTCAGTAAGCTGCGCCAGCGCGCTTTTAAACGTCCAAATGCACATTCCACCACCATTCGGCACTTGCTCAGCCTGTAGTTGAACAGGTCCTGACTCCTGTCCAGGCTGCCTGTGTACGGCTTCATGAGCCATGGCATTAAGGGGTAGGCTGGGTCCCCAAGGATCACGATAGGCATTTCAACATCCCCAACGGTTATTTTCTGGTCTGGGAAGAAAGTCCCTTCCTCCAGCTTTCGAAACAGAGCAGAGTGCCTGAAGACGCGAGCATCATGTACCTTTCCCGGCCATCCCACGTTGATGTTGGTGAAACGTCCCTTGTGATCCACCAGGGCTTGCAGCAGCATTGAAAAGTACCCCTTGCGGTTTATGTACTCGGTGGTTTGGTGCTCCGGTGCCAAGATAGGGATATGGGTTCCGTTAATGGCCCCACCACAGTTTGGGAATCCCATTGCAGCAAAGCCATCCACTATGGCCTGCACGTTTCCCAGAGTCACTACCCTTGATATCACCAGGTCTTTCATTGCCCTGGCAACTTGGATCACAGCAGCCCCCACAGTAGATTTGCCCACTCCAAATTGATTCCCGACTGACCGGTAGCTGTCTGGCGTTGCAAGCTTCCACAGGGCTATCGCCACTCGCTTCTCAACTGTGAGGGCTGCTCTCATCCTGGTATTCTGGCGCTTCAGGGCAGGGGAAAGCAAGTCACAAAGTTCCATGAAAGTGCCCTTACGCATGTGAAAGTTTCGCAGCCACTGGGAATCGTCCCACACCTGCAGCACGATGCGGTCCCACCAGTCTGTGCTTGTTTCCCGGGCCCAGAATCGGCGTTCCACGGCATGAACCTGCCCCAGTAACACCATGATTTCCACATTGCTGGGGCCTGTGCCTTGTGAGAGGTCTATGTCCATGTCAATTTCCTCATCACTCTCGTCGCCGCGATGCAATCGCCTCCTCGGCTGGTCCTGGTTTTGCTTTGGCATGTCCTGGCTCTGCATATACTCCAGGACAATGCCCGTGGTGTTCATAGTGCTCATAATTGCCGCGGTGATCTGAGCGGGCTCCATGATCCTAGTGCTAGCTATGGCGCCTGGTCTGAAAAAAGGCGCGAAACTAGTATCTGACGGACATGGGGAAGGAGGGAGGGAGCGAGGGAGGGGCGAGTGACGACATGGCGTACAGGTACAGGGAATTAAAATCAACAAAGGTGGCTGTGCATCAGGGAGAAACACAAACAACTGTCACACAGAATGGCCCCCCCCAAAGATTGAACTCAAAACCCTGGGTTTAGCAGGCCGTTGATTTCACGGCGGGAGGGGGAAGCTAATGAATACAGAACAAATCTATTTTTTACATCTTAAGACGACGGTGCAGCATGACTGATAGCCCTCGGCATCTTCTGGGTGCTTGGCAGAAAATACTGGGCGCTTGGCAGAAAATAGCATACTACGACTGATAGCCATCATCATCAAGACAGTTCGATAGGACTGAGCATGTCTGCCCAGGTGCCCATGATTGACAGCCACTGCAGTACGATGACGACGGATACCAATCGTAATATACCATCTTCTACCAAAAGGCAAGGGGCTGCTGCTGTGTAGCAATGCAGCCCCACGTCTGCCAGCCCCACGTCTGCCAGCACCCAGATCGCCCTCGGCCTCTTCTGGGTGCTTAGCAGAAAATACTGGGCGCTTGGCAGAAAATAGCATACTATGACTGATAGCCATCATCAAGACAGTTCGATAGGACTGAGCATGTCTGCCCAGGTGCCCATGATTGACAGCCACTGCAGTACGATGATGATGGATACCAGTCATAATATACCATCTTCTACCAAAAGGCAAGGGGCTGGTGCAATGCAGCCCTACGGCTGCCAGCCCCACGGCTGCCAGCACCCAGCTCGCCGATGAAGGCTACCAGTCATGCTGCACCGTCTACCGCCAAAAGGCAGTTAGCTGCTGCTGCTGCTGTGTAGCAATGCAGTCCCACGTCTGCCGGCACCCAGATGACATATGGTGACGGTGAGCTGAGCTGAGCGGGCTCCATGCTTGCCGTGGTATGTTGTCTGCACAGGTAACCCAGGTAAAAAGGCGCGAATCTATTGTCTGCCGTTGCTCTGACGGAGGGGGAGGGGCCTGACGACATGTACCCAGAACCCCCCGCGACACTGTTTTGCATCATTCGGGCATTGGGATCTCAACCCAGAATTCCAATGGGCGGCGGAGACTGCGGGAACTGTGGGATAGCTACCCATACTGCAATGCTCCGGAAGTCGACGCTAGCCTCGGTACTGTGGACGCGGTCCGCCGACTAGAGCACTTAGAGCATTTTATGTGGGGACACACACAATCGGCTGTATACAACCGATTTCTATAAAACCGGCTTCTATAAATTTGACTTAATTTCGTAGTGTAGACATACCCTAAGTGTCACAGCTAAATACAAGGTGGAACAGATGGTTCAGCATAGGTAATTAACACACATTCTAAGAGACCATTCAAGATGAATATCCCATTAACATCGCTCCAGTCATAGGACCAAAAAGGGGGTTTAGTGGGTTACAGATTGTTGTAATAAACCATAATCTAGTGTCTTTATTCTGAGCATGATTTTTAGTGTCTAGCCAAATTATGAATTTAAGGTCATCTTTTGAAGGTGTTGTGCAGGTTTTCTTTGAGAATGAGGACTGAGAGGTCAGATATGGAGTGGTCATTTTGTGGAAAAGTGTTTGCCCATGGGTGATAGGGTGTTTTTGTCTTTTATCATTTTTCTGAGAGTTCATTCAAGAGTGTAGTGATTGTCTGGTTTCACCCACGTAATTGTTTTTGGAGCATTTAGTGCACTGGATGTTTAGTGCACATGCTGTGATGTGTAGGACCCACGGATCTTGAAAGATGTGTCGTACTGGGTATTGATCCTCGCAGCAGTGGAGATATGTCTGCAGGTTTTGCATCTGTTGCATCTGGTGCCACTTTGAGTGGTGGGTCAGGGTCTGTGGGGAGCTTGCTTCTCATGAGTTCGGTGAGGTTGGGGGGGGGCATTTGAAGGCCAGGAGAGGGGGGTTGGGAAGATTTCTTTCAGGATGTGGTCCCCAATGAGTATGGTTTGTAATTGTTTAATGATACCCCGTATGGGTCCCAGGGTGGGGTAGTAGGTCACAAATAGGGGCGTGCAGTTTTTTTCCTGTATTGAAGCAATTATCTCAGAGTATTTGGGTGGCCTGTTCCATGATGCAGTTTACTTCTCTGGTGGAGTGTCCTTATTCGTTGAATGAGATTTTAAGTGTGTTAAGGTGTATATACCAGACTTTCTCCTCAGAGCATATTCTATGGTATCTGAGTGCCTGGCTGTAGATAATAGATGTCTCGGTGTGTTTGGGGTGGTTACTGGATCTGTGAAGGTAAGTGTGACGATCTGTGGGTTTCTTGTATATAGTTGTCTGTAGGGTTCCATTGTTGAAGCTGATTGTGGTGTCCATGAAGTTGATGCTGGTACAGGAGTTTTCTAGAATGAGTTTGATGGATTAGTGGTGATTGTTGAAGTTGTGGTGGAAATCTAGGAGGGAGTTATGGTTGTCTATCCAGAAGATGAAAATATCATCAATGTATCTCAGGTATATCATTGGTTTCCTGGTGCATTTGCCCAGAAATTCTTCTTCAAGGTGGCCCATGAAGAGGATGGAGTATTGGGAGGCATTCTATTATCTATGGCTGTTCTTCTGGCTTGGATAAAATGTTTATTATTAAATGTAAAATTGTTGTGGGTTAGGAGGAAATGGATGAATTTGGTGATATGTTTGGGGTGGATATCTGAGTGTTGTCCACTGTCTTGTAGATATTTCATGCAGGCAGCAATTCCATCATTGTGAGGGATGTTGGAATATAGGGAAGTGACATCCATGGTGGCAAGGATGGTGTTCTGAGGGAGGTTGTTTTTGCAGCAGAGTTACTGGAAGAAGCCGTTTGTGTGGTGGCAGAAGCTGGCCCTTTGTGTGGTGAGTGGTTTGAAAATGGTTTCTATGAGTTCCGATATTCCTTCAGTAAGAGTGCCATGACTAGATACGATGGGTTTGCCTGGGTTCCCTTGTTTGTATATCTCAGGAAGAATGTAGAAGATCCCTGGGGAGGGTTCATGGACGATGAGGATGTAGAGTTTCTCTTGCAGTCATTTGGGGAAGGATTTGACAATATCCTTAAACTCCTGGGTGAACTGCGGTGTGGGGTGTTCTTTGAGTTCTTTATAATAGGTGACGTTGGATAGTTGTCAGTTGGCCTCATTGACATAGTTATCACAGTTGAGAACTACGATGGCATCCCCTTTGTCTGCTATTTTGATCACTATCTGGTGGTTGGATTTCAGAGACTGTATAGCTGTGCTCTCGGCGGTGGAGAGATTGTGCTGGATGTGATGTTTGTTAAGGATTTAGAACATAAGAACATAAGAACGGCCATACTGGGTCAGACCAAAGGTCCATCCAGCCCAGTATCCTGTCTACCGACACTGGCCAAAGCCAGGAGCCCCAGAGGGAGTGAACCTAACAGGCAATGATCAAGTGATCTCTCTCCTGCCATCCATCTCCACCCTCTGACAAACAGAGGCTAGGGACACCATTCCTTACCCATCCTGGCTAATAGCCATTAATGGACTTAGCCTCCATGAATTTATCTAGTTCTCTTTTAAACCCTGTTATAGTCCTAGCCTTCACAATCTCCTCAGGCAAGGAGTTCCATAGGTTGACTGTGCGCTGTGTGAAGAAGAACTTCCTTTTATTTATTTTAAACCTGCTGCCCATTAATTTCATTTGGTGGCCCCTAGTTCTTATATTATGGGAACAAGTAAATAACTTTTCCTTATTCACTTTCTCCACACCACTCATGATTTATATACCTCTATCATATCCCCCCTTAGTCTCCTCTTTTCCAAGCTGAAAAATCCTAGCCTCTTTAATCTCTCCTCATATGGGACCCGTTCCAAACCCCTAATCATTTTAGTTGCCCTTCTCTGAACTTTTTCTAATGCTAGTATATCTTTTTTGAGATGAGGAGACCACATCTGAACGCAGTATTCAAGATGTGGGCGTACCATGGATTTATATAAGGGCAATAATATATTCTCCATCTTATTCTCTATCCCTTTTTCAATGATTCCTAACATCCTGTTTGCTTTTTTGACTGCCACTGCACACTGCGTGGACGTCTTCAGAGAACTATCCACGATGACTCCAAGATCTCTTTCCTGATTAGTTGTAGCTAAATTAGCCCCCATCATATTGTATGTATAGTTGTGGTTATTTTTTTCCAATGTGCATTACTTTACATTTATCCACATAAAATTTTATTTGCCATTTTGTTGCCCAATCACTTAATTTTGTGAGATCTTTTTGAAGTTCTTCACAGTCTGCTTTGGTCTTAACTATCTTGAGCAGTTTAGTATCGTCTGCAAACTTTGCCACCTCAGTGTTTACCCCTTTCTCCAGATCATTTATGAACAAGTTGAATAGGATTGGTCCTAGGACTGACCCTTGGGGAACACCACTAGTTACCCCTCTCCATTCTGAAAATTTACCATTTATTCCTACCCTTTGTTCCCTGTCTTTTAACCAGTTCTCAATCCACGAAAGGATCTTCCCTCTTATCCCATGACAACTTAATTTACATAAGAGCCTTTGGTGAGGGACCTTGTCAAAGGCTTTCTGGAAATCTAAGTACACTATGTCCACTGGATCCCCCTTGTCCACATGTTTGTTGACCCCTTCAAAGAACTCTAATAGATTAGTAAAACATGATTTCCCTTTACAGAAACCATGTTGACTTTTGCCCAACAATTTATGTTCTTCTATGTGTCTGACAATTTTATTCTTTACGATTGTTTCAACTAATTTGCCCGGTACTGACATTAGCCTTACCAGTCTGTAATTGCCGGGATCACCTCTAGAGCCCTTTTTAAATATTGGCGTTACATTAGCTATCTTCCAGTCACTGGGTACAGAAGCTGATTTAAAGGACAGGTTACAAACTATAGTTAATAGTTCCGCAACTTCACATTTGAGTTATTTCAGAACTCTTGGGTGAATGCCATCTGGTCCCGGTGACTTGTTACTGTTAAGTTTATCAATTAATTCCAAAACCTCCTCTAGTGACACTTCAGTCTGTGACAATTCCTCAGATTTGTCACCTACAAAGGATGGCTCAGGTTGGGGAATCTCCCTAACATCCTCAGCCGTGAAGACTGAAGCAAAGAATTCATTTAGTTTCTCTGCAATGACTTTATTGTCTTTAAGTGCTCCTTTTGTATCTCAATCGTCCAGGGGCCCCACTGGTTGTTTAATCTATCACTATAATGCAGGTTTTCTAATCCTTTCATCATTCTTGTGGCTCTCCTCTGAACCCTTTTCAATTTATCAACATCCTTCATGAATTATGGACACCAGAACTGGACACCATATTCCAGAAGCAGTCATGTCAGTGCCAAATACAGAGGTAAAATAACCTCTCTACTACTGCTTGACATTCCTCTATGCATCCAAGGGTCGCATTAGCTCTTTTGGCCACATTGTTGCACTGGGAGCTCATGTTCAGCTTATTATCCACCATGACCTCCAAATATTTTTCAGTCGCTGCTTCCCAGGATAGAGTCCCCCATCCTGTAAATATGGCCGACATTCTTTGTTTCAGGATGTATACACTTATATTTAGCCATATTAAAATGCACATTGTTTGCTTGCACCCAGCTTACCAAGCGATCCAGATTGCTTTGAATCAATTACCTGTCCTCTTCATTACTTACCACTCTCCCAGTGTTTGTCATCTGCAAACCTTACTAGTGATGATTTTGTTTTCTTCCAGGTGATTAATAAAAATGTTAAAAAGCACAGGGCCAAGAACCAATCTCTGTGGGGCCCATTAGAAACATACTGGTTCAATGATGATTCTCAATTTAAATATTACATTTTTAGATCTATCAGCACAACATCTGCACAATCCACTGTGAGCAGCGTCCCATTTTGGCTTCTCCAGTGGGTGAAGCTTGGCTTGTGGGTGGTGCTTGGAAGAGCATCATCACCACTTTTTCTTATTCCATTTGAGCCCTGTCTAGAGTATATGGCTGAGTCTCCCCAGGGAACGGATGCTGCAGCTGTAAGAGGCCCCACTGCTGGTTGCTATCTTCATCTGAAATTCTTTCTTGTGGCCCCGTTCAGCAGCTTGTGATGCTCCACAGAGGGTCTCCTGCTGAACAGGGAACATTGCTGAGCTTGTTTGTGTTGTACCTAGGCCCTTCCAACATCATCAGAGTCTATGGTTGTGCATGGGAGCCTGTGCTGGTTAGAGATTCCCACCCACCCCCAATCCTATGGAGCTCAGTTCACACGCAAGGGACATCTGCGATGTCTGACTTTCCAGCCATTTCCTGGAAAATGGTATCAAAAGCAACATCCAGTCAATGAAATATCTACGGAAAAGTCTGTTGTCACCTGTTTGATACTGTTATCCACAAACACTAGGAAGGGAACGTTTTCATCCCAATTCAGCTGGCTTACCCTATCAACCGTTCCCCAAACGGAGCCTCATCTAATGTGCATTTACACCGCTCAGTACACCATGCTCTGGGTTTACCCCACGCAGTCAAGACCAGCTTAGCTGTGTAGCTAAGGCCTGGTGCCTCAGAGCACTGCTGCCAGTTTCCATTCTGTTGTCAGAAATTGGTGCAGCACTTGGGAATGCAGGGATAAATCATTAACAACCACTTATTGTTCACAGGTATTTCTGGCAATAGACCATTGAGGTCAACTTGGACAAACTGTTACGGTTTAGTGGGGGTGGCTTTTTCCCCAGAGGAGCATTCAGATTCTTGTCTGGTACCTTAAAAATAACAGTCTGGAAGCATGCTGCCCTACCCAGTCCAATATACGTGAACTGGTGTCACAGCCAGTTCTCCCCTCCCCAGGCTCTGTATACTTTCTTCCCTAGACTGTGATCTCTCTGGGGAAAGGACTGTTTTCTTATAGGTCTGTAAAGTGCCCAGCAAACTTTGGGCACCAACTACACATTAAACAATCATAATAAAGTGCACCCCCAGCAGTGGAAGTAAAGTGAAAGCACAAATATCTTCCTCCCTGTCTACCCAGAAAAACATTCATTTGCCAACTGCATCATTACATGGATCACTTAAATCACCGACAGCACTAGCGGGCTGGCTGTACTGTCCAGAAGTGGTTGTTTCTCAGGATGTGGGCCCCTGCAGAGTCACCAGCGCTCATTTGTTCCATCCATTCATCCCAAACACACAGCCCATTTCCTACTGGTACAGCTGCAATGCAACGCAATGTGCCTGCATCTGTGTGTGCCATGCTGGATTTATGAATTCATATTCTGATAGGTTAAGCAGCCATCTCTACAGGCACCCAGTTGGTGACTCTCTGAGTAGTTGCCACAAGTATGTGGCACAAGAGTACAAGTACTCCACAAGTTGTGCCACAAGCCAGTTCACAGATTCTCCCCATCTGTCTTATCTCCAGGCTATCTATTGTCACTCAGACACTACTGAGATGTCAGCTCGCACCTCCGCTCTGCCAATAACACCAGCCTCTGTCACCCACTCATTACATTGTCAAATAACAGTCTTCATGCTTTGTCCCAGGCTGCCCTTCACGTATGGGGGGAGCTTCCTGTGAACGTCCACAAAGCCAGAGCAATGCTTGGTACTCTCTGTATACCAATAAATAGCATTGATAGTGTTTTAAGAGTTTCTGCACTGCCAGACATTCTAGTGCTGTGGCTGAGTATTTATTCTTGTTGGCATTTAATTTCCTGCTTCTACATTCAATTGTCCACCTACCTCTGATGCTGTCTCATTGTTATAAATCGAACACCAAATGGCACTTCCAGAACATCACAAGTGGCGACCCCTTGGATTTATGAATGGGGTCATTTTACAACTACACGAGTACGCAATTCTGACTTGACACCTCAAAGGCGTATTCTGCTCATTGTACAGAAAGTCCCCAAGTAGAAGGACAAACACGGAGACCGGTCTTTCTGCAAAATTCAGCTGCTTACAAATCATCCAAGTGTCTCAGATGGCAGCATTATCAGCCAGCTCACCAATTTCCTCTGTTTGGGATTCTGGGTCCAGCTTTCTGCTAGAAAAAATGTCATTTACTGCCGCTTGGCTTTTGAAGCCAGCTTTCCTGAGAAGAGTAAGGTCCTTTTCAAACTTGCCTGCTGCTTGGGACACTTATGGAAGCCAACAAAATCAACCACGTAAGTCCAACTCTTAAATAAAAGAACCCACTCATCTCGCACAAGTGCTGGCTGCATCATCAGAGAGCTAATGGAAGCCATTTGTAGCCCAAACGCAAGTGAAAGCTGCCTTGCAACAGTCCGACTGTGGGATCTGGAGCTGTCATGGCACCACATCCCGATGGTGATAGGAGGCCCTACAGGCTAGATCCAGCCAGCACTGAAGTCAATGGAGAGACTCCACTGGATCAGGCCCACAGTGTTCCAGTTCTGCTGGGGAAGCAGGAAAGTCTCTTAGTAGTGATTTAGTTTAGTCAGTGCCTAGGTGCCATCACCTGGCACTATAACTGAGGGGTGGGGGGGGCTTCCACATTGTCCTCCATCATCTCGAGCACTTTCTGTATCAGGGTGTTTGTATGACTGGTACTTTGTACTGTCCAATTTGTCTCGCTGGAGTGGCTCTGGCTTCATGCTAAGGCGATGTTGGACTCTAGTTGACTTATGGCCAAAAAATTCTGAATTTGAGGAGCAAAGTCTTGTGTTGCCACCTACCGTTCCCTCAGCTGCACCTGGAGAAACATACCTTCCAGAGGCAGCGAGAGCGTTTGGGTGAGCACCACTTACAGCCACAATCACAGCTCCAATCTGTAGCAACAACTGCACTCTCTGTCCGAGTCCCAAATTCTCCTCTGGGACCTGGCATATTGTTGTTTAAAGGGCCCTGGGATGCTGGAAGATATATTTAACTGCCTCCTAGAAATGCAAACAAGTGGATGGCAGCTGCCTGCCTTAAGGGAGGGGGCTGAGGCCTTGGCTAATAATAATGGCTGTAAAGTGCATGAAAATAGTAATAGCTGGGATTAGAACTCACACACACACACACACACACACACACACACACACACACACACACACACACACACACACACACTCTCTCTCTCTCTCTCTCTCTGTCACTCACGGAGCTGCCAAACAGGTAACTGTCCCGCAAGATGTATAGCCCTGGTCTCCATTTCTGACTCAGGTGGAGCCCGCTGTACAGACCAGAGCATGTCCCACCCCAGTGAGAGGCTGGACAGGGCTTACATCCATGGCTGCCAGGCCACAAAAGGCAAACCCTGCCTTAAAACTCTGCCAGAATCCCTTAGTCATGGCTGCGGGTGGAAGATTGCTGTAATGTCTCCATTTAAGAAGGCAGCCAGGAGTCCTGTGATCACTCACATCCACGTACTGCAGCGATGCAAGTACTGCCTGTGTTGCACAGCAAGGCCCACAACAGTTTCTCCAGACCGTGTTCTTCCAGCCCTCTGATCTCAGGCAGCTATGCTCCTTCCTGCAGATCAGAGTTCATGTGCTGCTCAGGATATGCTGCTTCTGCACCTTTGTCTGTGGGTAGCAGCCAATCCTCTGGGGCAAGCTCCCTCCATTGGATTCAGCTTGCTGAGCTTTTGCCCCAGGAGCACTAACCCGTGCTGCTCTAATGAGGAGCTGTGTGCTTGACATCGCCCGAGTAACATTGGGGGCTAGTCCAAGGACATTCCATACTAATAAAACTGTCAGCCTGCAGCAGGATTACCAGCATCACCATGCAATGGGATGGCCCATACAAAGGAATGTCCAGCAGAGACACCCCCCAGCCTACTGAGAACAGATGGAACAAGGGCTATATACCCAGTCCAGGAAGGTGAGGGCTCCCGCCTCCTGTCTCCATAGGGACCTTCCCTTTCTTGCCTCCTTGTCTGGTTGTTGCTGTTTTCTGTGTTGACGGTGATGGGTTTGCAGGGCTTTGAGGGCCCTAGTGATGGAGCCCTGCACAGATGCCATCCATGCCGGAGTGTTAGTGCTTTGCCTTTCATGCCTTCTCCACATTCCATTCTAGGACCCACATATTTCTCCAGTCCCTTTAAACTCCGTTTATACCCCAGGACTGGGGATGAACAGCAGTTGGTTAGAAAACAATTTCTTGTATTAATAAAAAATTCCTTGCAGGGCGTGAACAGCAGGAGAAAGAAAGGACTTTTCTGAGCGGCAAGCTAGTTGGAAACCCCCTGGGGGAAAGAATCTGATCCCTTGTCTTTGAAAGGAGCAGGCCTGTCCGTACAGGCTGCTGGAGCAGCAGGCCTGGGAGAGCTGTGTGTGTGCATGGCTGACGGCAACAGCACATCAGCCTCTTGCCTTTTCCTTGCCAATGGAGACCTCGCAGGATGTACAGGATTTATTAACATGCCGTTTCGAATCCGAGCACATCAAATGGCCCCATTTCCATAGCCCACAGAGAACTATCCCCACCCCCAAGCTCTCAGGCGTGCTCCTGACAAACCCCTCCCCCCACTGCACACACCTGTCCCACACAGCTTTTCCTGCCTGCCCTCAAGAGCACCGCAGCCCTGAGCATGTCCCCAAGGAGAAACCTGCCCCCTGCAGCACCACACTTGTCCAGTCAATATCTTGCCCTACATCCTCCCATAGCTGCCTGGCGTGCCTGCTTCTCAGCCTGTGGGGTTCAACTTGGCACAACTATGCTGACCAGGGAACCCCTCAGACCAGCTAAAGAGAGGGAAGCAGGATACCACATCGCATGGCCACTCTGGGAGACCTCACAAGCTAAACAGTGATGGGCAAGGTCAACGCTTTTATAGCCCTTCGAGCAACCTACAGGCAGTGATGCTGGTGATCCACTAGTTAACACATTTCTCTTTGAGCCAGTCTTGAACCTAGGCCCCAGAAACATGATAGGGGCACTAAGCTGTATGACCCATCACCAGAAACATTCCAACTCCCCAGACCTACCTATTCCCCACCTAGATCTTCCATCTCCCTCACATACTCCTAAAATTGAGAACTGAAAAATCAAAATCAGTTGATAGACTTTATTTGCAACTTTATCACTTGCAACCTTCTTCCCATGGAAGATCCTTCCAAATGAATGCCAAACCACACAGAACAAGAACATTAGAATGATGTTTCTGCTCAAATAATCAGCAATGAAAAAAATATTTTCATTAGGCTTCAGAATTAACGCACCGAGAACAGTGCTGTTCACACACCTTTCAGAGCTCGTTTCAGTTTGCAGATTCAGACTGCACTAGTTCAGCTCACATTCAGAAGGTTTTCATCACAACCAGAAAGGCTAGAAACAAGTGTTTTAAATGAAAGCATACGTCACAGAAAATATTAGACTAAAAAAACCAAAATCCAACAGCAAAACAAATTTTTTGAGTGCATGGAAATTCTGCATGTGAGGATTGAGTATCCTGAGTTATGGATAACTGTAGCATGACATGCATTCCAGGCCCTGTATGCCCCCTTCAGTCTTATGCACTAAATGGAAGTCCCCAAAATGGGCTCCCTTTAAATCAGCCCCCACCCTTTACCGATAAGTTCTGCGATCTCCTGCCTCGCTGTGCCATAATAGCACATACTCCCTGGGCCCAACCTTCCCCATTGTTCTGCTAGTCTCAGTTCCTACCTGCCAGTAAGAAGCAAATGCAGATCCAGGGGGCTGCTTTCTTAGGTTAGATGCTGTTTCTGGATCATAGCAGTGGGTGCAAGCATGTGCTATGCCTCTTGGAGGTGCAGCCCAGGGGCTTTAAGCCATCTTTGTCCCCCCCGCCCCCAATTCTGGGTTATTCCAGGAGTTGGTGTGGCCCCCAATGGAAACTGGGGAGCTCTGCAGGGGTTTCTAAGTGACAGCAGATGATCCCTGGCTGCCTGTTGTTACAGCACTGCCTGAAATCTCCGTAGTGCCATGTACCGTGTCCCCACCCACCCCTATACAGCTCTCCCTACGCCAAAGCCTGTTATGCAGTTCCTGCACCGGGGCATTCTCCCCCACCAACTAAGGGGATTTTATGGTCCCTTTATGGTGCCACTGCGGAGCATACAGGGCCAGGCCAGGGGGAGGGAACCCCTTCCCTTGCCATCTGTGTACCTGAGCAGCCTCTTTGGTGAGGCATGCTTGGCTGTATTCCTCAGCCCACAGTTCTCCAAGTAATTATTGAACTCTCCCTATATCCCAGTTTCAAGCATGCCGAGACCTGGCCCAGGAGTTCTTTGCTTTTGCCCACAGCCCAGGGGGCTGAAGCAGATTGCACTGGAACATCTTTGTTTTCCACCCCTTACATCCTAACCCAGAGCGCCACCCCCAGACTCTTTGTTTTAATGGTATCTCACTGGCACTGCAGATACGGCCGGCACACAGTACAAGCCCTGCACCTCTTCATCACGTTTTCTATCCATGCTGTGTAGCTCATCCTCATCTGACTGAGAATCCTCTTGCCATGTGTCTGTTTTGTCCACTAGACCATAATTTTTGTCACTCATTATGACTTCATCATGGGCCCAGTTCTCTCTGGCAGCACAAAGCAACCACAGAGGCACCATATACAGTTTTATCAGGTGATACAGATGCTTCTATGCCAATCCTCTCCTGGCCAAGGAAAAATCAGGGTGTCACAGTGCCCCTGCACTCAAGTGATCATTACCACAACAGCCCCTTTCACCTTTGGTCGCTGGTGTATACAGCAAATCAGGGCAGCTTCAAGCTACTCTACTTCCTGCCAGGAACCAGCACAGCAGCCAGATGGCCCAGGATTGGGGCAGGATGCAAAGACACCTTTATGCTCCTCCTCCCAAACTATACTGAATGCTTTGCTGTTGCAGCTGAGGAGCAGTCCCTAGTTCTTGCTTGTTCCTTTCACTCCTGGAATTTATGTTCAGACCCTTCAGTACATTAATACTTTTCAGCTTCTCTTTCAGAACTCCAGCTGCTGCCTTGCTTTGTAGGTTGGACCTACACAACAGCCTATTTGTGTCTGTGTGTGTAGATTGGAGGCAGGTGGGTTCAGCTGAAGCAGTTCAGGACTTTGAGGGAGCGAAGCAGGATATGTAAGGGATTGGCTCAGCACTGTTAAGGACTGTAGAGAGGAAGGGGACATGCAAAGAGAGCACAGTAAAGGCCTGATTAGAGCATGACAGAAACTGGGACTAAAGTGCAGGGCCTGGAGAAGCATGGAGGAGAAGCGATGTTTTGGAGAATAGGCACAAGACTCCGGGGAGTTTCCCTGAGGAAGGATTGAGTAAGAGTCAGAGCTCATGGTAGCTAGGGCTCAGGAACGTGGTTGCTGGTGTGAAAGGACAGCAAGGGGAAACTGGGTAGATGGCATGCTGTTTGCATGTGAAATTCAACCATAACAAAAACAAGAGGAAACATGTTGCTGCTTAATACTTTTATTAACATTTGCAGAGATTAGGAGCTAGAGACATCTGATCAGCGTCTTATTCTATACCAGCATACCTGATTCTAACCCTGCCTCTATGCCTGGCCCTGGGCTAGTCACTGACGTCAACATTTTTCAATCCACATTAGATAGTCAAAGGCAATGCAGAACACCCACAGCTCCCACTGCTTGCGCAGCACTTCTGAAAATCAAACCACTCTTTTAGATTCCAAATGTAGATCTAAGTGCTTGACTTTACGCTCCGATGGTTGAAATTTGGCTGTAAATTTTTTGTGCTTCAAATTCTGCACCTGTAAAATGGGCATAACACCTACAAGCCTATCACACAGACATGCTGTGAAAATTAATCAGCCAGCTTGCTCACTTGACTTTGCCAATGTTGGGCAGGATTAGGGCTTATATAAAAGCTAGCTGGTTGAAGTCTGTTCAGATAAGAGTGAGATGATACTGCTGGGTATGGGGAAACAATGGGAGGAAAGAGCAGAGGTGTTATCTACCCTGTTCACTGAGGCTCAGCCTCCCTTTTGTTACTCAAATTTGCAATTTACGGTATGTCTACATTGCATTTAAAAATCCACGGCTGGCCTGTGCCAGCTGACTTGGAAAAGGGACTTAAGCTAATGGGCTGTTTAATTGGGGTGTAGACATTCGGGCTCTGGCTGGACCCCGGGCTCTGGGACCCTGTGAGGATGGAGGGTCCCCCCACGCCTTAGCCTAAGCCCAGTGAACCTAAGTCAGCTGGCACAGGCCAGCTGCAGGTGTCTAATTGCAGTGTAGACATACTCCTAGAGGTCTCATCTGATCCTAGGCTGCTTCTGAATTGCCAGGTAGCAGCAGTGGCCAAAAGTATTTGTATCTGTGTTGAGCTACAAGCTTTCCTGACATCCGCAGATCCCACCATGGTTAGCCAAGCATTTGCTGGATCACTGCAAAGTGTTCTACTTAGACTTACAACTGAAATCTTTAAGTTGATGCAGAATGTGATCATGTACTTGCTTAGCAGTGCTTATCACAGACAGCACATTACAGCTTAGCTCCAGGGATAGCACTGGCTTTCAATTTGTTTCAATGTATTACTCAAGGTGTTGGGCTTTACCTGTAAATCCCTTTATGGTTTGAGCCCTGCCTATCCTCAAGACCTACCCCTCTTTTCATGTTGTTCCTCAATAGTTGAGATGAGGCAGGAGCACTCAGAAGACAATGCCTAGATTTAATCTTCTGGAGCCTGGGTTTTTCTAGGAGAGGGGCTTTTAGAATTCACTCAGTTCCCACCGCTGAGTCTGAACTTGATGACCTTCCAGACACACTGCAAGGTCTATGTTAGAGGGCTGAGTTGGGAGACCCTGAGGGTACGTCTACACTACCCACCGGATCGGTGGGTAGCAATCGATCTATCGGGGATCGATTTATTGCGTGTAGTGTAGACGCGATAAATCGATCCCCGATCGCTCTCCCGTCGACTGCTGAACTCCAGCAGTGCGAGAGGCGGAAGCAAAGTCGACGGGGGAGCGGCGGCCGTCGATCCAGCGCCGCGAGGACTCGAAGTAAGTAATTTTAATTCGATCTAAGATACGTCGACTTCAGCTACGCTATTCTCGTACCTGAAGTTGCGTATCTTAGATCGATCCCACTCCCTAGTGTAGACCAGGCCTGAGTCTTTTTTCCATTTGGTGGATTGTGAAGTTTTTCATGTCTTGCTTGTAGTATTAATTTGATTAGCATTTTTTGTTTGTTTGTTTTTAACACCACTTTTTGGTGTGGATGTACAAAATAAATGAAAAAAACAAACACGCTGGAAATCAGTTACTAGGGAAGACAATCTTTGCAAAGGGTCAAGAAACATACAGCTTTATTTCTAGCAAAGGACTGAAGGGAATGGTGGAAGAAACTGTGAAATAGGAAGATAAACCAAAACAGGTCAGTCTGCAGACAAAGCCTATGGTTACAAATGAAGGATCTCTCTTGTTGGGCTTCTCTACAAATTTACTTGAAATTCTGTTGAACAATTTTCTGAATTCAGTGCCTCTTGGCATAAGCAACACTATTAAATACCAAAATCTAAAAATGAAGGCAAGAATCGTTCCCATGAGGAAGAAGTGTTCAAGGAGACTCTCCAGGCAGAAATCAGGGTTAGACTGCAGCAGCTAAATGAATGGGCCTCTTTTTTTCCTGGTGGCTGGCATCTTGTGCTTCACAATCTAAGATTTCTTTGTTTTAAATTAGGGACTGGTCTACACTAAAGCTGTAAGTTGACCTAAGTTACACTACTTCAGTTACATAAGTTCTGTAACTGAAGTCAACATAATTTAGGTCAATTTACAGCAGTGTCTACACTGCGTTATGTCGATGGGAGACGCTCTCCCGCCGACTTACCTTCCACCTCTTAGGGTACGTCTATACTTACCCGTTGGTTCGGCGGCAAGCAATCGATCCTGGAAGTGCTCACCGTCGACGCCGGTAATCCTGCTCCGCGAGAGGAGTAGGCGGAGTCGACGGGGGAGCCTGCCTGCCGCGTGTGGACCCGCAGTAAGTACCTTTAAGTTTGAACTAAGATACTTTGACTTCAGCTACATTATTCACGTAGCTGAAGTTGCGTATCTTAGTTCGAACTGGGGGCTTAGTGTGGACCAGCCCTTAGGGAGGTGGAGTACAGACATCGACAGTAGAGCGCTCTGCCATCGACTTAGCTTGTCTTCACCAGACCTGCTAAATCAACACCGTTGCATCGATCACAGCAGTGCCGATTTAGCCAGAAAATAGACAAACCCTAAGTCTCCAGTCCTTAGGATTGCCATCAAAACACTGCACATGTGCTATGAATGTAACCAAAATAGTGATATCTGCTGCAGTCTTCAGACAGCCTGAAATAATACCTCTGACACCTATCAAGTGTCCCTATTCATTATCAGGGATGATAATGCTAACGTCTAATGATGATAATTCAGAAGGACAGTACTGTTAACTCTTCCATTCCTGATCAAAGCAAGAAAGAAAGGACAGGGAAGATGATATGATGAGGCTCTCTCAGGAGCTGAATCTCACTCTGACATTTCAAGTAGGAGTTTGTTTTATGGGCAGTGCTCTAGGAAAGTCTACTTCTTTTCTCCCCAGTTTGAACACAGCAAAAATGGACAGGCTTCTCTAGAGCTGGGTGAACCATTCATAAGAACGGCCATACTGGGTCAGACCAAAGGTCCATCTAGCCCAATATCCTGTCTTCCGACAGTGGCCAATGCCAGGTGCCCCAGAGGGAATGAACAGAACAAGTAAGCCTCAAGTGATCCATCCCTTGTGATCCATCCCTTGTCACCCATTCCCAGCTTCTGGCAAACTGAGACGAGGGACACCATCCCTGCCCATCCTGACTAATAGCCATTGATGGACCTATCCTCTATGAACTTATCTAGTTCTTTTTTGAACCCTGTTATAATCTTGGCCTTCACAACATCCTCTCGCACAGAGTTCCACAGGTTGACTGTGCATTGTGTGAAAAAATACTTCCTTTTGTTTGCTTTAAACCTGCTGCCCATTAATTTCATTTGGTGACCCCTAGTTCTTGTGTTATGAGAAGGAGTAAACAACACTTCCTTATTTACTTTCTCCACAGCAGTCATGATTTTAGAAACCTCTATCATATCCCCCCCCTTAGTCGTCTCTTTTCCAAGCTGAAAAGTCCCAGTCTTATTAATCTCTCCTCATATGGCAGCCTTTCCATACCCCTAATCATTTCTGTTGCCCTTTTCTGAACCTTTTCCAGTTCCAATGTATCTTTTTTGAGATGGAGCGACCACATCTGCATGCAGTATTCAAGATGTGGGTGTACCACAGATTTATATAGAGGCAATATGATATTTTATGTCTTATTATCTATCCCCTTTCTTAATGATTCCCAAGATTCTGTTTGTTTTTTTGACTGCCGCTGCACCTTGAGTGGATGTTTTCAGAGAACTATCCACAATGAATCCAAGATCTTTCTTGAGTGGTAACAGCTAATTTAGACCCCATCATTTTATATGTATAGTTGGGATTATGTTTTCCAATGTACATTACTTTGCATTTATCAACACTGAAGTTCATCTGCCATTTTGTTGCCCAGTCACCTTGTTTTGAGAGATCCTTTTGTAGCTCTTCGCAGTCTTCCTGGGACTTAACTATCTTGAGTAGTTTTGTATCATCTGCAAATTTTGCCACCTCACTGTTCCTTTTTCCAGATCATTTATGAATATGTTAAATAGGACTGAGGCCAGTACAGACCCCTGGTCAACACCACTATTTCTCTCTCTCCATTCTGAAAACTGACCATTTATTCCTACCCTTTGTTTCCTATCTTTTAACCAGTTACCAATCCATGAGGGGACCTTCCCTCTTATCCCATGACAGCTTACTTTGCTTAAGAGCCTTTAGTGAGGGAACTTGTCAAAGGCTTTCTGAAAATCTAAGTACATTGTATCCACTGGATCCCCCTTGTCCACATGCTTGTTGACCCCCTCAAAGAATTCTAGTAGATTGGTGAGGCATGATTTCCCTTTACAAAAAACAGAGAATCATAGAATATCAGGGCTAGAAGGGACCTCAGGAGGTCATCTAGTCCAACCCCCTGCTCAAAGCAGGACCAATCCCCAACTAAATCATCCCAGCCAGGGCTTTGTCAAGCCGGACCTTAAAAACCTCTAAGGAAGGAGATTCCACCACCTCCCTAGGTAACCCATTCCAGTGCTTCACCACCCTCCTAGTGAAAAAGTTTTTCCTAATATCCAACCTAAACCTCTCCCACTGCAACTTGAGACCATTACTCCTTGTTCTGTTGACTCTTCCCCAACAAATTATGTTCATCTATGTGTCTCACAATTTTGTTCTTTACTATAGTTTCAACCAGTTTGCCAGGTGCTTAAGTCAGGTTTACCGGCCTATAATTGCCGGGATCACCTCTGGAGCCTTTTTTTAAAATTGGCATTACATTAGCTATCCTCCAGTTATTTGGTACAGAAAGTGATTTAAATGATTGGTTACAGACTACAGTCCGTAGTTCTGCAATTTCACATTTGGGTTCCTTCAGAACTCTTGGGTGAATACCATCTGGTCCTTGTGACTTATTACTGTTTAGTTTATCAATTTTTTCCAAAACCTCCTCTAATGACACCTCAATCTGGGACAGTTCCTCAGATTTATCGTCCTTGAGTGCTCCTTTAGTATCTCGATCGTCCAGAGGCCCCACTGGTTGTTTACGTCCTGCTTCTGATGTACGTAAAAAAATTTTGCTATTACTTTTTGAGACTTTGGCTAGCTGTTCTTCAAATTCTTTCTTGGTACACTTCATTTGCTAGAGTTGATGCTCCTTTCTATTTTCCTCACCAGGCTTTAACTTCCACTTTTTAAAGGATGCCTTTTTGCCTCTCACTGCTTCTTTTACTTTGCTGTTTAGCCATGGTGGCACTTCTCTGGTTCTCTTACTATGTTTTTAAATTTGGGGTATACATTTAAGTTGAGCTTCTATTATGGTGTCTTGAAAAAGTTTCCATGCAGCTTTCAGGGATTTCACTTTTTGCGCCGTACCTTTTAATTTCTGTTTAACTAAATTCCTCATTTTTGTGTAGTCCCCCTTTCTGAAATTAAATGCTACAGTGTTGGGCTGCTGTGGTGTTTTCCCCACCACAGGGATGTTAAATTTAATTATATTATGGTCACTATTACCAAGCGGTCCAGCTATATTCACCTCTTGGACCAGATCCTGTGCTGCACTTAGGACTAAATCAAGAATTGCCTCTCCTCCTGTTGGTTCCAGGCCTAGCTGCTCCAAGAAGCAGTCATTTAAGGTGTCAAGAAATCATGGTATCATGAAATTTAAGAGATCATGGATCTCAATGTGTCAGATGGGTATTTGCACAATGTACTGCAAAATGTGAATATACCACATCCTCCACATCACAGCATACATGGTAGAAGGACAAGGACGATTCTGCTGACACAGCCATTGTTTCCTACGAGCAACTAGGGAGCAGTTGCTCTCAAGGGATGGCCCAGGTGCTTCAGGCACAACAAGATGAACAGCTGTTCAGAATCTGATTGTGAATATTCACAGAGAGGGTTATGTAGTATTCACCCAGCTCTGGTCGTCTCAGCAGAATATAATCATTAAAATGGAAAACTGAGATGCTGTAGTCTACAATTACCAAACTAAATGTAGAAGCCAATGAAATGGGGATGTTTAGATTGCTCCTGTAGATCTACCACTACAAGAGAAAAACTTCCTCAAAAGTTCAATATAACCATTATTATCAGTTCTCAAAGAAAGTAAATCACTGCTGATACAGTCAGCAGATAACACGGATGGGTGAAGTGATAAAAGTTGATGACAGGGCACAGATCCTTAGTAATCTCTGGTAAACTGGATGTGATGGGTTGAATCACAGAAACCCACCGGGAGCTGCCACCCGATGTGCCCAGACTACTTCCACCCCTGCTTTCCCTGCCAGCTCAGCACTCCAGCACCCTGTCTTGCTGAGCCAGACACTCCCGTCTGCTCCAGCAAAGACCCAGGGTCTGAATTACTTGCCCCAAAGCTGCAGGTTTACCTGAAAGCAGCTAACAGAAGTGTTCCTGTCTTTAACACTCAGATGCCCAACTCCCAATGGGGTCTAAACCCAAATAAATCAGTTTTACTCTGTATAAAGCTTATACAGGGTAAACTCATAAATTGTTTGCCCTCTATAACACTGATAGAGAGATATGCACAGTTGTTTGTTCCCCCAGGTATTAATACATACTCTGAGTTAATTAATAAGTAAAAAGTGATTTTATTAAATACAGAAAGCAGGATTTAAGTGGTTCCAAGTAGTAACAGACAGAACAAAGTAAGTCACCAAGCAAAATAAAATAAAATGCGCAAATCTATGTCTAATCAAACTGAATATAGATAATCTCACCCTCAGAGATGCTTCAGTAATTTTTTTCCTCAGATTGGACACCTTCCAAGCCTGGGCACAATTCTTTCCCCTGGTACAGCTCTTGTTCCAGCTCAGGTGGTAGCTAGGGGATTCTTTATGATGGCTCCTCCACTCTGTTTTGTTCCACCCATTTATATATCTTTTGCATAAGGTGGGAATCCTTTGTCCCTCTGGGTTTCCACCCCCCTCACTGGAAAAGCACCAGGTTAAAGATGGATTCCAGTTCATGTGACATGATCACATGTCACTGTAAGACACCCCCCCCCCCAAGCCTTCATTCCTCCCAGCCTGACTCACAGGAAGGCTTGCCTGCAAACAGAGCCATCCAGTCAATTGTCCTGGTTGATGGGAGCCATTAAGACTTCAAACCACCATTAATGGCCCACACTTTGCATAATTACAATAGACCCTCAGAGTTATATTTCATATTTCTAGTTTCAGATACAAGAGTGATACCTTTATACAAATAGGATGACCACACTCAGTAGACAATAAGCTTTGTAATGATACCTTACATGAGACCTTTTGCATAAAGCATATTCCAGTTACATTATATTCACTCATTATCAAATTTTTATAAAATCATATAGACTGCAACGTCACTCCCTTCCCCTGAGTTTACTGCCAGAGACTTGGACACTGACCATGGCGGAGGCAGTATACCTAAAATTCAGTTTTGGGCTCCCCTATAGGGCAGACACTCCTATGTCCCCCAAAAAGGAAAGAGACCCTGATCCAGCTGTAGGTTTACAGCTACCAGCTATGACAGACCTTTCACTGGCCAGCAAAATCTCCCCCCTTTCACTCAGGTTGGGTTTGCTTCCAGCTAGAGTCCTTGGGGTTTGTTCCCACGGCAGTAGTCACCAGGACCCCAACTTCCAGCTCCAGAATACATGTCTCTGTGCACCTCTTCCACTCCATTACAGCCAGTTCATGCTTCTGGGTCTTAATTGCTTTGTCTCTTAAGTCTAGGCTGGTGGGCAGCCTTTTCTTTTTCCAGGGCAGCCTTTTCCTGGGCAAATTGTACATCAATTTCCATTGGTCTTCCCTTGAGACCATCACTTGATGAGCTCGGATACCACAGAGAACCCCCTCCCGCCAGAACAGGCACCCCTCCACTCATTATCAAATTTTTATAAAATCATATAGACTGCAATGTCACATTGGACACAAACAAACATGCATTTTAGTACAGCCAAATGGAAAGTCATATATATAGGAACAAAGAATGTAGGCCACACATTTGTATAACTGTAGTGCAGGGGTCGGCAACATTTGGCACGCGGCTCGCCAGGGCAAGCATCCTGGCGGGCCGAGCCAGTTTATTTACCTGCTGACGTGGCAGGTTCGGCCGATCGCGGCCCCCACTGGCCGCAGTTTGCTGTCCCGGGCCAGTAGGGGCAGTGGGAAGCGGCGCGGGCGAGGGATGTACTGGCCACGGCTTCCTGCTGCCCCCATTGGCCCGGGACGGCGAACCGCGGCCAGTGGGGGCCGCGATCGGCCGAACCTGCTGCGTCAGCAGGTAAATAAACTGGCCCGGCCCGCCAGGGTGCTTACCCTGGCGAGCCACGTGCCAAACATTGCCGACCCCTGCTGTAATGCGTAGTAGGACCTCTAGTCATGGACCATGACCTCATTGTGCTAGGCACTATACAAACATGGAACAAAACCAGTATCTGCCCCAAAGAACTTCCAATCCAATATAAAGCAAGAGATAACAGAGGGATACAGACAGACCAATTGGGGAGTACAAGGAAACAGTGAGACTCTATTGGTCAGCATGACAGGTCAGTGCTTTCTCTACAATGGGGAATTTTTTTCTTGGAAAGAAGTGACTATGAAAAGGATTTGGGGTCATGGTGGATAAACAACTGAATATGCACTCCCAGTGTGATACAATGGCCAAAAGGACTAATGTGACCCTTTGATGTAACAACGGGAGACTATCAAGTAGGATGAGAATATAGGACATATGAACTCTACATGGCACCATTATTAGAATTTTGTGTTCAATGCTTGTGTCCACACTTCAGAAAGGATGTGGAAAAACAGAGAGAATTCAGAGAAAAGCCACAAGAACTGAGGACTGGATTGTATTAATTGTAAATCAGGAATGTCAGAATAATCTCTTGGGCTACAGTAGACTCTAAATCTTTACCAAATGATAAATGAATGAAGCTTTTTCATTTAAACAAGTCTGTAGCCATTTCCCTTGTGAAAAGTCTTCAAAACAGAAAACGATTGTTTGTATGATTAGTCATGCCATTTTTCCTTTTAAAAAAATCCTTTCAGGAGCTGGCATTTGCCAAGGTGACGACTGACTTTATGGTCCACAGATGAGCAGAGAATTTTTTAAAATTTGCCTTAAGGTCTGGTAGACTTTTATAATGGGACAGAATGGGGCAAGGATTGGACCTTCCCACCATGATACACACACACTACCACCAAATTCATGAATGATCCCCCTTGATTCCCTCTCAAATCTGGGTTAATGCACTCATGTCTGCAGAACTCATAAACCACACAAGGACTCCTGTGGCGGTTCTATGTTCCACATTGGCTCTACTGGACTTTCTAAGCCCTGCATAGACTTTGCAATCTCTCTGCCCCCAATTCACAAAAACTCCATTACCAAACATACATACACAACTTCACTGATCACACAACTGCATGTCCCATCCACCCAAATCCATGGTAATACACTTACTCCTGCACGGTTTATAAATTTGGAAATGCACAATTCAAATTCCCCAAAGTGTAACTCTGCTTCTGACAGACATTAATCTGCTTTCCCTTGTGGGTGCACTGGGTGGCATGGTCACACATACAGAGTAAGAATTGCTTCAGGGACTTTCTCACATTTTCTAGCCTTGGATTTCTTTTCGCTTAACTGAATATTTCCAGAGCTGCCAATGTTTGTTTCTTTAGAACGCCACTTTTCTTTTATGTTTTGTTCATAGATACAAAGATTTTAAGGCCCAAAGAGCCATTATGATAATCTATTCTAAACTCCTGTGTAACACAGAGAATTTTACCATTTGATTTTTGCATTAAGCCTGCAACGTCTGGTTGAAGTACAGCACGTCTTTTAGAAAGACAGCCAAATCTGATTTAAAGATTTCAAATGATGGAGAATCCACCACATCCAGAACTAAATTGTTCCAATGGTTAATCATCCTCGTTGTTTAAAACGTGCACTTTATTTCTAATCTGAATTTGTCTAGCTTCAGCTTCCTGCCATCATTCTGCCTTTGTTTGCTAGATTAAAGAGCCCTCTCCTATCAGAAATCTTTTCCTTGTGTAAATTCTTGCAGATCAAGTCACTTAACCATCTCTTTCTTAAACTAAATAGATTGTGCTTCTTTAGTCTCACTATTGCAGATTTTCCAGACTGGAAATGGTTCAGAAAAGAGCTACAATGATTCAGTTTTTCAACATTCTTTTTAAAGTGTTGATATCAGAACTGGACACAGTATCCAGTAATGGCCTCATTTAATGCCATTTATAGTGGTAATAACACCTCCCTACTTTTTGCCTGATATTCCCCTGCTTATACATGCAAAGATCATGATGGTTCTTTGAGCTACCATACTGCATTAGGAATTCACAGTCACTTGATTATCCACCAGGATACCTAAGTGTATTTAAGTCACTACTTTCCAAAATACATATCCATCATGTGTTTCCTGCATGCTATTGACATAAATTTATAATTTTAATTACCTTAAACACAATTCTGTCTGGAAATTAAAGTCACTCATTTGTGCATGGACATGGAAATGCAGCTCTTTTGTGGTTTCCTAAACTCTACATAGTTCTCAAACAGCAAATTATACATTTTGGATGTGGGATTGGTTTTGGTTGGCTAATAAAAGTGAGACCACAGAATACAGCCACAGATGAAGAATTTAAACATAATACTGGGCTAATCTGGGTACAGAAAATGCAAAGTAGAATTTTAAATGAATGAGAAAATTCTGGACACTTACACAGTATGGAATATTTGGTGTTTTTTCTGGAAAGGCTGACAAGTAATTCAAGGTCAACCTGCCAGAGCATTCAGAAAGTTACATTCTGTCTTCCGTCACTCTCCCCCCATTTCCTGTTTCCCTAAGATTTGTGACTCATGTTAAGTTCTACAGGGGCAGAGAAAGTCCAAGTTCACTCTACTCCGATAAGATTGAGGGGTTCAGTAGTACTGTGTAGATCAGTGGTTCTCAACCTATTTACCATCGTGGCCCACATATGCAGCTCTCTATGTGTTATGTGGGCCGCATCCATATATACTACCTGTACATCTACAAAAAAAAATAAGGTTTAGTATTTGTTATACGATAGCAATGTGATTCAAATCGACATAGTACCTTTCATTTCAACACTGGCAAATGTCTACCAAAAGCATTTTAAATTAGCAAAATAAGTAAAAACATTAACTGTTCAAATGAATTAATTTACAGTAAGGGTGGCATGGCATGGTGTATTGCCACCTTCACGTCCATGCTGCTGCTGGTGGCACAGCTGGGCTAAGCACCCAGAGAGCGCAGCTATGGAGCCTGCCTGCAAAGATGGGGTGCCCCCCCAGCCAGGCACTGTTCCGCATGCACCCAGGCCCTCCCACCCCGGGACTGCCCCCCAGCCTCTCCCTAGACTGCCACCCAGCCAGGGAATACCCCCCATCACCCAACCCCCCCAGGACAGTCCCCCAGCATCCAGACCACCCCCCAACATTGGGCTGGCACACAGGATGCCCTGCAGAGACAGGATGACAGAACAAGAAGCAATGGTCTCAAGTTGCAGCAGGGGAGGTCTAGGTTGGATATTAGGAAACACTATTTCACTAGGAGGGTGGTGAAACACTGGAATGGGTTCCCTAGGGGCAGGGATAGCTCAGTGGTTTGAGCATTGGCCTGCTAAACCCAGGGTTGTGAGTTCAATCCTTAAAGGGGCCATTTAGGGATCTGTGGGAAAAAATCCATCTGGGGATTGGTCCTGCTTTGAGCAAGGGGTTGGACTAGATGATCTTCTGAGGTCCCTTCCAACCCTATGATTCTATGATGTCCTGTCCAGGGCAGAAAGCCCCTCCCCGAGGACTGCCCTCTCCATCACTCAACAGGGTGATGGTGATTCAGTACCCTGGCTTCCTGCCAAGGCCACTGGGCCCGATCCTGCGGGGGGTGGGGAGGGTGCTGGGGCTGGGTCCAATCCTGCACCTCCCCGCCAACTCTGCGCCCAGGGCAGGTGTCCACCCGACCCTAGTTATGGCCCTGAGGATCTCACATGAGCTGCAGCTGTGTGTTGATTAGGCCACAAGTGGCCCACAGGCTGAGAACCAATGGTGTAGATCAGTGGTCCCCAACCTTTTTCGTCTGGCAGTGGCCAGACGAGCCACGGAGGACTGTGGCGGCGGACGAGCATCCGCCGAAATGCCGCCGACAAGCAGCGTCATCCAGAGGCATCGCTGCCGAAATGCCGCCGAAAATCAGCAGCATTTCGGCGGCGACGTCTCTGGATGACGCTGCTTGTCGGCGGCATTTCGGCGGATGCTTGTCCGCCAGCCAGTACGCGGGTGCACCTAGGCGCCCTGGCAGGCGCCATGGCAACCACGGGCATCGCGTTAATATCTGGTGTAGATATTACCAACAATGTTTAGTATTATTACTTCCATAGAATTACTATTATTTGCTGAGCATGGTGTGTTCAGTGCTGCACTGTACCACAGAGAGAACATGGTTCCTACTCCCTGAAGCTTAAAATCTATTTTAAAAACTCCAAAATATATACAATGATGCACACACAAAATGCCAGGTGACTGGACAATGGATTTACAGGTGTGCATTTTAAGGAAAAGTTTAAAAGAGGAGAGCATAGAAGCCTGCAGCACCAGCACTGGAAGGGGTTCCATTATTTAACTGTTCAGTAGGCATATGACCAGTTTCCAGGTCTGATAATCAGCAGTGTGAAAGTTTACTTTCTCTTGAAATATACATATAAGCAAGTTTCAGGGTATTTTTTGCTGTCTTGGTCAAATGTAAGCCGAATGATAAGTGAGATGTGAGATCACTTAATAAAGATTATTTAATATTGCCTTGACATTTGATGTAGTATTAGTTTATTTTCTTTTCCTCCATCTTCTCTTCTCCAGACTTAGACAAATAGGCAGACTGAAGCAATAAGGTATATACATACACTTCATCATTTCCATCTTCAGCAAATGACTGATAAAAGGTTAGTTATCTCTTATTTCTTTGAGTGATTTCCCAAAGAGATCTTACGATTAATTTTTAGGCATGAATTTCTGATTCAGGTTTAGTCCAAGAATTATAGGGATCACCTTAAATGTTGGTTATTTGGTTTTCTTCCACATCCTTAAGATATCTGATAAGAATAGGGCTGGCCTGTTGGGATCAACATCTGTCCCTATTCCTAGTTCAAACCCCCATAAAGCAATGTAAGTGAGCTACAGATGGTTGTGCACAACACCACGCTAAGTAAAGGACCGATGCTGTCTATCTACTCACCATACTATTAACAGATTTCCTTCTCTATCTTACCATACAGCAGTCTTCCAAAATCCTTATTCAGTCCCAGTACTCATCATCCCTACACTGCTCCATTATTTGGTTATTTTGCTCTTTATAGGAAAAGATGAAGCACAGACTGTAGCAGTAACACAGTCCTAAGAACAATTTGCAACTTGTAGCACAAACAGCCAACGCTCTTTCTACAAGTGTCAGACTGCCCTGCCTCTTGTCCCAGTGACCGAAGGCTGTAAATTTCGATTCTAGTATCTAAGGGGATATGTTTACTTCATACATCTGATCTCTTACTTGCCTATCATTGTTCTTCTTCTTCCTTTACAGAAAATGAATAGCCTGAGAAAGGCCAGATCCCAGATGAGAAAGGTCCCTCCCCTACCTTTGATGCCTCAATGGATTTCAATTGGGACAAGAGAATTCTAAAACTTGAATTTTAATGTTCATGTATAGCTCCCAATTTCTTGGGAAGCATTGTTATGCTCTAACAGACAAAAAATTCTTTGTGTCAAAGATTTTATGTGAACAAAAGTTATTTAATGGGTTTCTGCCATGCTTATGTCTATCTTCCCAAACCAGAATACAAGACTGGTGTGATTTTGCACGGGCCCTTAGTCTATTTTTCCACATGTGGATTTGATTGAATAGTGGAGGATTGAGGTAAATAGAAGGAGGGGACTCGAACACTTGGAATGAAGAAATTCACTCTCATATCTGGGGGAACAGAAGACCCCAAATTGCCTTCTCTATCACTGATTACTTCACATACTTCTCTTATCCAGACTAAATAATATACAGTTAACTCGAAGTCTGTCTCTGTCTAAATATTTAAGTTGTTCCCTCCAGTGTACAATTTCGTACTTTTCAACACTGATTGATCTGTCTTTGTATTGGCTTCGTAACCAACCTACCTAGGTCCTCCTAGATTTTCTCATGTGTTAGCTCTCCCTCCCCTTCTTTCCCTCCCACAGTAATGCCCATGAAGCAGCTAGTTTATATGCGTGACTAAAGATCTTGTGAGACTGCAGTTATCAAGCTATTTCAGAAGCAGAGCATCTCTGCTACATGGTGGTTTCATGTTATTTTGAAGCAGGAAGTAACATATTTTGAGAGACCTACAGAAAACTTAAAACCCAAAACATTTTATTTTAGATCTAGTGATGAAAAGTGCTTTATGAGTTCAATGAGTAATGAGAATAGCAGGACAAACTCTGCTCTCACTTATATTGGTGCTACTTCATGGAAATCAATGTGAATTACATAGGTGACCCAAAGAGGAGAAAATGGCTCAACATAAGCAGTTACAGTACATTGGGGTGATAATTAAAAGAGCTATGAATTGTTATGCTTCAGAGCAAAAGCAGATCGATCCTCAGATCACCTAGGTGAAATGAGTATGAAATTTCCCATCCTAATATTCATTACACTAGCAGTACATTAGCAAGTGCATTATGTTTATTCAAGATTCAATGTTTTTCTAAAATATATGCTCTAGGAATTATTTTGGGAAAGTTCTATGGCCTGATGTACAGGAGGCCAGGTTCTCTGGCTGGTGTTATACATGACATAAGACTAGATGATCACAGTGGTCCCTTCTGGCCTTGGAATTGATGAATCTTATGGTGGTTTTTGCCTTTACTTGCAGCCTACTGCTGGAGCCAGAAATACTAGACTGGGAGGACTATTGGTCCATTGTGGTATCATGATTACTTTTACTAATTAGACTGTAAGCAATGATGTGTTCAGTGCTTAGAGCACAATGTGGCCCCAATCCTGACTGAGCCCTGTAGGTACTACCATAATACAAATTATATGTTTCTTCCCCCTTCTCATCTCACAGATCCAGCTCCTTCCTATCCTTTCTTTGCAGCTTCATAGTCACACTTAGCTCCTTCCCTTCAACACTCATCACTTTTGCTCAGCCCTGTTCAGTTATTTACCTGCAACACTTTCTTGTTCCTTTGAACGTTGTTCATGAATGGCTGTAAAAGCATCAATATCACTATTTGCACACAAGCACCTCACACTGAAAACATCCCCCCACTTCAATCCTCTTGTTCAGAGATAATCCTGACTTCCATGAACTAAATTTGGAGTCTGAGAGTAAAAGTGTTTTTTTTAATCCAAGTCCATAATAACATGAATGGGCTCATTCCTTTCCAACAATTTTAGGACATGAATTCCTACTGCCATCCCAGCTGCCTATTTTCTGATTGCTCACTTCCTTATCACCTTTCCAGGACTAGAACAGGCTTTAGTTCACATACAATTCATCAAAGGTACTTGGAGCAGTAAGGATTTTGTAATGGCTACATTCATTACAATGTAGCCATTACAAAATCCTCACTTCTCACTTCTATATGGCGCCCTTCTGAGCCCACCAGGAAAGTGATGTTTGGGGCATGACCTCGAAGAAGAGTTTAAGACAAAACAAACATGTCAGTTTGGTAAAAAAACCTCATTAAAATATGTACTTTGGTACTCAGAATTCTTGACTCGGACCAATGCACAAAGGAAAGGGTGGGATCCTTAACATCGCCTCTTGAGACAAACTTGCATTTTTACTGCGTGATTTGTTTCTCATGTAACTGGAGACAGTGTGTGGTCTACACCCTTGCTGTATCTACAGTCCGATACTTACATTCTGGGCTGCAGACGCAAAAATATCAGATGATTCCTGACTTGCACTTAATTTGTGACTCACAAATGCATTAGAGTCTATCTGAAGTTGACTTCCAATCTGCTGCTGATACACACACCTTGGGACTTTTCGCATCAATCCCTGCTGGAAATAATTTCACACCCCTCTCTAAGGATTAGGACTTTGTTACAGATCAACTACCAGAAAAAGTAATCTATTAGGACATTTGGGATTGTGATGCTATCTAAACCCTTACAGTCTGGGGGATTCCTTAAAATGCAATGCTAGTCTGTCTACTGTTTTGCTTTTAAAAATCCCAATTGATTCTAGGCTATTGTATAGTTATACCATGTTTCATGGTAGTGAATACTACAGTTAAGGCTGCAACATAATTAATTATACATCTCTACTTTCATTCACACATCACTTTCTCCTTTTTGGGTTGATATTTTTTGTTTCAACCCAAAGGAAAGGGATTTTTCAGGAAAGTTTGAAGAAAATCTTATAGACACTTTTGAGTCATAAAAGTGGGTAAACTAAATATATATTATTTATTTATAAACACCACACTTACAAATAATTTTGTATAAAAGTATACTCAGCTGACTTTACAACTTCAAACTTTGCAGGTGGCTGGATCTTAAATAGTTTCTTTGCTACTTTGGAAAACCTGAATAACTAAAAATTATAACTGATAAATTATACTTAATTCAAAATTGGCTTTGGTACATACTGTTTATGAAATTTCTACCAAATTCCTACCACATAGGAATTGCCACAATGGATCAGACCCATGGTCCATCTAGTCCAATATCCTGTCTCTGACAGTGGCCAGCCTCAGATGTTTCAGAGGAAGGTGCAAGAAACCCCACAAGAGGCAGATGAAAGATAATATGTCCCCTTGCAGGGCTCATCCCAATTCCTAATAGAGATCGGCTGAAACCCTGAAGCAGGAGGTTTTATATAATTTCCAATCTTTTTTTAGCATTATCATAACAACTCTGGAAATTATTGTTATCCAGATAAATATCCCAACCCTTTTTGAAGCTTGTTAAATTACTGGCTTCAGTGACATCATGTGGCAAAGAGTTCCACAGCTTAATTACATGTTGCGAGAAAAAGTATTTCCTTTAATCAGTTTTGAATTTATAACCTTTCAGTTTCATTGAATGTCTCCTTGTTCATGTGTTATAGGACAGAGAGAACAAAGACTCCTGATTTATCTTTGTGATACATATGGCAATTTCTTGTCATATCCTTGGGAGACGTTATTGAATTAAGTTTTAGTATTGTTGGGGTCCATTGTATTAAATAAATGTATTATTGTGGGCACACAATAAGGGACCTGCACAGTCTGACAACCTCTGGTTAGGAAAGAGAGAGATGTGGGTCTTTGCCCAAGAGAGATTATGGCTGAGGAGCTGGGAGCCTGGAGTGGATGCCCTGAGGGACCATGGTAGGAGAAATACAAGTGCAGTTCCTCTGAACTATATGTTTCAGAGTAGCAGCCGTGTTAGTCTGTATCCGCAAAAAGAACAGGAGTACTTGTGGCACCTTAGAGACTAACAAATTTATTAGAGCATAAGCTTTCGTGGGCTACAACCCACTTCTTCGGGTTGTAGCCCACGAAAGCTTATGCTCTAATAAATTTGTTAGTCTCTAAGGTGCCACAAGTACTCCTGTTCTTTTTTCTGAACTATATAACAATCTTCTCTAAACTATTCATTATTTTACATACTTTTATCACGGCCCCTTTCTCTCCTTTCTAAAGATAATCCAATCATATCGCAGTTTTTAAAAGTCTCTTATAGGAGGTTCAGGAAAAGGCAATTATTCTGCAATATCCTTTCTGAGAGTGCTGCATATAGTATTTTAGGTGTGACCACATCATTATTTATATAATGGCATTGTGCTGTCTTTTGTATTTTCCATCCCATTCCTTGTTTGCTTTTTTGACCATAATTGCATATTGAGTAAAAATTTTCATTGAGTTGGTCACAGTGATACTCAGATCCTTTTCCTGAGATGATAACTAATTTAGAACCCTGTAAGGTGTAGGAATAGTTCAGATTTCCCCCCTGCAATGTGCATTACTTTGCATTTATCAAAATAGAATTTTTGGGTGCTTAAAATGTTTCAGTGGCATTGCTGTTGTGCTTCAGTGTAGAGAATACCTATGCCAACAGGAGGGGTTCTCCCACTGGCATAGGTAATCCACCTCCCCAAGAGGCAATAGCTAGGTTGACCTAGCACTGTCTACATTGGGACTTAGGTCAGTTTAACAATGCCGCTCCAGTGTGTGGATTTTTCACACTCCTGATCGACATAGTGAAACTGACCTAATTTTCTAATGTAGACCAGGACTAATCTACCATTATTTTGTCCATTCACCTACCTTGGTTAGGGCTAGGTCTACACTTAAAAGTTATACTGGCATAGCTACGTCAATCAGGGATGTGAAAAACCACACCCTTGACTGACACAGCTATGGTGACAAAACCCCCAGTGTAGACACAGCTATTGATGGAAGTGCTCTGTTGACATAGCTAATGTCATTCAGGGAGGTGTTGTCCCTACACTGACAGAAAAACATCTGTTGGTGTAGGCTGCATTTACACTAGGGGGCTATGCTGGTGTAGATTCCACAATGTAGACATAGCCTAGGCTCTCTAAAGTGCCACACAGTCCTTTCTAGTTTTGACTAACCTAAATAACCTTATGTCATCCTGCATAGTTCACTCCTGTTTTCAGATTAATATATCAAACACCCGATCTAGTACAGAACCTGGAAGCACACCACTTTAGCCATGATGAAAATTAACTATTTAATTCTACTCTTTGCTTTTTGTCCCATTGCCATTTTTTTTTTATCTACCCCATGACTACTTAGTTTCTTTAGTAGCCTCTTGTTAAAAGCTTTTGACAAAGGGCTTTGGAAGTCTAAATAAATGTCAACCAGTTCTCCTTTATCCACTACTTTATCAACACATTCAAAGAATTCTAATAGATTAGTGGGATATCATTTTCCTTTGCAGAAACCATAATGATTAGTCCCTATCATACCATAATCTTCCAGGTGTTTTATTATTATTATTTATTATTCTATTTTTAAATTATCATTTCAACCAATTTACCATGTGCAGATGTAATGCTTATTGGTCAGTAATTCTCCCAATCAGCCCTAAAGTCTTTTTAAAATACAGGTAAAGCATTTTTCATCCTGCAATAGTCCAGTACAATAGCTGTTTTTAACAAGTTCTTATTTTTGCTAAAAGCTCAACCACTTCACACCACTTTTGCTAAAAGCTCTTTCATAACTCTTGGATCCATCATCTGGGCTTTGTTCAATCATCATTTCGTTCCAGCACCTCTCTCAATCTCTGGTAGTACCTCTTTTTAATACCAAAAAAAGAGCAGGTATCTCCCCCAAATCTTCTGCAGTGAAGACTGATGCAAAGAAATCATTTAGTTTCTGAGCAATTTCGTTATCATTAATTGCTCCCTTCAACTTCTGATGATCCAGCAGACAGAAATTCTTTTGCAGTTTTCCTGTTTCTGATATAGTTAAAAAATGTCTTGTTGCATTTTTTATCTAATGCTTTGAGCAATTTGTTCTTTGAAATTCATCTCAGCCCTCTGAACTTCCCTCTTACATATTGCTTACTGTAATTTATGTTCCTGCATATTGGCATAACTAGGGTTACTGTTATAAATTTTGAAAAATCTCTTTGGCTCAGGTAACCTCTTGAACCTTGTCAACAGAGGGTGAGACTACACAGGAAAAAAAGCCCCGCAGCAGTGAGTCTCAGAGCCCAGGTCAATGGACTCAGGCTCACAGGGCTAAAACTAGCAGTGTAGATGTTCAGGCTCAGGATGGAGCCTGGGTTCTAAAACTCAAACATCTACACTGCTATTTTAGGCCCCACAGCACAAGACCCATGAGCTAAGACCCAGGCTCTAAGACGACTCACTGCTGTGGATTTTTCTTTTCTGCATAGATGTACCCACCATCATATTTACTTCCTGGTTCTCCTTTTTGATCAGCCTTCTGTGATTCTACTTTTAGTTTAAGTAGCATCCATGTCACATCCAAGGACTTTTTTCTTTACCTTTTTCCTTCAAGGTCTTTTTGACTAGACTTTATTGAAGTCTCTCTTTCTAAAGTTTAGTGTCACCGTGTCCTTTTTTGATACTTTGCTTAGGATGTTGAACCTATAACTATTAGTGGCTCAACTACTGTTAATTCTTGAATTAGATCTTGTATGTTACTTACTTTACACTACGGCCATGTCTACAATAGTGAGTTTACAGAGGCACAGCTGTACCAGTGCAGCTGTGCCGCTGTAAGATCACTTGTAGCCATTCTATGCCGATGGAAGAGAGCTCTCCTGTCGACATAATTAAACCACCTACATCGAGTGGCATTGGCAGGAGAGGGTCTCCTGCCAACATAGCGCTGTCCACACTGGTGCATCTGCTGGTGTAAGTTATGTTGCTCAGAGGGGTGTTTTTTTCACATCCCTGAATGATGTAAATTATACTGACAAAAGTGCTCGTGTAGACATAGCCTAAGCTCCTCTTGTGTGCTCTAGATAGACCTAGTTGTTCCAAGGAGCAATCAACATTTAAAAGTGTCAAGAAATTGTTTCTTTGAACTTCATTCCATTGTACCATTTGACCTGTTTATATGTGGGTAGTTGAAGTCACCCATTATTATCATTTTGTTAGACTTTGCTGCCTCTTTGATTTCTCTCAACATTGTGCACTCCATATCCTTTTGTTGATCCAGAGATCAACCATATAGTCCTACTAATATATTTACATTTTTAGCGCTTGGGATTTGTATCCATATACATTTAACTGAGTTCACTCAGACCTATCATCTCCCAAATGCACTATGAACTCCAATACTGGGAACCCTCTCCATTTCTAAATTTTGTAATCTGGGGGTAATGTTGGATTCTGTTAATCTGTGGGTAACTTGTTACACTGGTTAATTAATCTCACTGTTAAATTTGACCTTACTTGTAATCTGAATTGATCTAGTTTCAGCTTCCAGCCATTGGATCTTATTTAGTATCGCTAACCCTAGGTGTTCAAAAATCATGAGTCAGACCCCAAATCATGCCATTGACTTAAAATTAAGTTTTTTTAATAAAAAGTTTTGAGTTTTTTTCTTTGTCTTCTGAGCCTTTAGGATGTTTTGCTTTATGTTTTCAGGTTTTTCTCTGCAACCATCAGAACTAGAAGCATATTTTACTTCTTTTTTTAAAGAACTGAGTTTCTCATGCTATCTCCTGATTCTAGCAACTGTGATTTTAAGAAAAACACCAAATATTGTGAGACTTGTAGTCAAATCACAAGAGTTGCCAACACTGACGTCTTTGTCTGCTAAATTACAAGAGCTCTCAACTATCAGAAATCTTCCCATGTTGGTTTCTACAGATTATGATCAATCACCTCTTAACTGTCTCTTGGATAAAGTTATAGATATAATTTGAGTTTCTTAAAGGTCTCTCTATCTGACAGTTTTTCAGACTTTGAATCACTCTCTCTCTCTTTTTTTTTTTTTTACCCTTTCTAATCTATCAACATTCTTTTTAAAATGTGGACACCAGAACTGGATACAGAATTCTTAATACTGATCTCATTAATATCATATACAAAGGCAATACCATGTTTCTACTTCTACATGAGTTTGAACAGTTATACATCCCAAAAAGAAATTATAATTAATGTTTAATTTTTAATTCTGAACCCCATGCACATATGCTTTTCAATACAGTCTTTAATTACGTGATTACATATTTCTCAAATAAGTTTCATTATCCCTAAATCTCTAATGGAAGAAGGCAGAGTCAATCTGGAGTATGGCTCTATCCCCTTTTTTCTGGGAAATCTGATATTTCTATCTTTTCAAACCCTACAAGTGAAAATAAATGATTTACCCAACATGTAATGGAGATTGGGGCATGGATGAAAAAGCTAACTGGCTGAGACTCAAGTCAGCACAGAGACAGATAATAATTACAAAATAGAGAAAAAGAGAAGTAGTGATAGAAACATTATTAGTAACCACAACTGAGGCAGTTCATCTGCCAAACATTTCTAAGGTTTGAAATTGGGGGCCATTTTGGATCTCAGATGCTTCTGGATCTCCAATTAGCAGCAAAGGTCAAAAGTGCTTTTTATAATGTGCTTATCTAGAAGGTTGTGTCCTTTCCTTTTTAATGTAGGGATACTTCCTGCAATTATCCAGACTTTTTCATGTCAAAGATAGATTACAGCAACGTGCTTTACATGGGGCTGCACCTTCACACTGTTTGAAAATTGCAGCTAGTGCAGAATGCTGCTGCCCACTTACTAAGCAATGTTTCATGCTGAGCGCATATTATTTCCATTTGAAGTATAAGGTGTTGGTTTTGACCTATAATGTCTTAAGTGGTCCTGTGTACTTGAGAGATTATTCTCTCTTTGTGACATATTACCTCTGGAGTGCCAGAGCTAACTGGCCCCTGGTTTAGACTGGAGGGGGCTGATGGCAGGGACTTCTCAGTGAGGGATCCTTTGCTTTGGAATTATCTCGATACCCTATACCCTCCCTAGTCACAGGAGCCTGGATTTGGTGACCTTTGGGACATGCTGCAAAATTCAGTGTTTTCCCAGGCTTTTTCTGGTATAAACAGAAAGGATGGTGGGGGTGGGGGGGAAATAGGACTGAGTTTGGTCTGGATTTGGGAGGGTTTTATTTATGAAGTCATATTTATAAAGTCTGTTTGCTACATTAGGATTAATGTTGATTTTTAAACATTTTTAATGCACCTAAAGAATATGATATATACATTGAAAATAAAAATATATTCTGATAGTGATATTTACATGTTTGGTGACACTAAATTCTTTTATATAATAAACTGGCTCTGTAACAGTAATTATTTTGGTCAATCTAAGTGTACCCTAGATAGAGAATTTTCTTTTAACGTATGAGGCCTAATTTTGCAGCCCTTGGCCCCTTATACATGAATAATCCTACAGAAGTGAAAGGCAATACCCATGGAAGAAAGGGGTGTAGGATATGCCCATAAGTGATTAACATTTTACTACATTAATTCTGAAGCTGATTCTTGTATCATTGTATTAACAATTTATACTTTCCAATTTTTTAATTTTCAGCATGTAGCTCTCTAGTTAACTTCATTTATCCATAAAAGGCTGTTATATAGCCTTTAGCTTTATTAGTAGAACTAAAAATCTTCACAAAGGACTGTTCAGACATTTTTCTCTTCAGTGGTAACACTGATAGTTTATGTACAGTTGTGTTTAGGACGACTGACTGGTTGTACATTACTGATTTTGAAATGTAACCATGTCATCACAACTTTAGATCTAAACTTGGAGGTTAAAAAAAAAAAAGCTTTTCTCATTAGCTGATGGAAATATAATGTCGTGTTTTGTATCTAAATCATATACAAGGACTTGAACCTGTAGATACTTGCACACATGCTTAACTTTATTCACGAGTAGTCCCATTGATGCCAAGGTTAAGCACATGCAGGACAGGAATGTTATTAATACAAGGACAGTAAGATATTCCAATATACCATAATTAAGATGTATTATTTCCCTGTTTAAATGTAAACCCATATATAGGCCATCCTATTAGTTGCTCTTACTCTTACAACAAGCTACAACTGTGTATCTAGATTTCAACTCTTCCAATGGGATCCACATGCACACAGGGGCCTTATACATGGAACCTACAGCAGGATCTGACCTAATTTTTTTTAAATGGCACTGTATTGTATTTACCTGAGTATCAGTATGTTATAACATAATTAAAGATGATATTATACATACACACAAGGGGTCAGTATGTATAATATCTAAGCTTTTCTGGCCATTGTGCCTGGCGTGGTATAAACATCCTGTAAACGAAGATAGTCTCTGACCCCACAAATTTAATCGTAGGCCCTAATCCTGAAACCAGTTACACGTGCATGGACCTTTGCAAACAGGTGGAATACCACTGACTTCAGTGGGACTCTGAGATTGGGAAATGTCCACCTGTACAAAGCTACAGAATCAGGGCCTAAAATCAGATACTGAACTGTATTGTGTGTATGTTTACATACATTAGATACATTAAATAAGATTAGTGAGAGTTTCTCCAACCTTTTTATTTTGTGGACATTTTTTTCTCTCATTGATTTAACACTCCAATCTACCAATGTTTAGTTCTCAAAATAGTTCATTCTATGGTGTCTTAGAATGGGTTCAGCTTCCTTCTTATAGTAAAAGGATAACAATTTGAAAAACTGTATTAGGTTAAAATGCTCAAACTTCCATAAACCACGGGATATCCTCTTTTTTTTTAAAAAACCCTATCAATATTCTATATTTTGTGGGTGAACATCTGAAGACCTGTATGCTCAAATGCAGCACTTACATACTGCACTGCTGTAGATTTTGGTATGGCATGAATATTGACTTCATGGGTGTTGCTTGAGGACAGAACTGGTCCTCAAGTATATTTGTCGAGGATACTTTTCATAATGGGAATATGGTTTAATATAATAATACTTTGCTCTGCTCTAGCACTTTCATTCCGAGTTCAAATTGCTTTACAAACCTGAATTAAGCTTCAAAATGCCTCAGTGCCTCTATCTTGTATTACTGTCCATTTCCGATTTGTTAGCAGAGGACCATATATTGCAAGACTGGCTCAAAGATCTTTCTGTTCTCCCATTGTTATATACAATTTACTGTTTTAGTTACTGAAGAGTCAGTGTCACATTTGGAAAGTCACCACAGGGAACTGCTTTTCAGAATTAAATACGACTTCAGAATTGAAATTAATAAAAACTATCTGTCTTCATGAGCTTTGTAGTATCTGGTTCTTGAACAGGGAGCTCAGTTGTGTGTGAGAAAGGCACCCAAGGCAAGTCACTGACAGACAAGATGGCACATGAAGGTACTCCAGTAGCGCACTATGCTCTGCTACAATGAACCGAACTCTACAGATACATGATGTGAGCAATCGGCCTGCTCACTGACCAGCACACCTGTGCTTCTGACACAGCCTCTGCTGCTATAATCTGTTCAGAGGCTCTCCTCTCTCTTTGGATCAAGATGTTAGAAACAGATATTGATTACACTTATAACAGGTACTGACGCTGTGGGAACCTGCGAATTGAGGATAATTTGCCTCCTTAGCTGAGCCAACACTCAGATCCTGGATCAATAATTATGGAGGGCAGAATCCACCTGTATCCCTCGGCTCCATTAGAAATATAGAAGTAAGGGGAGAAGTAGGGGAATCTCTCAGGATTTCAACAGAAAGCCCATCCTCTTTGAGTGGTGTTTGCCCAATATGGAAAGTGGCTCACCAGACTTTGCATTGTATCACCAACTATGATAGAAAGTAATAAACCCCATAGGAGCAACTGAACATGTCCATACATTCAGCATTAGTACACTAGCAGCTTTAGTATACAACTGCAGTTGATGACAGGACGAAAAAACAGTTATAAAAGAAATTATCTTAAGAGACACAGTGTGAAAGGTTAAAGAGCAGTAGGATACTATACTATACTACAAAGCAAACAGGTGGGCAGCTCAGAGAGAAAAAACACATAGTTCCTCTGGTTACAAATGTACACTTGGGAAATAAAAACAATTCCATTGCATTAGGAGCAGTAAGGGGGTGGGGATGGGGGTGGGGGGAGGATACGGCACTAGGAGCATAAGGCCAATGGAATGGGATAGAATAAAGTTTCTCTTACCTGCAGCAATTTTCCTTCTGCTGGAGTAACCTCAGCAACATTAGCAAACACTCCTTCCAATGTGATTGGCTCCACTTTTAAGGGGATCACCCTAATAATAGCCTTCTGTGCTGCTGACCTCTCTGACTCCGCTGCCAGTGCCAGCCCAGTATGGCCAAGTCCGACCTGCAGTGTAGCCATTAGCAGCCAAGGCCAGAGGACAGCCAGCTGCAGCTGGGGGCCAGCACTCATGCTACCAGCTGCAGCAGTGCACTTCGGCCACACATATCGCTCAGGAATGCGTCCTCACCCCACCAGCAGGTTCCAACAGTTGACAGAGCTGGTTAAGTATAGAGCTTTTGTGTGTTTCCAGTCAGTGGGGCAGATGGGAAGGAGAGGAGAGGGGCTCAGTAACCTACAGCCCCTTCCTCCTGGCACTCCTTATAGGGTTCCTCTTCTGTTTCTCACCATAATGGTTTCTCTTCCTTGGTGCCACGTGCCCAAAGGCCTGTGGGGCCTTAACAAAATTAAAAACAAAACACCAACAATCTAAATCAGGCGTTTCTCCTTCTCCTCCAATGGATAAATCCAGAAAGATCAATATAAACTGAACAAACGGGCATTAAAAAAACCCAGCCAGGACATACAACAACACTATGTAGCATTTCAGTCCTGCCTGAGCTAATCACAGAGCGAGTCTCTGCCATGCAAGAAGTGTCTCTATAGCTCCTGCCCTTTCAGGATTACATTTCAGGATGATCAGCAGGTCGAACACATCAATCTTAGATGCACTTGGCCTTTTCTCCAGCTAGTTATCTTCTCCACATATCTCATTCCCAAAAGCATAAGCTCTTTCGATTTAATGTTAATTTCAAGTATCAGTGTCCTCCATCAACTCCACATATTAAAGAATAATGTTGGAGGAGAGCGGATATTCCCCTTCGATAATTACAGCAGTATTTTTAAAGTTCAGTATAAATAATAAGTGTTTGCTATTGGGCTGTCCTCCAAATTTATTTGATCCCTGACATCCCTGTTCTGTTAGAAATGCCTTGCTCACTTGGGCTCAGGGATCAAGATTTATTCTCCTGGTTCAGCATAAGGATAGGAAATCACTAGTAATCTGTGTTTGGAGTCTGTTTTAAAGCACATATCTTCTGATCTTCAGTTCCCAAAATTCATTAGATGAACAAGAGGCTTCTCAACCTATTTTCAAATTCCCAGGAGGTAAAAAGGCCCCCAAAACATTTTAAAAGTTTAGCCACAGGCTTTGAGCAAAAAGTTACCAACATGTCCTTGTTTTATGCTATTCCTGTGCACGCTCAGGAACTGCTGTAATTGCTTTCAAGCACATGTTAATACAATGGTAAATAAAAGCACCACACACACAAAAAATCCATATGGGCTACCCAAAGGTCAAACAAAAAGTACTGAAGAGTCTTCATAATTGTAGAGAGGGGATAGAGAAATTCAGCAACTAAAATGACTTGGGACACTGATCATTCTCCTGAGAAGGGAGATATGGATTTTTAAGAGAGATCTGCAAACCTGCTGAGTAGTCTGCCTGCAGGAATCTCCAGGGGCTGAAACAGATGGAAATGTTTCTATAAATCCTGGACAAAACCAACTTTTAACAGCTTAGCAAAAACTGTCTCTTATTTTACTAACCTGTTACTTAGAAAAAAATAATTCTCTCCCTCTCTCACACACACACACACACACACACACACACACACACGCACGCATGCACAAAATGCAGGTAGATAGGAATGGAATTCCACAGCCCGAAAGACAATCCAACAAGATCAAAGGTAGAAATTTACTCCAGGCTGAAAGTTCCTGGGCCAGGCATGGCTGAAAGTTAAGTGTCCAAATGCAATCGAAAAAGCTTAGAATGAATCCAAAAGCATTTCTGAATACTCCATTCAAATAAAAGAGTCTCTCTTCTCGTTACAGCACATACAATGATCAGCTCGAAATGTGCGGAGCGAGAAAGAAAACAAAGTTTGGAAATATCAGCAACAATCCAGCAGCAAACCTAGGCAGACTGCTATCAGTATTAAAGTAGGCAACAAATCCCAGAAGCAAGGACTCTGAATCCTGAGGTGGACTTGGAAAGTTATGTAGATGTCGTGGAAGAGCTTTCCTTCCAGAAAAGCACTTCTGGATCGACTCCCTGGAGGAGGAAGCCTGTGGTTTGCAGTTTGTGTTCCTCAGCTCTCTGCCTCCCTCCCCTGGGACTGCAAGCTTTCTCTCTACCTGCTGACACAAAGTGAGGGTGGAGCAGCCATAGGCAACAACCCCACCCCCTTGATGTCTGGTTCTCAATGCTCCTGGACTCCCTCTCCTGATCCACAGCTAAATTGCATTCAACACATCCCTTACTAACTTACTAACCGATTAAGCTATCACATATAAATCAGGGTCATTGACTGGTCCTTCAAACTGACATTAAAGCAAAGTCTGTGCCCAACATAGCAAAGATAAAAATAAATAATAAAATAAATTAAAATGCTAAGTCAGATCAATAAACAAATGAAGTAGGGAATTTATCAGTGTGATGGCAGGCTCTTTCCCAGCCTTCCCGCGACACTCTGAATGGCATCAAGCCAGTATCTGAAGCAACTCCCCTCAGTAGAATGTACTGATTTATTGCAGCCTTATGTCTTCGGCCCTGGGAAGGACTCCGTCCATTTCACGCACAGCTTTTCTTCAGCTCTTGCTAATTTAGATTCAGTAGCCCTTTTCTAGTTGCTACTGCAAGAACGTTTCAGGTCAGGCTGATGTCAGAGGTCTGGAATTCAACTGTTATTCTCCTCTGACATCACTGGGAGGTGAATAATACTATAGGTCAGACCTATAACCTCAAAGTTAGGTTGCAAGTGGAAGTTTGTAACTAGGCATGTGATGGATCTGTGTTGACAAGGAATCTCAAAGACATACAAAAAAACCCCCAAGTATATGCCATACAGAAAATATGCTATCCTATCCATCCAGCCTCTCATTAAGCTAGTTAGGAGAGAATCTCTATAAAACATGGTGCTTATGAAAAAGGAATTGCACTCAAAAACATGACCGATTAATGACCCTTTGGGTACACATGGAGCCAAATTCATCCCTGGTGAACTCCACAGAAGTCAATGGAGTTACACAAGGGGGAGATCTGGTAGACTATACTTTTAAGAAGCCTATCAGTGTGGCAATGATGTTTTTAATTTATAAAGGCGCTATCAGGAACTATTGGTTAAAATATTTATTTTAAAATATCCACATTTTAAAGTTTAACACACATATTGAGAATATAAATGCAACATCTATTTCACTTTAACAACTTTGGTTGCAGATTACTGCAACCATGATCTGTATGTGCTGCTGTAATTTTACATCTCAGTGAGATCACACTCCACACTGTTCCCATTAACAAGAAAATAGTAAAACAATGTGCCTGGTTGGAGCAGTCACACTTTATTATTTACTGACTGAAATACATCCATGCTAAAAGTGCCGAAATAATGAGATGTCCAGTCTGCCCGGTTACCTGAGACTTGTTTGTTTTGTGCAATATTATACGGATTTCTTTACACAGTGAGTGTCCTTTCTCTTCTGCCCTCTCACAATGTGCCTGGGAGTTAATTAAGGATAAGGAAAGCTACAGCTGATAATACTGTGCATGTAAAGTATGGCAGGAGATCCAGCTCCATGGCCTTTTTTAATTCAGAAAGGTAATAAATACTAGGATTTCGTAATTAATCATTAAAACAATAGAACCTTAAACCATGCCAAGACTCCTTGACTCATCTCTCCAAAAGAACATCACATCTTTTGGTGTAGACAGGACTGAGAAAGTTAAGACAGGAAACTTCCTTATTTCATATGTAACAGCTCCAGTCTGGCAATGCAGAATTCCAGTGATCCCTATGACTTCATACTCACTTAGTAGTCAGGGCAGCTGAACTAGACAGGACTCTCCTCAAAACCTGTCATCATTCCCTTAATGGCAGAAACTGCTAGAGGGTAATGAGGCTCTCCCCTATTCCAACAGCATCCTCTGCATTAGTCCCAAGCCCTGCCAGCCTGGGGTGCAACAAACCAAACTCAGATTTCAGTGTTCCTGCTGTATTGCTGAACTCCTTTTCCCTTTAACTATTTGAATGCACAAAGTCCATTTTTTTACTATTGGGTTTCCACATATTCTAATTTGACTGTAGGGCCTGAGAAGATGCAACCCCCTAAAACATTCAAGGCCTCTGAAAACGTACTGTATGCATACGACGAAAGATGTAAAATGGCAGCTCTGAGGAAGGTCAGTATAGTAGTGCTCCTGCTAGTGTGCCATGACCCAAGAGCATCCCCCAGCTTCCAACTTTCTAGTCTGGAGCCTTGGTAGGGATTTAAAAGGTCTGATCTTGGTTCATCCTACCATCCAGAGTTTTTCTGCGAGGTACTGAACATAGCTGTAAGCTGTAGAAAGGCCATAATTCGGTTTCTGACAAATAGCAGGCCTATTCGCTCTGTTTCTTCCTTGTCCATTTTCCCAATTATATTGGACTGAGTCTCACTGACTATAAAGATACATGAACAGGCAGGAAACAATTAGAGTTACATTTTTCAATGCTGCCTCATTCACATATATTATCCTAACACAACAAATATTGCACATGCATCCTTTATCCCTCTGTCAGTATTTCAACATTAATAAATATTAATACAAATACATAGCTGTTAAAAACCTTAACTCTACTGTCAATATAAATACAAGTATATTAAACAAGTGTCTTGTGAAGACCTACTTAAAATAAGCAATACAGTAAACAAAGAGATGACTTACCATTATAGATATCACTAGAATCAATGAAATTATTCAAACAGAAGAATGTTTCATTTATGTAAAAGATCCAGCGGCTGTTGTGTGTGGTGGATGCTCAGTGCTCCGACACACTTGCTGATGAAACAGAGCACTGTGCTTGGAAGGAAGAGCATTTCCTGAGTAATCACTTAGAAAATTAGCTCACTTTTCCCAGAGATGCTCTCCTGGAATCCCTGACTCACTCAGACCTGGAATCTTGTGACCTCCCAATGTTTTTGTTTCTCATACAATTCCCTTTAAAGGGCCGGCGTAATTCCAAGGAGATGCACTGGGGCTGTGCTGACTATACTCCCCAACAAAGTGAAGTAGAGAGATTCCAAATACAACACGAGAAACAGCTTGCTCCCCAGTAAGAAAGTCTTGCAGAGGCTTTTAAGGTTTCCTGTTTACAGAGAGTCCAAGCTTTTTGTTTCTAAGCAATTTTAGGCAGGTAAACAATTATTGCATATTGAACACTCTGGCCGCTAGATGTTTTACAACCTGTCAAAGTAGAAAATGTAACAAAAGAGATGCAGTAAACAATGAAGTGACTAGTTCCCCATACAACTCACAACAAAAGCAAAAGGAAAGAGATTTTTTTTAAACAGTTGAAAAGTTCCAAAGTGCATATTGTGTGCAAATCACTGCCTCTGGGGTCTGATATGGAGAACCCAGTTGGCAGTTACTGCACATTTTCACATGCTTGTCACCCACTTCTCACTCTCTTAATTCTTCTTTTGGAAAGTGCTCCTGTTTGCAAGCTACATCCACCAGTAGATGGAGATCTAGGAGGAAAAAAAGGAGCAGTTATACAGTACACATGAGTGCTTCTCACTTAACTACATCTAGGGCAGGGTTCTCAAGTCTCTTCTCATCTACTTTCTGGGAGCTGGTATAAAATGTAGCCCACAGCCAGCCTAAACCTCAAGAGTTTGCTGGCCATTGTCTAGGAATGCCAAGTGCTCAGACTTTGGGCACCTGCACCTTTCTAAACAATTTTTATCTGACATATACCTATCTAGACTGAGGTGAAATATTTCACTGCTGATTGTTAGTTTATCTGTGCTGCTGCTTGCCAGAATATTAGCCCTTAGGCATCTGCTGTTTCCTGCTCTCTCCTACAATACAAATGAAGCGTCCACAACCATCCTGTACACAGAGGTCAGTTAGGAAAAGCATAAGCAGTGTTCAAAATCAACCATTTACTGTCCTCAAATGAAGATAACTTTGGAAAAACATGGACCAATGTTCCTCTCTGAAACTTACATTGCTTAAGCAGAGTGAAGATATTTTGGATGTATGCACAGGGCGAGATTAAGGCATAGGCTCTGTAAATGCCTAGGGCCCCAGCTCCTGGAGTCATGTGATTACATCAGAAATTCATCTTTCATTTTTTAAAGTTTCCTAGCCCTCAAAGTAGGGAAAAAAAACTTGAAACTATGATTCAAGTGTATTGATGCAGTGAAGTCAACAGACAAGACAGTTACTTACCTGTACTGTAATTGTTGTTCTTTAAGATGAGGGTGCAGAAATGTTTTCCACTCAGGTGTGCATGCGAAAGGGCATTAAAGTCAAAGAACATCCTTAGCAGTATCTGTAGGGGTGGCACGCATGCTCTGGTCCTGAGCTACTCCCCAGGCTATTTAAGGGCGGCGCCACGCTGACCCCCCCCTTGGTTCCTCCACACCATACATCAAGAATGTAGACTCCAATGCTGAGGGGCCGGAGAGTGGGTCATGGAATACCCATTGCCATGGATCCACAGGATCAGTGCTATGCCCTCAACTTTGGCACAGTCATTTGGAGGAACCCCTTTGATGTGCCCAACTCACAAGGGGTCCCAAGCTTCCTTCAGGGTAGGCCACGCAGCCTCACCACCTCCTGAGACTGAAAGGAGAGCTTTAGCACTCCTGCTTCATACGGTGAGCTCTGCTCAGCAAGTCCAACTCAGATAGATTCCTGGTAGAAACTTGTACTCTCTTCAGGAATTAATGCACCTCACCAAGCATTTACAGTGACACTCAAGCAGTATTTTCCAAACAGTAGGGCTTATTAAGTCAACTGGAATACAGCATAGAAAACCCTTAGGTCAACACAGAGAAATAAAGGTTAAAGCATTCTGGTTAGCCCAGAGTCCTAGCCAAGCTGTAGTAAAACTCAATTTTCAGATTCTGTCTGTCTTTCTCAGGAAATGTCTATATGTACAGTGCATCTGGTGAAGACACTCTCCAGCATAGAGCATCTTCACCAGGTGCGCTGCAGCTGTATCGGTACAGCTGCGCCCACTCAAGCACTGTACAGAGCACTGTGCACACAAGCGCTTATGTAAACGCATATGTTGCTCAGGAGGGTGGTTTATTCACAACCCCAAGCAACATAAATTATGCTAACACAGGCTGTAGATATAGCCTCAGTCTGACCTCCTTAATCAGTTCCCAGATGCCAACACTTTATCCTCCACTTCACACCTTCCAGTTCTTTGTCCTCGAGCTGGGGTCTTTCCTCAGCATCCCTGTTTAGAGGCAGAGAAATCCCTCTTTCTCTGGGTCATTGGTTGCTATGGATCAATGGCCTGGTGATTGGGTTTTCCACTGTCTCCTCAGCCAGTCCTTTTTAATAACCCATTCAGGCTCAGAAAGCTAGATCTCTCTCTCTCTCTCTCTCTCTCACACACACACACACACACACACACACACACACACACACACACACACACACACACACACACACACACACACACACACCTATGTCTCTTAGCCTGCCCTCAGAGCAAACGTGGTCCTTTTTTCCCCACTGGGTCATGTAAAATATAAGGGAAACTGAGGCACACACAGAGGATTCATAAAAATATTACAGAAAATTCCCACTCTATCACACACAGCTGCTCCCACATCTCGAAGAACAATTGTTACAATACAATTGTAAGTAACCGTTTTCTTTTTCAAGTGGTTGCAGACGTATTCCACTGAGGTGGCTCACAAACAGTATCAGAAGGAGATGGGCTCGGAGTCTACTTAAGAAGTGCCTGCAACACTGTCTTCCCAAAATTCACATCTGATCTGGATGCAGTCGTAATAGCATAATGTTTGGTAAAAGTATGTATGGAAGACCAAGTAGCAGCCCTGCATATGTTCCAATATTGTAATATCGCTGAGAAATGTGATTGATGCTGTTTCGGACCTCTTCAAATGAGTTCTTAACCTGTGCAGAGGTGAAATCCAAGCTACCACATAAGCCGTTGTAATACAGGATGTTATCCACCAGGAAATCAACTGCACCGAGACCACTTGACCCTTCATACAATCCAAAAAAGAAACAAAAAGATGAATGGAATGGCTTACTTCTTTCCAAGTAAAATGCTAAGCATTGTCTCACATCCAAGGAATGAAGACATTGTTCGTCAGCACTCGAATGAGGTTTGGGAAAAATACAGGTAAGTGACTAGTCTGGTTAAGATGAAATTGTGATGCCACCTTACACAAAAACTCAGGATGAAGTCTCAAAGCAATCTTGTCCATGAAAAACTGGGTATATGGAGGATTTGCCATTAGGGTCTGCAGCTCACTAACTTTTCTCACAGAAGTTATGGCCACATGAAATGCTTTATTTTGGCATAGTAGAGACATAGAACAAGTTGCCAAGGGCTCCAATGGAGGTACCATGAGTAGGGTCCTTCCATATTAACAGCTGTGAAAAACGTATCACAGACTGTGAAATCTGGTCTTTTGTGTACTTTTACCCTATATTATACAGATTTCACAAGGGAGACCAGTGTTTCTTAAACTGGGGGTCCCAACCCAAAAGAGGGTTGTGGGGAGGGGTCAAGGTTACTGAAGGGGGGAGTGTGGTATTGCTACCTTTACTTCTGTGGTGCCTTCAGAGCTGGGCGGCTGGAGAGCACCAGTTGCTGGCCAGCTGCCCAGCTCTGAAGGTAGTGATGTAGCCTGCAGCAGCGCAGAAGTAAAGGTGGCAATATCCTGCCATGACACCCTTATTTCTACACTGCTGCTGGCAGTTCTGCTGCCTTTAGAACTGGGCTCCCAGCCAGCAGCCACAGAGCTTCCTGCAGCTGGGGGAGGTTCCTGGAGGTGGATCTGACCCAGCCCGGCGTACAGTTGGAGCTTTCAGCCACTGTGCCCTGAGCCATGCCCCTCCCCGAGCCCAGTGCCCCAGCGCTCAGGGGTTAAAGAGGCCTTGGGCTAGCTGTGTGGGTGGGGGAGATGACCATGGAAAACCCCCCTTCCTCCCCCACAACATCACCCACCTGTAAGGCCAGCCCTGTCCCCCCCCAAAAGTGAAGCCCCCTCCATACTATGCCACCCTCACTTCTGTGCTGCTGCTGGAGGCGGCGAGAGAGCAGTGGCTGCTGGCCGGGCACCTAGCTCTGAAGGCAGCTCCGCCACCAGCAACAGCGCAAAAGTAAGGGTGGCAATATCGCAAACTCCCCTCCCCATTACACCCTTTTGGGTTGGGACCCCCATGATTACAACACTATAAAATTTCAGATTTAAGTATCTGAAATCATGAAATTTATGATTTTTAAAATCCTATGACTATGAACTTGACCAAAATGGACCATGAATTTGGTAGGGCCCTGGCCAACACAGAGTTATGGTCCCACTGAGAATCACTTCCTTCACTGGTGGAAAGAGACAAGTGAGCCCTTTCAGAAATCTGACTACCAAAGAGTTCAAGAAGATTGATTTCCCCTTGAACTGGAGGATGTAAGACCAAAACTGAGTGACAAACCAGATGACTGGAGGTATAACAATGTTCTGAACACGACTGCATTGTTGAGTCCCCCAGACGAGGGACCAGATGGAAAAACGATTCCATTTTGCCACATAGGGAGTCCTAATAGAGGGCTTTCTACTGCTCAGCAGAACTTGTCAAACAGCTTCGGAACAGGGCTTCTCTTCCTTGTCTAACCACACAGCATCCATGCTGGGAAGTGTAGACTGTTCAGCGCAGGGTGTGAAATCTGACCATGGTATGAAATCAATAGATCGGGACAAGGAAGAGGAATGGATGGAAGAACAGAAAGACTGAGGAGATTGGAAAACCAACACTGTCTCAGCCAAACGGATGCAATGAGAATCAGTCTGGCATGATCCATCCTTAGCCTGAGGACTACCTAAGGAATGAGCAGGACTGGGAGTAAAGTATACATCTGAGCGGATCCTCAACTCAGATGAAATGCGTCTGTCATGGAATCCAGACTGAGATCCATTTGAGAGCAAAACTGACGGCACTTTTTGTTGTCCTTCGTTGCAAACAGGTTAACAGCAGGAATACACCATTCTCCGAATATGCACCTCAGCACACTGCTCTTCAGAGATCACTCGTGATTCTGAGAGAAATTCCTGCTGAGATGATCAGCCACGTGATTCTGGGCACTTGGTAAATGAACGGCTGTGAGAATGAAGTTCTCTTCAGTGCAGAATTGGCAGAACTTTACTGCCTCCTGACAAAGCTGATAGGAGTGGTCTCCCCTGTTTGTTCACATAATACATTGCTGTGGTGTTGTCGGTGAGTATGTGAACCACTATGCCCCTGATCTGTGCTCAACATTCCTTGTGTGCATTGTAAACAGCCCGAAGCTCCAGAATGCTTATATGAAGAGATGCTTCCTGCTCCAACCACAAACCTTGTAACTTCAATTCCCTCAAATGTGTTCCCCAACTTATTGTGGAAACATCTGTGACTATGGTCCTGTCTGGAAGAGGTTCAGCAAAGGGAACACCCTAGCATACATTGCTCTGAATTGTCCAGCACTGGAGGGAGTCCAGAATTGCTGGAGGCACTCGGACCAGCCCGTCGAATACCTGACAGACCAACCAACAAGGCTTGAAGAGGATGAAGGTACAATCTTGCATGCTGGAGCATGTAACTGCATGTGGCCATATGACCTAACAACATCAAGAACACTTGAATTATAATAGAAGGATGAGAGCGGAGAGCCAGACATGGATGGTGAATTGTCTGGAATCGCTCATTCGGTAGGAATGTCCTTGAACTCATAGAATCTAGTAGAATGAATGAAGATTGCACCAAGAATCATGGCAGATGAACACCAATATAGAAGGGGAGAAGTAATTGAAGCCCCAACTATTGTGGACCAAACGATCTGGTTGGAAGGAATGCAAATAAACGTAAATGCACAACAACTGGAGTGTGTGCCATATGCCTTACCTCTGTTACAAGTGTGGCGACAACAATGGGACTATACGAAATAAAAGAGGTATAGGGGAATATATTGTAGGTGGCATTGGTGCTGGAGCTGGAGTTTTAAAATCATTTGATATTGAGATGTTACAAGGGAAAATGGCAGCCTTGGGTAAGATTTTGGGGGTTATATAGACACATGTAACACAAAATGTTGGTGAATTATCAGAGCAAGGAATAAGAAGTGTGGAGCTCCAATTGAAACAAGCCCAAGCCTTGGAAACATCTCTAAATGTAAATCTGTTTGGTGTGTCTGAAATTAACAATAAAACTGTACTAGCAATATGATGTGTAGAGATGCAAACTTATGGGATACAATATATAGAGAGAATGGTAAATCTGTTAAGTAATGGGCAATGGCCTTTTGAATCGAATCAACGAATTGCAGGATGGAAGGAATATATGGAGTTTAATTGGAATCAAGCCACTCTGAGGGGAGAGTGGAAAGGCAGAATGCTGTTACACAACACAGGGAAGCAGAGAAAAGCACCAATGGCCTGGGTGTTGCCAAAAATTATTAATGGAGAATTATGGCAAATAGAAATAAGTGGGACCCACCTGGTTCAAGAAGAAGGGGGTTATAAATTAGTAGAATTAACAAAACATTGTGAGGAGTGGGAGAGAAATAAATGGGTGTGCCCACAGCTAACTTGGTCCCTAGAGGGATGTCATCTGAACCATTCAAGCGGACACTGTACCATGCAAAATTTAGCCTCTAATGGCACAAGAGTGTTTGATTTAGGCAATGGGTGTATTTGTGTGGCAACCACTGAAAAACATGTATTTTGGAGAAGTATGAGGAAAAAAAGGCCAATTGAGTCATGTAAATGTAATGTAACAGATGTCATTATTGATGGAATTATTTACCGAGGTCCTCTATTTTTAAAAAAGGAAATTGTTTGGATACCAAAAGATGCGGACTGGTCCTTTGATTTGGGGATACACTGGGAACAATGGGAAAATTTGATTGATGAAAGTGAAAAAATCAGGCAATATGCAAAAGATGTATCTAAATCTGCTCAGCTGGGAAAATAAACATTCTGGTCCACAATGGTCAAATATTAAAATTGGGGAAAGAAGGAGAACAATTGACAGTCCATCACTGGTATGATGTTTTTAAAGGATGGTCTCCCAGTGCTACAGCTCTTCTAAATTGAATGCTACATCCTCTTGTCATATTATTTGCATTGATGAGTTTGTTAACCTTTATTATGCTATGTCTATACTGCCGAATAAGAAAGCGACAAGAAGTTCTGGAGCAAATAATATATAAAATTGAATTGCTTGCAAAATTATAAAGTGATACAATAATTAATGGTATTAATCATGTATCAAAGGGAGGAAATGTTGGGATATGTACATATATATAGATATATATATCCATGTAATATGTTATAGGCCATGGAGGCCTAGTGTGGATGACATGAACTAGTGTGTTTTGACATGAGTACATATGTTGCATGTTGGCAACTGAAGCAAAAAGCTTAAGGTTTCAAGCGGTCAAGGACTATTGTACAAAACAACTGTTATGTCCTGGGAAATATATGGAGAATCAGCAGATAAGGAAACACCACCAGCTGGACTGCTATAAAAAATGTATAAGAATTGGAGGAAATAGCATGCCTCGGATCCTGGCGGCCTGCCTGGAACTGAGTTGTGGGTGAAAGGCCCAAACAACAGAGACAAAAAACTAATGATGTCATGAAGTAGATTATAAATGGAGGCTTCCCACATTTGCAATTTGGAATCTATCAACAACCAGAGCCCTGTTTGGATATAGATGTGGTCTTTCTGCCGACTTCCCACATCTTGTGATCTGATCTGGTTGAACCTCGACTGGCCATCAGGACTTCATTCTGATCTGCGGACTCTGGTGTAATATATTTGGGGTAAGAATGTGGATTGAATGAGGTTTATTTTGTAAGCAATAAAGAGTACTTAGAGTATTATATACCAACACTGTGTCCGGTATCTGCCTCCCCATCCCGTAAGGAGGCCCCTATTGTGGGTCTAATAGCTTCTTCTGCTATGCCTTCAGCACCATCTGGCTTGGCTGCAGAATCAGAGAACCACAGGTTTAGAAGGGAAAATGAGGGTTATCTAGTCTAACCCCCTGCCAAGATGCAGGATTTGTTGAGTCTCAAAGACTTTAAGGTCAGAAGAGACCATCATGATCATCCGAACAACCTCACCCACCCACTCCTATAATAAACCCCTAGTCTCTGGATTAGTTACTAAGGTCCTCAAATCATGATTTAAAGACTTCAAGTTACAGAGAAGCCACCATTTACACTAGTTCAAACCTGCAAGTGACCCATACCCCATGCTGCAGAGGAAGGCCAAAAAAACCCACGGTCTCTGCCAATCTGATCTGGAGGAAAAACTATCCAAGACAGATGGCTCTCCAGCAGCTTTTGGAAAACTTCCATTGAAGGAGCTTCTACAAGTTTGTTCCATCGTCCTACTGTTCTTACAGTTAGGAAGTTATTCCTGAGATTTAATCTAAATCTGCTATGCTGTAGTTAGAATCCATTGCCTCTTGTCCTGCCCTCTGTGGCAAGAGAGAATTTTTCTCCATCTTTTTTATGGCAGCCTTTCAAGTATTTGAAGATCGCTATCATATTCCCCCACTCCTTTAATCTCCTCTTTTCCAAACGAAACATACCCAGTTCCTTTAGCCTTTGTTTATATGGCTTGCATTCCATTCCTTTGATTATCTTTGTTGCTCGCCTCTGGATCCTTTCCAGTTTCTCTACAGCCTTTCTATACGTTGGTGAACAAAACTGGACACAGTACTCCAGCTGAGGCCTAACCAGCACAGAGTAGAGCGGTACTGTCACCTCCCGTGACTTGCATGCTATGACTCCATAAAAGTCTCAGTCAATGGCACATTATTGAGGGAGGTGATGAAAACTATGTGGGTTCAAGTCAAATGTTCAGGAGGATCTCTGTTAGCACATAGCAGGTATGTATACAGTCCAAAACCCACTTAGCCACTGTGAAGGCATTGGTTGTCGTGTTATCTATTTCACAAATACAGCTAATAGTCTTGGTGAGGCTCTAAGTGATGTAGTCCAGTCCATGTAAACGGACACTGCTCTAAGCACACCTAGTGTTTGGAATTTTACTTTGGCTATGGAAGAAAGGGGTTTGGGGGGAAAAAACAGGAGGATGAATAGACTGGCTAATGTGAAAGTCTGAGACAACCCTGAGAAGGAACTCTATGTGGGTATGTCTACCCTGCAATTATACACCCGTGGCTGGCTCAGGCTTGTGGGGCTCGGGCTAAGGGGCTGTTTAATTGTGGTGTAGACCTTTGGGCGTGGGCTGCAGCCTTAACTCTGGGACCCTCCAACCTCCCATGGTCCTAGAGCCCAGGAGTCAGCCTGAGCCCAAATGTCTACAACGCAATTAAACAGCCCGCTAGCCTGAGCCCTGAGAGCTCACGTCAGCTGGCATGGGCCAGCCGCAGGTTTTTAACTGCAGTGTAGACATACCCAGAGAGGCCAGAGGGTGACCTTGACCTTGTGAAAGATAATATAAGGGGGGAACCAACGGAGGGAGGGGGAGTCTATCTTTGTGGAGACATAACAGAGGCTATGTCTACACGGCAATGTAAGCCCGTACTTAAGCTTGGGCTCAAGCCTAACCCCCCTTGCATCTACACTGCTATTGCGCTAACCCAGGGTTCAGACCCAGGGTCCCAGGGCCTGAGCACAAGTCAAGCTGGAACCAATGGTTAAAGCCCTACTGCTTTGCAGTGTAGATGCAGCCCCACTTAAAACATGTCCTGGGAGTCCGCCAGAAGTATCCTACAATTCCATGGGACAACTTCCTTAGTTCTCTCTATGCAGCCCCACTTAAAACATGTCCTGGGAGTCTGCCAGAAGTATCCTACAATTCCATGGGACAACTTCCTTAGTTCTCTCTATCCCAACAATCTCTAATCAACTGTATTGAAAAGAGAAGCCATCCCCCCTTAGCATATGGCAGCAGCGCAAGTCAGCGTTAACCTGTTGTTTTCTGATCCCTGAGCTGCAAGCGCACTATTCGGAGAGCCTCCTGGATTTGCAATGGAGACTGATCAGAGCAAGCCCTTTTTAAAGCCTGCTGCTTCCTGGTCATGGGAACACAGCCAAATTTTGGTGAATCTCTGGTGCGAGGCCAGTACAACTGAAGGCTTCGGCAAACACACCAGGAATGACTATACATACCAGCAGATAGCTAAAAAGCTGGCAGCTTTGCAAATTTTCTGGAAAGGTGATCAATGAAGGGAGCATACTAAGAGGCTGAAGAACAAGCAACAGAAGACCAGGGAAAAGAACTACACCTCAGGCAACGACATGCCCATTTTATCAGGAGTTTGACCAGGAGCTGGGCATTGTGCTCAGCACAGAGCCAACTGTCCTTCATGACAACCTGATCAGCCAGGATGGTGCCCTGCTGCCCCCTGAATCCAGCATGGAGACTGATGGGAGCCAGCAGCAGGCCCTGAATGAGGTGCATGAAATGACTCTATTTATTAAACCAGTCCCAGAGCAGGCTGTGGATCAGGATAAACAGCAAATTTAGGTCCCTACTTGGAAGAGCTGTTTGAGCCCCTTCCCCTCCTCTTACCCCTCCCCTCCCAGGAGGAACAGTCTGCTGCTGAGCCTGAAGCAAACCCAGTGGAGTCAGAAGTCGCCCCAGAGCCGGGTAAGTTTATGACTCCAATTTACAGTTTATTATTACAGTAATGGGAGGGATTTCTGCTCTAAGAAGCAACGCTAAAGTTATGATAAGCCCTGGCTACTAGCATGTGTCTGCTAATGGTGGATTGTATCAGAGCACCTTGATGTCCCCCCCCCACAAACCACATCTCCTGACCACATGGAGTTCAAAATGGCAACTGGAAATTTCAAACATTCATAACAGCTGTAAAAGGTCTTTTCACTGTGAAGTCACAGATGTTTGCTAGTCACTCATGTTTTCCTTTCAATAGTAAGGACTTGAAATGTGCCGTTCTGTAACCATTCTTGTTTGGTCTATGGAGCTGCCTGGAAATGGTGAATTCAGTGTGTATGTTTGGGGAACGGTCTTCTATTTCCAAATCTAGTCCATTTCAGTTTCAGGTAGTCCATGCCATCTGTGGTTCACAAAATCATTTCTCTCAAGAATAAGTAGAGTGTCAGTTTTTGCCCAGAACTGATTATTTTAATCTGCCAAAAGCACATTAAACCATTCTAAACCTACCGAGAATGTAATTAAACCTTCTTTTGCCAGGGCCTCTGAAATCAGGGTATGATTTCATAAGCCAAGGCAAAAGGGAATACTCGGGGTCCCTCAGAATAATGGAGAAAGTAACTCCATTTATGTCAATGTCATTTAGTGGGAATAGTGTCCCAGCCTGTCCATGAATGTAGACTCCTGAGAAGCAAAAAACTCTGACATTGTGAACTTTTCCAGTACAGCCCACGTTGACGCTCGTAAATTGGCCTCTGTGGTCTAAAAGGGCCCACATAACAATGAAGTAGTAGCCTTTGTGGTTTATGTACTCATGTTCTCCTTGAGGAGGGCAAATTATGGGTCCATGAGTCCCATCAATTGCCCCGGAGCAGTAAGGAAACCCTATTCTCTCTGCCAGCAATTACCTCTGGAATATCTTTACTGCCCACCACACACGGGGTAAACCACACACCTGATTGCCTCAGATACCTCCACCACCACTTTACCCACAGTTGACTTTCCAACTCTAAACTGGTTGACAAAGAATCTGTAGCAGTTCGGAGTAGCCAGCTTCCAGATGGTTACGGCAACACACTTCCGGACCAGCAACGGTGACCTCAGTTGTGTCTCTACACTAGAGGGTGGGAGCAAGCTGTTCACAAAGCTCCAGAAATGTAGCTTTCTTCATGCAAAAGTTCTGGACTCACTGTTGGTCAACCCAGATCTACAGGACAATGTGACCCACCAGTCTGTGCTTCTACATAGGAGGCATCAGCGGCTATGCCAATTGTACTGAGCAGCATCTGCCAGTGCGAGTCTGCCATGCCAGGGTACTCCTCCTCCTTCTTCATCAGGAAATCCATCAGGTATCTTGGGTGGGACAGAAAACACCACTGAAATGTCCACCAGCACCTCACAGATGCTCTGCCAGTTTCTTGACACAGGAGTGAAAGCACAAGCAAGAGAAGTTCTTCAAAAGGTCCCTCCATGTTGCTGGCTCCAGTAGCTGGGAGCGCACCAACCAAAATGACTGCTCGACAGACTGTATTGGCAGACTGTTCAAACTTCCTGTAGTCTGCAGGGTAGGCAGTACAGTTTTCTCACAGTGCATCATGATCACGGGGATAGAGTGGCCACATTTTGGGAAGGAGCTAAGGACTTTGGGATATGGTTGATTTGTCTCAGGTCTGTGCGCTGCAGTGTGGATGCCAGAGCCCCCAAGTTTGAGCACGAGTTAGAAAAGTCTTAATGTAGGATTAAAAAACAGTGTAGGCGCTCAAGCCCAAGGTTCCCTAACATGGGTCAGCTGACTCAAGTCCCACTAACCCTGGGTTTACACTGCAGCACAAGAGAGAGAGCTGGTGGCCATGGGCTCAAAGGGAGGGCCCATCAATCAGTTAGCACTACATTGAGATCCAAAGAGGAGGCGTTCTTTGATTGGAAGAAAGGCATGGGCAAGTTCTTTGAGAAATATTGTCACAGTAGGGTAAGAAAATATGTGGGCCTGTACCAGAGGCTATTCACTGCTTGAGAGAGAATGAGTGATCCAAAATACTGTGGATTGTCGCTTGCAGGAGCGTAATTTTGTCATGCAAAAACAAATAAAGAATATTTTCCATTTGGCTCGATAAGTTCATCTCATTGAGGGCTTTCTACTTTGGTACAGAATATCTAGGACTGCCACAGAGCGGTCCTTTTCAGTAGTGGTCAGCCAGATAACATCCAGGCTATCAGTTGTAGACACTCTGGCTCTAGCTGAAGGACTGGGCTGTTGCTCTGAGACAGTAGCAGTGATTGGAGCCGGTAGGGTTATTGGCTTCCAAATGGTGTCTCACTAGTTCAGGCATGTCACTAAAAGGCGCATAGTGTAGACAAAGCCTTAGTTTGTGACAAGCTGGAGTGTGAATCTAGCGTGACAGCTCTAGCCTGCCATGGACTAACTGTCCATGTGCACCCTGCTGGTGCGCCTATTATCAGTTTGTTAACACACTTTGATCTAATTCTCTTTGATCAAAGTGCATTAAAAAACTCTGTGTGTGTCAGCAGGGTCCACACTGACAGATAGTCCCCAGCAAGCTAGGGCTGGCAGAGTAGATTCAGACCCCAGCTTGCCTCTAAGATAAATGTTCATGTAGTCAAGCCCTGTGCATGCTGCTGCAAAATCTGACTAATGCTTGTAATTTTAAGCCAGCGAGTCTTTCCTTACTAGTGCACTTTTTCTTTTGTCACATGGTTTCTAAAGTCCTCGACCGAATTCCTTGTTTGCCTATTAATCATCCCATGTAAGTGAAACATTACCCTAAAGTGCAGATTGAGTGGGGAGCCTCTGGGTGGAGACTGTGGATCCCCATGAACTGTCCGCAATTGAAACAAACAGCCTAGTAGACTTTCAGAAAGTTTTGGTTCTGTTCAGATAAAAGGCTAATGCCCATCTGACAACTAACATATGGAAGGTAGCATCCTGCCAAGTCTGATGTAGTTTTGAGGGGGAAAATTGGGATATGGATGGTCTTGTTTATATGAAATTGAGAAGACACCTTGGGTCAGAACTTGGTATGTAGTCACAATACTACTTTGTCCTTTAAAACACTGTAAAAGGCGGCGGCGGGGGGGAATCTGCTACTAAAGCCTCCAATTCTCCAACCCTCCAAGCAGAAGTTATGGCTACCAAGAAAACTGTTTCAATAGCTAGAAGCAGCAGCAAACATGTAGCTAATGGTTCAAAGGAGTGTTTCATAAGGCAATTAAGAATGAGGTTCAAGTCCCATAGTGGATCAGGTTCTCTAATCCGTGGAAAGAGGTTCATCAGCCCTTTCAGAAACCTTACGGTCTCGGGGGTAAGAAAAAACTGAAAAATCTTCTACCAGTGAGTGAAAGGTACAGCGCCACCAAGAGGACCTTGAGAGAACCCTTAAGGAGACCAGATCTTTTCAATTCCAACAGGTAAACTAAAACTGTGGGAAGAGGAGAGTGAACAGGAGAAACTTGATGATGGGAATACCAGTGGTGAAGTCTCTTCCATTTCTGAAGTATTTCATGTAAATGTCTTTCTACTATGTAACAATATTTGTTGCACCTCTGTTGAACAGAAAATCTCTATCCCCAAGAAGCATCAAGGAGTCACACCTGAAGCTGCAGAATTTCTAATCCGGGATAAAGTAACAAACCAGTCTCCTGAGACAACAGGTAACGTCTCAGCAGTGGACAAGAAGTGAATCAAATCAGGTCAGGATACCAAACTTGTCTTGGCCACGTGCAATCAAAATGACTATGGCTTTATGCTTCTTTATCTTGTTCAAAACTTTGAAGAGCAATGGTGTTGGTGGATACTTGTAAAGTAGGCTCTTTGCCCAGGAAATAAGGAAAACATCTCCTAGTGAGTGAGGGATCTAAACCCCTTCTGGAAATCCCCAAGGTAAGAATATGGTGTTGAGGACTCATAAGTCCCCATTTGTAATTATAGGAGAACTACCTGCTGAGGTCATCGCTGTGGTATTCTGTATAGCAGGGAGGTAAGAAACTGAGATCACTATTTGGTTGGCCATGCACCAATTCCAGCAGTTTACTGCTCCATCACAAGTGAGAGGGAACACACCCTGCCCGATGATTGATGTAAAACATGCAGGCCACATGGCCTGTCATGATCTTGATGGATTTGACTTTGATCAGAGAAAGAAGGTGAATACAAGCACTTCTCACTGCTCTCAACTCTAGAAGGTTGATATGAAGAAGCCTCTCTTGGGATGACTATTTGTCCTGGATTGTGTTTGACCTCAGATACACCCCCTATCCCAAGAAGGATGGGTCTGATGGTATGACGATGGTAGGAGGATCTTAAATTGCAGGAGTCCTGAAAAGATCTGCTGTATTGGTGTCAAAGTGGATTTCTCAAGATTGAGTTGGAGGTCTAAACTGTGGAATAGTGACCTTGTCACTTGTACTGCTGACAATACCTCTTGATAAGAGGGACTTCTGAGCAACCAATTATTGAGATAAGGGATGACGATTATCCCCATAAGACATAGGTGGGCAGCTACAATTACCATGATCTTTAAGAATACCCTTAGGGCAGAGGTGAGGCCAAAAGAGACGGTGCAATACTGGCAGTGGTCATGGTTGACTATAAAAGTGAAGAAATCTCTTGTGAGAGGGATGAATCATGACATGAAAATAAACATCTTGAAGGTTGAGAGTCAGAAACTAATCCCCAGAATCAATGGAGGGAATTATAGCTGCAAGAGTCCCCATATTTGTTACATCTGAGATCTAATATTGGCCTCCATCCCCTGTTCTTTTTGGAAACCAGAAAGTAGTTGGACTAAATCCCCTTTTCCCCTGAGCTATACTGGAATGGGTTCTGTAGCTCCTAAGCATAGAAGAGAGGCAACCTCCTGTCTAAGCAATTGATCATGAGATGGGTCCCCGAAAAGGGATGGAGAAGCAGTGGTAGGAGGAAGGGATGGAAGAGAAGGGGATGGAGTAACTGGACCTTATGACCTCCAAAACCCACTTGTTGGATGCTATGGCCTGACATGCAGGTTGAAATTGGGAGAGATGGTATCCAAATGGGGGGTGAGAGAGGATGGAATAGTGCAGTCATCCCTGTGGAGTGGGTGGGTCAGACTCTCAACCAAGTCATCAAAATTGGATGGCTGGGATGAAGTAGCTGTGGCAGTAGCTGGCTTCTTGGAATATTTTGGTCTCTTGGCTGGAGGTTCAGGAGGTCTACAGAAAGTAGAAAAGTGAGCTGGGAGAGTTCTCTGGGCTGTATGACACCTGCTAAATTTTTTTTTATTCACAGGTGTATAGATCCCAAGTGTTGCCCTCAAATCCTTCAAACTGTGATGGGAATTGTCAGTAGAATTCAAAAATAAAACTTGTGACTGTCAAAAGGAAAGTCCTCTACAATAGGGGGAGGGATAGCTCAGTGGTTTGAGCATTGGCCTGCTAAACCCAGGGTTGTGAGTTCAATCCTGGAGGGTGCCACTTAGGGATCTGGGGCAAAAATCAGTACTTGGTCCTGCTAGTGAAGGCAGGGGGCTGGAGTCGATGATCTTTCGAGGTCCCTTCCAGTTCTATGAGATAGGTATAGCTCCTTATATTTTTTCAATAGATTGTACCTCCTAAGGTATCTGGACAGCTGGAGCCAAGATGGTCATCACATCATGATTGCAATAGAAATGGACTGGGATGCAGTCTTAGCTGAGTCTAAGGAGGCCTGTAAATGTGTCTTGGCCAAGAGCTGACCTTGATGGCCTTCACAGTGCTCCTTTTGTGACCAAAAAGATCAAGACGCTTCTGGTCCTTGGTATACAGTGTCTTTGGTGTTGTACTGCCTCCCATGTTTATTAACTGCAGAACCAAGGAATTCTATTTAAGATGTGAGAATAAAAATTCTGACTCCTTGACCAGGACATAGTATTTCTGTTGGCACACTTGCATGTAGGGAGTGCTGTTGCAGGAGTTCACCAGATCATCTTGGCTGGCTCTAAAAGTGCCTCATTAATTGGAAGTGCCATATGTCTTGAAGCTGAGGCATGTAAAATCTCCATGAGTTTATGATGGGAGTCCTGGATTTCCTCAAGAGGAATATGAAGTGTATCCAGGACTCGCTTCATCAGCTCATGGAACTATCAAAAGTCATCCACCATAGAAGGTGGTGGAGGCATTACAGCCTCATCTGGTGGTGATGATGAAATATTTGTGTGAGGTGTTACTTTCCTTGTCAGTACTTGCCTTCTGTTCTTTAAAGGTCTACTACAGCAGTTCTGATTAGTGAGGAGGCAGCGAGAGCACAGGAGAATGAGACTGCCTATGCTCCCTATGAGAGGGACTCAGGGCCCTTAAAAATTGTTGGTGGTATAGGGCTCATGGATTGCAGTAAGACCATTGAGGAGGACCATAGGGCATAGGAGGAGATAGCTACCATTGGTCATCTCAGCTGTTTGAAAGTGGAGGTCGCCTAGCCTCCCTTCTCTCCATGTGCGAAGGAGCGTAATGTGTCTTCGAATAAATAAATCTCTTGAACAGAAAGCTATGAGTCCGAATCAGAGTCCTCTTCCACATAGATGATACCTATTCTCCCTGGACGGCGGAAGTCAGAAAAGTAGAGGGTCTCAATGAAAAATGAGTAATTGTTGACCCAGAAGACCTTGGTACTGAGAAGTGCACAGTACGAGTAGGCAGTAGAGACTCTGGTTCACTGGAGACAAAGAAGTCCATTGAGTATCTGAATTCCTGTGGTACTGGGGGTATGTTGGAGGTCAGTATTGGTACTGAGGTAGGTACCTGTCTAGTCTGAATTGAAGGATGAACATGCCCAGGCACCGACTCAGATGTAATAGTCCCAAGAGTACCAAAGAGTCTGATGGCACTGATCTCCTGTTTGCATGGACATGACCAATGGAAGCAGGAGGATGACTTTGGGGTCAGGTCCTCCTTGGTAGAAGCATGACTTTTAGAAGCCGCCTTAGACATATTCACAGTACCAGAAACACTCAGAGCCTCAATAGCACTCCTCTTGGGGTCTCTGGTGACCAAGGTTTCTTTGAAGGAGATCTAACGCTCCTGCTCCCCTTGGTTGGTAATCCATCAATTTATAATGTGAGGCTCTCGGTACCGTTAGCATGGATGAAGATGCCTCAGCCCCCAGGGCTTTCAGTGACTGGTATCTTGAGGTGGCCAGAGTAGCAGCTGTCTTCTCCCTTGCAGGTCTCAGTGACTGAGATCCTAAGGTTGAAGGAATAGCAGAAAACTCCTTGAAGCTCTCAGTGACCAGGATCCTGAGGTAGACAGGGCATACAGGGGTGTCCTCAGAGCACTGGTCTGAAGCCAGTTTTAAGGATTTCTCTAATCTCCCTGTTCTTACGAGATCTGATTTTAAATGAAGTACAGATCTTCCACTTTGAGAGAATATGGGTATCCCCCAAACACTTCAGACTCTGAGAGCATCTGTCAATAACTGGGATCGCCTTCCATCAGGAAAGACAATATTTAAAGACTTGAGATCTTGGCATAACCCAGAAAATAAAAGTCCAAAATGACTAACTGGAGAAACACAAGTACAAGAAAACAGACAAACACCCAAAGAAACTATCTACAACTATATACTAACTAACCTAACACTTTATAGGTACGGCTTGCCTGAGTCATTAAACACACAGGAAAGGCCTCATTCTTTGGAAGATAGGATAGGGAGGTAAATGAATCTTCAGGCTGAAAACAGGACGTTTGTGCTAAATACAGTAAGTAAATAGGTCTGTAGCTAAACAGACAGAATATCTGAGCCATCTAAAATAAGAGGGAGAACACCAAGGGAATCATTTACTACCAACAAGATAACAATGGACAAGATCGCTTAGAAATCTAGAGATGAGGTAAAGAGTACATTGAGTGTGGACAATACGTGGACAGAGCATGTTGCACAGGGATTGGTTCCTGCAAAATAACCAATCCAATCCAAAAATGTGTGATTCAATTCATAGTAAATGCAAAGAGATGTGTCATGTATATAAAGGGAGAGGATTTCTGTGTAACTTTAGAGCAGTGATGTATCACAGAATCATAGAATATCAGGGTTGGAAGAGACCTCAGGAGGTCATCTAGTCCAACCCCCTGCTCAAAGCAGGACCAATCCCCAACTAAATCATCCCAGCCAGGGCTTTGTCAAGCCTGACCTTAAAAACCTCCAAGGAATAAGATTCCACCACCTCCCTAGATAACTCATTCCAGTGCTTCACTACCCTCCTAGTGAAAAAGTTTTTCCTAATATCCAAACTAAACCTCCCCCACTGCAGCTTGAGACTATTACTCCTTGTTCTATCATCTGGTACCACTGAGAACAGTCTAGATCCATCCTGTTTGGAACCCCCTTTCAGGTAGATGAAAAGAGTTATCAAATCCCCCCTCATTCTTCTCTTCTGCAGACTAAATAATCCCAGTTCCCTCAGCCTCTCCTCATAAGTCATGTGCTCCAGCCCCCTAATCATTTTTGTTGCCCTCTGCTGGACTCTTTCCAATTTTTCCACATCCTTCTTGTAGTGAGGGGCCCAAAACTGGACACAGTACTCCAGATGAGGCCTCACCAATGCCGAATAGAGGGGAATGATCACGTCCCTCGATCTGCTGGCAATGCTCCTACTTATACAGCCCAAAATGCCATTAGCCTTCTTGGCAACAAGGGCACACTGTTGACTCAGATCCAGCTTCTTGTCCACCATAACCCCTAGGTCCTTTTCGCAGAACTGCTGCCTAGCCACTCGGTCCCTAGTCTGTAGCGGTGCATGGGATTCTTCCTTCCTTAGTGCAGGAATCTGCACTTGTCCTTGTTGAACCTCATCAGATTTTTTGGCCCAATCGTCTAATTTGTCTAGGTCTCTCTGTATCCTATCCCTACCCTCCAGCGTATCTACCCCTTCTCCCAGTTTAGTGTCATCTGCATCCACACCGCCTACATTTGAGTCTAATCAACTAAGCGTAGCATTGCTGTATGCCAAATAAAGATATGTGAGTGTCAAAGTCTGGAGTAAACTGATTTATTGGGAAACAGAGTGGAAAGAAGTCTCAGGGGGAATCCCAACACACTAAAGCACTCTGTAAAAGCAGGTACGTTTGACGCTCTGTCTCAGGCCGAAAAGAAGGAACTGAGAGCTGTTCACCTCTGCAGTCCTATACATCCTTGCTATTGGGCACGAGATGTTTAGAGCACATGTATGGGCCGAATGGGCGCTATTACCGAAAAATTTCTGATCACAGGCGCAAAACAGTGGGACAGGGGTGCATGCACACCTGAAGAGGAGCACCCATAGGGAAGAAGAATCAGAAATTACAGGCAAATGTTTGAGTCCCAATTGCAAGGACATTTGACCTTCTCAGACTGTCTTTGGACCGTGGGTTCATCGAACTAGTGCAAAAGCTGATTAATACGAATGATACCTACAGCTGAGTATCAGCCAGTAGTGTGTTACCACTCCCAAGTACAGTTTCAAGGAGATGCCATGATCTAGCTGAATAGGAAAGAACAAATTTATCAGATGACATACCGAAAGATGTGATTGTGGTGGGTATGACAACTGATATGTGAGAGGTAAGTGGGTGAGATAATATCTGTTATTGGATCAACTTTTGTTGGTGGAAGAGACAAGCTTTCGAGCTTCACAGAGCTCTTCTTCAGGTCTGGAAAAAGTAACCATAGTATCACAGGAGGGGTAGGAGGGCGGGACATGAGCAACACATCTTGAAGAACAACAGTTACAAAAAGTTAGCTCATATCGATTCCATTCTAGGTGACTCACAAGCAGTATCCTTGCAGGTGGGCTAGGAGTTCACAGCCTAGCGGCTTGTAGTATTGCTGTACCAAAGCCAGCATCATCCTGGTCTGCTGGGTAAGTGCGTAATGGGACGTGAATGTGTGGACAGACAACCAGGTGACCGCCCTACAGATGTCCTGGATAGGCAAATGGGCTAGGAAAGCTGTCGAAGAGGCTTGCGCCCTGGTTGAATAGGTGGTTACAATTGCTGGAGATGGCACCTTTGCCTGACTGTAGCAGGGTGTAGCCCGAAGATATTATGTCGAGCACCCAATGCTCCGAGGTCAACCACAATCAGTCTGACCGGAAGGGGTGCAGGCGGTTGAGGAAAGAGCGGGGGGGGGGGGGGTGGATCCTGGGAAGTGACTGGGGCGCCATCCTCGGGAGCATCTTCAAAATGCCTGCTTCTGGAAGAACCAGGCTGGGCAGAGGAACAGGAAGATGAGGGATGACGCCATTTAAATCCTTTATCTCGGTCCTTCTTCCTGTAGGAGCTGGACAGGGGGACACCCCAGGACCTCGACAGAGGGGGAGACATACATGCCTGAGTCTGCCGACTGATCCTCATCGGTGACCGGTAAGGAGAGGGCAAGGACCAGTGCCTGCCCAAAGAGTGGTAACGGGGAGCCGGAGACCGGTGCTGTGACCGGGAACGATCCTGCACCAGAGGGATCAACTCCTGGGAGAACGCCTAGGTGATGGTGATCTGCACCGTGGCGAACTCTGGCGGAAGGCCCGATGGTACCATGGGTACAGGGATCTGCGACGGGACTCAGGTGTCACTGGCCTTGAAGGTGGAGACCTGGGCATCAGGGACCTGTGTCTTCTAACTGGGGACTGAGGCAGCAGTGCCAGGGTCTGAGGCCATGGTGACAGGGACTGACAGCTGTGGTCCGGGGGTTGGGAATGCTCCACTGCTTTAGGGGGCGGTCCGATAACCAGCTTGCCCAGAGATGCCGGGGCCTTGGGCGGGTCCGTTGCCTGACTTGGGGTCTGCGGTGCCAGTTGCCCTACTTGCTCTTTGGCCGTTGGGCCCACTTCAGGCACAGATGACACTACGAGGGGCCGGGACTCCCTGCCGCTCCCAGGATTAGGAGACGGGTCCCTGGCTGGGCTAGGGGGTCCGACTGCAGCGGTACCCCCAAGCAGCTCTGGTGTGGGCACGTGGCCTGACACAGGTCCTTTGCCTGAAGCCCCCTTCTTCTGCGATGCTGGCAGGCCTGTCAACTTTGACCGCTTCTTAGGCACCGGTGAAGGGGAATGGTGACGGGTGTATTCCGATGCTGGTGGTGCGCTGCGTGCCGATGCTGAGGTGCCGGGCGTGGAGTGCAATTGAGAAGGCTCCGAGGTAGGATAAAGTACAGTATCCATGAGGAGGGCCCTCAAGGGGATATCACGCTCCTTCTGAGTTCAAGGGTGAAAGTTTTTGCACTTATCCTTTCTGTGGGACTCCCCCAAACACTTTAAAAAACGGTTACTTACCTTTTTGTAACTGTTGTTCTTCGAGATGTGTTGTCCATGTCCATTCCAAGCAGGTGTGTGCACGCCTCGCGTGCACGCCAGCCGGAAGATTTTCCCTTAGCAGCGTCCGTAGGGTCGGCCTTGGCGCCCCCTGGAGTGGTGCCTCCATGGTGCCCTATATAGGAGCCAGCCAACCCTCAGTTTCTTCTTGCCGGCACTCCAACAGAGGGGTAGGAGGGTGGGTATTGGAAAGGACATGAACACCACATCTCGAAGAACAAGTTACAAAAAGGTAAGTAACTGTTTTTTCTTCTTCGAGTGATTGTTCATGTCCATTCCAAGCAGGTGACTCACAAGCCTGAGTTTAGGTGGTGGGGTCGGAGTTCACTGCGGATTGGAGCACTGTGCGGCCGAAGGCTGCATCGTCTCTGGCCTGGTGCATGATGGCATAGAGCGACGTGAAGGTGCGGATTGAGGACCACGTGGCAGCTCTGCATATTTCCTATGTCAGGACCTGAGCCAGGAACGCCGCGGAGGAGGCCTGTGCCCTTGTGGAGTGGGCCGTGATTGGCAGGGCACGCACCTTAGCCCAACCGTAGCATTCTCGGATGCAGGCCGTGATCCATGAGGAGATACAGTGTGATGAGACAGGGAGTCCCTTCATCCTGTCGGCCACAGCAACAAAGAGTTGGGTTGATTTCCTGAACAGTTTGGTTCTTTCAATATAGAATGCCAGGGCCCTGCGAACGTCCAGGGAATGCAGCCTACGCTCCGTGCCGGAGGAGTGTGGCTTAGGATAGAACACAGGGAGAAAAATGTCTTGACCCATGTGGAATTGGGAGACCACCTTCGGAAGGAACGCCGGGTGTGGCCTGAGTTGGACTTTGTCTTTGTGGAAGACAGCGTATGGAGGCTCGGACGTCAGTGCTCTGAGTTCCGACACCCTCCTGGCTGAGGTGATAGCCACTAGGAATGCGACCTTATATGAGAGATATAACAGACAGCACGTAGCCAGGGGCTTGAAGGGGGGCCCTGTGAGGGCGGAAAGGACCAAATTGAGGTCCCAAGCTGGGGCTGGTTGTTGAGTATGTGGGAACAGTCTGTCCAGGCCCTTGAGGAAGCGACAAACCAATGGGTTCGCGAAAACTGAACCACCTTCCACTCCTGGGTGGAACGCTGAGATGGCCGCCAAGTGGACCCGAACCGAAGAGAGGGAAAGTCCTAGTTGTCTCAAATGAAGCAAGTAATCCAGAGGGATCGGGGCGAGCAATGGAGCCTGACCCTGCTGTTTGGCCCAGATGGAGAAGTGTTTCCACTTGGCCGTGTATGTGGCCCTGGTGGAGGATTTTCTGCTACCGAGGAGGACTTGCCTGACCTGCTGTGAGCATTGCATCTCCATGGGGTTTAGCCATGGAGCATCCAGGCAGTGAGGTGGTGCGACTCCAGGTTCGGTGGCGGAGATGGCCCGATCCTGTGTGATCAAGTCTGGGAGCAGGGACAGCAAGAGGGGCGCCCGTGTGGACATGTGCAGCAGCAACGTGTACCAGTGTTGGCGCGGCCACGCCGGCGCTATCAGGATGACACGAGCGTGATCCCTGCGGATCTTGAGGAGTACCCTGTGAACCATGGGAATCGGGGGGAAGGCGTAAAACAGGCCGCCTTCCCACGAGAGGAGGAAGGCATCCGTTAGAGACCCTGGATTGCGCTCCATGAGGGAGCAGAAACATCGACACTTCCTGTTGTCCCTCAAGGCAAACAGGTCTATCTGGGGATAGTCCCAGAGATGGAAGATTGAGCGTGCTACATCTCAGCGAAGGGACCACTCGTGACCATGGAACGAGCGGCTGAGGGCGTCCGCCAGTCCGTTCTACACCCCCGGGAGGTAGGATGCCGTCAGGTGAATTGCGTTCTGTACGCAAAAATCCCATAACGCGAGGGCTTCCTGGCACAGGGGAGAGGAGCGTGCACCCCCCTGTCTGTTGATATAGAACATCGCCGAGGTATTGTCCGTGAGGACTGCAACACACCTGCCCGCCAGGCGAGATTTGAAGGTTAGGCAGGCTAGACACACTGCCCGTAGCTCCCTGACGTTGATGTGCAGGGAGAGGTCCGCTGGGGACCAAAGGCCTTGGGTCCTGAGGTTCCCCAGATGCACCCTCCACCCCAGATCCGACGTGTCTGTTACCAAGGATAGGGATGGCTGGGGGCTGGCAAAGGGTACTCCCGCGCAGACCTCCCGCGGGTCGAGCCACCAGTGGAGGGAATCTAGCACCGTTCGGGGAAGCATCACCACAGAGTCCAGCGCGTCCCTGGCTGGTCGGTACACAGTCACTAACCAGGACTGGAGAGGGCGCAGCCTGAGCCTGGCATGGCTCACCACATAGGTGCACGCAGCCATATGGCCCATCAACTTGAGGCAGTTTCTCGCTGTGGTGTCGGGCAACGTTGGAGACCGAGAATGATGTTGGACATGGCCCGGAACCTGGCCTCCGGTAGGTACGCTCTGGCTTGTGTCGAGTCCAGAACTGCCCCTATAAATTCTATCCTCTGGATGGGAGACAGGGTGGACTTGGCCTCGTTCAGCAGGAGGCCAAGCTCGAGGAAGGTCCGTCTGATGAAGACCACCTGAGCCTCCACCTGTGCCTCGGCGCGGCCCTTGATGAGCCAATTGTCCAGGTAGGGGAACACCTGAATTCCATGCGGGCGCAGGAAGGCTACCACGACTGCCGTGCATTTTGTGAAGACCCTCGGGGCCGCTGACAGGCTGAAAGGCAGGACTGTGAACTGGAGACGGGCATTGCCCACGATGAATCTGAGGTAACACCTGTGCTGGGGAACTATTGCAATATGAAAATACGCGTCCTTCAAGTCGAGGGCGGCGTACCAGTCCCCTGGATCCATGGAGGGAATGATGGAGGACAGGGAGACCATACGGAACTTGAGCTTCTTTACAAACTTGTTCAGATGCCGCAAGTTCAGAATGGGTCTGAGGCCCCCTTTTGCCTTCAGTATTAGGAAATACCGGGAGTAGAAACCCCTGCCCCTGAGTTCCTGAGGAACTTCCTTCACTGCCCCTGCTACGAGGAGGGACTGCACTTCCTGTATTCGAAGTTGCTCATGAGAGGGGTCCCTGAAGAGGGACGGGGAGGGGGGCTGGTGGGGCGGGAGGGAGGAGAACTGGATAGAATATCCCCTCTCTACCGTGCAGAGCACCCAACTGTCCGATGTGATTCGGGACCAGGCACGATAGAAGGGGGACAGACGTGACGAAAAGGTAGGGTTGGTAGGATCCAGAGTCCTGACCGGTAGGTCGTCCCCGACCGCACCATCAAATTTGGGGGCCGCGGCTGGCCGGACGACTGGCCAGAGGGCTGCTGTTGCCTCCTTCTGCCATTTCTGCTCTGCCTACGTGAGGCGTCTGTGCGGTTCTGGGGCTGGTAAGGTCGCGGGGCCGGCTGCGGCCTGAATTGCCTGCGTTGGGTGGCTGAGGTGTGCAAGCCCAGCGAGCATAGGGTAGCCCTTGAGTCCTTTAGGCTATGGAGCCTCTTGTCCGTCTTTTCGGAGAAGAGCATGGGTCCCTCGAAAGGGAGGTCCTGGATGGTCTGCTGGACCTCATGTGGAAGGCCTGAGACCTGAAGCCAGGCTCCCCGTCGCATAACCAGACCGGTTGCCAGTGTGCGGGAGGCTGTGTCCGCCGCATCCAGGGCTGCTTGGAGGGATGCCCGGGATATTAACTTCCCCTCCTCTACTATAGCCGAAAACTCTGTTCGCGATTCCTGGGGAAGGAGTTCAGCGAACTTGGACAATGCTGAGCATGTGTTGTGTCCATAACTGGCTCACTATAGCCTGTTGGTTGGCTATACGTAATTGCAGACCCCCTGTTGAGTACACCTTTCTGCCAAATAGGTCCAACTTTTTGGCCTCCCTGTTCTTTGGTGTAGACCCTTGGAACCCCTGACGCTCCCTTTGGTTGGCCGCATCCACAACCAAAGAGTCCGGGGGAGGGTGGGCATACAGGTGCCCATGGCCCTTGGAGGGCACAAAGTAGCGCCTCTCTGTCTTTTTGGCCGTGGGGGCCAACGAAGCTGGCGTCTGCCACAAGGTGCGGGACATATCAGCTATCGTTTTTAATCAACGGTAGGGCAACCCTAGATGGGCTCGAGGGGGCCAGGATGTCCACTACCGGATCCACATCCACCTCGATCTCCTCCGCTTGGATCACCAAGCTCTGAGCTGCACGCTTAAGTAGCTGCTGAAGCACCCGGTTGTCCTCTAGGGCCGGTGCTGCTGAAGTTCCCGCAACCGCCTCGTCCGGAGAGGAAGAGGAGGAGATCACCTGCAAAGGGCCTTCCTCTGTACCCTCAGTCTCTGCAGGGGCCTGCGGCACACGGTACTGCAGTTGTGTGACCGGTGTGGATGCAAGATGCGGCACCGCGGTCGGTACCAGGGTCGACACCGAATGACAAAGCATGCTGTGCGGTGCCTGCAGTGTCGGAACCATGGTTCCCACCGGTGCCGGTGTCTGGCTAGGGGGTGCCGTGCTTTGTTGTGGCACACTCCTGTCTGATGGCGGTGCCGGTGGTGGAGGCATTTGCGCCGGGGCCACTGATATTGAGGAGACCGACGCAGACCTGGAGCGCGGGCCGTGCACCTGTCCCATGGTCTGATGGTAAGCCCAGGGAGTCCAGAACGGCCACTGGGAGAGCTGTTGCCACTGCTGCTGCCACTGCGCCAGGTAAGGTTGTTGGCTCGCCTGTGAAGCTGACCTCCTGCTCCTCGATCTACTGGATCAGTAGGATTCCGCCTCCGAGTCCGAGGTCTCCGAATAGGAGGATCAAGGGGGGAGCAGTACGCACAGCCGCCGGAGGGCGGTGCCGCGGAACGCTCTCTCTGCGCTGGTGCTGCAGGGGTGGCGCGGGACGGGGACTGGGGCGATATCATGGCTGGCTTGCCCCTTGATTGGATCGGGGGTTGGGCCATGTTCGGCGGCTCTTTCCACCGGTGCGGGGAGGCCGGCACCGGGAGGCTTAATAAGTCAGAGGCCACCTCGAACGCCTCCGGCGTCGATGGGAGACACACACACTCGCTGAGGTCCGGGGATCTCGACCGGTCCGGACTCGACCGCACCCCCTCTGGGGCGGGAGTCGACGGAACCGTGGGAGGATGCAGTTGTGGCACGGCTTGTCCCACCGCACTCGTGGACACAGCCGGCCTTTTAAGGTCCTGGTAGGGTGATCGGCCCCTCACCAGCCTCTTCTTTGCGGGCACCGGAGATGGTGATCGGTGCCTTACGGAGGCCGATTTTCTATGTCCCGATTCCCCCCGGTGCCAGGACTTAGAGGTCTTAGACTGGGCCTCCTGTCTTGTTAGCGGTGCCGGGGCGCTGCGCACCGAGGATGAGGTGCTGGGCACCAGGTCAGACAGCTCGGGGTCTGACTGTGGCCGTAAGGCCGCCTCCAACAGGAGCATTTTGAGTCTCTGCTCTCTGTCCTTAAGAGTCCTGGGACGGAATCCCCTGCAGATACTGCACCGGTCTCTTTGGTGGCTCTCTCCGAGGCACCTTAAGCAGGAAGAGTGCGGGTCACTCTTCGGCATAAACTTCCCGCAGTCCTTGCAGAGTTTAAACCCTGGGGACCCGGGCATGCCCCAGCGGGGCAAAGAGCACGTTGGGGGAAAACCCCCCAACAACTATCTATGACTAACACTAACTCTAAACTATGAGAGAGGAAACAACTATATACACTTAAACGGGACACTGCTATGCTTGCTGCAAGAGCAAGCAAAGTTCCAGCTAGCTGCCACCGGCGGTAAGAAGGAACTGAAGGGGTGGAGGGTCGGCGGGCCCCTATATAGGGCGCCATGGAGGCGCCAAGGCCAACCCTATGGACACTGCTAAGGGAAAATCTTCCGGCTGGTGTGCACATGGTGCGCACACACCTGCTTGGAATGGACATGAACAATCACTTGAAGAAGAAACAGCTCTTGTGGAGGTCACTAATGGGCATCAGCTGGCTGCACGATGAACGTGGCTTAAAGCCTGGTGAACGGGGCATGCCCCCTCCGAGGAGAAGTCCCAGCCGGGACTCTAACTCCTAAACTACTACTCTAACACTTAACTTAAAGGTCTAAGTACCTATCAACTAACAACAAAGAAGACAGAACAATGGACTGTAAGAACGCTCTTGCGATGCAAGACAAGGCTCTCCAACCAACCATCAATGGAGGTAAGAAGGAACTGAGTGAGCATAGGGTTGGCACCGCCTAATATACCAATGCATGAGAACAGCACTCCAGAGAGCGCTACAGCTGACACAACGGATACCGCTAAGGCAAAAATCTCCGACAACTGTGCACGTGGGCACGCGCACACCTAGAATGGAATCAACATGAGCAAGCACTCATGAAGAAGAACCATGATTTTTAGTGTCCAGCAGAGTTTTGAATTTAAGTTTCCAAGCTCATCTTTTGAAGATGTTGTGCAGGTTTCCTTGGAGGACGAGGACTGATCGGTCAGATATGGCATGATTGCTTCATTGTTTGCCCACGGGTGATAGTGTGTTTTTGTCTTTTATCATTTTTCTGAGAGTTTAAGAGCACATTGGTTGTCTGGTTTCCCGCATACAGCTGTTACTGGGGCATCTGATACGCTGGAAGAGGTACACCACATGTTGTGATAGGCATATATAGGACCTATGTATCTTGAAAGGTGTGTTGAGTGGGGTATTGATCATTGTAGCAGTTGAGATACACCTGCAGACAGACAACTACTGTAAAATATATTATATTACAGGAACTTGCCATTATGCCATACCAGACTTTACACTTAAAGCCAGAGTTCAGCTACTGCTATGTTTCCTTTAGAACAAAGGTCCCCAATCTGAGTGATGTGCCCTCGTAGGAGAGGAATGTTTGGGGGGGGGGCACGGTTGGGGCCCGGGCCAGCCCCCACAGGGGGCAGGGAGGGAGCTCCACCCCAGCTGCTGGCCCCACACCTGGGTTCCCAGTTGCTGGCCCCACTCCTGGGGCTCCGCTTCCAGCCATAGCTGCCAGTCCTGCGCCCAGGATCTGGCTGCCAGCCTCAGTTCCTGGGGGAGGCTATGCTCCCACCCCCGCCTCTAGCTATGGCACCAGCCTCAACCTCCTTACCCGTCCATGTCCCCCCTCCTGGCCCTTGGGGGAGTGGGGGCAAGGAAAAAAGTTTGGGGACCACTTCTTTAGAAGAAGAAAAAAAAACACAGTGAAAACATTAGGTGTGAACTTTTAAAGCGGCTGGTGAAAACACTTGGATTTGATCCAGTTAATTTATATACAGTAATGTGAGTGACAGATCAGAGAGCTAATATAGTGCTTTCTCTAAGACCACACAAATACCTAAATTGTCAAGACCATGTGAAGCTCCCAACATTGTACAGACTGTACATAATGCAATGTCTTTGGTGAAATAATCTGGCATCACAGCACCGTTGTCTAAACTGTGATTAAAATGGCAGAAACAAGTTTCAGCATGGTGTATCTGACACTAAATTCAATTCAGGAGATTTACTATGAGCTGCAAGAGAATCTAAAAGAGTGAGGGGAAAGCTACAGGTTGGAAAACAGCCCCCAAGGGGAAGTGGTGTCATTCCTCTGACCATTTTATGAAGCTCAGAGGGAACTGGAAGGAGACAAGTATTCTACACTGAACTTAGTAATGCTATAGTTTGAGAAACTTAAATGACATTGTCAGCCTCTTTTCTTAGGATACGTCAGGCAACGTCATCACAAGTGGCTTGTAAAAATAAATGGAAATACAGGACCTACACAAGATAGAAGTATTTCCCTGGCCTAATTTTAATCCGCACCAAATGCTGTCTGACCATGAACATGAAAAAGTTAATTCCAAGTGTGCAGGCTAATTAAAAACTTGAAAGGAGATGGAACAGACCCTGTAAAGCAATGCAACATTACTGATAATCTACCAACAGCTGCTGAAAAAGCACTGTCTGACTTTGGAGAATGGGAGAATTTACATGATGATGAAGTGCAGCAGTATACAACATAAAAGGCCATAATGGAAAATGAACAGGATGTGTTGAACTAGTGGAAGGAACACAGTGTTGTGTATTCCAAATTAATCATGTTGGCTAGAAATATGCTACATATTCCAGCCAGCAGTAGCAGCAGGGAGAGGAACTTCATTGTAGATAGAAAGATGACTGATCAGCAGAGGACTATCTGTTAGTCTTTAAGGTGCCACCAGACTCCTTGTTGTTCTTGTAGATACAGACTAACACGGCTACCTCCTGATACTTATCCTCAAGCCATCAGCCATCGACTATTTTCTTAAATGACATTTTATAAACCAGCGTTTTCCATTAATTATTTTGCCTTGTTTTCTGTTTGGAGGAATTTAATAACTTTACCTATCCAGTCCAACTTCCCCAAGGCTAAGATTATATTTATCATACATCAGTACAGACCTTTTGGATTACTTAATTACTGAAAGTAGATGGACACAGCATAACTCCTAGTTTATGGCAAAAAATGGTATTTAAAAGCCACAGATGTGATATGTTTTTTATTGAATATTAACTTTGTTCTTTGAATGTTACATGAATCTCAAAATTTTAATAAATACCAAGACTCTTAAAACCTTTTCCTGGACCAACTTCTATTGGTGAAAGAGACAAGCTTTCGAGCTACACAGAATTCTTCCTCAGCTCTGTGTAGCTTGAAAGCTTGTCTCTCTCACCATCAGAAGTTGGTCCAATAAGAGATATTACCTCACCCACCTTGTCTCTCCAATATCCATGGACCGACATGACAACAACATTGTATACAAGACACTTCATCTTTATATTTACTGAGGTTAAAAAAAAAAAAAAGACACTGAAGAAACATCTTACTGAGAAGATTATGATCAGGATATATGTGTGTTTTCTTCTGGCTTTGCTTTTATCTGTATTGCTCCCTCCCACAAAAAAAGACTGTTCCTAAAGGCTAAGAATTTTGCTAATTAGTGCTAAGACATGTCTTAGAGAAGGACTTTCTTTTTGGAGTTGGAAACCAAGAGGACAATATCACCATATGTTAGGTAACCCCTTAATGACAGCACAGCTAACAAGGGTGCCATCCTGTAATTATAATCTCATTCTAGCTATAAGTGTGTTGCACTGAGGCCAGGTCTACACTACTGCGGTAGTTCGACGGCTGGCAATCGAAGTTCCGGGTTCGATTTATCGCGTCTGGTCTGGACGCGATAAATCGATCCCGGAAGCTCTCGCTGTCGACTGCGGTACTCCAGCTCGGCGAGAGGAGTACCGCGGAGTCGACGGGGAGCCTGCCTGCCGCGTGTGGACCGCGTCTGAACCGCGGTAAGTTCGAACTAAGGTATGTTGACTTCAGCTACGTTATTCACGTAGCTGAAGTTGCGTACCTTAGTTCGAATTTGGGGGTTAGTGTAGACCAGGCCTAAGTTAGTGTCAACACAGAATGTACCTTAGTGCTGTCTACAAGAATGTTAGTTTGCTACAAGCTGAGGTGTGAATCTACCTCACACTAGCCTGCCATGGAATAACTGTTCACCAGAGCACCACTGATGTGCATTAAGTTAGTTAATATGCTTTGAACTAGTCTTCTTTGAAATGAAATGGACCTATATCAAAAAGCGTTAAACTGTAAATGTGGCTTCTGCAGGGTGCACACAGCCAGTTAGTCTATGGCAGGCTAGTTTCACACCACAGCTTGCTGCAAACTAACTGTGTAGATATCCCTTTAGTTTGAAGCATGTATTTTGGGATTATTATATTTGAGAAGGTTTTCGGGTTGGGTGTGAAACAACTCCAGGCACTTGGGCTCAGGTTGAGTTTGGGATTATATAAGAACATAAGAACAGCCATACTGGGTCAGACCAAAGGTTCATCAAGCCCACTATCCTGTCCTCTGACAGTGGCCAATGGCAGGTGCCCCAAAGGGAATGAACAGACAGGTTATCATCAAGTGATCCATGCCCTGTCACCCAATCCCAGCTTCTGGATTAGCTGTGGTCTAGTCAGGTTCAGGTCAGGTTGTTAGATTAGGCTCGAACAGACCTCCACCCTGATGAGCTTGGGTATCAGCAGAAAAGCTTACATCAGACCTACCTAAATTTAAGGAATAAGGAAGAAGTATGTGAGGGAACCCAGTCGCCTGCCTCCTCTGAAACAGAATCTCTTCAACTTCAAAGAAACTTGTAGCATGCTACAAATAGATTCGTCATCAGATATCCCCACCTGAAGAAGATGCTGTGGAGGACCAAGGACTTAAGAGACTATATGCGGTCCCCTGAAAGATCCCTGCTGACTTGATCTGCACAAGTGTTTTGAAAGCCTAGGAGATGAAGAGCTATAGGATGACAAGGTGCTGAATACTCCAAATCTAACAGACACATGACCTCCTGGCACAAGGGAGATCATTGTGCTCCTCTATTGCCTGTTAATGTAATGCAGCACCAAGGTGTTGTCTGTAAGCCCCTGCACAGTGATACCTCAAAGGGGCAGGAACGCCTTGCATGCCAGCCAAATTGATCTGAGTTCTAGCACATTAATATGAAGGGAGGCTTTGGGGGCTAACCATTTCCCTCAAATTTGTAAGTGGTTCACCATTGGGTGGAGCTGTCTGTAATTAGCCTTTGATAGAAGGGATGTGGAGAACTGGACTTTGTTGCATACCACATCCGGTTACATCCACCAGTCTAATGATGACAGGATCTCTCCAGGAAGGGAGAGTGTCTTGACTATATTGTTTCTGTTGGGTAGAAAGCTGATTTCAACCTCCTCTGCAGTGGTTAGAGGTGAAGTCTAGCACATTATGTGACATACTTGCACACCCACATGTGACACAAAAGCTGCAGACAGGTTCTTAACTGTCTTTTAAGCTGTTGTATGATGTCTGTTATAGAGCAGAACCTCTGATGAAGTAGGCATGCTCTCACCAGTTTTGAATCTAACACTGCCCCTTTGAATTTGATGCATTGTGTGAGATACCATGGATTTGTCCTTGTGACCCTTACAGCCAAGAGAGGCAAAGAGGTCTGGAGTTGTGTGATCTGTTGAGGGGTTGAGCCCTGTATAAGCCAGTTATCCAGAAAAGTGTATACCTGGATTCCTGGTTGATGGGCACTGTGGTATCGCATGAGGGGCAGATCTTAAACCCTGGACACTTGCTTTCAGCTATTTTAGGCTGCATACAGGAGGCATAGCAGGAGCAAGGAAACATATCAATGCTCTGGATCTTACTAAAGCTACAATAAAGAACTCAAATTTTTAATCTATTGGTTATAAAAAACCCTAACTACTGGAATAACAATAGGCCTACTAATCTAAGTGGAGACGGATACTGTAGAGTTGTCTCGTAACCACTGGCGGAAAGAAGAAACTGAGAGACACCAGAGGGTGCCTGGCCCCACCTCCTATACCTTCAGCTACAAAGGTTGCAAGGGCTCCCAGGGAACAGGCACAGCCCAACAGGCACTGCTATTTCAAAAGTATACAATCTTGCGCACAATATTAGAGCAGGCACACAAAAAGAGGAATCTGCGTGGGCAATCACTCAAAAAGCAACATTTACAAGGAAAATTTCCATTTCTGCACAATCAGATATTCAAATCTCAGCAGTGTGAATTGATGTAAAAGGCCTTAGAGTTAGTGGACAGAAGTATACTCTAACTATGAGACCTTGGTGCCCTCATACAACATCAACAGAAGCAAAAGTCTAAAGGCTTTGAAAGAAGTAGCCACTAATTTTGGGGGTCCAAATTGAAACCAGATTTTCCGAAGTGTTGAATTCCCATGCCTCCAACTGAAGTCAAATGGCACTGCAGCCCCAAGGTTTCTCATGTTGGACATCTAAAAATCAATGGCCACTTTTGAAAGTGTCAGCTTTAGTAACCAACGTGAAGCAGCTGGTAAACAATGGCAGGCATAACTAAGTTGCTGCTAGACAAAGTTCCAAAGCCTGCCCCAAAAGAGGCCATGCCTTTGAGGGAGTGAGGTTAAACGATATAATGGTAAAAAAGAGTGTGGTTGTGGAAGCACTATCTACACCAGGGTTCTCTCTAGTAAATCACTGATAGTGCAGGTGAGAAATTTTTTTTTTTTGTAAAACTCCCTCTTGTAGACATGCTTTTTGAGACTCAGGGCAGGGAGTGGTGCTATTTGCATCTTGTACAACTCTGAATACAATGCTAACACTTTACTACTACCAAAATTAAATAAACGCTCCAGGGATGTTTCTAATAGAAGAAAAAACCTCACTCCAACAGGCAATGAAAGATGAAAAATAGGATAAAAGAACCTTGAAAATTTAAGAAAATGTACAAATGAAATTATATTACAGCTAGGGCATGTAGGAACAGCTACAATTTAGGTGTTTAATTAAGTGTTTCCATTCTAAAATGCCATTTTTAGTTGCTTTAAACTGTCAAAAATCTCACTTTTGGAGTTGAAATTTTCCAGGTTTCCTCTCTGCCTGAGAAAGCATATCTGAAAAATTTGAACAAGAACAGTTCAGCCATTTAAAAATATACACAGAGTGAAAAGAATAGTTTTGTCATTTGTCATGAATCCACACAATTTGTGCTATTTCCTAGCTTTTAAACAGTTTCTTGGAAGAACCGCATCATAGAGGCAGACCCCCAATAAGTCCCACTCTTCCTTCAGGGTAGGCCCTGCCTGCCTGCTAGTCTGAGGCCAGGTCTACACTATAAAGCTTACATTGATATAAATACGTTGCGCAGGGGTGTGAAAAATCCAGACTCCTGAGCGACGTAGTTATACCGACTGTGAGGGAGCAGAGAAACTGCCACCTGGCACAGCAGGGGTTAAAGAAAACCTTTGGGTTCAGCTAGTCTCTCCCCACTATACCTGCAGGCAATGCCAAGCCTGGATGGGGGGAAAAAGAAGGGAGCCTGGCTCAGTTGGGGGCTGACTTGTGAGGAGGCAGGAGCTGTCTGTTTGCCTGACCGAAGAGACTGATGAGCAACCTGCCAGCCAGCACAACCACTGGAGGCAAGTAAGCCTTCCCTTGCCAAGGGAGCCTGCAGATAAGCCCCAACTGCAGGGCCACTGGACTAGGGGGCCCATGTCCCAAACTAAAGAGACTTTAGTAGACCAGGGAAACTGATCTTGACCCGCCCCTCCCAGCTGGGAAGGAGACCCATCTCCCCTGTTTACGGGTTGAACTACACAAGGCCCTGGGCTGGGACACAGTGGAGAGGGAGAGTCTGGGTCCCCCCCCATCTGACCAATGATCTAGTCACTAGGCCACCTGACCACCAAAGGTCCTATCACACCGACCTAACCCCCGCATAGACAGCACTATGTTGACGGGAGGGCTTCTCCCGTTAACATAGCTACCATCTCTCATGGAGGTGAAATGCTACAGCAACGCAGCTGCACCGGTGCAGCTATGCCACTCCAGCACTCCTGTTTCACTCCATGAACTCTGCCCAGTGAGTCCAATTGAACTAGACTCCTGGTAAAGACTTGGCCACTCTTCAGGGACTAACAACAGAAAAAAACCCTTGGTGAAGTTTGAAGACTTACTCCTCTCAGAGCTCCTGCTGGGATTGTAGGGGGGTGATCTCTGGTAAGCTTATTAGCATGCATGTAGGATCTTTTATTCTTTTATTGCTTTTAACGTTTTCTCTGTAATGCTTTCACTTTAACAATAAATGTGCTTGTTTAGAAACAGCTGTGTGGTAACTTATAACTGCTGGCTATCATGCTGTTCATAGCCTTTGAAGAGAAAGCTAAGTGCAGATAGCTTTCTTAACAGCAGATAGCTGTTAAGGCAGTTTGGTTTACTGGGGAAAAATCACAGTGTAGGCAAGGAAGTGTGTAGCTAGAAAAGCCCCAATCAGGAGGGAGAGCAATGCGGGTCTCTACCCAAGAGAGGTGACTGCTGAGAAGGCAGGAGCCTAGAGCTGGTGCCTGTAGTATACTATGAGGGGAATATACAGGTGCAGTTGCAGGGAATAAGGACAACCCGGAGAATTACAGACCAGTCAGTTTAATTTCAGTACCTGGAAAGATAATGGAGCAAATTTGCAGACACTTAGGGCTTGTCTATACTGGCACTTTACAGCACTGCAACTTTCTCGCTCAGCTGTATGAAAAAACACCCCCCTGAGCGCTGCAAGTTTCAGCGCTGTAAAGTGCCAGTGTAGACAGTGCACAAGCGCTGGGAGCCGCGATCCCAGGGCTGGTAGCGATTCCCCTCGTGGAGGTGGGTTTTTTTAATAGCGCTGGGAGAGCTCTCTCCCAATGCTATGCCGCGACTACACAAGCCACGTTAAAGCGCTGCCGCGGCGATAATAAGGTGATAAGTAACAGCATGGATTTGTCAAGAACAAATCAAGTAAAATCAACCTAATAGCTTTCTTTGACAGGGTAACAAGCTTTGTGGAGGGGGAGGGAAGTGGTAGATGTGGTATATTTGGACTTTAGTAAGGCTTTTGATACTGTCAAGCATGCTCAAACTAGGGAAATACAACCTAGATGGAGCTAATATAAGATGGGTGCATAACTAGCTGGAAAACCATACCCAGAGAGTAGTTATCAGTGGTTCACAGTCAAGCTGGAAGGGCATATCAAGCGGGGTCCAGCAGGGATCAGTTTTGGGTTCTGTTCAATATCTTCATCAAAGATTTAGATAATGGCACAGAGAGTACACTCAAAGTTTGCGGACGATACCAAGCTGGGAGGGGTTGCAAGTGCTTTGGAGGATAGGATTAAAATTCAAAATGATCTGGACAAACTGGAGAAATGGTCTGAAGTAAATAGGATGAAATTCAATAAGGACAAATGCAAAGTACTCCACTGAGGAAGGAACAATCAGTTGCACACATACAAAATGGGAAATGACAGTCTAGGAAGGAGTACCGCAGAAAGAGATCTGGGGGACATAGTGGATCACAAGCTAAATATGAGTCAACAGTGTAACACTGTTGCCAGAAAAAGCAAACATCATTCTGGGATGTATTAGCAGGAGTGTTAGAAGCAAGACATGAGAAGTAATTCTTCTGCTCTACTCCGCGCTGATATGGCCTCAACTGCAATACTGTGTCCAGTTCTGGGCACCACATTTCAGGAACGATGTGGACAAGGAGAAAATCCTGAGAAAAGCAACAAAAATAATTAAAGGTCTAGAAAACATGATCTATGAGGGAAGATTGAAAAAATTGAGTTTGTTTAGTTTGGAGAAGAGAAGACTGAGGGGGGACATAACAGTTTTCAAGTACATAAAAGGTTGTTACAAGGAAGAGGGGAAAAAATTGTTCTCTTTAACCTCTGAAGATAGGAGAAGCAGCATTGGGCTTAAATTGCAGCAAGGACAGTTTAGGTTGGACCCTAGGAAAAATCTCCTAACTGTCTGTGTACTTAAACACTGGAATAAATTACTTAAGGATGTTGTGGAATCTTTGTCAGTGTAGATTTTTAAGAGCAGATTAGACAAACACCTTTCAGGGATGGTCTAGATCAGGGGTTCCCAAACCTGATTCGCGGCTTGTTCAGGGTAAGCCCCTGGCGGGCCGCGAGACGCTTTGTTTATCTGTTTACGCTTTGTTCCCAGTCAATAGGAGCTGCGGGAAGCGGTGGCCAGGGGCTTACCCTGAACAAGCCGCGAACCAAGTTTGGGAACCCCTGGTCTAGATAATACATAGTCCTGCCTTGAGTGCAGGGGACTGGACTAGATCTCTCAAGGTCCATTCCAGTCCTACACTTCTATGGTTCTATGATCTGTGACAGAAAACAAGAAAATTCCATTTTTGTTATAAAGGCTGTTTAAAAAATAACCTGATCTAGTGAATTTAAGGTTGCAAGCACATAGGGACAGATTTTCAAAGATGTGTCTAAAAATAAAGATAGGTGCCCAGTGGGATTTTCCAAAGTGCCTAAGCAGGTGCCTATCTCCCACTGAAATACCTCTAAAAATCTGGTCCACAGTGTTCGAAATGTAGACTGACTTTCAAAAATTTTAGAATTAAAAAAACAAACATTTCAAACCTAGGAAATTCAGAGTTAATGTTGCACTTTCCCAACAAGCTACACTCAGATAACAACCACTCTCTTAATTCTGTCCCAGTACAAAAAACAGAAGTGAAGTCTCATACTTGCACAAATTAATACCAACATTCTTTTCCACAATGGTCATCAGCAAGCATCTTTTAGTGGTTCTAATGCTACAGTAAAAATTAAACTTTTTTTTTAAAGTTACCACAGAGAATGATATCTATTGCAAATTCAGTTTCCATTCACAATTCTAAAATAGTAAGGGTAATATTTTCAAAAGTGCCTTGATGACTTAGGAACCTAAATCATAAGAATGGCCACACCGGGTCAGACTAATGGTCCATCTAGACCAGTATCCTGTCTTCTGACAGTATCTAGAACCAGATGCTTCAGAGGGAATGAAGCAAACAGGGCAAATTTATCAAGGGATGTCCAGTCCCAGCTTCTGGTAGTCAGCGCTTTAAGAATATAAGAATGGCCATACTGGGTCAGATCTGTGGTCTGTCTATCCCAGTATCCTGTCTTTTGACAGTGGCAAATGATGGGTGCTTCAGAAGGAACAAACAGAACAGGCAATCATTGAGTGATCCATCCCGTTGTCCCTCCCAGCTTCTGGCGGTCAGAACCTGGGGACACCCAGAGCATGGGGTTGCATCCCTGACCATCTTGGCTAACAAAATTCCCTGGCAATGAGTTCCACAGGCTGACTGTCCGTTGTTTGAAGTACTTCCTTTTGTTTGTTTCAAACCTGCTGTCTATTAATTTCATGGGGTAATCCCTGGTTCTTGTTATGTGAAGGAGTAAATAACACTTCCTTATTCATGTTCTCCACACTATTCATGATTTTATAGACCTCTGTCATATCTCCCCTTAGTCATCTCTTTTCTAAGATGAACAGTTCCAGTCTTTTTGATCTCCTCATATGGAAGCTGTTCCATACCCGTAATCATTTTTGTTGTCCTTCTCTGTACCTTTTCCAATTATATCTTTTTTGAGATGGGGCAACCAGAACCGTATGCAGTATTCAAGCTGTGGGCATACCATGGATTTATATAGTGGCATTACAGTATTTACCGTCTTGTTATCTATCCCTTTCCTAATGGTTCGTAACATTCCATTAACTTTTTTGACTGCTGCTGCAGCAGATGTTGTCAAAGAACTATCCACAATGACTCCAAGACCTCTTTCTTGAATAGTTACAGCTAATTTAGACCCCGTCATTTTGTATGTGTAGTTGGGATTATGTTTTCCAATGTGCATTACTTTTGCATTTATCAACATTCAAATTCATCTGCCATTTTGTTGCCCAGTACTGTGTCCAGTTCTGGGTGCCACACTTTAGGAAAGATGTGGATAAATTAGAGAGAACAGAGGAGAGCTACAAAAATGATAAAAGTTTTAGAATACCTGACCTATGAGGAAAGGTTAAAAAATAACTGGGCACGTTTAATCTTGAGAAAAAGAAGGGGGGAAGGGGGACCTGATCAGAGTCTTCAAATATATTAAGGGCTCTTATAAAGAAGACAGTGATCAATTGTTCTTCGTGTCCACTGAAGGTAGGACAAGTAGTAGTGGGCTTAATCTGTAACAATGGAGATTTAGGTTAGATATTAGGAAATACTTTCTAACTGTAGGGATAGTTAAGTACTAGGATAGCTTACCAATGGAGGTTGTGGAATCTCCATCATTGGAAGTTTTTAAGAACAGATTAGACAAACACCTTTCAGGGATGGTCTAGGTATACTTGATACTGCCTCAAGGGTGGTGGTGGGGGAGGAAATGCTAGATGATCTCTCAAGGTCCAGTCTAGCCTTACATTTCTACGATTGCTGGTGCCGATGATGCAGAGTAACTTGGTTCCAGTGATGGAAGTAGGGTAGCTGATATCAGTATTGCAGGAGATGCTCATCTCTGAACTATTGACAGTGATGGTACTGAAGTGACTACTTCACAGTGTCGGTAAGTGGAGACTCAGTTTTGACAGACACAGAAGATCCTTTGCAGCTGCGTATGCCTCTGGTGTACTCCACTCAGTAGTGGTCCTGAATCCACCACAGTCTCAGTGGATGTAGCTGGTCTCAACAGCTCCACAGAGGGTATTGGAGTCAATGGTTCCAGACGGTGAGTGCCACTATAGGACTGTACTGGGGAATGGCGGAGCTGATGCTCGCACTCTAACGTCAGTGCTGTGCTGGCTGACATCAAGTCCCGCACTGCAGACAGAGGAAGTACTCTTCTTAGGCTTTGGAGCCCCAGAGTGCTCCAGATGCTTGCATTTCTTACTCAGAAAGCCCACGGAAGGAGATTTCTGTTTCTTCCATAGTCAGAACAAATAAGATGCAAGGCACTACCAATAGAGTTGTGCATGAACTCCCCTGCACCGACCTAGTGAGCTCCAGTGCTAGTTGAAGTGCAGTGTCCATTAGGTCAATGATTCTTGACCCTCAGGGGTCCATCAATATAATCAAGGGGGTCTGCGAACTGATTGGTCCCTCTCAAAGATGATGCATAGGGGGCACGCAGGGTCACGTGCCCCCCCAGATTTCTGCCTTCCAAAGGGACCCATCCAGAGGGGCTACTGCAGACTCTACCCCACAGGGCAGTGGGTGGAGAAGGCCTCAGACCACCTTTCACTGGGAGCAGAGAGGAGGCAGCGGCTCCCCCTGGCAGTCACGCTCATCATGTGTCCGAGCAGGGAAGGAGAAAGCAGGAGGGAGGCTGACTGTGGGCTGAGCCCCCTCTCTCCCTGCTACATGGGGCTGCTTCTCCTTCCCTGCTGCTGGAGTCCCAGCACTTCTCTATACCTGCTTTGCAGACTGCCCACGGAGGTGAGCTAGGGGTGGAGGTGGCACGCCCTCCCTAAACTTGGCCACACAGAGCTCACCCAGCCCCCCACCCCCAAATGTTCCTCTGCAGTGCCCTCTGGTCCCTCCTCAAGCACCTACTCGGGTACCCCTCCCAGTACACACACACACACACACCCGCCCAAATATCACCTAGCAATGCTATAATGTATTAGTATCAGGTAAGCTGTCAATATTTTAATTAGCTATGCTTTTTGTTGATCTGTTCAAATAATTTCTCTACAGTAATATGTGTAATAACTATTAAAGTAACATGAAAAACAAATTATGGGCAACAAAATAATGAGGAGGAAGTTGGGGATCCGCAGATTTGTCTATTTAAAATTAGGTTTAAAAAAAAAAAAAAAAAAAAAAAAAAAAAAGGTTGAGAACCACTGCATTAGGTAATCCCTGAGGCACATGTCCCTCAACTTCTGTGTCCTTTTCTTAAAACCTCTGCAAATAGAACACCCATCTCTAATGTGACACGCTCCTAAACAATGAGAATGAGGGTCACTAATGGACATTAACACCCAACACTCTAAGCAATATTTAAATCCAGGGAACTTTGGCATAAGCACTCCCAGTACCAAGCAGAGCCTAAAAAATAAATAAACTACATAAAAAGTCAGAAAATAAAGAGAAAAAAAGAGTGTCCTTCTGAACTAAAAATTATAAGAGCATCAATAACTCTATACTAGGGCTGTCGAGTAATCGCAGTTAACTCACACGATTAACTCAAAAAAAATCGTGATTAATCGCAGTTTTAATTGCATTGTTAAACAATAGAATACCAAATGAAATTTTTTTTTAAAAAAAAATTTTCTACATTTTCAAATATATTGATTTCAATTACAACACAGAATACGAAGTGTACACTGCTCACTTGATATTATTTTTATTACAAATATTTGCATTGTAAAATGATAAACAAAAGAAACAGAATTTTTCAATTCACCTCATACAAGTACTCTAGTACAATTTCTTTATCGTGAAAGTGCAACTTACAAATGTAGATTTTTTTTGTTACATAACTGCACTCAAAAACAAAACAATGCAAAACTTTAGAGCCTACAAGTCCACTCAGTCCTACTTCTCGTTCAGCCAATTGCTAAGACAAACAAGTTTGTTTACATTTACGGGAGATAATGCTGCCCTCTTCTTATTTACAATGTCACCAGAAAGTGAGAACAGGCATTTGCATGGCACTTTTGTAACCAGCATTGCGAGGTTTTTATGTGCCAGATATAATAAACATTCGTATGCCCCTTCATGCTTCAGCCACCATTCCAAAGGACATGCTTCCATGCTGATGACGCTCGTTAAAAAAATGTGTTAATTAAATTTGTGACTGAACTCCTTGGAGGAGAACTGTATGTGTCTGGCTCAATTTTACCCGCATTCTGCCATATATTTCATGTTACAGTAGTCTCGGATGATGACTCAGCATGTTGTTCATTTTAAGAACACTTTCGCTGCAGATTTGACAAAACGCAAAGAAAGTACCAATGTGAGATTTCTAAAGATAGCTACAGCACTCAACCCAAGGTTTAAGAATCTGAAGTGACTTCCAAAATCTGAGAGGGATGAGGTGTGGAGCATGCTTTCAGAAGTCTTAAAAAAGCAACACTCCGATGCGGAAACTACAGAACCCAAACCACCAAAAAAGAAAATCAACCTTCTGTTGGTGGCAACTGACTCAGATGATGAAAATGAACATGAGTCGGTCCACACCACTTTGGATTGTTATCAAGCAGAACCTGTCATCAGCATGGACACATGTCCTCTGGAATAGTGGCTGAAGCATGAAGGGACATATGAATCTTTAGCGCATCTGGCATGTAAATATCTTGCAATGCCAGCGACAACATGTCACGGAGTGTGGGGGGACACCAGGCCCTGCACCCCCGGCTTCCTGCGATTCACCATGACTCTCAGCCAGCCAGTAAAGCAGAAGGTTTATTTAGACGACAGGAACACAGTCCAAGACAGGTCTTGCAGGCACAGACAACAGGATCCCCCCCACTTAGGTCCATCTTGGGGTCCCAGGGCACCACAGCCCCCTTGGGAGGTCAGAGCCCTGTCTGCCTCTCAGCCATTTCACCAGCCAGCCCCTGAAACTCTCCCTTCAGCGACCCCCTCCCACAGCCTTTGTTCAGTTTCCCGGGCAAAGGTGTCACCTGGCCTCTAACCCCTTCCTGGGTTCTCATGTTACATGCTCAGGTATCTTCCCTCAAGGCCAGTCTCCCATCCCCCTATGCAGACCGTCCTAGCCCACCTCCCCTGCCTTCCCAGCCAACACTCCCCACTCAGCATTTAAAGACCACATTAAGAACAGTCCCAGTTCGTCGCACAACAGTGCCATGAGAACACCTGTTCTCACTTTCAGGTGACATTGTGAACAAGAAGCGGGCAGCATTATCTCCTGCAAATGTATACAAACTTGTTTGTCTGAGAGACTGGCTGAACAAGAAATAGGACTGAGTGGACTTGTAGGTGCTAAAGTTTTATACGGTTTTATTTCTGAATGCATTTTTATTTTTTTGTACATATTCTACATTTGTACGTTCAACTTTCATCATAAAGAGACTGCACTACAGTACTTGTCTTAGATGAATTGAAAAATACTACACCTCTACCCTGATATAACGCTGTCCTCGGGAGCCAAAAAATCTTACCGCATTATAGGTGAAACCGCGTTATACTGAACTTACTTTGATCTGCCGAAGCGCGCAGCCCCGCCCACCTGGAGCGCTGCTTTACCGCGTTATATCCAAATTCGTGTTATATCAGGTCGCGTTATATCGGGGTAGAGGTGTATTTCTTTTGGTTTTTTTACAGTGCAAATATTTGTAATAAAAAATAAATATAAAGTGAGCACTGTACACTTCGTATTCTGTTTTGTAATTGAAATCAATATTTGAAAATGTAGAAAACATCCAAAAATATTTAAATAAATGGTATTCTGTTATTGTTTAACAGTGCAATTAATCGCGCAACTAATTTTTTTAATCACTTGACAGCCCTACTCTATACACTAGCAAAATTCTAAAAGGGTAAACTGTATGCAAAGGCACAGTGAACGCTCCACTCTGACTACCAGCCACAGACAGTAAGAAGAAACTGAGGGAAGGGCAGGGCAGCTACACTCTTTATATCACAGCTCAAGCAGGAGGAAACGCAGGGCTGATAACACTAGGAACTCTCCAGCATCAATGCACTGCTCGTGCACATACCTGGAGCAGAGCACACATACGCAAGCACTTAAACTCTAAATTTTTGGGGTTTACATTAAACAAAAAAACCAAACCAATTCTGAATATCCTTGAAAGGCATTAAAATTACTGATAATTTCACTTTTTAAAAGTTTGTGTGATAATTTGCATGAAATTAAGATGGAATAATTAGCTCAATCTCAACAAGAAATATTCTAAAAAAGTCACTTGAAAGTACACATTGAAACTATTTAGGGCTTGTTTACAGATAAAAATTGTTCTGAATTAACCGAATCAGCGTAGTTTGACTATACCATATTGCTAAAGCAGTATAACCCACCTAGTATGAACAAGTTATACCAGTATAAAGTGCTTCTGGTACAGTTTATTCCTGTATGGAAAGAGAAATAAGCTATACTGGTATAAGGCACCTTTATACTGTGGTAACTTCAGTGGTTGTACTGGTATAATTATTTCAGTTAAAAAAAATAGTATACAATTAACCAAAATATACTGGTATAACTTTCAAGTGTAGACCAACCCTTAGACTGTTCATCATCCTCTTGGTCTGGACTACACGGCTCCTTAGTCACCAGTCACAGTAAACGCTGGAAAAGCTATGGGCCCAATTCTTACCAGGAGACTTGCCCTTCTGTGAACTGCTTCTTCTCTCTCTGCAACTGGTTTGTATGGATGAAGCTGTGTCTTTGACAGATTTGCTCACAGGTTCCACATCTGAAATGAGGAATCCTACCTGCTCCGAAGACACAACTGTCTCCGATGGACTGGTTTGACACTTAATACTGGGATCCATCTTTAAAAAAAAAAATCAAAACCCACTCAATACTTTCTGTAATCACTTTAGGGGATTTAATGCAGATAAATATCTCTTTCTCTCATGGAATGTCCACTTCAAGGGACATTCCACAAACAGAAGACACTACTTGGAGCTTAGATGCCATAAAAGAAAACTGGTCTGAATTTTGATAAGGTATAAACTGTGTAAAATAAATGTAAGAATAAAAGCGCTCTTTTTTTAAAATTGGTATTTCTGAGCATCTTGCTGATTTGTAATATCACTTATGACTTCAGCAATTTGAGCTCCATCCTAATATAATATTTAACAAACAAAAAAAATCTTCCAGGTGAGATTTTTAAACTAGTGCTAAAAAGGTGTAACTGCATACTCCAATGACTAGTAAGGCATCTAACTAGCCACTTACATGCACAACTGCCACAATTCTATGTGCATTTTAGGAATGTCTCTAAGTCTAATATTTAATCAGTGATATTTCACACAGTAACATTCTTCTGTTTAAATAAATATTACGAAATAAAAACTAGTTTTCAGATTTTTTCATTGTATCAGCATATACTCATATATCAAATGATGTTACCATTCAGCAAGATAGTTGTCAGCTGCAGTCTCAAAGTGCCAGAATTTGTCCAATCTATTAACACATTAAAATAAACTGGGATGAGAGCATATGCAATAAGGGGACAGGATGTCTGGCCAAAACTGTTTGTTGATATTTAGTGTGACAGACCCAGACCAGTGGGGTACAGGAATCTGGTAGAGGGCAAATATACTGGTAACTGGATGAGTAATTTTCTGTTCCCTGAGTGACCAGACCTATTGGGATCCAGGAAGTGGGCAGGCAAAGCCCGCCCACTGATAAAGGATCCCCCCCAGCCTAAGGGGGGGTCCACAGGACCTGGAGACCAAAAAATTACAGGGGACAACTAATAAAAGAACAGGGACAGGAGTGAGGTCAAAGGGTCAAACGAAGCGAACCAGACGGGGACACCGAGCAGAGAACCCCGGACAGCGCCCACTGCTCCTCAAAGGCGTCAAGGGAGCCAGTGGACGCTGCCCAGAGGAACTCTGCCCGGATACGTGAAAGAACGGAGGACCTGAAATACGCCCCACAGTCACAGGAAACTCCATCGGCCAACCTCCTCACTCTGGTTTTATAGATGGCCAGTTTCGCTAGGGCCAGAAGGAGGTTGACCAGGAGGTCCCGTGACTTTGTGGGGCGACAGATAGGGAGTGCATAAATAAAAAGGTGAGGAGAAAAGTGCAACCAAAATCTTAACAAAATATCCGTGAGGAGCCAGAATAGGGGCTGCAGCCTGGCACACTCCAGATAAACATGCGCCAGGGTCTCCCTCACGCCGCAAAAGGGGCAGGTGTCTGGGATAGGGGTAAACCGCGCCAAGTACACGCCCGTGCTCACGGTTCCGTGAAGGAGCCGCCAACTGATGTCCCCGGTGGGCTTCGGGATCAGAGCAGAATAAAGGCTGGCCCACCGGGGCTCCTCACCCTCCAGAGGTGGCAGAAGGTCCCGCCACTTCGTATCGGGGCGGGACGCGAGGGTGAGGACATGAAGAACATGGAGCACGAGCGTGTACAGATGTTTCCTTGGCGCGGTCCGGAACAGAACCGGCTGCAGATGGTGCAGTCGGCTCATGGCAAATGGACGGGGAGGGGGCTGGTTCGGTCCACGGGGCAGGGGCCCGATGAAAAAGTCTGGAGGGCTCGGAGTTGACGGTGGGCGGGGCATGCCCTCTCGCAGGTCCCGGTCGAGATAGTCCCAAGCAGCGGGTGGCAAAGCGGCCCTCACCTCCTGAAGTACGCGCCGGGGAGTACGAGGTCTGGAGAGCCCCATGCGCTGAGCGAGCGTCAGGGGATCCAGCCAGTCTCCCCGGTCGTAGTCCAGGAGGTCTCCGACTTTGGTGACTTCTGCTAGGACCAACCTCTGGCGCACCATGGGGGACTCCGCCACCTGCACACGAAGCTGGGGGTTGTGTAGTAGGGGCTCCGCGAGGAGATCTGCCCCCACGGTGGCCGCCACGGACCTGGTCACTGAAAACAGTTTCCAGGTCCGCAGGAGGTCCTGGTAGAAGACCGGCAGCTCGGAGAGGCCTCGCGGAAGACCTCTCGGATGGAGACAAAGGAGCTGCCGGTCATATCGGAGCCCTCGGAAGCGGCGCAGGAAGGCGTGCGCCAATACGCTCCATGCTGGACTACCTGCACCATAAAGGAGCCTCTGCAGGGCCTGGAGGCGGAAGACGTGGACCTGAGCATGCAGACACTTCAGGCCCTGCCCTCCCTCCTCCAGGGGTAGATGGAGAACCCCCGCAGAGACCCAGTGCAGTCCTGACCAAAAGAACTTCAGAATCAACGTCCGGAGGGTGGTCAGGAAGCCCGGGGCCGGGACCAGGGTGTTGAGCCGGCACCAGAGCATGGACAGGACTAGTTGATTGAGCACCAGTGCTCTCCCTCGAAGGGAGAGACACCGGAGCAGTCCTGTCCATTTCCGGAGCCGCTCCGACACCCTGCCCTCTAAACCCAGCCAGTTCTCCGGCGGAGACGGATGCGTGGCAGAAAGGTAAACGCCGAGATAGAGCAGCGGACCCGCGCGCCACCGGATGGCCTGAAGCGCGGGTGGGAGGGAGCTCGCCTGCCACCCGTCCCCTACCACCAGGCCAGAGCTCTTGACCCAATTGACCCGGGCGGAGGAGGCCGCCGAATAGATGGTCTGGCAAGCCTCCATCCGCACCAAGTCGCCCGGGTCCTGGACCACGAGGAGCATGTCGTCGGCGTACGCCGACAGGACCAGCCGCAGCTCCGGCTCCCGCAGCACCAACCCTGCCAACCTCCTACGGAGGAGACAGAGGAAGGGCTCGATCGCCAGAGCATACAGCTGGCCCGAGAGGGGGCACCCTTGACGTACTCCTCGCCCGAAGCTGACCGGTTCGGTCAGGGTCCAGTTGAGCCTGACCAAACACTCTGCGGAGGCGTACAGCACCTGGAGAAAACCCACAAACTGGGGCCTGAAGCCAAACGCTCGCAGAATGCCCAGGAGATACCCGTGGTCCACCCTGTCGAACGCCTTCTCCTGATCCAGGGACAGGAGGGCGAACGACAGACCATCCCTACACCCGAGTTCCAAGAGGTCCCGGACCAGATACAAGTTGTCGAAGATGGTGCGGCCCGGGACGGTGTAGGTCTGATCTGGGTGGATCACGTCCGCCAGCACAGACCCTAGCCGCAGCGAGATGGCCTTCACTACGATTTTATAGTCCGTGCTGAGGAGCGAGATGGGACGCCAATTCCGTAAATCGCAGAGGTCCCCCTTCTTCGGCAATAAGGCGAGCACGGCTCGCCTGCACGAAAGAGGGAGGACCCCGCCCTGCAAGGACTCGGCCCAGACGGTGACAAGGTCCGGGCCGAGGACGTCCCAAAACACGCGGTAGAACTCCACAGTCAGCCCGTCCATGCCCGGAGATTTATTGGTGGGCATGCGGCGGAGGGCTTCCGAGAACTCGGCCAGAGTGAGAGGCAGCTCCAGCCGGTCTCGGTCGCCCGCGCTGACCGTCGGGAGTTCATCCCAGAGCATTCTGCAAGCGTTAGGATCGGTTGGATCCGGGGAGAAAAGGCCTGCGTAGAAGGCCCTGGCCCTCCCGCACATTTCCGCTGGATCCGTGAGGGGGGTGCCATCCTCTGCTAGAAGGCAGGTGACGTGCTTCTTGGCCCCCCTCTTTTTCTCCAGGGCGTAGAAGAAGCGGGAGCCGCGATCCATCTCCCGAAGGAGGCGGATGCGGGATCGAACAAAGGCACCTCGGGCCCGATGGTCCTCGAGGGTCCGGAGCTCTTCCCGCTTCTCCCGGCACGCTCCGCAGAGGGATGGATCACCGGGGCTGGCGGCCAGACGCCTCTCCAGCTCTAAGACCTCCCGTTCCAACTGCCCTATCGCCGCATCCCTCCGTCGGCTGGCGCCCCGGGTGTAGTCACGGCAGAAGAGTCGGGCGCGCACCTTCCCCAGGTTCCACCACCGCCGCGCCGAGGGAAAGGCACGCCGCTGCCCTCGCCAGGCCAGCCAGAACTCCCGGAAGGACGCCACGAAGCCCACATCCTCCAACAAGCTATTATTAAAGTGCCAATAGGCCGGCCCCGGCCTCTCCGCACAGAGAGAGGCTGTCACGGTGGCTAGATGGTGATCTGAAAAAGGGGCCAGCCGGACGCTGGAGGAGTGGGCCCGGGAAAGATGGAAGCGTGACATATAGATGCGGTCCAACCGGGAGTGGTACGACCGATGGACCTCCACCCAGACAAAAGTGAATGTCGAAACGTCATCCGGGTGGTGGTCGCGCCAGACGTCCACCAGGGAGTGATGTTCGACGATCTCCCGGAGGACATCCGCGGCGGCCGGGTGCTGCTCGGTCCCCGAGCGGTCCCGTTCCTCAAGGGTGGCGTTAAAGTCCCCGCCCAGGACCAGGCACTCGCGAGGATCCAAGGTGCCGAGGAAGGCGGACGCCTGCTGATAAAAACACAACCTCTCCGGGCCCAATGTCGGGGCGTAAACGTTGACGAGATTAACCACAAGCCCCTCCATGCGGACCCGGAGGTGTAGCAGGCGGCCTGGCACAGCCTCGGCGACCCCCAGCAACTCGGGCCGTAGGTCGGGGGAGAACAGGGTCGCCACTCCAGCCGTACGAACTGTGAGGTGGCTAAAATAGACCCTGTCCCCCCACTCCAGCCGCCAGCTAGCTTCAGCGGCCGGATCCGTATGGGTCTCCTGCAGGAAAATCACAGAGTACCCCCCCTCCCGAAGGAAGGAGAGCACCTGGCTCCTGCGGAGACCCATCCTACAGCCCCAGGTGTTCAATGTTGCGAAGATGATCGGTGCCATGAGGAGGGCTGGGGGGGATCCTCGCCGGCAAAAACGCCCACGGCCTCCGTCGGGCCGCGCAACAATCCGTGACCTACCCCGTAGGCGATTAAGGAGTCACGGAAGAGGCGTACTCTTTGGTAGGCCGCGGCGGCCTGCCTCCCGGTCCTCTTACCCTCCCCCATGAGGGCCCTCGCGGCCCGGAGGATCTGATGAAAATCCCCCCATCGCTGGAGTGCAAGCTGTACCTTGTTGCGGGAGCCACGGACGTCCTCAAGGAACTCTCGGAGCTCCTCTCTCAGCGTATGGGGGGGGGGTGGGGTTACCGATCTATGGCTATCCCCCAGCGGGGCCCCTGTCACAGCCCCATGGCCCACCGAGACGGGCAAGCAGGGGGCAGACCCTCGACGTGGCGTCCGATGGGCTGGCGCCACGTGGCCCGCCTCAGACCCTGGCTCAATGGGGGGCGGCGGAGGGAAAATAGCAGCCCCTGGTGGGTCGGGACGGGGAAAAACAAAGGCTGCTCCTTGGGGGTCGTCCTCTGGGATATGGAAGGAGACAGCCCCAGGGGCGGCAATAGCATCACAGGAAGTGGATGGGATAGAGACTGGGTCGGAGTCAGGGGCAGGGTCGGAGTCAGGAATAGGGACAGGGGAAGGGGCGATAGTGGGATCGGGGGCCCCAGCAGCCAGGCTCCTGGGTGGGGGGGGTGGCACCCCGCAAATGGGCTCAGGGATTTGCGGGGAGGGAGGTGGGCCCTCCGTGATGCCGGGCTCGTGCTCCAAGGCAGATGGTAAGGCCACGGCATCCATGGGTGGAGAATCAACGACGGGGCCCCCACCCAGGAAGGAGGTTGGCTGCCCCTCAGCCACGAGGGAGTCCCCTGGTGACTCGGGTCCCGGTTGCATGGCACTGGCCGTCGCCTCAAGAGGCTCGGCGGCCGCTAGCGGGGTGCCATCTGCAGCCGGGTTGGTGGAAGAGTCCAGGGGCTCCTCGGAGGCGGGAGCGGAAGCAGTGGGTAAGGGGACAGAACATGGGGAAAGGGAGGCTGAGGCAAGGTCGCTCAGATCGAGGCCCGCTGGCAGAGGGTCGTCCTCCCCCTGGGTAACCGGGGTCAGACCCAGGGCCTCGATCTCCTCATAAATGGAGGGGAGATCACCTTCCACCACCCCAGGGCTCTCCCCGCCTGCACCCGAAGTGACGCTCGCCTTGGTGCATGCAGGGGCTTCAGATTGTAAGGGGGCGAGAGGGGCTCCATCCGGGGCTTCCATAGGAAAGGACACCGGAGGAGGGGTAGTGCTTTCCTCCGATGCTGCCACGTCTTCCCTAGCCAGTAATGGTGGACAAAACCCACCCGGGGGCAAAGCGGAAGGCTCAGCATCGGTGCCCCCCTTCGTGGTCTTCCGGGGGGCTACCGCATCATATGGAAGGAGCGGAGCTCGAGCCTTCCGCTTGCCCCGCTTCCCCTGTACTAAGGACCAGCCCTCCATGGCATCATCCGGGGGCTGGCTAACAGGAGTCGGGTCAGGGAGCAAGAGCGAAGGCTTAGGGACTCGGGGAGGTAATGGTGGGGCAGCATGTAGGAGGAAGGATTCTCTCTGGGGCATGCCTTCTTCTATGCCCGGCGATATCCCTACCTCACCCTCCTCCACAGGCCCCGCCAGATCGCAGGCGGCAGAGGCGGGGCCCTCTCGCTCATCTAGGCGCACTGGGGGAGATACCCCTTGGGCCCTAGCGGGAGCTTTGGTGGGCCGGAAAGGAGGGGGGCCACTTCGGGCGCCGGGCAGCTAGGGGCACCGGCGATGACGGGGCCGGCGCCCTGCCGGGGCTCGGGGGTCCCGGATGTCCCTCCGTGCCGGGCCAAGGGGCAGTCCCTCCGGACGTGTCCTATCGCCCGGCAGAGGTAGCACCGGGCCTCCCCCATTGAATAATGCACCCGGTAGCGGGCCCCCTGGTAGGGGACCAAGAAGGACCCCTCAAGCGCCTCACCATCACGTGCTGCCGGCGGCAATTGTAACTGTAACTGCCGGCGGAACGAGAGGACGTGACGGAGAGCGGGGTCTTTGCAGCCCAATGGGAGAGGGCTGACCACAGAGATCGGCCTCCCCATGGTAGGGAGAGCGGGTAACAGGGCGGCATTTGGAAGGAAGGAAGGGACAGAAGTCAGGACCAGTCGGGCGCCCAGGTCTTCTAGCGGCTCCAGGGGGACGTACACGCCCCCCACCGCCAGGCCCTTCTCCACTGCCTCCTGGGCGGCGGCCTCCGATGCTAGGAAGAAGACGACCTTTCCGTACATCTTGGAGGCCGCCACAATGGCCGTGGGCCCCACCACCCTCGCCAACGCCCGCACGTAGGTCTCCACGTGGGGCGAGGCGGGTACCAGGAGGCAACGGACGCCGTGCTTCCTGGTCAAGATGGGGAAGGGGCCCCGGCTGCTATAGATGGTAGCAGAGGCGGTGGATGGGGGAGATGACGTAGCGGCAGGCGGGGGGGCCGCCGCCACCTGGGCGTATGCCCTGGGGGCCGGGGGAGGGACACCCACAGAGCTGGTGGAGGGAACAGCAGGGAGGGACGCCGTGGCCAGTTGCAGGGCCGCGGCAGTGGGGGCACCCCCTGCCATGGAGGGCCTGGCTTTTTTAGCGGGGCCTTTACCCTTCTTTGTGCCCTGGCCCTTCCTGCCGGTTGGAGGGACTCCCCCAAAGTCAGAGGGGGCGAGGGACGTGGCAGCAGCGGAGGTCACCTCGTTACCCACCGCTGCCGGTGCTCCAGCAGGGGTGGTAGTAGGTGGCTCGGCAGCGGCGGTTGAGGTAGAGGCTAGGGGGGGACGATGGTGGGGCGGGTGGAGGAGGGGCAGCAGGGTCTGCCCGAGGGGTCTCACTCTCCTCGTCCCCTGCCATAATGAGGACGGGGGAGAGCAAACACTGGAGGGGGGGTAGGGAAGGGGGAAGCAGGTCGACCACTCCTCCCCGCTAGGCTGTAGGCAGGGGAGGAGGGCGCCAAAAAAAGGGGGGGGGTGGATGGGGGGGCTATCAAGGGCTAGCGGTCAGTCACCGACTCAGGGAAGGTTTCCGGCTCCTCTTGTTGCACCAAGGAAGGGAGGATATAACAGCATCGGGGGGTGCAGTGAGACAGAATCAAACTAAAACGGGGAGGGGTACAAGCGCATAGGAGGGGACATGGGCGCACGAGGGGAGGGGCTAATCAGGGCAAGGGGACCGCAGGGGGAAGGGAGCAACCAGGCAGGAAATGGGGCAGAGGAACCACGGGGCTAGCTTCAGAGGCTGGGGCGGGTCAAACAAAGGCTGCAGAGGGAAAGGGCGGGGCAAGGGGGAGGGGCAAAAGGCAGCAAGGGGCAAATCGGTAGGCAGCAGGGGTAAAGCTGGGGGCTTGCTGCAGGGGGGAGAGGGTCAGTCCAAAGGAGGGGGGGCACGTGCACCCACGTGCGCTTGTAACAAAAAGGAAAGGCAGGTTAGGCTGGCTGCTGTATCAGGCCCAATGGTGGCAACAGGGCGTGGCAAGCCTAGGTGAGCAGCTGAGTCCCAGAGGCAGGAGCTTGAGGCAGATGGTGAGTAGCCGGTGGGGGTGGTGGAGGGGGCAACGATGGTGGTGGTGGTGGGGATCGGGGGGGGGACACAGATGGACCAGGGGGCAGGCTCCACGCCACACCCCCTGTGTCCCCACAAACACAGTCTAGATCCCCACCACAAGAGCACAGTTCAAAAGTTACTCAGTCCAGGAGGGCCCCCTCCACGGTGGTCTGTAGAATTCCTACGCGCTCCGCCACTGGCAGATGGTCCTCTTCTTCGCCTCAGGGCTCCAGCAGCAAACGCAGCAGCTCCAGGCGGCAGTCTGGTGGCCAGCAGGAAGGACCCCTCTCAGGTGGAGGTGGCAACCCCAGCAGCAGGAGCAATGGCTGGGGTCTCTCCCTCCCCTCCTCTGGGGAGTGGGCCAGCAGGCCCCCCCCAAGGGGCTGTAGCTGGAGCAGCAGCAACCAAGGGTGTGGGTGGGTCTAGCAGCCAGCCAGCAAGCAGGTAGCAGAGAAGGAGGAGGAGCAGCCCCCTACCTTCCTCCCTCCAGACCAGAGGGCTACAGGAGAGTGATCTGTTAATCCCAGATCAGACAGGGTTTCTGTTCCCTGAGTGACCAGACCTATTGGGATCCAGGAAGTGGGCGGGCGAAGCCCGCCCACTGCTAAAGGATCCCCCCCAGCCTAAGGGGGGGTCCACAGGACCTGGAGACCAAAAAATTACGGGGGACAACTAATAAAAGAACAGGGACAGGAGTGAGGTCAAAGGGTCAAAAGAAGCGAACCAGACGGGGACACCGAGCAGAGAACCCCGGACAGCGCCCACTGCTCCTCGAAGGCGTCAAGGGAGCCAGTGGACGTCGCCCAGAGGAACTCTGCCCGGATACGTGAAAGAACGGAGGACCTGAAATACGCCCCACAGTCACAGGAAACTCCATCGGCCAACCTCCTCACTCTGGTTTTATAGATGGCCAGTTTTGCTAAGGCCAGAAGGAGGTTGACCAGGAGGTCCCGCAACTTTGTGGGGCGACGGATAGGGAGTGCATAAATAAAAAGGTGTGGAGAAAAGTGCAACCAAAATCTTAACAAAATATCTATGAGGAGCCGGAATAGGGGCTGCAGCCTGGTGCACTCTAGGTAAACATGCGCCAGGGTCTCCCTCACGCCGCAAAAGGGGCAGGTGTCTGGGATAGGGGTAAACCGCGCCAAGTACACGCCCGTGCTTACGGCTCCGTGAAGGAGCCGCCAACTGATGTCCCCGGTGGGCTTCGGGATCAGAGCAGAATAAAGGCTGGCCCACCGGGGCTCCTCACCCTCCAGAGGTGGCAGAAGGTCCCGCCACTTTGTATCGGGGCGGGACGCGAGGGTGAGGACATGAAGAACATGTAGCACGAGCGTGTATAGATGTTTCCTTGGCGCGGTCCGGAACAGAACCGGCTGCAAATGGTGCAGCCGGCTCATGGCGAATGGACGGGGAGGGGGCTGGTTGGGTCCACGGGGCAAGGGCCCGATGAAAAAGTCTGGAGGGCTCGGAGTGGAGGGTGGGCGGGGCGTGCCCTCTCGCAGGACCCGGTCGAGATAGTCCCGAGCAGCGGGCGGCAAAGCGGCCCTCACCTCCTGAAGCACGCACCGGGGAGTACGAGGTCTGGAGAGCCCCATGCGCTGAGCGAGCGTCAGGGGATCCAGCCAGTCTCCTCGGTCGTAGTCCAGGAGGTCTCCGACTTTGGTGACTTCTGCTAGGACCAACCTCTGGCGCACCATGGGGGACTCCGCCACCTGCACACGAAGCTGGGGGTTGTGTAGCAGGGGCTCCGCGAGGAGATCTGCCCCCACGGTGGCCGCCACGGACCTGGTCACTGAAAACAGTTTCCAGGTCCGGAGGAGGTCCTGGTAGAAGACCGGCAGCTCGGAGAGGCCTCGCGGAAGACCTCTCGGATGGAGACAAAGGAGCTGCCGGTCATATCGGAGCCCTCGGAAGCGGCGCAGGAAGGCGTGCGCCAATACGCTCCATGCCGGACTACCTGCACCATAAAGGAGCCTCTGCAGGGCCTGGAGGCGGAAGACGTGGACCTGAGCATGCAGACACTTCAGGCCCTGCCCTCCCTCCTCCAGGGGTAGATGGAGAACCCCCGCAGAGACCCAGTGCAGTCCTGACCAAAAGAACTTCAGAATCAACGTCCGGAGGGTGGTCAGGAAGCCCGGGGCCGGGACCAGGGTGTTGAGCCGGTACCAGAGCATGGACAGGACTAGTTGATTGAGCACCAGTGCTCTCCCTCGAAGGGAGAGACACCGGAGCAGTCCTTTCCATTTCCGGAGCCGCTCCGACACCCTGCCCTCTAAACCTAGCCAGTTCTCCGGCGGAGACGGATGTGTGGCAGAAAGGTAAACGCCGAGATAGAGCAGCGGACCCGCGCTCCACCGGATGGCCTGAAGCGCGGGTGGGAGGGAGCTCGCCTGCCACCCGTCCCCTACCACCAGGCCAGAGCTCTTGACCCAGTTGACCCGGGCGGAGGAGGCCGCCGAATAGATGGTCTGGCAAGCCTCCACCCGCACCAAGTCGCCCGGGTCCTGGACCACGAGGAACACGTCGTCGGCGTACGCCGACAGGACCAGCCGCAGCTCCGGCTCCCGCAGCACCAACCCTGCCAACCTCCTACGGAGGAGACAGAGGAAGGGCTCGATCGCCAGAGCATACAGCTGGCCCGAGAGGGGGCACCCTTGACGTACTCCTCGCCCGAAGCTGACCGGTTCGGTCAGGGTCCAGTTGAGCCTGACCAAACACTCTGCGGAGGCGTACAGCACCTGGAGAAAACTCACAAACTGGGGCCCGAAGCCAAACGCTCGCAGAGTGCCCAGGAGATACCCGTGGTCCACCCTGTCGAACGCCTTCTCCTGATCCAGGGACAGGAGGGCGAACGACAGACCATCCCTACACCCGAGTTCCAAGAGGTCCCGGACCAGATACAAGTTGTCGAAGATGGTGCGGCCCGGGACGGTGTAGGTCTGGTCTGGGTGGATCACGTCCGCCAGCACGGACCCTAGCCGCAGCGAGATGGCCTTTGCTACGATTTTATAGTCCGTGCTGAGGAGCGAGATGGGACGCCAATTCCGTAAATCGCGGAGGTCCCCCTTCTTCGGCAATAAGGCGAGCACGGCTCGTCTGCACGAAAGAGGGAGGACCCCGCCCTGCAAGGACTCGGCCCAGATGGTGACAAGGTCTGGGCCGAGGACATCCCAAAACACGCGGTAGAACTCCACGGTCAGCCCGTCCATGCCTGGAGATTTATTGGTGGGCATGCGACGGAGGGCTTCCGAGAACTCGGCCAGAGTGAGAGGTAGCTCCAGCCAGTCTCGGTCGCCCGCGCTGACCGTCGGGAGTTCATCCCAGAGCATTCTGCAAGCGTTAGGATCGGTCGGATCCGGGGAGAAAAGGCCCGCGTAGAAGGCCCTGGCCCTCCCGCACATTTCCGCCGGATCCGTGAGGGGGGTGCCGTCCTCTGCTAAAAGGCAGGTGACGTGCTTCTTGGCCCCCCTCTTTTTCTCCAGGGCGTAGAAGAAGCGGGAGCCGCGATCCATCTCCCGAAGGAGGCGGATGCGGGATCGAACAAAGGCACCTCGGGCCCGATGGTCCTCGAGGGTCCGGAGCTCTTCCCGCTTCTCCCGGCACGCTCCGCAGAGGGATGGATCACCGGGGCTGGCAGCCAGACGCCTCTCCAGCTCTAAGACCTCCCGTTCCAACTGCCCTATCGTCGCATCCCTCCGTCGGCTGGCGCCCCGGGTGTAGTCACGGCAGAAGAGCCGGGCGCGCACCTTCCCCAGGTCCCACCACCGCCGCGCCGAGGGAAAGGCATGCTGCTGCCCTCGCCAGGCCAGCCAGAACTCCCGGAAGGACGCCACAAAGCCCACATCCTCCAACAAGCTATTATTAAAATGCCAATAGGCCGGCCCCGGCCTCTCCGCGCAAAGAGAGGCTGTCACGGTGGCTAGATGGTGATCTGAAAAAGGGGCCGGCCGGACGCTGGAGGAGTGGGCCCGGGAAAGATGGAAGCGTGACATATAGATGCGGTCCAACCGGGAGTGGTACGACCGATGGACCTCCACCCGGACAAAAGTGAATGTCGAAACGTCATCCGGGTGGTGGTCGCGCCAGACGTCCACCAGGGAGTGATGTTCGACGATCTCCCGGAGGACATCCGCGGCGGCCTGGTGCTGCTCGGTCCCTGAGCGGTCCCGTTCCTCAAGGGTGGCGTTAAAGTCCCCGCCCAGGACCAGGCACTCGCGAGGATCCAAGGTGCCGAGGAAGGCGGACGCCTGCTGATAAAAACACAACCTCTCCGGGCCCAATGTCGGGGCGTAAACGTTGACGAGATTAACCACAAGCCCCTCCATGCGGACCCGGAGGTGTAGCAGGCGGCCTGGCACAGCCTCGGCGACCCCCAGCACCTCGGGCCGTAGGTCGGGGGAGAACAGGGTCGCCACTCCAGCCGTACGAACTGTGAGGTGGCTAAAATAGACTCTGTCCCCCCACTCCAGCCGCCAGCTAGCTTCAGCGGCCGGATCCGTATGGGTCTCCTGCAGGAAAATCACAGAGTACCCCCCCTCCCGAAGAAAGGAGAGCACCTGGCTCCTGCGGAGACCCATCCTACAGCCCCGGGTGTTTAATGTTGCAAAGATGATCGGTGCCATGAGGAGGGCTGGGGGCGATCCTCGCCGGCAGAGACGCTCACGGCCTCCGTCGGGCCGCGCAACAATCCGTGACCTACCCCGTGGGCGATTAAGGAGTCACGGAAGAGGCGGACCCGTTGGTAGGCCGCAGCGGCCTGCCTCCCGGTCCTCTTACCCTCTCCCATGAGGGCCCTCGCGGCCCGGAGGATCTGATGAAAATCCCCCCATCGCTGGAGTGCAAGCTGTACCTTGTTGCAGGAGCCACGGACGTCCTCAAGGAACTCCCGTAGCTCCTCTCTCAGCGTATGGGGGGGTGGGGTTACTGATCTAAGGCTTTCCCCCAGTGGGGCCCCTGTCACAGCCCCGTGGCCCACCGAGACGGGCAAACAGGGGGCAGACCCTCGACGTGGCATCCGATGGGCCGACGCCACGTGGTCTGCCTCAGATCCCGGCTCACTGGGGGGCGGCGGAGGGAAACTAGCAGCCCCTGGTGGGTCGGGACAGGGAAAAACAAAGGCCGCTCCTTGGGGGTCATCCTCTGGGATAAGGAAGGAGACAGCCCCAGGGGCGGCAAAAGCATCACGGGAAGTGGAGGGGACAGGGACAGGGTCGGTGTCAAGGGTAGGGCTGGAATCAGGAATAGGGACAGGGGAAGGGGTGATATTGGGATCGGGGGTCCCAGCAGCCAGGCCACTGGGTGGGGGGGGTAACACCCCGCAAATGGGCTCAGGAATTTGCGGGGAGGGAGGTGGGCCCTCTGCGATGCCAGGCTCGTGCTCCAAGGCAGATGGTAAGGCCACGGCATCTGTAGGTGGAGAAACAACGGTGGGGCCCCCACCCGGGAAGGAGGTCGGCTGCCCCTCAGCCATGAGGGAGTCCCCTTGTGACTCAGGTCCCGGTTGCATGGCACTGGCCGTCGCCTCAAGAGGCTCGGCGGCCGCTAGCGGGGTGCCATCTGCAGCTGGGTTGGTGGAAGAGTCCAGGGGCTCCTCGGAGGCGGGAGCGGAAGCAGTGGGTAAGGGGACGGAACATGGGGAAAGGGGGGCTGAGGCGAGGTCGCTCAGATCGAGGTCCGCTGGCAGAGGGTCGTCCTCCCCCTGGGTAACCGGGGTCAGACCCAGGGCCTCGATCTCCTCATAAATGGAGGGGAGATCACCTTCCACCACCCCAGGGATCTCCCCGTCTGTACCCAAAGCGACGCTCGCCTTGGTGCATACAGGGGCTTCAGATCGTAAGGGGGTGAGAGGGGCTCCATCAGGGGCTTCCATAGGAAGGGACACCGGAGGAGGGGTAGTGCTTTCCTCCGATGCTGCCACGTCTTCCCTATCCGGTAATGGTGGACAAAACCCACCCGGGGGCAAAGCGGAAGGCCCAGCATCGGTGCCCCCCTTCCTGGTCTTCCGGGGGGCTACCGCATCAGATGGGAGGAGCGGAGCTCGAGCCTTCCGCTTGCCCCGCTTCCCCTGTACTAAGGACCAGCCCTCCATGGCATCATCTGGGGGCTGGCTAACAGGTGATGGGTCAGGGAGCAAGGACGAAAGCTGAGGGACTCGGGGAGGTAATGGTGGGGTAACATGTAGGAGGGAGGATTCTCCCTGGGGCATGCCCTCTTCTATGCCTGGAGGTATCCCTACCTCACCCTCCTCTACAGGCCCTGCCAGAACGCAGGAGGCAGAGCCGTGGCCCTCCCGCTCGTCTAGGCGCACTGGGGGAGATACCCCTTGGGCCCGAGCGGGAGCTTTGGTGGGCCGGAAAGGAGGAGGGGCGGCTTCGGGCGCCGGGTAGCTAGGGGCGCCGGCGATGACGGGGCCGGCGCCCTGCCGGGGCTCGGGGGTCTCGGATGTCCCTCCGTGCCGGGCCAAGGGGCAGTCCCTCCGGACGTGTCCCATCGCCCGGCAGAGGTAGCACCGGGCCTCCCCCGTTGAATAATGCACCCGGTAGCGGGCCCCCTGGTAGGGGACCAAGAAGGACCCCTCAAGCGCCGCTCCGTCACGTGCCGCCGGCGGCAGTTGTAACTGTACCTGCCGGCGGAATGAGAGGACATGACGGAGGGCGGGGTCTTTGCAGCCCAATGGGAGAGGGCTGACCACAGAGATCGGCCTTCCCAGGGTAGAGAGGGCAGGTAACAGGGCGGCATTTGGAAGGAAGGGAGGGACATAAGTCAGGACCAGTCGGGCGCCCAGGTCTTCTAGCGGCTCCAGGGGGACGTACACGCCCCCTACCGCCAGGCCCTTCTCCACTGCCTCCTGGGCGGCGGCCTCCGATGCTAGGAAGAAGACGACCTTTCCGTACATCTTGGAGGCCGCCACAATGGCCGTGGGCCCCACCACCCTTGCCAACGCCCGCACGTAGGTCTCCACGTGGGGCGAGGCGGGTACCAGGAGGCAACGGACGCCGTGCTTCCTAGTCAAGGTGGGGAAGGGGCCCCGGCCGCTATAGATGGTAGCAGAGGCGGTGGATGGGGGAGATGACGTAGCGGCAGGCGGGGGGGCCGCCACCACCTGGGCGTATGCCCTGGGGGCCGGGGGAGGGACACCCACAGAGCTGGTGGAAGGAACAGCAGGGAGGGACGCCGCGGCCGGTTGCGGGGCCGTGGCAGTGGGGGCACCCCCTGCTATGGAGGGCCTGGCTTTTTTAGCGGGGCCTTTACCCTTCTTTGTGCCCTGGCCCTTGCTGCCGGTTGGAGGGACTCCCCCAGAGTCAGAGGGGGCGAGGGACGTGGCAGCAGCGGAGGTCACCTCGTTACCCACCGCTCCAGCAGGGGTGGTAGTAGGTGGCTCGGCAGCGGCGGTTGAGGTAGAGGCTAGGGGGGACGATGGTGGGGCGGGTGGAGGAGGGGCAGCAGGGTCCACCCGAGGGGTCTCACTCTCCTCGTCCCCTGCCATAATGAGGACGGGGGGAGAGCAAACACTGGAGGGGGGGTAGGGAAGGGGGAAGCAGGTCGACCACTCCTCCCCGCTAGGCTGCAGGCAGGGGAGGAGGGCGCCAAAAAAAAAGGGGGGGGGTGGATGGGGGGCTATCAAGGGCTAGGGGTCAGTCACCGACTCAGGGAAGGTTTCCGGCTCCTCTTGTTGCACCAAGGAAGGGAGGATATAACAGCATTGGGGGGTGCAGTGAGACAGAATCAAACTAAAATGGGGAGGGGTACAAGCGCATAGGAGGGGACATGGGCGCACGAGGGAAGGGGCTAATCAGGGCAAGGGGACCGCAGGGGGAAGGGAGCAACCAGGCAGTAAATGGGGCAGAGGAACCATGGGGCTAGCTTCAGAGGCTGGGGCGGGTCAAACAAAGGCTGCAGAGGGCAAGGGCGGGGCAGGCAAACAAACTGGAGCTAGTGAGGGGCTGGGGCAAGGGGGAGGGGCAAAAGGCAGTAAGGGGCAAATGGGTAGGCAACAGGGGCAAAGCTGGGGGCTTGCTGTAGGGGGGAAGGGGTCAGTCCAAAGGAGGGGGGGCACGTGCACCCACGTGCGCTTGCAACAAAAAAGAAAGTCCTTGTAAGCTGGCTGCTGTATCAGGCCCAATGGTGGCAACAGGGCGTGGCAAGTCTTGGGGAGCAGCTAAGTCCCAGAGGCAGGAGCTCGAGGCAGATGGTGAGTAGCCAGTGGGGGTGGTGGAGGGGGCAACGATGATGGTGGGGGGGGGGGTTGGGGGGGGACACAGATGGACCAGGGGGCAGGCTCCACACCACACCCCCTGTGTCTCCACAAACACAGTCTAGATCCCCACCACAAGAGCACAGTTCAAAAGTTACTCAGTCCGGGAGGGCCCCCTCCACGGTGGTCTGTAGAATTCCTACGTGCCTCCCCACTGGCAGATGGTTCTCTTCTCCTCCTCAGGGCTCCAGCAGCTCCCCAGCAGCAAACGCAGCAGCTCCAGGCGGCAGTCTGGTGGCCAGCAGGAAGGACCCTTCTCAGGTGGAGATGGTGGTGGTAGTGTCCACAGCAGCAGGAGCAATGGCTGGGGTCTCTCCCTCCCCTCCTCTGGGGAGTGGGCCAGCAGGCCCCCCCCAAGGGGCTGTAGCTGGAGCAGCAGCAACCAAGGGTGTGGGTGGGTCTAGCAGCCAGCCAGCAAGCAGGTAGCAGAGAAGGAGGAGGAGCAGCCCCCTACCTTCCTCCCTCCAGACCAGAGGGCTACAGGAGAGTGATCTGTTAATCCCCGATCAGACAGGGTTTCTGTTCCCTGAGTGACCAGAGCAGGGGCTGCACTAGAGTAATCAGGAACCTGCTAAAACCAATTAAGACAGGCAGGATAATTAAGACACCTGGAGCCAATTAAGAAACTGCTAGAATCAATTAGGACAGGCTAGCTAATCAGGGCACCTGAGTTTAAAAAGGACCTCACTTCAGTTTGTGGTGTGCATGCAAGGAGCTGGGAGCAAGAGGAGCTGAGAGTGAGAAGACATATTGCTGGAAGACTGAGGAATACAAGCATTATCAAACACCAGGAGCAAGGTCCTGTGGTGAGGATAAAGAAGATGTTGGAAGGAGACTTTAGGGAAGTAGCCCTGGGAGTTGTAGCTGTCGTGCAGCTGTACCAGGAGGCACTCTAGACAGCTGCAGTCCACAGGGCCCTGGGCTGAAACCCGGAGTAGAGGGCGGGCCTGGGTTTCCTCCCAACTCCTGATCAGACACAGGAGGAATTGACCTGGACTGTGGCTTCTACCAGAGAGAAAGGTCTCTGGGCTGTTTTCCGACCCACATGGTGAATCTGTGAGGTGAGAAAATCTGCCAATAAGTGCAGGACCCACCAAGGTAGAGGAGGAACTTTGTCACATTAGGTATACCTTTGTGTTGAGAACACTCATGAAAAATTTCAGCTTGGGGAAAAAAAAGTTTTTCTGAAGGTTAATAACTACCAAAACTAGAGGGATTGTTTCTTTAACAACAATTATAACACTTAATGTAATCCTAAAATGGCCTTGAACCTATAGGGTCCAGAGTGACCGAGACAAATTGGAGGACTGGGACAAAAGAAATCTGATGAGGTCAAGTGCAGAGTCCTGCATGTAGGACGAAATAATCCCATGCACCGCTACAGGCTGGGGACCGACTGGCTAAGCAGCAGTTCTGCAGAAAAGGACCTTGGGATTACAGTATACGAGAAGCTGGATATGAGTCAGCAGTGTGCCCTTGCTGTCAAGAAGGCTAACGGCATTTTGGGCTGCATTAGTAGGAGCACTGCCAGCAGATCGAGGGAAGTGATTATTCCCCTCTATTTGGCACTGGTGAGGCTACACCTGGAGTACTGCGTTCAGTTTTGGGCCCCTCACTATAGAAAGGATGTGGACAAATTGGAGAGTCCAGCGGAGGGCAACGAAAATTATTAGGGGGCTGGGCCACATGACTTACGAGGAGAGGTTGAGGGAACTGGGCTTGTTTAGCCTGCAGAAGAGAAGAGTGAGGGGGGATTTGATAGCAGCCTTCAACTACCTGAAGGGGGGATTCCAAAGAGGATGGAGCTCGGCTGTTCTCAGTGGTGGCAGATAACAGAACAAGGAAAAATGGTCTCAAGTTGCAGTGGGGGAGGTCTAGGTTGGATATTAGGAAAAACTATTTCACTAGGAGGGTGGTGAAGCACTGGAATGGATTACCTAGGGAGGTGGTGGAATCTCCATCCTTAGAGGTTTTTAAGGCCTGGCTTGACAAAGCCCTGGCTGGGATGATTTAGTTGGGGTTGGTCCTGCTTTGAGCAGGGAGTTGGACTAGATGACCTCCTCAGGTCTCTTCCAACCCTAATCTTCTATGATTCTATAAATGCTGCAAAGATGGGAATAGATGTTGCTCTGCAGTGCAAGCATAAATAGAAGCAGATGCATGGTCCAAGTAATTAAATGTAGAACTAGTCAGTTATAGGCTTTTCCCCCTGCTGAAAATTTTGCATAAACTTTTAAAGACAATTGCTTCAGCAAACTTTTCCATAGAAAGTAAGATTCTGGGGAAAATCTGAAATCCAAAATATTTTGATTTGGAAGTGCTGCCGTGCCCCCATTCTCCTCCAAGGGCTGGGCTCCCTGGTCAGACATATCACATGATACACCTCTCCTCTCCTGGTGAAGAGGGGCAGCAGTACCAGGGGAGTCTAGTCATAGTGCATCATGGGAGATGTAGCTGAGCTGGGAAGCTCAGCCCATAGAGGAGAATGGGGACTTCCATGAAATAGCACAGTAGGATACCTGTATCAAAATGTTTCAGTTTTTTTGTGAAATAATCTAAGTTTTCCATGGAAAGTAGACAGATTTTTTTTTTTAAAAACACAAAAAATTCCATTTAACCAAAAACTCAATTTCCCATCAAAAACAGTTTAGATTAAAGCTTTTGACCAGCCATGGTTAAATGCTAGGTATGAATCTTTGCTTTGACTGTTAGCCCCCTAAGCACTCATCCCTTTCTCTCCAGCGTAATGTGTAAAAGATGGAAGTAGACAGAGTGGGCATGTCTGGGAAGACCTGGATTTAGTCACAATGTCATGATAAACTGGTGTTTAACCCTATATCTCACATTTGAGGCCTCACTTCTATGCGGAAATAACTTGGTAGCCATACTCCCGCGCTCTCATTAATACAGAATACATGTCCCCTGCACATCCTGTCCTGCTCATCTTTTTTACTTTGTATGTCTAGAAAGAACCATCAAATCAAGTATTACAATACACAAGGTTCAGAGAAATCTTTCCTCAATGAAACAAAAATATTGAATTAAATAGTGTGCCTAAATTAAGAATACTAACCATCTCTCCAATTAATTGCTCAGGGTTTTGGAATAACACTAAGGTTTTGTGCAGGGCTGGATTAACCTTTTGTGGGCCCGGCGCCAAACGTATTTGTGGGCCCCCATGGAGGCAATGGAGCATGGCGTGGGGAGATCAGTTTTTGGAGCGAGGGGCCAGCCAGAGGCAATGGGGCATGGCAGGGGCAGCCCTGCTCCGCCCAATGCGAGGACACTATTTACAAACCAGCAGTTGCCAGATGCATAGTAGCCTGCCCGGCCCTGTTCTGCCAGCATGCCCGAACACACACACCTTCCCCACCCCCTCACAGCCCAGCCCCTCCCCCAATCCTCCGAGACCCACTTCCCCACACCCTGCCTCCAGGCCGCACTCACCGGCCTGCTGGGAGGCAATTGTGTCTACCAGGTTGAGCTGGCAGTGTAGCCAAAGTCAGTCCCAGGGCTGGAAATCGCTCTGACCCCTTGGGAGCGGCGTGATCAACCAGCCCAGGACCTGCCCTCGCCGGGGTCCCTCAAGACGCACTTGCCTGGAGGGGCCCAGCCAAGCCCTCCACACTGTCTCCCCCTCCACCTGGCTGAGATTGGCCAGGCTTCTGCCACAGTCCCAGGCAGCTCAGTTCCGGGGAGATAGGTGGGGCCCCTCAGGTGGTGGGAAGCAGAGAGTGCCCGGAGCCGGAAGTGCACTGGGCTCCAGCCAGGGGGCTGAGAGGAGCATGGGGGTGGGACCAGGGAGTGGAGAGGAGCCCTCAGCCAGCTGGCAGGAAGGCCAAGAGAAGCAAGTGGTGGGCAGGGGGAGCCAGTGGGGTCTCGGGGCACAGTGCAAGCAGAGCATGGGCCCGGCTCCATGGAGCCACTGTAAACCCGGCACTGCGTTTGTGTACAGGACCTTCCTTTTAGTGACACGGCTGTGCTGCCACAGCCGTGCTGCCACAGCCCTGCCGCTAAAAGGTGTGCAGTATAGCTGCTGTTTGTCGGCAGGAGAAAGATCTCCTGCCGACAAAAAAACATTCCGCCCCCCCCGAGCAGCAGCGGCTTTGTCGTCAGGAGAGCATTCCTGCCGACAAAGCGCTGTTCACACTGGCGCTTTTCATCAATAAAACTTTTGTCGTTCAGGGAGGTGGGGGGGTTAAGTCAATGGGAGAGTTTCTCCCGTCGACCCAGCGCTGTCTAGACAAGACAGTAAGTCGACCTAAGGTACGGCGACTCCAGCTATGTTATTCATGTAGCTGGAGTTGCGTAACTTAGGTCAACCTAACCCCGTAGTGTAGACCTAAGTGACATAAGACATAGTAAATACTAAGGGTCAGATCACCCTGGAGTGATGCGGATTTACATTAGCTGGGAATCTGACCCTAGAAGTCCAATCCAGCCAACCCTTTAGTTTCTTACAGTTTTATGTAAGTTACTTCAATGGGACTACTCACACAAGAAGTTTGTAGGACCAGGCCCTCACTGTGGTATAGTGTAGTTATCACAGCAGAATATCCTGTAGTACAGGAACACATATTGCAGTGTTCCTTTACCCCATACCTGCTGTGGACTGAATGGCAGTCCCTCCTGAAGAAACACCACTGAAGACTGAGCTGAAGCATGGCTCATCTGTTCTTTCAGTTTTGCATGTTCTTCCTGTGTGGCTGCAGGTTCCTGCACCATTTGTGCAGCAGTATTCTCTACAGGCTTGGTGGTGTGGATAGTATAAACAAATTCAGAAGACTGTGGCAGAGAACAGGCTATTGCTTGATCTGTTCCCACCATAAATGTAATATCAGAACCTACAGGTGTAAGAGGCTCCAGCTGGCTGGCATGACTTGAGGAAGGTGCATCATTATTCCCAGAATTAACTATCAATTGCTGGCCTGCATTAGGCTGTGGGGTTGGACACTGGTTCTCCACAGGTTCCACTTTCACCATCTCTAGCTTGGGGGATGAATGCATCTCATCTACAATCTGAAAGACAGCCTCTAGGTTTACTTCGGTCTTCTTGTTTTCATCAGCTGTATTGCATGGCCAGTTAGATGGCAAAAATTCAACTGGGTATGACGACTGCATTGGAGGATTCTGGGAAAACAAAATGCAGTGGACTGCAATCAGAAAAATATTACCACAATATTAGATATATTTAAAGTTTCTTAGGTTCATCAGTTCCAAGGCCAGAGGGGACAACAGAGCTTCCCCAAAATAATTCCTAGAGCACATCTTTAGAATAACATCCAATATTGATTTTAAAATTGTCAGTGATGGAGAAACAACCATGACCCTTGGTAAGTTGTTCCAATGCTTAATTACTTTTGCTGTTAAAAATTTACACTTTATATCCAGTCTGAATAGGTCTAGCTTCAAGACATTAATCATGTTATATCTTTCTTTGCTAGAGTGAAGAGCCCATTATCAAATATTTGCTCCCCATGTAGGTACTTATAGACTAATCAAGTCATCCCTTCACCCTCTCCTTGTTAAGCTAAATAGGTTGAGCTCCTTGACTCTGTCACTATAATAAGCCATGTTTTCTAATCCTTAAACCATTCTCCGGCTCTTATCTGAACCATCACCAAATATTCTTCTTGAATTGTGAACAACAAAACTGGACACAGTTCTCTACCAGCAATCTCACCAGTGCCAGATTCAGAGATAAAATAACTCTCTACTCCTACCTGAGATTTCCCTGTTTACACATTCAAGGAAACTATTAGCCCTTTTAGCTGCAGCACCAAACTAGGAGCTCATGTTCAACTGATTATCCACCTCAACCCCCAAATCTTTTTTAGTCGGTCCCCAGCCTGTAGTAGGATTCTTCCTTCCTAAGTGCAGGACTCTGCACTTGTCCTTGTTGAACCTCATCAAATTTCTTTTGGCCCAATCCTCCAATTTGTCTAGGTCACTCTGGACCCTATCCCTACCCTCCAGCGATCTACCTCTCCCGTCAGCTTCCTGTCATCTGCGAACTTGCTGATGGTACAATTCATCCCATCATCCAAATCATTAATAAAGATGTTGAACAAAACCGGCCACAGGACAGACCCCCTCAGGCACTCCCATTGATAATGGCTGCCAACTAGACATCAAGCCATTGATCACTACCCATTGAGCCCGGCAATCTAGCCAGCTTTCTATCCACCTTATAGTCCATTCATCCAATCCATACTTCTTTAACTTGCTGGCAAGAATACTGTGGGAGACCGTATCAAAAGCTTTGCTAAAGTCAAGATATACCACATCCACCGCTTTCCCCATATCCACAGAGCCAGTTATCTCATCATAGAAGGCAATCAGGTTGGTCAGGCATGACTTGCCCTTGGTGAAACCATGTTGACTGTTCCTGATCAACTTCCTCTCCACCAAGTGCTTCAAAATGGATTCCTTAAGGACCTACTCCATGATTTTGCTGGGGACTGAAGTGAGGCTGTAGTTCCCCAGGTTCTCTTTCTTCACTTTTTTAAATATGGGCAATAGATTTGCCTTTTTCCAATCATCTGGGACCTCCCCCTGATGGCCATGAATTTTCAAAGAGAATGGCCAATGGCTCTGCAATCACATCAGCCAATTCCCTCAGCACCCTTGGATACATTAGATCTGGACCCATGGACTTGTGCATGTCCAGCTTTTCTAAATAGTCCTTAATCTGTTCTTTCATCACTGAGGGCTGCTCACCTCCTCCCCATACTGTGTTGCCCAGTGCAGCAGTCTGGGAGCTGACCTTGTCTGTGAAGACCGAGGCAAAAAAAGCATTGAGTACTTCAGCTTTTTCCACATCATGTGTCACTAGGTTGCCTCCCCCATTCAGTAAGGGTCCCACACTTTCCCTGACCACCTACTTGTTGCTAACATACCTGTAGAAACCCTTCTTGTTACCCTTCACATCCCTTGCTAGCTACAACTCCAACTGTGCCTTGGCCTTCCTGATTACACCCCTGCATGCTCGAGCAATATTTTTGTACTCCTCTCTAGTCATCTGTCCAAATTTCCACTTCTTGTAAGCTTCCTTTTTGAGTTTAAGCTCACTGAAGATTTCTCTGTTAAGCCAAGCTGCTTGCCTGCCATATTTGCTATTTTTTCTGCACTTTGGGATATTTGGTCCTGCGCCCTTAATAAGGCTTCTTTAAAATACAGCCAGCTCTGCTGGACTCCTTTCCCCCTCATATTAGCCTCCCAGGGGATCCTGCCCATCAGTTCCCTAAGGGAGTCAAAGTCTGCTTTTCTGAAGTCCAGGGTCCGTATTTTGCTACTCTCCTTTCTTCCTTTTGTCAGGATCCTGAACTCAACCATCTCATGGTCACTGCTGCCTAGGTTGCCACCCACTTCTACTTCCCCTACCAATTCTTCCCTGTTTGTAAGCAGCAGGTCAAGAGGAGCACGGCCCCTAGTTGGTTCCTCCAGCACTTGTACCAAGAAGTTGTCCCCAACTCTCTCCAAAAACTTCCTGGATTGTCTGTACATTGCTGTATTGCTCTCCCAGCATATGTCAGGGTGATTGAAGTCCCCCTTTAGAACCAGGGCCTGTGATCTGGAAACTTCAGTTAGTTGGCCAAAGAAAGCCTCGTCTACCTCGTCCTTCTGATCCAGTGGTCTACAGCACACGCCCACCACGACATCACCCTTGTTGCTCTCTCCTCTAAACTTAACCCAAAGACTCTCAACAGGCTTTTCTCCAGTTTCATACGGGAGCTCTGAGCAATCATACCGCTCTTACATACAATGCAACTCCTCCACCTTTTCTCCCATACCTGTCCTTCCTGAACAGTTTATATCCATCCATGACAGTGCTCCAGTTATGTGAACTGCCCCATAAAGTTTGTTATTCCAATCACATCATAGTTCCTTGGTCGTGCCAGGACTTCCAATTCTTCCTGCTTGTTTCCCAGGCTTCTTACATTCGTGTACATGCACCTAAGATAACTAGCCAATTGCCCTTCTTTCTCAGTAGGGATCAGGAGGCTTCCCATCTTGTACCCTCGTCTTTGTGTTTCCTCCCGGTATCCCATTTACCTCTTGGCTTAGGTCACCATCCCCCGGCGAACCTAGTTTAAAGCCCTCCTCACTAGGTTAGCCAGCTTGCCTGCAAAGATGCTCTTCCCTCTCTTCATTAGATGGATCCCATCTCTTCCTAGCAATCCTTCTTCCCGGAACAACATCCCATGGTCAAAGAATCCAAAGCCATATCTTTTATTACATTAAACCTAGGAATTTTGTTTGCCCCCAAATAAATAAGATCATAAATAGTAATTAGATAAGGATTTCTTGTAGAAGTGTTTTCAGTAAAAATGTAATCCTAGGGAGAAGGATCATTTTCACCATTGTGATTCTACCAGTCCAGGA